>NC_137282.1:33750000-34375000 GCF_054371585.1 Giraffa tippelskirchi
TAGTCCATTCACCTTTTCTCTAGTTCATTATATTAAACATTATCAATGTTTATGAGAGACTGTACCTTGATATATAGAGAGATATATATAGAGAGAGATACCTTGATAGAGACTTATACCTGGTTCTGCCATTAAGAAGTTGATTAGGTAGGTGCCAGGTATTCAGTCATGAAAAATAAAGCAATTTTGCTTTTGATGTGTTTAAAATAGAAATAAACTAATTATTATTAAACAACAAATTATGTAAGCCTAAAGTACAGGATTTTAGAAAAGAAATAAACTTTATGTTTGGTTAAGGACAGTTAGACAGACAGTTCAGTTGTTCAGTTGTGTCCGACTCTTTACGACCCCATGGACTGAAGCAAACCAGGCTTCCCTGTCCATCACCAGGAGTTTACTCAAACTCATGTCCATTGAGTTGGTGATGCTATCCAACCATCTCATCCTCTGTCGTCCCCTTCTCCTCCCGCCGTCCTATGAGTCTGCTGTTTGCATCAGATGGCCAAAATATCAGAGCTTCAACTTCATTATTAGCCCTTATAATGAATATTAAAGATTGAGTTCCCTTAAGGTTGACAAGTTTGATCTCTTTGCAGTCTAAGGAACTCTCAAGAGTCTTTTCCAGCACCACTATTAGAAAACATGAATTCTTCAGTGCTCAGCTTTCTTTATGGTCCAACTCTCACATTTGTACATGACTATTTAGAAAAGGCAGAGGAACCAGAGATCAAATTGCCAACATCTGCTGGATCATCGAAAAAGCAAGAGAGTTCCAGAAAAACATCTATTTCTGCTTTATTGACTATGCCAAAGCCTTTGACTGTGTGGATCACAATAAACTTTGGAAAATTCTGAAAGAGATGGGAATACCAGACCATCTGACCTGTCTCTTGAGAAACCTGTATGCAGGTCAGGAAGCAACAGTTAGAACTGGACATGGAACAACATACTGGTTCCAAATAGGAAAAGGAGTATGTCAAGGCTGTATATTGTCACCTTGTTTATTTAACTTATATGCAGAGTACATCATGAGAAATCCTGGGCTGGATGAAGCACAAGCTGGAATCAAGATTGCCAGGAGAAATATCAATAACCTCAGATATGCAGATGACACCACTCTTATGGCAGAAAGTGAAGAAGAACTAAAGAGCCTCTTGATGAAGGTGAAAGAGGAGAGTGAAAAAGTTGGCTTAAAGCTCAACGTTCAGAAAACTAAGATCATGGCATCTGGTCCCATCACTCCATGGGAAATAGATGGGGAAACAGTGGAAACAGTGTCAGACTTTATTTTGGGGGGCTCCAAAATCACTGCAGATGGTGATTGCAGCCATGAAATTAAAAGATGCTTACTCCTTGGAAGGAAGGTTATGGCCAACATAGACAGCATATTTAAAAGCAGAGACATTACTTTGCCAACAAAAGTCCATCTAGTCAAGGCTATGGTTTTTCCAGTGGTCATGTATGAATGTGAGAGTTGGACGGTGAAGAAAGATGAGCGCCGTAGAATTGATGCTTTTGAACTGTGGTGTTGGAGAAGACTCTTGAGAGTCCCTTTGACTGCAAGGAGATCCAATCAATCCATCCTAAAGGAGATCAATCCTTGGTGTTCATTGGAAGGACTGATGTTGAGGCTGAAACTCCAATACTTTGGCCACCTCATGCGAAGAGTTGACTCATTGGAAAAAGACCCTAATGCTGGGTAGGATTGGGGGCAGGAGGAGAAGGGGACAACAGAGGATGAGATGGTTGGATGGCATCACCGACTCGATGGACATGGGTTTGGGTAGACTCTGGGAGTTGGTGATGTACAGAGAGGCCTGGCGTGCTGCAATTCATGGGGTGGCAAAGAGTCGGACACAACTGAGCCATTCAACTGAACTGAGATGATTGGATAAATCTTAGGACAGCAAAGATGATGAGCCCTCTTGTCTCACCTGTCCACTCTGTCTACATTTGGATTCATACACCTATAAGTGCTGATCATTAAAGTTCTTATGAACCCTCCCTCCCCTGTAGCACAAAAGAAGTGTATTATTTATCCCAGACTTCTCAGTTGTACCTGGAGGCAGCCCCTCCTCCTCATTTACTACTTAGACCCAATCATTCCATATTCCAACAGCAGCCCAATTTTTCTAGAAATCTACTCAAGGAAATTCCAGGCTGGCATTGCATGAGCTTTTGATACCTGCTCCTGATCTTCTCAGGTTGGTTGCAATCTGGGACTGATTACAGTTCAGGCAGCTCCCACTCTCTCCCTACTAGCTTCCTCAGTATTCTGTGAGTTGAAAGATCTCTATCTTCAGGGAAGTGGCCATAGAACTGCTAAATAGACCCAAGGGGAAGCTTAGACAGGGTTTCATGACCGTTGTTATGGCCAGATCCCCATAAACACACAGTATAAATAAGAGCAGTGTGCCTGCTCCTTAAACACAGTGTCAAGACCACCTCCTTCACCCTCCACATCATGGTACCACCATCAGCCCCTTCTCCACTGTCCGTGCCATCAGGCTTCAATAATGACCTTTGGGAATGTGGGGCCAGCTAGGATAAAGCAAGCACAGTATCCCTAAAAAGAGAAAAAAGAACCTGACATTTTTTATTATTAATGAAAAATACACTCCTTTCTAATTTGAGGTCCATTGACATAATTTTGAGATACTTGTGTTAGTACTATGTAACCAAAATGTGGTATTTTTTTTTCTTATTAAAATTTCTTATAAAATAATAATGACAGAATGACTTTGGAAATTAGAGGAAGTGTTTGCACTGCTGTTAATTTTCAAGAGAGAATCTTATTAAATAGAGTCCTTGATGAAAGTGCATGCCAGAGGGTTATTGATTTTTTCTGTTAATTATGTCCACTACAAGCAGAGTATCTGTGACTGTTTCTCTTCATTCTTTGAAATATGTGTGTGCATATGTATATATATTAATATGTGTGTATATATGTACATACTGTGCTACCTCAAAGAAGGGAGACATTATTTGTCACAACTGATATTGAAATTAATCTTTGTTGCAATTCTTAGTGCTGGTATTATACCTTAACAGATTTCTCTTTTACCTTTCTTTCAAGAAATAGAAAAAAAAAACTGTAGTAGTCACAATTTGTTATGAAAATTATTGAAAAAACTGATTAAAATAAATTTCCTATAAAACTAGAAAACCCAATAAATGAATACCTTCATTTTTCCTGCCAAGTTACACACAGTAAAAAATCTGCCTGCAGTGCTGGAGACCCAGGTTCAATCCCTGGGTTAGGAAGATCCCCTGGAGGAGGGGATGACTATCCACTCCAGTATTCTTGTCTGGAGAATTCCATGGACTGAGGAAATGGTGGTTGCAAAGAGTCCATGGGGTTGCAAAGAGTTGGATACAACTGAACAACTAAAACCTTCACTAAGATATAATAATTTTTACATGAAAACAGAATTTGTAATCATGTATATTAAATAAAGAGAGCCTCAGTGTATTTTATTGTGTGGTCATCATCCATGTTCTATAAAACATGTTCATTACTGAGTTGGCCTAATGATAAAATGATCAAATGACTCAAGAAAGATGAGATAATTCTAACAATATCACATTTGACAGAAAAAGGGTCAAATTATCCATCTTACGTCCAATGAAAACCAAATGATCTTAGCAAAGTCAGAAGAGAGGCTACAAAATATATGATTTCAACTATATGACATTCTGAAGAAGGTGAAATTATGGAAATGATGAAAGGTCAGTGGTTTCCTGGGGTGAGAAGAGAAAAGAGAATGAATAGGTAGAGCACTGAGGTTTCTTTAGGGCAGTGAAATTCTTCTATATAATGTCATAATAATGGACATATGTCATTACAAGTTTGTGTAAAGCCATAGCCTAAGCAACACCAAGAATGAATCCTAAGTTAAACTGTTGACATTAGGTAATCATGATGCATCAATATAGGTTCATCCTTGGTTATATATAATACGTATATACATATATATGTCATTCTGATGAGTGATGTTGATAATGGGAGGATGCTATACATATGTGGGGGACAGGGTTTGTGGGGAATCTTTGTTCCTTCCTCTCAATTTATTGTAAAACTAAAATTGCTATTAAAATGCAGTCTTTATAGAAAGTCCTATAGGAAAATGTAATGCATAATTGTGAGCCCAATATTATGTGACACTTTTACTCTTGAGGCATTTACCAATTTCCAAGCTCTGTTTCACAAGAGGCTAGCCAACTAGGGAGTGGTCTTAAGTGAGGGGACTTGGAAGCTAAACAATCTCAAAGGAGTGAGGAGAAAGGTAGAGTTCAGCACCTGCGTAAATGAGGCTTACTTAGAAAAGACTTTTGTTTGAGATCCAGTAGTATCTCCGCACCCTCACGAAGGACAAATAAAAGTAATTAGATCTTACAATGATTGAAACAAGCATAAAAATGAATTCCATGAATGACTGAAGTGGCAGTTTTCTCCTCTAACTAAATGCCTGGAGATACATATCTAGATCAAGATAATTTTATCCAGTCTCTTAACTACTTTCATACTTAGTGCCCAGTATTAAAACAAAATTACTGGGACTTCTTTGTAGTCCAGTGGCTAAGTCTTCATGCATCCACAGCAGGTGGTGGGGGTTCTATCCCTGGTCTTGGGAATCTGAGATACAGTATATTGTGTGTGGAAGCCAAAAAAAAAATGTATATATACCACTTCACACTTGTAATGGATGGCTATAATAAAAAAAATTAAAACAAAAAAAATCAAAATTACTAGTCATAATTGAAGATTAGACCAAATAATAGAAAAACAATGGAAAAAATAGAAAAAGAATGCTAGATATAGACATTAGGATGCATAGATGTTAAAATCAGGCATAGATGTTAAAATCACTAATATGTTTAAACTTGTAGGTGAGAGATGAAATAATTCCATGCAGAACTGAAATCTGCATACTTAATATAACCAAATAAATTTTTATAAATCAGAAACTGCAGGATATGGCAGATGAATCTAATGAAAACACAATAAAGGCAGACATTTTATTGTTAAGAATCTATAATTTGTGAGCAGCTAAAAACTTTGAATAATAGGCTTTTCAAAGTAACACACAAATTATGCCTTAAGAGATTACACATAAACTATATAATATGCAAGCAAAAAGAGAAAAGTTATAGTGACATAAATGTAAAAATGAATACAAAAGAAACCAAGGAAAGAAGAATATTGAAATGCAAAAATAAAGAATGGACAGTAGTGCCAGATACTATCTGATAACATATTGTTAGATTTAAGTCTAGCAATAGGTTTAACAATAGATTACCAATTTAAGTCTAACAATTAAATTTAAGTCTAATATAACAGTAATCATACTAAAAAGTCAGTGGAATGAATTGTCTAGTTCAGTTTAGCTGCTCAGTCGTGTCCAACTCTGCTACCCCGTGAACCGCAGCATGCCAGGCCTCCCTGTCCATCACCAACTCCCGGAGTCCACCCAAACCCATGTCCATTGAGTCAGTGATGCCATCACACCATCTCATCCTCTGTCATTCCCTTCTCCTCCTGCCTTCAATCTTTCCCAGCATCAAGGTCTTTTCAAATGAGTCAGCTCTTCGCATCAGATGGCCAAAGTATTGGAGTTTCAGCTTCAGCATCAGTCCTTCCAATGAATATTCAGGACTGATTTCCTTTAGGATGGACTTGTTGGATCTTCTTGCAGTCCAAGGGACTCTCAAGAGTCTTTTCCAACACCACAGATCAAAAGCATCAATTCTGCGCTCAGCTTTCTTTGTAGTCCAACTCTCACATCCATACATGACTACTGGAAAAACCATAGCTTGACTAGACGGACCTTTCTTGACAAAGTAATGTCTCCTTTTTAACATGCTGTCTAGGTTGGTCATAACTTTTCTTCCAAGGAGTAAGTGTCTTTTAATTTCATGGCTGCAATCACCATCTTCAGTGATTTTAGAGACCAGAAAAATAAAGTCAACCATTGTTTCCACTGTTTCCCCATATATTTGCCATAAAGTGTTGGGACCAGGTGTCATGATCTTAGTTTTCTGAATGGTAAGGTTTAAGCCAAGCTTTTCACTCTCCTCTTTCACTTTCATCAAGAGGCTCTTTAGTTCTTCTTCAATTTCTGCCATAAGGGTGGTGTCATCTGCATATCTGAGGTTACTGATTTTTCTCCCACAATCTTGATTCCAGCTTGTGCTTCATCCAGCCCAGGATTTCTCATGATGTACTCTGCATATAAGTTAAATAAGCAGGGCGACAATTACAGCCTTGACATACTCCTTTTTCTATTTGGAACCAGTCTGTTGTTCCACATCCAGTTCTAACTGTTGCTTCCTGACCTGCATACAGGTTTTTCAAGAGGCAGGTCAGATGGTCTGGTATGCCCATCTCTTTCAGAATTTTCCAGTTTATTGTGATCCACACAGTCAAAGGCTTTGGTGTAGTCAATAAAGCAGAAATAGATGTTTTTCTGGAACTCTCTTGCTTTTTCGATGATCTAGCGGATGTTGGCAATTTGATCTCTGGTTCCTCTGACTTTTGTCAAACCAGCTTGAACATTTGGAAGTTCATGGTTCACATATTGCTGAAGCCTGGCTTGGAGAATTTTGAGCATTGCTTTACTAGCATGTGAGATGAGTGCAATTGTGCAGTAGTTTGAGCTTTCTTTGGCATTACCTTTCTTTGGGATTGGAATGAAAACTGACTTTTTCCAGTCCTGTGGCCACTGCTGAGTTTTCCAAATTTGCTGGCATATTGAATGCAGCACTTTCAAAGCATCATCTTTGAGGATTTGAAATAGCTCAACTGGAATTCCATCACCTCCACTAGCTTTGTTTGTAGTGATTCTTTCCAAGGCCCACTTGACTACACACTCCAGGATGTCTGGCTCTAGGTGAGTGATCATACCATCATGATTATCTGCGTCATGAAGACGTTTTTTGTACAGAATTGTCTAGTTATGTTGTAAAATATCTCAAACAAGATCCTTTTTGCATGAGGAGCATCTAATGCATAAAGACCCAGAATGAATGGAAGTAACATTCAATTTTTAGAAAATCCTTGTGCACTGTTAGGCCTATCAGACAATATAAATTGAATGGCAAAAAAACGTAACATGGGATAAAGTTTTCACTATAAATGTCAAGATATTTTGCTTATGAAAATGATATCTAATTCTAAACTTGTACAAACTAAAAAATTAGGCATATGCTTAGACTGCCACAAGAAGGGGAGATAGCCTCCAGTCTACACTTTTAAGGACCCTTCTCTGGACTTTCTCTACCAACGCCCTTTTCCCAAATGAGTGAAGACTCTACTTAGCCCAAGTGAAGTTTTTTTTTTATTGAACCTCATCAAAGTAAATTATACTATTGGCATTAAGGCTTCCCTGATGACTCAGATGGTACAGTATCTGCTGTAGTGCATTAGATGCTGGTTCAATCTCTGGGTCACGAAGATCCCCTGGAGAAGGAAATGGCCAGCCACTCTGGTATTCTTGCCTGAGAAATCTGATGAACAGAGGAGTCTGGCAGGCTACAGTCCGTGGGGTCACAAAGTGTCTGACCTAACTGAGCGACTCAGCACACATGCAAACTGGTATTAAAAACATGCAGCACAGCACATAAACTTAAGAAAAAGTTATATAATTATGATAAAGCTATCAAGCAAAATAAAGCAATGAATCAGAAAATTTCAGAATCACTCTGATGTGGAGAAGGGGATCATGATCCAGGCACAAGGTAGACTTCAAACTTCACTTAGTATTCTGTTTCTCAAGCTCGTCATTGTGTGCACAAGTATTCATTTTATAATTGTTCTTTAAGGGATATATGTAGTTTATGCCATCTTTTGTATCTATAATATATTTTGCAATAAGACAGCCTTAAAGGAGGGAAATAAATTTGAAAATAGGTGTGTAGATTACACAGAATACTAACAAAAAATATGAATATAATTGAGTTCAGGAAAAAAGTGTTATGAATTAAGTAAAATAGACTGAAATTCTGAGTAAGTAAAATGTAAGGTGATTTTCAAATAAACAGAAAAATAAAGAATGTTGCATTGCTCTTTGTGTTGTTAGGGCTTTTTAAATTTAGCAGAAAAATCAGGAGTCTTTTATGTACACTTCCTTAGGTTCTAAAGAATTACTTAGGTGTTTAATTTGTTTGATTTGCCCAAGGGTATTTCTTACAAGATAGTTTGCCAGAATTTTAATGATAGCAGTATCTGTGCCAGTACTGTTTTATACCAGCTGTACTTGACTAATTATCTGGTTTCCTCAAATGTCTATTTTTGAAATAATTATGCTTTTGAACACACAAATAGACACTATGCTGTGGTACACAAGAATTTTTCCTGAACCACTTTAAAAACCAAGAAAATCATTTCCATATACTTATCTTACAAGACCATTGGCACCCAGACCCCAGCAATCTTGTCTTTGTCATTATATGAACAAATTCTATCTTTAGATATTCATACCTCTAGGTTTATTTTAGGTATGAGTTACCTAAGCACAGAATATATTTTACCCTGCAAGTAGTTAAAATATTATATAGTAACTTCCTTGATTTTTTGGGGAAAAAAACAAAAACATAACGTTTTTAAGGGGAAATTTTGAGATGCCAACTCAGAATTGCACTATATGATGGATTAATGTACCTTATGACTATCAATCATCACAGTTATTTTTTTAGTGTGAAATGCATTTAACAAGCTAAGTAGAATGGAATATTGATAGCATAGGTAGCTTGTATCTATAGTTGTCTAAACACACACACACACATACACACTCTACAGTGTTCACTGTAACACTAGGCAATTGGACAGTTGTGAAAACATGATGGATTCATATCATTTAAGGTCCTAATATTTCATAACCTCAAGAATATTAAATATGAGAAAAATAGCATCATATAAGCAAGTTAAACATGATTTATTTTTCTCTTTTATGGACAATTTAGTATGATGCATGTATAACTTCATTACAGAATGCATTTTAAAATATTTGCATCACATGACCAGTCATACACAATATTTTAAAATTTTGCCACTCAAAAGCTATTGAAAGTTTTGAAGCTTGTTAGCAAATGAAATCATACAAATCATTTCAACTATGTTTAGATGAAAAAACCACATTCAGTGCCTGAGGCATCATTCAATTATTTCTTTCCTTTTGTAATTTTCAATGTGACTGACAATCACATTTGTGTCTTTCTTAAAAAAAGAAATCTAGGCTTCTTATTTCTCATTTTAATTTAAAATTATAGGTAAAAGGTAAATAAACTTGTTCTGCATTTTAACTTTCTATGTTTAGTGATTAAATGAATTTACTTAACAGGATAATTTGTTTAAAATATGTTAATATGTAAAAGATATCTTAGTGTTTGGTACATCAAGCCAGCTTTTCAATTATCCTTTACCTTTATATTTTAGGCTCTTTTGTTAGTATTTTGCTCCATACAAAATATAATGCATTTTTTAAAAGTAACGGTTTGTTTTATATTTAAATAGCTACTTTTTTTTTTTTTTTATAAATTTATTTATTTTAGTTGGGGGCTAATTACTTTACAATATTGTAATACTTTTTGCCATACATTGACATGAATCAGCCATGGGTTTACATGTGTTCCCCTTCCTGGACCCCCCACCCACCTCCCTCCCCATCCCATCCTTCTGGATCATCCCATTGCCCCGGCCCTGAGCCCTTGTCACATGTATCGAACATGGAATGGTGTTCTGTTTCACATATGATAATATACATGTTTCAATGCTATTCTCCCGGAACGTCCCACCCTCACCTTCTCCCTCAGAGTCCATAAAATTGTTCCATGCATCTGTGTCTCTTATTCTGTCTCGCATATAGGGTTATCGTTACCATCTTTCAAATTCCATATATATGCATTAGTATACTGTATTGTTGTTTTTCTTTCTGGCTTACTTCACTCTGTATAATGGGCTCCAGTTTCATCCATCTCAGTAGAACCGATTCAAATGTATTTTTTTTAATGGCTGAGTAATATTCCATTGTGTATATGTACCACAGCTTCCTTATCCATTCGTCTGCTGACGGACATCTAGGTTGCTTCCATGTCCTGGCTATTGTAAACAGTGCTGCGATGAACATTGGGGTACACGCGTCTCTTTCAATTCTGGTTTCCTCGGTGTATATTCCCAGCAGTGGGATTGCTGGGTCATATGGCAGTTCTATTCCCAGTTTTTTAAGGAATCTCCACACTGTTCTCCATAGTGGCTGTACTAGTTTGCATTCCCACCAACAGTGTAAGAGGGTTCCCTTTTCTCCACACCCTCTCCAGCATGTATTGCTTGTAGACTTTTGGATAGCAGCCATTCTGACTGGTGTGAAATGATACCTCATTGTGGTTTTGATTTGCATTTCTCTAATAATGAGTGATGTTGAGCATCTTTTCATGTGTTTGTTAGCCATCTGTATGTCTTCTTTGGAGAAATGTCTGTTTAATTCTTTGGCCCATTTTTTGATTGGGTCGTTTATTTTTCGGGAATTCAGCTGCAGAAGTTGCTTGTATATTTTTGAGATTAATTGTTTGTCTGTTGCTTCATTTGCTATTATTTTCTCCCATTCTGAAGGCTGTCTTTTCACCTTGTTTATAGTTTCCTTTGTTGTGCAAAAGCTTTTAATTTTAATTAGGTCCCATTTAGCTACTTTGATTGTTTTCTTTTTATTATATTTTCTAGTTCTTTAAATTTCTGTCAAATTAATATTTTTCCAATAATCTTTATAACACACAGTTCAGTGATTGATCATTCTTCTTATTTAACTTCCATTTACAAAGACTTTCTAGATTTCATTCTATTTGTATATCAGTTTTTTCCAGATTCTGGTGGACTTTTTTCCCACTATAGACCATTCTACAAGTACTACTCAATACATGTGGAAATGTTTAATGCTTACTTTTAAGTTTATAAGCTCTGCTATGGTACATTTATCAATTACCAGTTATTGGAAATTTTTTTGTGTGTAAATTGATAAAGTAGTGTTTTAAGTTGATTCAAATACTTAAAGAACTCATATAAAATTGGACAGAACTCTCTTTCCTGAAAAAAAAAAAGCCACTTTAAGTATTCTAAAATATATAGTATCTACAAAATAGTCTTCTCTTAAGGTGTTTCCTTTTTAGTCTAACTATATGTACTCTCCATCTTTGACAGTCTTTAATGTTTGAAGTTGAACAATCTTTGAGCTTAAGTAGGTACTTAGATTTATGTTTTTATTTATTTGTTGGTATATGAGCAGGTTTTTCCTGAATTAAATATGGCCACCTGCTTACTTGATATTTAGTCAATTTATCTCTGCTTTAGTTTTTGTCATCCTTATACAAAAGTGCATTATTTTAAAAATAGTTCATCACAGTCCTTTAATCCCCTTAAACTAAAATCTATCTCCTCAGCATTGCATTTACCATCCTGCGAGTAGTTTGTCAGTTATAGTTTTGTTATTAAATAGTCTAACACTACCCCTGAACCATTTTAGCCGAGGGTGGTCTGCTATTTCTGTTGAACGGCCGACTTTCTGACTTAGGCCATGGCTCTCGAAAACAGAGCCTAAGACTGTGCTGTTCAGTTGCTCAGTCATGTCTGGTTCTCTGCGACCCCATGGACTGTAGCCCGCCAGCCTCCTCTGTCCATAGGATTCTCCAGGCAAGAATACTGGAGTGGGTTGCCACTTCCTTCTCCAACCTGAGACAGAGATGTATATTATGGTTTTATTGGGCAGTGTGATCTCAGGACAATAACAGTGAGGGGGACATCAAACTGAAATAGGAAAGGAAGAAAACAAATACATAGTGAGGTGATGTCTTCCTGAGCTGGTCACAGGTTTTAAGGAAGTGCCAGTTTCCTTGGTCTTGCTGAAGAACTTTCAGAAAGACCTTGAGGAACCAGCAGCCTCAGAATTGTTACCTGGGAGATGGGTGGGAGACAGCTTGATTCACAGGTGTTTTTTTCTGTCTTAACTCAAGGCTTCTTCCAGGAGGTAGTAACTGCCTCACACTTCATTTTGTGTTATTCTATTTCTTGGCTGCTCTCAGGGAAGCAAGATTCCACGGTCAGTGGTGTAGTTCCTCCTCTAAACTCAAAAGTAATAGAATAAATTATAGCTTCCTTGAATTAATCCACCTTCCAAAGCAGGAGATGCAGAAGACATGGGTTCTATCCCTGAGTCAGGAAGATCCCCTGGAGAAGGAAAAAGCAACCCATTCCAGAAGGAAAAAGCAACCCACTCCAGTATTCATGCCTGGGAAATCCCATGGACAGAGGAGCCTGGCAGGCTACAGTCCATGGGATCACAAAGAGTTGGACATGACTAAGTGACTGAGCACATCCATGAGTTAAGAAATATGAAAAAATATAAGCATATTCCATTTTGAGGGGAGAGACACAATTTAGAAGTTAGCTCAACTAATACTTTGAAAAACTATTTACTGTGTCAGAAATTTTCTATTTCTTTAAACCTTACAGTTCCCTGTTACAGATTATAGATTTTTAAAAATAGATATCCAATAAAAAAGAAATGTGAACACCATAATCTTATATTCAAGGGTACTATGATAATGTATCTTTATTTTGTGGTTTATACTCACAAAAATGTAAACTATAGGAAAATAATATAAGTGAGATTGCAGCTGATGAATATTTGGCACTGGATTATCATATCCTGCATGAAGTCTCTGGATATACAGGATGGTCAAGCAACAAGGACAATTAGTTTTGGATCCAGGCAGAGGGCTGAATGGATCTGATGAAAGGATTGCTGTTGTAAGGTGGTGGGGTACCTTCAAAATCTGTGTGCTTGCCCTGGTGTGACATGTCTTCCTAATCTGGATACAGTAACTGTTTAGTATATTGGCATCCCTGAACCTGAATTCAAGCAGAATTATCAGTGGAGTATGGAGTAATTATATTCCTGGAGTAATTGACCATTTTCACTATATTTTATGCCATGTAGAAAGCAATATTGCAGAAATATTTTGAATCATTTTGTGTGTTTGGTGATCAATATTATCTTCTCTAATATACTCAAAAGAAATAACAATAAAACACAATTTGTCACTATGCAGTAAAGCCTAGATAAAAAAATAAAGGAAATCCAGAAAATTTCTGTCATTTATATTTTTGTACTTAAATATCAGATATTAGATGTTAGACAGTTTGTTACAAAAAAAGTTATAGGTGAAATCCTCTAATCCAGTTCCAAAGAAAGTCTTTCTGTTTCAGATGCCTGGAATACAGTCAGTTTAAGGGAGACAACATCACACTGCTTTCTGAGATATTAATAGTACTCATTTCAGTGTAATAAGTCTTAGTTCATTTGTCAATGGCCAATCCAATAAGTTAGTGCAAGTAAGATACCAGTTATCAAAAACTTCCCCTTTTTAATGAGAAGAGTTATGATGACAAATTTGGTAATGTTAATAGAAAAGCATTCAGGGAGTTGATATAACAAGCTGGTTGAAAATGCAAAAATTTTGCCCAGGTAAGGGCCAATTGATTTTTTTTCTTAACCAGAAAGAATACGTCACTGAATTTGTTTGTTTTTGTCATATAGAAGCGAAAAAATTATCCATTTTTTAAAATATAAGCAATTAGAAACATTTCTCAAAGCATATTTTCTTTGGTAGATGTACAGAGACGTAGATAGATGTAAAGAAACAAAACTGCCAGCCTATTGTATATCTCTATTTTCTAAGCATTGATTCAGCACAGTAGACATTTAATTTTTTAAATGTGTTAATCATCATTAACATTTTATGAATATCCTGTTATAATTTTTAAATACTTGGAATCATTTTATTAAAGTTGCTTTTTTTTTTTTTTTTTACTACAGCCACATCCTTTAATGAGTCTGGCACTTTAAAAAAATTTTTTTGGCTGCCTGGGTCTTAGTTGTGGCACAGATCTTCATTGCATCATGCGGGATCTTTTGTTGTGGCACCTGGGCTCACCAGGTAGGCCCTCTAGTTGGGCTCAGTTTCCTCAGGGCATATGGGATCTTGGTTCCCTGACAAGGGATTGGTGCCATGCCCCCTGCATTACAAGGAGGATTCTTAACCGCTGGACCACCAGGGAAGTCCCGAGTCTCACTCTTTTATTACTGTTTTTTTTTACTCTTCCAGCCAGCCAGTAATGTTAAGCTGATTTGTATGCTACCTACTCTTTATCTTATCGATTCATGCATATTTTCATATATACATAAGTATGACTTCAATTATCACTTTATTTTTATACAAAATAATTATACCTCATATTTTCTCGACTTTCATTTTTTCTTATTAATAAAGAATAATTTTTTCTAATTAATAAAGCAATTACGATATTCTTCAAAGGTTTACATATCATTCTTTATATACATGTATAATTATGAAAGTATGTGAAATATATATACTTGAAAGTTCAATATGTCTCTTTTCTTTTTTATATACTTATTTTTACTACTTTTTTTCCTACTTCTTTTATTTTTTTTTTCCTCTGAGCATGCCATACATTTCCCCAGCTTACCCTGCTCACTTTACCAGCAATGTCCTTTGACTTTTTCAAGAATCATTTCAAATATCATCTCTTATTTATAAATATGTCTTACTATGCTCTTATAGCAAAACCAATAGCTTATAAGTTATGCATGTTTCTAGCAAATAATATTCGGAGAAGGCAATGGCACCCCACTCCAGTACTCTTGCCTGGAAAATCCCATGGACAGAGGAGCCTGGTAGGCTACAGTCCATGGGGTCGCTAAGAGTCGGACACGACTGAGCGACTTCACTTTCACTTTTCTCATTCATGCACTGGAGAAGGAAACGGCAACCCACTCCAGTATTCTTGCCTGGAGAATCCCAGGGATGGTGGAGCCTGGTGGGCTGCCGTCTATGGGGTCGCACAGAGTCGGACACGACTGAAGCGACTTAGCAGCAGCAGCAGCAGCAAATAATATTAAAACACATATTACCTTTGATAAGGATTACTTGATTGCATGCTTTTCTTGTAAGCTAGTTTTCTTTAATAATGAAAGTTATATTATGTTCTTATTTTATCTCTGGTATATTGAATAGTTAAATATTTAGTTCATGGTAGATAGTATCACTTACATGTTGTTTATTGGAAATATAATGACATTAGATTTGACACCATGGAGTAAAAGAAAGGATAGAAGAAAGGAAAGTCAAGAATTAAATTGAGAATTTCACCAAACTGAAAGTCATGAGAATGAATATTATATATTAAGGGAATATTTTATGATAAATTAATTGGACATGCTATATGCAATAAAAAAGTGATTGAATTAATGTAAGAATAACAGACTTTCTGTTGTTTATTTGTGAAATATTTAGTAATGATGCTAGTGTTGTATAATCTCATTTGTGAAAATGGTTGTTTAGTTTAAGAGTATTTTATATATCTGTATAAACAATTCCCTTATCCTCCCCCAAAAGACTTGAATATTACACTAAAATAAATACCAGATTATATTCTTGGACATAAACCAATTTTATTCTCAGGCAAAACTTGATGGTAAAGTCCACAGCATAAAAATAAGGGTATCTAGTGGAGAGAAAAAAATGAAGAAGAGAAAAAGGCTGTTTAATCATGTTATGGATTTTCCTGTCTTTATCCAACCTAATTCAAATAATTGGCAAGAATCTGGTAATACTTATGATTCAGCTGGGACACAAATACCATTAATTTTGCCTGGCAATCCTGTCTTGTGTCCATTTCCCAGCACACATTTATCACAGAAGCAGTCCTGCAGCATCTGCCATGAGCTTTTCAAGTTAAAGGTCTTGGGTTTCATATGCTTTTACTACTTGCAAAGTCAGATAAAGGAATTGAGCTCTTCTGAGTATCCAGTTAACATATTTTTCTGCAATGCTTTCTTACACTCTACTTGGGGATCAGTAAAATTCATATGTGCTAATAGTTCCATCCCATTAATATAGAATGGCCTTTCATGTATTTTTTTTTTAATCAGCAACTAAAGAGGAAAACAGGTGCTTCTCAAAGGAGGCTATTAAAGGCGAATAGCAATTAAAAGTTACTCAAAATATTTTACACAGGAGAAATGTAAATTGAAACCCAGGAGAAATGTCTGCCCCAGAGTGACTATAGTCCAAAGATCAGGTAATGCCACATGGCAGAATGACTGATATTTTTATGTATTATCAGTGTGTTATTTAAATTTGTGTGACCACTTTAAAAAACTATACAGCATTACTTACTTAACCTTGAATATATAGACATATTAAGAAATGTATGGTTATATCACCAAGATATATTTTTAAAACATTCATAAGTTTATTCATAAAAACCCAATATGCATCTATAATGTTTATTAATAGTGATAAAAAGGAATGAATTACTCCTATAAGTGGTAAATATGTACTGCTTCTAATGCCATAATGCTGAGTGAAAAAAATATTCAGCTACGAAAAATTATTTTCATTTACATGAAAATCAAGAACATACAAAACTCACAATTGACGGTGACAGAAATCGGAATAGTGATTGCTTCTGAGAGATACATTGACTGTAGTTTATGTTTCCTATTGTCCCAGTGGACAGAATATAATTAATCAACAAGAAATGTCCAAGAAGTTTGCTCTTTGGAGAAATCATGTAAAAAAAACTAATTGGTAGTTTTATTCCTAGTTTGTTTGTTTGTTTTTCAGAAATCTCCATACTGTGCTCCATAGTGGTTGAATCCATTTACATTTCCACCAACAGTGCAAGAGGGTTCCTTTTTCTCCACATGCTCTCCAGCATTTATTGTTTGTAGATTTTTTGATGATGGCCATTTTGACCTGTGTGAGGTGACACCTCATTGTATTTTCGATTTGCATTTCTCTAATAATGACCAGTGTTGAGCATCTTTTCATGTGTTTATTGTCCATTTGTATGCCTTCTTTGGAGAAATGTCTATTTAGATCTTCTGCCTATTTTTTGATTTAGTTGTTTGTTTTTCTAATATTGAGCTGCATGAGCTCTTTGTATATTTTTGAGATTAAGCTTTTGTCAGTTTCCTTGTTTGTAATTATTTTATCGTATTCTGAGTGCTGTCTTCATTTTGTTTATAGTTTCTTTGGGCTTTCATGGTGAATCAGTGGTAAAGAATCCACCTGCCAATTCAGGAGATGGGAGTTCAATGCCTGGGTTGAGAAGATCACCTGGAGAAGGAAATGGCAACCCTCTCCAGTATTCTTGCCTGGGAATTCCCTTGGAGAGAGGAACCTGGTGGGCTATAGTCCATGGAGTTGCAAAAGAGTCAGATAGGACTTATCAACCAAACAATGACAAAAAAGCGGTAGTTTCCTTTGCTGCACAAAAGCTTATAAGTTTAATTATGTCCTATTTGTTTATTTTTATTTCCATTTCTCTTGAAGGTGGGTCAATGAGGACCTTGCTGTGATTTATGTCAAGGGTGATATGACCCAGCAATCCCACTACTGAGCATAACCCTGAGAAAACCATATTTAAAAAGACTCAGGTACCCCAGTGTTTATTGCAGCACTATTTATAATAGCCAGGACATAGAAGCAACCTAGATGTCCATTGACAGAAGACTGTATAAAGAAGTTGTGGTACATATGTACAATGGAATATTAGCTATGGAAAGGAATGCCTTTGAGTCATTTGAACTGAGGCAGATCAACCTTGAGCCTGTTATACAGAGTGAATTAAGTCAGAAAGATAAAAATATAATTATGTATTAATGCATATATATGGAATCAATATAAAATGGTAATCACTAACCTATCTGCAGGGCACCATTGGAGACGCAGACTTAGAGAACAGGCTTGGGGACACAGGGAGGAAAGGAGAGGGTAGGATGAGTTGAGAGAGTAGCATTGAATCATGTAAGATAAATAGCTAGTGGGAAGTTGCTGTATAACTCAGCAAGCTCAAGTGCATGCTCTGTGACAACCTAGAGGGGTGAGATGCAGGAGGGTGTTGGGGAGAAGGTTTAAGAGGTAGGGGATGTATGTATACTTTTGGCTGATGCACATTGTTGTATGGCTGAAACCAATGCAACATTGTAAAGCAATTATTGTCCAATTAAAATTTTTTAAAAGGGGAAAAAACTAATTGGTAATGTGGACAAAGAAATAACAAATGGGCACAGTGATTGCAACTTTACTAGCAGTTGGGAAGACTGATGCGGTAAGAAAGCAGCATGAGGAAGATCACAGGTGCTGCCTAAGGAGCTTGTCCAGATTCATAGATCATTTGTGTGTGTGTGTGGTATTTGTGGTGGTGGTGGTGGTGTTGCTGTTACTGTTGGAAGCAGAGCTATAAACAGTTGATCACCTTTAAATCAAGTGCTTACTCAGGTTTCCTAGTCTTTTTCAGTTGAAATAATATAGACTAATTTCTTAAATTTTGGTTTCTAAATATTTTTTCCTTTGACATTTGGTTATCACATTATACATTTAATTTGTATTAATATTCATCTTAAGACTACATGCTAAGCTCAATACAATGAGGTAAATTTGATTTTTTTAAATCAATTTTTTTGTAGGTCTTTTTCTTTTTCTTAATCATATGGTCAATAATTTTATGTTTTAAATACCTTGAAGTTTCACTTATGTTTTAGTTTTTCATTTCTACTTTTAATATTTCTCAATTTTCTTGGCACTTATTTGTATTCCTTTATATGATTAAGTGGCATTATCATAGGCTTAAACTTTGTAAATGACATTTAATGTTTCAAAATTATTCCCACACTTTAAAGCAACCCTGACCATTCCAAGTTGGTTGAAATCATGAGTCTTTTTCTCAGCATGCTTTCTATAATTATGGAGCCCTTTGAATTACCTGATGAGAACTATATATATTTGCTAGTTCAGAAAATTAGTTCCTGTCTCCTTTCTCTGCCCAGCTGTGTTACATAGGCTTGACACTCAGTGCTTTACTGAATAAATCTCCACAAAAACTGAGTGAACAATGGACTGTCTTCAAACCAGAAACTGTGGGTTCAATGATGCTGTCTCATCTCTATCTTAAATCAACAAAAATTTTGAAGACAGTATGTTTTTAAGAAGTTTCCTAAGAAAATTATGTGTAATATGATCACAAGCATTGTATTATCTGAAATACTTTTTAAGAAGGTGATATAATATTTAAGGCTTATAGCAGACAAGTAAAAATCCCAGATATTAAAAATTGCAGATGTTGTATTAAAATTTTTTCTATAAAAATTGGAATGACCTCTATTATCTAAGATAATAAAACTTTTTAAATTTTAAAATAATAGTTTGTTAATCTGATCTATTTATTCTGGAACAGAATGACAACAATACAAACATGATAAGGTTATCAACATTTTTGTAGCATTTTTGTTCTTTGTAGTCTTTTTTTTTTTTCTTTTAACCTATTATATCTTACCTTACGTGATATGTATTCAGGGAACATTTCTTAAATATGAAGAAGATACTATGCATTATACAACAGTTAGGATGTGAAAGCAGCCTGGATGTCCATCAACAGATGAATGGATAAAGTAGTGGTACATATATACAATGTAATAGCACTCAGCTATCAAAAGGAACACATTTGAGTTGGTTCTAATGAGGTGGCTCAACTGAGAGCCTATTATAGAGTGAAGTAAGTCAGAAAGAGAGAAACAAATATATGAATGTGTGTATATTATATATATATACATATATATATATTAAATCTAGAAAGATGGTCTTGATGAACCTGTTTGCGGGATAGCAAAGGAGACCCAGAGATAAAGAACAGACTTGTGGACTCTGCGGGAGAAGAAGAGGGTGTGATGAATTGAGAGAGTAACATTGAGACACATACATTACCATATATAAAACAGATAGCCAGTGGGAATTTGCTGTATGACACAGGGAGCTCAAACCCAGGGCTCTGTCACAATCTAGAGTGGTGCAAGGTGGGAGGGAGGTTCAAGAGGGAGAGGACGGACATGTACCTATGGCTGATACATGTTGATGTATGGCAGAAACCAATACTGTACTGTAATTATCCTCCAGTTAAAAATAAACAAATTAAAAATAAGTTTTTAAAAAGAAATTTTAAAAAATGTGAGAAAGAGAAGTGCAACCCCTAAAATCCAGGCGTTTCACTGGTATTATCTTCTAAGACTTGCTTTTGCTATGAGCTGGCATGGCATGACACTCACTCCTAGGTTGTGGTGCTCTTTTATTCAACATAAATAATTTCACAGGACCTAAACGTCCGGCAAGGCCACTTTGTGACTGAAGAATCAAGGCAAACAAAGTCATTCTGTAGTCCTGTGTAAACCCAGACAAAACATGAAAGTGGCCTAATCTGTGTGTGTGCTAAGTCACTTCAGTCATGTCTGACACTTTGCAACCCAGTGGACTGTAGCCTACCAGGCTCCTCTGTCAGATTCTCCAGGTGAAAATACTGGAGTGCATTGCCATGCTCTCCTCCAGAGGATCTTCCGGACCCAGGGATTGAACCTGTGTCTCTTACATCTCCTACATTGGCAGGCAGGTTCTTCACCACTAGCACCAATCTGCTCCCTGGATAATATGAATGATCTTTGCTTCTTTACCAGGTACCAGATGGTATTTGTTAGGTCTAGTCTTTCCATCTTTTAAGCAAGATTTATTGAGATACCAGATCAAACACTATTCCTACTTCCTAACAGTTTCCAATTCAAAGTAAAGTCCCATATCCTCAAAAGATTCATAAAGTCACCTAATACAAGCCCCAATTTTAAAACAAGTCCTTCCTAGCACATTTTTACTGAGATACCAAATGAATTCCTAGATACCAAATGAATTCCTATGGTGCGTAGTCTCCCTGGCAACAGGAGCAGCAGATTTAACTGTCCAGCGACACGTGTGTTCCAGGTGTTCTTTGGCTTACCTGGCTTATCTGGAGGACACTGACAAACGTTGAATGTGATTTTAGATGCTAGACATTGGCATGCATGTATTCATGCCAACCCCTCCTCTGCATCGTGTTCTCTTACTCTCTCTCTTTTGTTCTCCCTTTTCCTTTCTCCTTTTTGTTTTTCTCCCAGTCTCACTCAACCACGCACTCACATAAAAAACAACCAGAGTAAAATTTTCAGGAAACTAGACCCCCAAAATGTGGACAATTCTACCCACTCTATTGTAGAGATCTTTTTAAACATAACTACTTGCCCTAAGAGAAAGATCGATGTTATTAGCTTCAGGTAACTTGAAAATAGTGATAAGAACTATTGACAACAATGAATGTTTACAGTTCGATTGAATGTTGCCAGTTGTAACTCATTTGTAAAAACATAAATGGTAACTTATGAATCGGGCTTCCTAGGTGACTCAGTGGTAAAGAAACCGTGTGCCAATGCAGGAGACACAGAGGATGAGGGTTCAATCCTTGGGTCGGGAAGATCCCTTGGGGAAGGAAATGGCAACCAACTCCAGTATTCTTGGCTGGAAAATTCCATGGACAGAGGAGCCTGGAGGGCTACAGTCCATGGGTTCACAAAGAGTCAGATACAGCTGAGCAACTGAGAACACACAGCACTCACAATTTGTGGATTATCCAGGTTCAAAGTTCAGTTGCAGAAAGAGTCATAAATATGTACGTAAATTTATTCAGGAAGAGCAATTCACATTGTGAAAAAGTCTAACATTCCTGGTTTAAAAACCATAAACAACACAAAAGAAAAACCATACTCTATGTCCTGAAGGAACACATGAGAACCCAATAAAAGTTGACACTTTCAGTCAAGATCCCTCTCTTCTACTTCCAGTGAAAAATCTTAGTGCTGATGAGAGGTGCTATTCTCCGGGAATTATTGCTATTTGAAAGATAATTTTTAGAGCTGGCTCCTGTGTGTCCTTCCCCTCTCTCCCCCACACACTTCAGTGCATGCCCCAATCCTACTTTTAACTTGCTTCCTGTGAAAGGAAGTGTATATTTTGTGGTGTGTATATAGCAGAAGTTGACAGTAAGAGACAATGAAGCATCTATAGAAGGAGTTTGATACTTTCAAGAAAACATGAGAAATGCTTCTGACTAAATCACTTCACAGTGTAACATAAATTAATGATTTAATCTTCACCCAAATATGTTTCATAAACAAGAAAGCTGTTCTTAATTGTCCCCCCAAATTCTATTAATTGGATAATGAATAAAATTTACAATTTTTGAACAGTAAAACTAGTTTTACTGATATTAATTTGAAAGTGAAAAAACAGTATTTGATGATAACTCATTTATTACTTTTAAAGAGTAATATCTTATGTGGAATCCTTCTTGTTGGATAGTTTAAATAATTAGCATGTTACGGTACATTTTTACATTTTGACCTGATGGCTTTCTCAAAGTTATTTATTTTTTTGGACAGCTGAGAAAATCACTATCTAAAAACCCTGGATAAAATATCCGACAACAGAAAATAATCGGTTTTATGTACAGTTTTTTAAAGCCCATGTCTGTCTGGAAATTCTTGTGGAAGAATGTGCTATTTCCTCCAGTGATTTCTATTTTTCATTGAGCTGTGGGACACCATTGGCAATTTAGAGAAAACTAATGCCCTGCAGGTTAGAGACCAACAGCAGGAGTTTCTCATATAAAGACAAATGTTCTAAAGATTTATCTGTTTACCTACATAAATTTTTTCTCTTTAAGATACCCAGGGATTTTTGTGCATCATTTGGCACTGATTTGTAGGGTACTGTTGTCATGAGAGGAGGAAAAAAAAAGAATGTTAAATTTCTTTCACTAAAAATACCTCATTTTCTAGACTTTTAAAGAGTAACAGAACCTATTAAAGAAAAAGTGTGTGAATTCCAAATGATGCCACTAATTGCCTTTGAAAATCTAAGTACATTAATGGCTATTTTGAATTTTCCATATGGGAAAACATCATGCTTAATATAATTTAAGTACTAAGTCAAAAATTTTTAAAAAAGGCTTACTCTTTATATTTACAAAATCTGTAGCCCATCTTGAAGAACATACTATATAAAATCAATTTTAAATATCATATAACTACTAAAGAAAAACATGTTACAAATAACTGGCACTAAATCATAAATATGTCAAACAATTGTTTTCAAAGAAATTACATAATTATCAAAAAATGTAAATAGTTTCTGTCAGTTATAAGCAATAAGACATGAGGTAACAAATATTTGCATTTTAATAAAATTAAAGATATGAATACTGGCAGTGGCATTAGTTGAATTTAACACTGAGATAACATTATGAGCCTAGGAATGGGTGGTAGTGGCTCATTTAATCCTCATAGTGTGCGTGCGTGCTCAGTTGTGTACAACACTTTGTGACCCCATGGACTGTAGCCACCAGGCTCCTCTGTCCGTGGGATTCTCCAGGCAAGAATACTGGACTGGGTTGCCATTTTCTTCTCCAGGGTATTTTCCTGACCCAGGGATTGGAATCACTATCTCTTGTGTCTCCTGCATTGGCAGGCTGATTCTTTACCACTCTGCCACCTGGGAAGCCCATCAAAGTGATGTGAATGGAATCTTTTCTAACCTTAATGCCACACATAAGGAAATTAAGCACTGAAAATTTGTGTTTATTTAAAGACAGTAAAAATAAAAAATAAATAAATAAATAAATAAATAAAATAAAAATCTACCACTCCATGTCTTTCCCCTTCTGGATATTCAAAAAAAAAGGAAGAGATTAGAGCTTTTACCTGAATTTAGAGCCATTCTCCCAGTTTCATATGCATATCTAATTTTAAGCCAATTAAGTAGATTTCCTTAGTTAAAAAAAAAAATCTATTTGTTCATTCTTAGATGGAAGATTTAGCTGAGAATAAGTCCTCATACAGATACAGAAATGATTTTGCTCTCTTTATACTCATCCTCTGAGGATTTTACTATGAAAAAGATGGGGTCTCACCTCCCAGAATATTGGAAATAAAAGCAAAAATAAACAAATGGGACCTAATTAAAATTAAAAGCTTTTGCACAACAAAGGAAACTATAAGCAAGGTGAAAAGACAGCCTTCAGAATGGGAGAAAATAATAGCAAATGAAGCAACAGACAAACAATTAATCTCAAAAATATACAAGCAACTTCTGCAGCTGAATTCCAGAAAAATAAACGACCCAATCAAAAAATGGGCCAAAGAACTAAACAGACATTTCTCCAAAGAAGACATACAGATGGCTAACAAACACATGAAAAGATGCTCAACATCACTCATTATTAGAGAAATGCAAATCAAAACCACAATGAGGTATCATTTCACACCAGTCAGAATGGCTGCTATCCAAAAGTCTACAAGCAATAAATGCTGGAGAGGGTGTGGAGAAAAGGGAACCCTCTTACACTGTTGGTGGGAATGCAAACTAGTATAGCCACTATGGAGAACAGTGTGGAGATTCCTTAAAAAACTGGGAATAGAACTACCATATGACCCAGCAATCCCACTGCTGGGCATATACACCGAGGAAACCAGAATTGAAAGAGACGCGTGTACCCCAATGTTCATCGCAGCACTGTTTACAATAGCCAGGACATGGAAGCAACCTAGATGTCCATCAGCAGACGAATGGATAAGGAAGCTGTGGTACATATACACAATGGAATATTACTCAGTCATTAAAAAAATACATTTGAATCGGTTCTACTGAGATGGATGAAACTGGAGCCCATTATACAGAGTGAAGTAAGCCAGAAAGAAAAACACCAATACAGTATACTAATGCATATATATGGAATTTGAAAGATGGTAACGATAACCCTATATGCGAGACAGAATAAGAGACACAGATGCATAGAACAATTTTATGGACTCTGAGGGAGAAGGTGAGGGTGAGTCGTTCTGGGAGGATAGCATTGAAACATGTATATTATCATATGTGAAGAAAAAAAAGAAAAAGATGGGGTCTCCACAGTGGAGTAACGTCCTCACTGAGTGGAAAGTTGTTTACATGTCCACATTTCTAGCTTTGATAGCCTGTGTGAAGCATTTTATGCTCCACAGAAGAAAGGCCTGCAGTTCAGTGAAGGAAGCATTGCACTTATTATCCCCAGGGCCCTTGTTTAAGAATCTGTCTTTAAAGAACAGCTACAAGATCTATTAAAAACTCGTTCAGCTTCAAACAGGCTTGTAATTTAAGGTAAGAATACTCAAATAATTAGTGTACCATTTGTAGGATGCAGTTCTGATTCAATATACACATATCATTATTGACACCTAAAAATAGTTCAAAGGTATGCAAAATTGGGTCCTTGAAGGTTAAATGAATCAAAAGAGACTATCATCAATAGAGGCCAACAGTGCAATTTGCTAAAGTCCTTAAAAATAAGGAAAGATATTGATCAAACTATTTGCCTTGTAAACTGCAACTACAACAATTTTTAATAGAATGAAAATATTTCCTTTCAGTCTTAACTTGTGGTTTCAAATTAGAACATATCATTAGCAAGAAGTTTATGAACTATTTCCAAGTGGTAAAATTTGTAAATATTTATCTGGGGATTTTGTTTTTGTTTTTAATTTTTGGAGGGTATGTTTGCTTTATCATTCTGGAGAGGATCTACAGTTTTAATCAGATTCCCAAAGATCTGACATGTTTATATTCATGGATATAAATGGAAGAATTTTCTCATGACAATTACCACTGTTTTACTAGAATAGAAGTTGGAAATTAAATCAGAAAAAGTATCTAATCTGAAAATATTTTCCACTTCTTTAGATTACTACAAGATTTACTACATTTCTCCAACACCAGCTTACTTATGTTAAAGCACAACTGTAAAGGGAAACACATATGAATATTTAACATTTTTTGCAAGTTTTCTTTCACAACTCAACTTGTGACCTGTGATTTTTTTTTAATTTTTGGCTACTTGAGACTCTTTATATCTCTGCTTAGAACACTTTGTACAATTAATGGGTGTTACCTATCATATGCCAGGGATCAAGGACATAGTTATAAACCAGATATATGGTCCCTGATAACATGGAGCATACATAGCCTAACAGGCAACATAAATATTAAATAAACACTTGCACAGATAGCATTCAATACAGTTGTAGCAAGTGATATGAAGAAATACAGAATTTTGTATAAGAACATACTACATCCTAAGTAGAAAAAGAGCAACATGATCTCAGAACATGAGAATAACTTTAGATGAGAAAGAATTTGGCTTAATGGATACTATATTTAAGCAATGGCAGAGAATGATCAAACTACCATATAATTGAGCTCATTTCATGCTAGCAAGGTAATATTCAAAATCCTTATAGCAAGGCTTCAACAGAATGTGAACTGAGAAGTTCCAGATGTATAAACTGGGTTTAGAAAAGGCAGAGGAACCAGACATCAAATTGCCAACATTTGTTGGATCATGGAGAAAGTAATGGGATTCCAGAAAAACATCTACTTCTGCTTCACTGACTATGCTAAAGCCTTTCACTCTGTAGATCACAACAAGAATTTGGAAAATTCTAAAAGAGATGGGAGTATCAGACCACCTTACCTGTTTCCTGAGAAATCTGTATGCAGGTCAAGAGGCAAGAGTTAGAACCTTAAATAGAACAATAGAGTGAAAAAATTGAGAAAGGAGTACATCAAGGTTGCATATTGTCATCCTACTTATGTAACCTATATGTAGATTAAAATGCCAGGCTGGATGAATCACAAGCTGAAATCAAGATTGCCAGGAAAAATATCAACAACCTCAGATATGCAGATGTTACCATTCTATCGTAGAAAGTGAAGAGGAACTAAAGAGTCTCTTGATGAGGTTGAAAGAAGAGAGTGAAAAAGTTGGCTTAAAGCTCAACATTCAAGAAACTAAGATCATTATATCCAGTTTCATCACTTCATGGCAAATAGAAGGACAAAAAGTGGAAGCAGTGACAGTTTTTCTTTCCTTGGGCTCCAAAATCACTGCAGATGGTGACTGCACCCATGAAACTGACAGATGTTTGTTCCTTGGAAGGAAAGCTATGGAAAACCTAGACAGCATATTAAAAAGCAGAGATATCAAAGTCCACAGAGTCAAACCCATGTTTTTTTCCATTAGTCACATATAGATGTGAGAGTTGGACTGTAAAGAAGACTGAGAGCTGAAGAACTGACACTTCCAATTTGTGGTTCTGGAGAAGACTCTTGAGAGCAAACCAGTCAATCCTAAAGGAAACCAACCCTGAATATTCATTGAAGGACTGATGCTGAAGCTGAAGTTCCAATACTTTGGCCACCTGATGTGAAGAACTGACTCATTGGAAAGGATCCTAATGCTGGGAAAGATTACAGGTGAAAGAGGAAAACAGCAGCAGAGAATGAGATGGTTAGGTAGCATCACTGACTCAATGGATATGAATTTGAGCAAACTCTGTGGAATAGTGGAGGACAGAGGAGGAGCCTGTGTGCTGCAGTCCATGGAGTCATAAAGAGTCAGACACAACTTATCAATTAAAAAACAACAACGATAATTAAACTAAAATAGCTTGAAAACTTGCTCACACTCTCACTTCCCAATGTAAAATATGTTTATATTTATATAATCACTGTTTACAACTGTCATTCAATATCACATGATTTGGTGATTCTTTTCCATGATATCTTCTTTAGACAGGTATTTGTTATTTTTAGAATATTTGGAACTTATGATTACTGGTCTTTAGTGACCGTCTACCTTTCCAATATCAGTCTGTAAATATACTTGTCATTTTTATTATTCCTTTTTAATATAATTTGCATCATATGTAATCATTGAGGCCCTCATCAAGAGTATATCAGCAATACTTTTTAAGTGATTGAAGTTTCAAGCACTTTGACCTGCCACCTCCAAATCCAAAATTAAGCAATAATATCTAGAATTGTGGAGTCTTCCATTCCATATTTTGGAATATTTAGATTTACTATTTCTGTTTCTTTCATTGTTGAGAAGGTAATGGAGATTATATTGTATTTATCAGTGAACTCTATTCCAACAAATTCCAGGAAATGATATTATTTATCCCTAAACAAACCACCTTCATTCTTGTTGCATTTAAAGAAATGTATCGACACCAACAATTTCTCTAAAATCTAGATCATGTGATGCGATATACCTTGGTTTTGTGCATCTGTTATGGCTTGACATTTCTGAATGATATAGATTGTAAATGAGTGTTTTTATTTCTAAGATAACTAATTTAAGTTAGGCATTTAAAAAGAATTTTTTCATGCAAAATACTTATGAATATGACAAAACAAAATGCTTTAATGTATACTATTTCAAAAGAAAACTTGAAATTAATAACAGAATGAAATCTTAAAATATAATTTTTCTATGGAAACAGAAGATGTTGGCATTTCTAAGGCTTTCATTATAACTTTCGATTAGACAGATGCATTTTCCATTCAAATTTTGACTCTATAGTCACATGATTTTAAAGAAAACAAACATAGTTTTAATTTCAATCCAATGAAAGACTTTGAAGTGATAAAATCACCTTATTTTAATGATTTTCTTGTTTAGTCACTAAGTCATGTCCAACTCTTCTGAAACCCCATGGACTGTAACCCACCACGTTCCTCTTTCCATGGGATTTCCCAGGCAGAATACTGGAAAGTGAAGTGAAAGTGGCTGTTATGTCTGACTCTTTGCAGCCATGGACCATACAGTTCATTTCAGTCGTTCAGTTGTGTCCAACTCTTAGTCACGCCATGGACTGCAGCACACCAGGCTTCCCGTCCATCACACACCGGGAGCCTACTCAAGCTCATGTCCATTGTGTCAGTGATGCCATTAAACCATCTCATCCTCTATCATCCCCTTCTATTCCCACCTTCAAGCTTTCGCAGCACAAGGGCCTTTTCAAATGAGTCAGTTCTTCATATCGGGTTGCCAAAGCATTGGAGTTTCAGCTTCAGCATCAGTCCTTCCAAGAAATATTCAGAACTGATTTCCTTTAGGATGGACTGGTTGGATCTCCTTGCTGTCCAAGGGACTCTCAAGAGTCTTCTCCACACCACACTTCAAAAGCATCAATTCTTCCACGTTCACGTTTCTTTATAGTCCAACTCTCACATCCATACATGAATACTGGAAAAACCATAGCTTTGACTAGACAGATTGTTGTTGGTAAAGTAATGTCTCTTCTTTTTAATATGCTGTCTAGGTTGGTCATAGCTTTCCTTCCAAGAAGTTCAGTTCAGATAAGTCGCTCAGTCGTGTCCGACTCTTTGCTATCCCATGAACTGCAGCACACCAGGCCTCCCTGTCCATCACCAACTCCCGGAGTTTACCCAAACTGATGTCCATTGAATTGATGATGCCATCCAACCATCTCATCCTCTGTCATCCCCTTCTCATCCTGCCCTCAATCTTTCCTAGCATCAGGATCTTTTCCAATGAGTCAGCTCTTCCCATCAGGTGGCCAAAGTATTGGAGTTTCAGCTTCACGATCAGTCCTTCCAATGAACACGCAGGACTGATCTGCTTTAGGATGGACTGGTTGGATCTCCTTGCTGCCCAAGGGACTGTCAAGAGTCTTCTCCAACACTACAATTCAAAAGGATCAATTCTTCTGCACTCAGCTTTCTTTATAGTCCAACTCTCACATCCATACATGACCATTGGAAAAACATAGCCTTAACTAGACGGACCATTGTTGACAATGTCTCTGCTTTTTAATATGCTGTCTAGGTTGGACATAACTTTCCTGCCAAGCAGTAAGCGTCTTTTAATTTCATGGCTGCAATCACCATCTGCAGTGATTTTGGAGCCCCCAAAAATAAACTCAGCCACTGTTTCACGGTTTCCCCATCTATTTTCCATGAAGTGATCAGACTGGATGCCATGATCTTAGTTTTCTGTATATGGAGCTTTAAGCCAACTTTTTCACTCTTCTCTTTCACTTTCATCAAGAGGCTCTTAAGGTCCTTTTCACTTTCTGCCATAAGGGTTGTGTCATCTGCATATCTGAGGTTATTGACATTTCTCCCAGCAATCTTGATTCCAGCTTGTACTTCATCTAGCCCAGTGTTTCTCATGATGTACTCTGCATATAAGTTAAATAAGTCGGGTGACAATATACAGCCTTGATGTACTCCTTTCACAATTTGGAACCAGTCTGTTGTTCCACGTCCAGTTATAACTGTTGCTTCTTGACCTACCTACAGATTTCTCAGGAGGCAGGTCAGGTGGTCTGGTATTCCCATCTCTTTTAGAATTTTCCACTGTTTGTTGTAATCTACACAATCAAAGGCTTTGGCATAGTCAATGAAGTAAATGTAGATGTATTTCTGGAACTCTCTTGCTTTTCTATTGATCCAGAGGATTTTGGCACCTTGATCTCTGGTTCCTCTGCCTTTTCTAAAACCAGCTTGAACATCTGGAAGTTCATGGGTCATGTATTGTTGAAGGCTAGCTTGGAGAATTTTGAGCATTATTTTGCTAGCTTGTGAGACGAGCACAATTGTGCAGTAGTTTGAACATTCTTTTGCATTGCCTTTCTTTGGGATTGGAATGAAAATTTACCTTCTACAGACTTGTGGCCTCTGCAGAGTTTTCCAGATTTGCCTAGAATATTGAGTGCAGCACTTTCACAGTATCATCTTTTAGGATTTGAAATAGCTCACCTGGAATTCATCACCTTCACTAGCTTTGTTCATAATGATGCTTCCAAAGGCCCACTTGACTTCACAGTCTAAGTTGTTTGGCTCTACATGAATGATCACACCATCCTGATTGTCTGGGTCATGAAAATATTTTTGGATAATACTTCTGAGTATTCTGCCATCTCTTCCTAATAGTTTGGCCTCAGGTCAAGCAACAGGGAGGGACACAGCCCCACCCATCAAAAAAATTGGATTAAAGATTTATTGAACATGGCCCCGCCCATCAGAACAAGACCCAGTTTCCCCCTCAGTCAATCTCTCCCATCAGGAAGCTTCCATAAGTCTCTTATCCTTATCCATTAAGAGTCAGACATAATGAAAAGCACAATCACAGGAAACTACAAAACTGATCACATGGACCACAGCCTTGTCTAACTCAAGAAACTATGAGCCATGCCCTGTAGGGCCACCAAAGAAAGATGGTCGTGGCAGAGAGTTCTGACAAAACATGGTCCACTGGAGAAGGGAATGGCAAACCACTTCAGTATTCTTGCCTTGAGAACCCTATGAACAGTATGAAAAGGCAAAAAGATAGGGCACTGAAAGATGAACTCCCCAGGTCAGTAGGTGCCCAATATGCCACTGGAAGAAGAATGGAGATATAACTCCAGAAAAAATGAAGAGACAGAGCCAAAGCAAAAACAACACCCAATGTGGATTTGATGGGTGATGAAAGTAAGGTACAATGCTGTAAAGAGCAATATTGTATAGGAACCTGGAATATTAGGTCCATGAATCAAGGCAAATTGGAAGTGGTCAAACGAGATGGCAAGAGTGAACACTGACATTTTAGGAATCAGTGAACTAAAATGGACTGGAATGGGCGAATTTAACTCAGATGACCATTATATCTACTACTGTGGGCAAGAATCCCTTAGAAGAAATGGAGTAGCCCTCATAGTCAACAAAAGAGTCTGAAATGGAGTACTTGGATGCAATCTCAAAAACGACAGAGTGATCTCTGTTCATTTCCAAGGCAAACCATCTATATCGCAGTAATCCAAGTCTATGCCCTGACCAATAATGCTGAAGAAGCTGAAGTTGAACAATTCTATGAAGACCTACAAGACCTTCTCGAACTAACACCCAAAAAAGATGTCCTTTTCATCATAGGGGACTGGAATGCAAAAGTAGGAAGTCAAGAAACACCTGGAGTAACAGGCAAATTTGCCTTTGGAGTACAGAATGAATCAGATCAAAGGCTAACAGAGTTTTGCCAAGAGAATGTATTGGTCATAGCAAACACCTTCTTCCATCAACACAAGAGAAGACTCTACACATGGACATCACTGGATGGTAAATGCCAAAATCAGATTGCTTATATTCTTTGCAGCCAAAGATCAAGAAGCTCTATATAGTCAGCAAAAGAAGACTGGGAGCTGACTGTGGCTCAATCATGAACTCCTTATTGCCAAGTTCAGACTTAAATTGAAGAAAGTGGGGAAAACCACAGGACCATTCAGGTGTGACCTAAATCAAATCCCTTATGACTATACAGTGGAAGTGACAAATAGATTCAAGGGATTAGATCTGACAGACAGAGTCCCTGAAGAACTATGGACAGAAGTTTGTGACATTGTACAGGAGGCAGTGATCAAGACCATTCCCAAGAAAAAGAAATGCAAAAAGGCAGAATGGTTTTCTGAAGACGCCTTACAAATAGCCGAGAAAAAAGAGAAGCTAAAGGCAAAGGAGAAAAGGAAAGATATACCCATTTGAATGCAGAATTCCAAAGAAGAGTAAGGAAATATAAGAAAGCCTTCCTCGGTGATCAAGGGTTTGTCATTTCCTCCCCTAGAAGATCTTCCCAACATAAGTATTGAACCCAGGTCTCCTGTTTGGCAGGCAGATTCTTTACCACTGAGCCACCAGGGAAGCCAACTTTAATGCTTTATCAAGTCCAAATTGTACTTTAAATGAGATACCAAGAAATCTCTCAAGGGCCATGAACTTAATAAAGTTGAAAATTTAAGAAAATTATAAAAGTTTTTGGTTATTCTCTCCCTCTTTGCCTGGCTCTTCTGTAGGAGTGTGTTACTCTTTATAAGTATATTGTGAAATAATTGAATCATTACAAATTAGTGCTGGAGTTATGTGTTCTGTGACTTTTATTCATAGAGGATGAGTCAGCATCTGTGGTTTAATATATAGTCCCTTCATATTATTGAAAAGCTTATTGGGAGATTACACTGGAGGCTGAACGATGGAATCAAAGCAATTCTTTAGTAATTATTTTCTTTAAATATGGCATCTCATAGCTACTCAGACTACCAGGATCTTTTTTCTGCAAAATGGGGTATAATTGTGCTTATTTCATAGAGTGGGCATCAGGGTTACATGAAACTAACACAACTGACATAGATATAGTACATCAGCTGTTCTTTTACATATTATTTTTGGCCAAACTCACTTTCTTTAACATTTGACACCATTCTGCTTTGAGGTTCATTTGACTTAGTTTATATAAAGTCAGCTAAAACTCATTTTATACTATTATGTTTGTTAAAGGGAATTATGCATTTTAGATATGTTATTTAGCTATCAAATATGTTGTACAAAGTGGTCACAAACGTGTAGCAAACATTTGCTTGTAATCACAAGAAAATGTAATGTATATAATCTTATATATCATAAGAAAATGTAAAGTATTAAAACCTTTTAATCATAAGAAAATGTAAAATATTCATTAAGCATCTGGCCTGAAAACACACTAAGATTAATGTTAAGAAAATCCTGTGGTGAATATTACATATTGCCTTTTATCAGCCAATGACTCCCACAGAAACCTTTGTATTCCCTTCTCAGCCAGACTGTCAGAAAATGTCTCTTGATATTTTTAACTCTCACTCATCTGTAAATTTATAGACCCTTTTTTTTTTAGCTCAGATCATTATTTAGTTATATTTTAATGAGATTATTCAAATGTATTCCTCACATATGTAATGTATTAATTCTGAGTGATTTTTTTTTACTGAAGTAAAGTTACAGGTGCATATATATGTATGTATATAGATTAATGTTATACCTTGTAGGTCATATAGGATAATAGATAAATTTTGCTTTGCAAAAATAACGCTGACCCATGATAAACCACCTTACCTGTGGCAAAACATTAGATTGAAGAAACAAAATCCTGCTGTGGTCATGTCAGGATAACCGGTACTTACAGTACAGAACACACAACATTGGGTATAGCGATTACTTGGAAAAATGAAATCAGTGAATCTTTACTCTTCACATTATTACCTGCCTTCATGATAGCAAAAATCCTAATATTCTCTTGCTTCTTACTCTCTGTCTTCTTGTATTGTTTTCTTCTGCCAGCATGGTGTTTATGTTATGACTTAAATATGATTCTAAAACACTATTCTGTGTATAGCAAACATTAATGCTGTGTATAGTATTAATTTAAAATCTTCAGGATTCAATAAAATTTCTCAGTATGGTGTGATTAAAAATGTATGCAATGAAAGTGAGAGTGAAAGTCACGTCCCAATGTGTGACCCCATGGACTATACAGTCCATGGAATTCTCCAGGTCAGAATACTGGAGTGGGTAGCCTTTCCATTCTCCAGAACATCTTCCCAACCCAGGGATTGAACCCAGGTCTCCTGCATTGAAGGGGGATTCTTTACCAGTTGAACTACAAGGGAAGCCCCAAAATACTGGAGTGGGTAGCCTATCCCTTCTCCAGCAGATCTTCCCCATCCAGGAATCAAAATGGGGTCTCCTGCATTGCAGGCAGATTCTTTACCAACTGAACTATCAAGGAAGCCCACTTATGAAATAATTTTGTCTATAAATCTTTTCTACTTATTCTCCCTATTCAATCTCAACTTTCCAGTCACTCAAAACTCTTTTGATTCTATTCTTTCCCAGGCATTCCCCATTAAAAGAGCAGGAAATCTGTTTTCTAGTTGTTCACATAAAATTTGGAATCAACGTTGATTTTTCTTTCCCTACACTTGGAAAATCGATCTGACACATATGTGATATCATGTAGTATTTGTCTTTTTCTGACTTATTTAAGTAAGGATAAAGAGGAGAGTGAAAAAGTTGGCTTAAAGCTCAGCATTCAGAAAACTAAGATCATGGCATCTGGTCCCATCACTTCATGGCAAATAGATGGGGAAACAGTGGAAACACTGGTGGACTTTATTTTTTTGGGCTCCAAAATCACTGCAGATTGTGATTGCAGCCATGAAATTAAAAGATGTTTACTCCTTGGAAGGAAAGTTATGACCAACCTAGACAGCATATTAAAAAGCAGAGACATTGCTTTGCCAACAAAGACCCGTCAAGGCTATGGTTTTTCCAGTGGTCATATATGGAGGTGAGAGTTGGACTATAAAGAAAGCTGAATGCTGAAGAATTGATGATTTTGAACTGTGGTGTTGGAGAAGACTCTTGAGAGTCTCTTGGACTGCAAGGAGATCCAATCAGTCCATCCTAGGCGAGATCAACCCTTGGGTGTTCATTGGAAGGACTGATGTTGAAGCTGAAACTCCAATACTTTGGCCACCTCATGCAAAGAGTTGACTCATTGGAAAAGACTCTGATGCTGGGAAGGATTGAGGGCAGGAGGAGAAGGGGACGACAGAGGATGAGATGGCTGGATGGCATCACCGACTCGATGGACATGAGTTTCGGTAAACTCTAGGAGTTGGTGATGGACAGGGAAGCCTGGCGTGCTGCCGTTCATGGGGTCACAAAGAGTCGGACACGACTGAGGGACAGGACTGAACTGAATATTCTCTAGGTCTGTCCACATTGCTGCAGATGCTACAAATTTCACTCTTTTTATGGCTGAGTAATATTCCTCTGTGTGTCTGTGTGTGTGTGTATCCCTTCCTGAGGCTATTTCATGAAAATGTGAACATTTTAATTTTATAATTATATAAAGTAATTATAGAAAGTGTCTTTCTAGTAACAAATCAATGAAAAAGCATTATAGAAACTTAGGAAAACTCAAATGATTAATAAAATCCTGTAAATTTAAAAGTCAAATGATCGTCTCATTTATCAATTGTGTATGTGTGTGCCTCTGTGTGCTTGAGAGTATGTGTATGTATAAAATATATTATTTCAGATCTGTTTCTCTTAGTTAAGAATTAAGAGTATACATTTGAATTTCTTGGTATGGATGCTTTTTATGTCATTATTGTTAGTTACTGCCTAATGTTCAATCAGATGGCTCTTTCAAAATATGTAACCAGATTCAACATTTTGATTTTTTTGTTATTTCATGAGCAGTTATTATAAATATAATCAGAATTCATTCATATTACCTCTCATTTACATGTACTATAAATATATTTTACTAAATAGAATATTGATTCCAGGGTCAACCATTAATATCTATTGTTCATTAGGTTTTACTGTTTATGAGCAGTATGTTCAGCATTTTTACAAATATTAACTAACTGAATACTGAAGAACCACTTCAGTTAGGTACTATTAGTATTGGCAATTTTGACAAGGGAAAAACAAAAGCTAATAGTTATAAAATGCTTTATACAGTTATTAGCTTATGTTAGTTTTAGTAAGTTTTGTAAAATTAATGTGAATTGATATATGTAACTATTGTGATATAATCACTTAAAGCCCTATTTTGCAAGGGTAGGGGCTACCCTTTTAAGCCTTTTCTGTCTTAAAAATATACAATATTTGAATTTCTCTGCATAACTCATATATTTATAATTCCAATTTTTGCCTCTTGCCTGTGACAATAAGTGAAATAAATAAAATTCAGAATTAAAGTTTTAAATTCTCTATTTCCTAGAACGCTAGATTTTGTCCCTACCCCTCCTCAAACAGAAACTGTTCTTTCTAAACAATGAGAATTGCATTGTAAACAACTCTAAGTTGTTTAACCTAGAATTTTTTTCCTTTAAATACAACCATGAAGGATAAAACAGCACCAAATTCTTTACTGTGGTGCCATTCATATCCACCACAGAATGTTAAAAACATTTATATACTGCTATACATATTGTCTAAACATCAATAGATGATGTCCACCATTGGTTTCCAAACCACTGAGGTTTATAATATAAATAAATTGATTTCTCCATAATTTTTGCAAATGGTAACATTTCTTAATCTGGTTGAAGCCCACATGCTTGGTTTTATAAACAGTTGATAATCTATATTTCTTTATCAGACTAAGCCCAAGGTAATACTTTATTGTCTCCTTGGTAAAGTAGAGTGAACTATGCAACCAGGTAACTTAACACCTCTTTCTTGTTGGAGGAATGATAAATTTGGGGACTTGAATAATTGTTTAGGGTCCTTTTCCTTGTTTTAAAATATACCATTACATTGTATTGAGTATTTTGAAAGATTTCCAGGAGACAATTAGTGATATTACAAACACTGCTGATAATATAACATAATTTAAAAAAAAAAAAGGAAAGAAGGTGACTTAAAGTCACAAAATAGTAAATAACATGGTCTTACCAGAAAAGCCATCAATCCATCCACTTTCTCATTTGTAAATTGCTCAATGCCACTGTATTATATTACTATAAAAAGATGCCATATCAGACTTCTTAAAGTGTGCGGATCCAGGATTTTTACTTAGGGACTTCAGTAAAGAAAGAATGTTTTGCATTTGAAAGCAGGGACACCATTATAGCCAGCAGGCATATATTGAGCATTGACTAATTGCCAGAGACTATACAATGTGACTATACTAAAAGGTATTAGACAGAACGTAGTCCCTGGGACTAACTGCCCAGTGACAGTGACAAATACGCAAATAAATTATGTAAACAGCAATGTAAATAAGAGGCTTGATGACATATTTAGAGAGTTTCAAGGATAAGATATAAAAGAAATATCCAGAACAAAGAATCTTATATCCAAGTTTTATTCAAAGAGGCAGGATCTAGCTATCTCAGTTCTCTGATATTCATTGTGGTGATTGACAAATGAAATGTTTAATTTTAAAAACATGAAATGTAATTATGATGCATTTGACTGCATTCCTAACCCAGGATACCTGGATTTCTGTCAACAAAGTTAAAAAAAAAAAAAATTCAGCAAGATCATCTCTGCTGCTGCTGCTGCTAAGTCGCTTCAGTCGTGTCCGACTCTGTGCGACCCCATAGACGGCAGCCCACCAGGCTCCGCCATCCCTGGGATTCTCCAGGCAAGAACACTGGAGTGGGTTGCCATTTCCTTCTCCAATGCATGAAAGTGAAAGTGAAGACACTCAGTCGTGTCCGACTCTGTGCGACGCCATGCACTGCAGCCTACCAGGCTCCTCTGTCCATGGGATTCTCCAGGCAAGATTACTGGAGTAGGGTGCCATTGCCTTCTCTGAAAATCATCTCTAAGCACTTACTAAGTAGGCGATATTTATGTATGATATCTGTTATTTCCCCTATCAATCCCTTTTGCCTTTTCAATTCCAATCCATAGAAATGGAAAAAAGAAAGAAAATAATTGCAGCAGAGTTGAAAAAGAAGGAAATGTATAAATAGAAGAGAAGAGAAGAGAAGCTAAAGTCAAAGAAGAAAAGGAAAGATATACCCATCTGAATGAGAGTTCCGAAAAATAGCAAGGAGAGAAAAGAAAGCCTTCCTCCATGATCAGTGCAAAGAAATAAAGGGGAAAACAACAGAATGGGAAAGACTTGATCACTTCAAGAAAATTAGAGATACCAAGGGAATATTTCATGCAAACATGGGTACAATAAAGGACAGAAATGGCATGGACCGAACAGAAACAGAAGATATTAAGAAGAGGTGGTAAGAATACACAGAAGAACTATACAGAAAAGATTTAAATGACCCAGATCACCACGATGGTGTGATCACTCACCTAGAGTCGGACATCCTGGGTTGCAAAGTCAAGTGGGCCTTAGGAAGCACCACTACAAACAAAGTTATGGAGGTGATGGAATTCTAGTTAAGCTATTTCAAATCCTAAAAGATGATGCTGTTAATTGCTGCACTCAATAAGCCAGCAAATTTGGAAAATGCAGCAGTGACCACAGGACTGGAAAAGGTCAGTTTTCATTCCAATCCCAAGAAAGGCAATGCCACAGAATGTTCAAACTACCGCACAATTGCACTCATGTTACATGCAACCAAAGTAATGCTCAAAATTCTCCAAGTCAGGCTTCAACAGTATGTGAACCATGACCTTCTAGATGTTCAAGCTGGATTTAGAAAAGGCAGAAGAAACAGAGATCAAAATGCCAACATCTGTTGGACCTTAGAAAAAGGAAGAGAGTTCCAGAAAAACATCTACTTCTGCTTTATTGACTACTCTAAACCTTTGACTGTGTGGATCACAATAAACTGTGGAAAATTCTTAAAGAGATGGGAATACCAGACCACCTGATCTGCCTCCTGAGAAACCTGTGTGCAGGATAAGAAGCAACACTTAGAAATGGACATGAAACTATGACCTGGTTCCAAATTGTGAAAGGAGTACATCTGTGCTATATATCTTCACACTACTTATTTAATTTATATGCAGTGTACATCTGGTGAAATGCCAGGCTGGATGAAGCACAAGCTGAAATCAAGATTGCTGGAAAAAATATCAATAACCTCAGATATACAGATGACACCATCCTTATGGCAGAAAGCGAAGAGGAACTAAAAAGCTTCTTAATGAAAGTGGAAGAGGAGAGTGAAAAAAAATTGGTTTAAAATTCAACATTCAGAAAACTAAAATCATGGCATCTGATCCCATCACATCATGGCAAATAGGTGGGAAAATAGTGGAAACAATGGCAGACTTTATTTTCTTGGGCTCCAAAATCACTGCAGATTGTGACTACAGCCATGAAATTAAAAGACGCTGCTCCTTGGAAGAAAAGCTATGACAAACTTATATAGCATATTAAAAAGCTGAGACATTACTTTGCTGACAAAGGTCTGTCTAGTCAAAGCTACATTTTTTCCAGTAGTCTATGGATGTGAGAGTTGGACCATAAAGAAAGTTGAGCACCAACAAACTGATGCTTTTGAACTGTGGTGTTGGAGAAGACTCTTGAGAGTCCCTTGGACTGCAAGGAGATCAATCCACTCAGTCATAAAGAAAATCAGTCCTGAATATTCATTGGAAGGACTGATGCTGTAGCTGAAGCTCCAATACTTTGGCCATCTGATGTGAGGAACTGATTTTTGGAAAAGACACTGATGCTGGGAAAGATTGAAGGCAGAAGGAAAAGCGTACAAAAGAGGATGTGATGGTTGGATGGTATCACTGACTCGATGGATATGAGTTTGGTCAAGCTCAAGGGGTTGGTGATAGACAGGGAATCCTGGTGTGCCACAGTCCATGGGGTCACAAAGAGTTGGACACACCTGAGTAACTGAACTGAACTGAAATTTAAAATTCAAGTTAAACTTTACATTGAATAATTTAATCAGTAATCGTAAGTTAACAGACTAGTGTTAGGTTTGGTAAAAGTATTCAATTTATATATGGTAGCTTATATTTTAATATCTCTAATAAAGAAAGAAGATTATAAGTTTATATAGTTAGCACATACTGTTTCTTATTATACAAGAAGCAATGAATGAAAAGGGTGATGAAAATGTGAACTTTTTAAGAATCAGTGTTCAAACCTCATACCCTTATTTCCAGAGCTTAACTCTGCTATCTATATGGAGATATTATAAAACCATGTTAGTGGTTTTGTCTCTGACTCCAACAAGTATTAAATAAGGCTAACTAGTAGACATATTTGCTTTTTTATGTGACATATTTTAGGGGGCATGCAAAGATTCAGAAAGTGAAAGTCACCCAGTTGTGTCCAACTCTTTGCCACCCTATGGACTATAGCCTGCTAGCCTCCTCTGTCCATGGGATTCTCAAGACAAGACTACTGGAGTGGGCAGTCATTCCTTTCTCCAGGGCATCTTCCCAACCCAGCGGTTGAACTCAGGTCTCCTGTATTTCAGGCAGATTCTTTACCATCTGAGCCTACCATCTTTAATGGGAAGCCCCATAAAAGATTCAAATAGGTTACAAATGAATTAAAAAAAAAAAATCCCTCTGAAGCTTTGACAAAAGTGCCATATAATTCAGTACTTTTCTATTTTATTTTATTTATTACTTTCTGAGTCCAGTGGCCCATATGGCAGGAAGCACTTGAAGAAATTATTCCCATCTGCTGAGATGTATATGAACAGAACCACATACCCTTCATTATTTGTCTGTGCAACATATATTTTCTTCTAATGCTTCCTGGTTCCCTTTAACTTAAAATCACTGCCTCTTCCTTTGAAGAAAAGCATCCATCCTTGTTTTTCATAAGAAAGTTGTACACTAACACTCTGTGTTTTCTTCAGGTGAAATGAGGTGAATATGATTTTTCCTTTACTTCTTTCTAAGGCATGAAGGCACAGGAACAGTATTTTTTCTATCAATTCCTTGGAGGTTCTGTTTGACAAAATCAGAGGAAGAATTTACCTCCTCCCTCAGGCTTACAGGTTGTTAGATTCTCAGAGATTTCCACTGTATAGCTTCCAACAAATCCTTGTTTTGAGGAAAAAAAATCAAAATGAGCAATATGAAATGTCAGCAACAGCTCTGTCTCTGAGTGACATAATATGTCCCAACAAGTTGCAGTCTGTTATCTGCAAATATTGAATTGATTTTCATCTCTGAATATAACAATGGCTCAGAATATTTGATGAATTCCTGATAATGTTTATGTGCATAACTATATAAAAAACAATTTCTTGAACCTGCTGTATCTATACCTCACACATTCATGCTTGTAGGTATTTTCCATGTATTCCTTACATCAGGTTTAAATGGACCTGTTAACTTTGGTTATAAATTTCAGAAAGATGCTTTTTGTAGGGATATTAATTGTTTTCTAAACAATTCTTTAAAAATATACATTTTTAAACGATATATTTAACTCTATAATTAGTTATCACTTTAACATTCTTTTCAGATTACCATTTTCATATATAAATTTGTACTAATTCAAAACTATTCCTAATCAAATGGACCACAGCCTTGTCTAACACAATGAAACTATGAACCATGCCGTGTAGGGCCACCCAAGATGGATGGGCCATGGGGGAAAGTTCTGACAAAATGTGGTCCACTGGAGAAGGGAAAGGCAAACTACATCAGTATTCCTCCATTGCTGCTGCTACTGCTGCTGCTAAGTTGCTTCAGTCGTGTCCGACTCTGTGCAGCCCCATAGACAGCAGCCCACCAGGCTCCTCTGTCTCTGGGATTCTCCAGGCAAGAATACTGGAGTGGGTTGCCATTGCCTTCTCCAATGCATGAAAGTGAAAAGTGAAAGTGAAGTTGCTCAGTCGTGTTCGACTCTTAGCGACCCCATGGACTGTAGCCTACCAGGCTCCTCCATCCATGTGATTCTCCAGCCAAGAGTACTGGAGTGGGTTGCCATTTCCTTCTCCATTCCTGCGTTGAGAACCCCATGAACAGTATGAAAAGGCAAATAGATAGGACACTGAAAGATGAACTCCCCAGGTCGGTAGATGCCCAATATGCTACTTGAGAAGAGTGGAGAAATAACTCCAGAAAGAATGAAGAGACAGAGTGAAAGCAAAAATAACACCCAGTTGTGGATGTGACTGGTGATGGAAGTAAGTTATGATGTTGTAAAGAGAAATATTGCACAGGAACCTGGCATGTTAGGTCCATGAATCAAGGCAAATTGAAAGTGGTCAAACAGGAGATGGCAAGAGTGAACATTGACATTTTAGGAATCAGCGAACTAAAATGGACTGGAATGGGTGAATTTAACTCAGATGACCGTTATATCTGCTATTGTGGGCAAGAATCCATTAGAAGAAATGGAGTAGCCATCATGGTCAACAAAAGAGTCTGAAATGGAGTACTTGGATGCAATCTCAAAAACGACAGAATGATCTCTGTTCATTTCCAAGGCAAGCCATTCAATATCACAGTAATCTAAGTCTATGCTCTGACCAGTAATGCTGAAGAAGCAGACGTTGATCGAGCCTATGAAGATCTACAAGACCTTCTAGAACTAACACCCAAAATAGATGTCCCTTTCATTATAGGGAACTGGAATGCAAAAGTAGAAAGTGAAGAAACACCTGGAGTAACAGGCAAATTTGGCCTTGGAGTACAGAATGAAGCAGGGCAAAGGCTAATAGAGTTCTGCCAAGAGAACACACTGGTCATAGCAAGCACCCTCTTCCAACAACACAAGAGAAGACTCTACACGTGGACATCGCCAGATGATCAATACCGAAATCAGATTGAATATCTTCTTTGCAGCCAAAGATGGAGCAACTCTATGCAGTCAGGAAAAAACAAGACTTGGAGCTGACTGTGGCTCAGTCATGAACACCTTATTGTCAAATTCAGACTTAAATTGAAGAAAATAGGGAAAACCTCTAGACCATTCAGTTACGACCTAAAGCAAATCTCTTATGATTATACAGTGGAAGTGAGACAAAGATTTAAGGGACTAGATCTAATAGAGTGCCTGAAGAACTATGGACAGAGGTTTGAGACATTGTACAGGAGACAGGGAACAAGACCATTCCCAAGAAAACAAAATGCCAAGAAGCAAAATGGCTGTCTGAGGAGGCTTTAGAAATAGCTGAGAAAAGAGGAGAAACAAAAAGCAAAGCAGAAAAGGAAAGATATACCCATTTGAATGCAGAGTTCCAAAGAATAGCAAAGAGAGATAAGAAAGTCTTCCTCAGTGATCACTGTAAAAAAATAGAGGAAAACAATACAATGAGAGAGACTAAAGATCTCTTCAAGAAAATTAGAGATACCAAGGGAGCGTTTCATGCAAAGATGGGCTCAATAAAGGACAGGAATGGTCCTAACAGGACCTAACAGGACCTGAAGATATTAAGAAGAGGTGGCAAGAATACACAGAAGAACTGTACAAAAAGATCTTCAGACCCATAATCATGATGGCGTGATCACTCACCTAGAGCCAGACATCCTGGAATGTGAAGTCAAGTGGGCCTTAGGAAGCATCACTACGAACAAAGCTAGTGGAGGTGATGGAATTCCAGTTGAGGTATTTCAAATCCTGAAAGATGATGCTGTGAAAGTACTGCACTCAATATGCCAGCAAATTTGGAAAACTCGGCAGTGGCCACAGGACTGGAAAAAGGTCACTTTTCATTCCAATCCCAAAGAAAGTCAATGCCAAAGAATTTTCAAACTACCACACAATATCTCACATGCTAGCAAAGTAATGCTCAAAATTCTCCAAGCCAGCCTTCAACGTACCTGAACCATGAACTTTCAGATGTTCAAGCTGGTTTTAGAAAAGGCAGAGGAACCAGAGATCAAATTTCCAACATTTGCTGGATCATTGAAGAAGCAAGAGAGTTCCAGAAAAACATCTATTTCTGCTTTATTGACTATGCCAAAGCCTTTGTGTGGATCACAATAAACTGTGGAAAGTTCTTCAAGGGATGGAAATACCAGGGCACCTGACCTGCCTCTTGAGAAATCTGTATGCAGGTCAGGAAGCAACAGTTAGAACTGGACATGGAACAACCGACTGGTTCCAAATAGGAAAAGGAGTATGTCAAGGCTGTATATTGTCACCCTGCTTATTTAACTTATATGCATAGTACATCATGAGAAAGGCCGAGCTGGATGAAGCACAAGCTGGTATCAAGATTGCCGGGAGAAAAATCAATAACCTCAGATATGCAGATGACACCACCCTTATGGCAGAAAGTGAATAAGAGCTAAAGATCCTCTTGATGAAAATCTAAGAGGAGAGTGAGAATGTTGGCTCAAGTTCAGAATTCAGAAAACTAAAATCATGGCTTCCGGTCCCATCACTTCATGGCAAATAGATGGGGAAACAGTTGAAATAGTGACTGAGTTTATTTTTGGGGGCTCCAAAATCACTGCTGATGGTGATTGCAGCCATGAAATTAAAAGACACTTACTCCTTGGAAGGAAAGTTATGCCCAAACTTGACAGCATATTATAAAGCAGAGACGTTATTTTACTAACAAAGTTCTGTCTAATCAAGGCTACAGTGTTTCCAGTAGTCATGTATGGATGTGAGGGTTGGACTGTAAAGAAAGCTGAGTACCAAAGAATTGATGCTTTTGAACTGTGGTGTTGGAGAAGAATCTTGAGAATCCATTGGACAGCAAGGAGATCCAACCAGTCATCCTAAAGGAAATTAGTCCTGAATAGTCATTGCCAGGACTGATGGTGATGCTGAAACTCCAATATTCTGGCCACCTGATGCAAAGGGCTGACTCAGTTGGAATGACCCTGATGCTGGGAAAGATTGAAGGTGGGAGGAAAAGGACAACAGAGGATGAGATGGTTTTGGGCATCACCGACTCAATGGGCATGAGTTTGAGTAAACTCCGGGAGTTGATGATGGACAGGGAGGCCTGACGTGCTGCAGTCCATGGGTCACAAAGATTCGGACATAACTGAGCAACTGAACTGAACTGAAAAATATTCCAGAATCTATGAGATCTATGCATTAAATCATTCATTTAATCTGATGCTTTTTCTTTTTTCTTTTACTCTCTTAGGTTTTCATTGAACAATATTTCATCATTCTTGTATCTGACCTTGATGTATGAATTACAATATTTATGCATTTTAAATAGTCTAAATCCAATGTCAAATATATTTATGACCTTAAGAGAATTGTGAATACTTACAACATAGCATTCCTAATACTTATCTTCATCCCTTGTGAATTTACTGTCATTCTTGTCATTCAAACATATGCTGTAGTCCAAAAATTGTTGCTATTATTGCAATAAATATTGATCTCTTAGAGAATTATGATAAAGATGTTTTACATTTTTTAAAAAAAATTTTCATTACCTTTTTTTAATATACATCCAAGGTTTTTTTGCATATCATTTTTTGTACCTGAATCTCTTCATTTCTATTGGTAATGAATTCCATCATGTTTTATTTGAAAATACACTTCCTTTCTGTTCACCTATAAAGAGTAATTTTCATGAATATGCATATGTAATTCAGCACATTTTTTCTCTTTCGAAATTTAAAGATTTCAACCAAGATTTTCTTGCTTGCCTGGTTTTTGATGATTCACTGTATTTCTTATCCTTGCTCCTCTACATTTTTGTCTCTTCCATTTGCACATCTTCAATTTTAGTTTTTTTTCTTTATTTTTGGTTTTCTACAGCTTGATTATATGCCTAGGTGTGTTTGTGTGCGTGTGTGTGTGTGTGTACGTGTACATGCATGTATGTGTGTATCTAGATTGTATTAATAGTAAATATTTTATATAATTAATACACTTAGTAACATGTTTAAGCTTAACCTGATCAAATGAATAACTAATTGGTTATTTTTGGTTAGAGATGGGAACACCAGTCCACCTTAACTGCCTCCTAGGAAATCTGTATGCAGGTCAAGAAGCAACTGTTAAAACCACACATGGAGCAATGGACTGGTTCCAAATTGCGAAAGGAGTACAAAAAGGCTTTATATTGCCACCCTGCTTATTTAACTTATCTGCTGAATACATGATGTGAAGTGCTGTGCTGGATGAAGCACAAGCTGGAATAAAGATTGTCAGGAGAAACATCAATAACCTCAGATATGGAGATGACACCACCCTTATGGCAGAAAGTGAGGAGGAACTGAAGAGCTTCTTGATGAAAGTGAAAGAGGAGAGTGAAAAAGCTTACTTAAAACTCAACATTCAAAAAACTAAGATCATGGCATCCAGTCCCATCACTTCATAGCAAATAGGTGGGGAAACAATGGAAACAGTGAGGTATTTTATTTTCTTGAACTCCAAAATAACTGCAGATGGTAACTGCAGCCATGAAATTAAGACACTTGCTCTTTGGAACGGAGAAGGCAATGGCACCCCACTCCAGTACTCTTGCCTGGAAAATCCCATGGACGGAGGAGCCTGGTAGGCTGTAGTCCATGGGGTCGCTAAGAGTCGGACATGACTGAGTGACTTCACTTTCACTTTTCACTTTCATGCATTGGAGAAAGAAATGGCAACCCACTCCAGTGTTCTTGCCTGGAGAATCCCAGGGACGGGGGAGCCTGGTGGGCTGCCATCTATGGGGTCGCACAGAGTCGGACACGACTGAAGCGACTTAGCAGCAGCAGCAGCTCCTTGGAAGGAAAGCGATGACAAAGACAGCATATTAAAAAGCAGAGACATACTTTGGCAACAAAGGTCCATCTAGTCAAAGCTATGTTTTTTCCAGTAGTCATGTATGGATGTGAGTGTTGGATCATAAAGAAAATTGAACACTGAAGAATTGATGCTTTTGAATAGTGGTGTTGGACAAGATTCTTGAGAGTCCCTTCGACAGCAAAGAGATCAACCGGTCAATCCTAAAGGAAACCAATCCTGAATATTCATTCAAATGACTGATACCGTAGCTGTAACTCCCATACTTTGGACACCTGATGTGAAGAACTGAGTCATTGAAAAATACCCTGATGCTGGTAAAGAGTGAAGGCAGGAGAAGTGGATGACAGAGGATGAGATGGTTGGATGATATCATCAACTTGATGGACATGAGTTTAACTAGGCTTCTGGAGTTGGTGATGGACAGGGAAACCTGGTGAGTTGCAGTCCATGGGGTAGCAGAAGTCGGACACGACTGAGCAACTGAACTGAATTGAAGTATTTTTGGTTATGTTATATACCACTCTTTGTGTTTGAGTAGGTGATTTTCAGGTGATACTCTGCCTACCATGTAGGATAGAATTATTTTCTTTGTTTTAAAAAATGAAACAGCAAGATTGTGTCTGGATGTAAAGGGAGAGATTCAGAAATTGGAAGTCAGAGGTATACAAATAGAGGAAAAATATTTTTCCTTCTATCTATGATATTATAAAATGAATAGATCAGTATAGTCTACATCCATTTCGTCTTTCACTGCTGGGTTTCATTATCTCATAATTAAGCATATTTTCATCTTTTGTATCCTTTTTTCAAAAAATTAGCATTCTCTATTAAGAATATGTAACTCATGTTTATGATTGCTGACCTTCCTTGGGGGCAGTGGCCAAAAATTTAACTGGACTTTCAAATAATAACCCCTAGTAATACTTGTAAACCTCAGCTCCACTGGTTGAGGAATATGAGTTTGAGAATATAGGTATGAATGCAGTGGTCTAAATTTTCTTATCTAGATTACTAAGTTTCTTTCATTTCCCCTGTCAACCCCTAACTTTTTTGTTTTTTATTAATGTAATCATCACAGAATGTGTTGCGCTTGGGATTGAGTTTATGTATTCTGGAAGGAAGGGGAAGTATAGTGAAAACATACAGCTATCATTAGTCATTCTGATCTATTACAAGCTTCCATAGTCCTACAGACATAGTCTTGTCAGTATCACAGTTTACCTTTCTAGCACACAGCTGTCATTTATATCCCATGTAGCCCAAAAGGCAATTGTAATTTTCAATCACTAATCTACTCAACAGCCTGGGTTCATGATTCCACCCTCTTAAACACCAAATTTTCCATGTATTCATATCCTAACAATTTCCCATATGACTAAAACTGTGTTTTTTCGTTCTTTAAACTTAGCTGTGAAAGCAGCATGTTTAGCATACAGTGCTAGGTGCTGGGATAACATTTTTTTTAAAAAAGCACATTCAGTTCACGTTATGTATTCAACAGGTTTATGTTTAAGAGGGAAAATATTTTGAAATACTTCCCTAGGTATCTTTTCCCAGTGGGCCACATACTTTTTTCTTCACATTTGCAACCTTACTGTGGCTAAAGCAAAGATTTATTACCCCTGCAAAGGAAAATGTGGAGTGCCAAGAGTGGAGATTTGCAATCCCAGACACCCTTTAGAACTAACCACCAGGGAAGCTTTAAAAAAATTGCTGGTGTCTGGGATCCAATCCAGACTAATTAAATCAGGATTTGGGGTATGGGTCCTGGAATGATTATAAAAGTACTTGGAGTGTAGTACTTTTCTGTTATACAGAGGTTTGATAATGATAAGTCTAGCAAGAAATGGATGACTTGTCAATCTAATGAGGTATTCATTTCTTAAAATCCTGAATATCCTAACCCAAACTTGAAATTCAGGGGCAATTATCTACTTATTTATAGTTGGAAGAGATGAAAGTTACTTTTGCTATTGATGATATGCTTTTATAATTTAATATATCAAATATTTACTGAGCACCTACTATATATATGCGAGGAAAACGTGGTTAAAAGCCACTCTTGGAAACTGTGTTTGTTTGTTTGTTTACTTTGGATCATAAGTGAGTCCAGGGTAGATATATGAGTCTGTTTGTCAGTGGGAAAGAGATGGGAGAGTGAAAGAAATTTCTGTTCAGTTCATTTCAGTCGCTCAGTTATGTCTGACTCTTTGCCATCCCAGAAACTGCAGCACACCAGGCTTCTGTGTCCATCATCAATTCCTGGAGCCTGCTCAAAATCATGTCCATCGAGTCGGTGATGCCATTCAACCATCTCACCCTCTGTCATCCCCTTCTCCTCCTGCCTTCAATCTTTTCCAGCATCAGAGTCTTTTCCAGTGAATCAGTTTTTCACATCAGGTGGCCAAAGTGTTGGAACTTCAGCTTCAGCATCAGTCCTTCCAGTAAATATTTAGGACTGATTTCTTTTAGGATTGACTGGTTTGATCTCCTTGGACTTGACAGTCCAAGGGATTGTCAAGAGTTTTCTCCAACACTACAGTGTGAAACCATCAATTCTCTGTCACTCACCTTTTTTTATGGTCCAACTCTCACATCCATACATGACTACTAGAAAAACCATAGCTTTGACTAGACGGACTTTGTCGGTAAAAAAAAAAAAAAGTCTCTGCTTTTGAATATGCTGTCTAGGTTTTTCATAGCTTTTCTTCCAAGGAGCATGCACCTTTTAATATTATGCCTGCAGTCACCATCTGCAGTGATTTTGGAGCCCAGAAAAATAAGTCTGTCACTGTTTCCATTGTTTCCGCATCTATCTGCCATGAAGTGGTGGGACCAGATGCCATGATCTTAATTTTCTGAATGTTGAGTATTAAGCCAGTTTCTTCACTCTCTTCTTTCAGTTTCATCAAGAAGCTCTTTGGTTCCTCTTTGCTTTCTGCCATAAGGGTAGTGTCATCTGCATATCTGAGGTTATTGATATTTCTCCGGGCAATATTGATTCCAGCTTGTGTTTCATCCAAGCTGTACTTCTGCTTCATCTAAGAAGTGTGCTTCGTAGGATTTAATAAAGGGGATGTTTATTGTGATGTGGGCAAATTCCAGGGAAATCAACAAGGCAAGGTGCAGGATCCTAGAGATAGCTGGTAACAGTGGGAGCCGTCAGCATTCCTAAGACTGAAGGGGCTGTATTGGGAAAGCTTCCTGACAAGTAGTGAATCTCTGGAGGGTGATGCAGTCCCACATGGACCCTGGATAATTCTTTGTTAATCCTTGTTGAGTTCCTTTCTCATGTAGCCTAAATAAATCCAATGAAGAGAAGCAACTTCTTGTGGCATAACAGTGCTAAGTAAGAATTTGGCTTTGGCATTAATTGATCACACAGCATCCTAATGGTATTTTGGAAATTTCTATTCTCAGTTTCCCAGGTGTAGAGATGTAATTTGGGCACTGTTGAGGGAAAGATCCAAAAAAGTCTAAAACTAGAATGCATATCATGTTTGTGCCCTTATGATGATTGTAGACTGCAGCCCTGGAGTACTAGGATGAAAACATATACCCAAGGTAGATTTTGATTGACTTTCAAAAGGTCTCCATGTCCCTCAGGGGGAAGGGTCTTAATGTTGTTTGACATAGCATTGTGCACATTTCTCACTTAGATATTATTCTGTCTACTGCCTGTGTCCATTAAGCCATCCAGTTCAGGGGTATCCTGCATGATTCCCTGGGGCTTCAGTTATTTGATTTTATGATCTGTGATCTCTTAGAAGATAAAAATTCACATAAGAAATAACTTAATGAGAAATATCAGCTATTACGAAAATCTCAAGGAAAGCCCATGATTTTAATACTATGATGATGATACCATATGTGTCAGAGAAGATTTCTCATAACAAGATATTTTGTAAATTTTATATTTGAAAATATGTATGAGATTTCTTATGGGCTTCCCTGGTGGCTCAGTGGTAATGAATTCACCTGCCAAAGCAGAAGACATGGATTCAATCCCTGGGTCAGGAAGATCCCAAGGAAAACGAAATGGAAACCCACTCCAGTATTCTTGCCTGGAGAATTCTGTCGACAGAGGAGCCTGGCAGGCTACAGTCCATGGAGTTGCAAAAGAGTCAAACTTGACTTAGCGACTAAACACCAGTAACTTGAGACTTCCTAGGTGGACTTGGGGTTTGAAGTAGAGCAGTAGAAACAAAGCAAACATGAAAATTCTTCTAATGTAGATCTTCTTAAAGTGTGGTCTGTGAACCCCTGAAGAGACCCTAAGATCCTTCCAGTGCATTTGGAGATCAAAACTATAATGTTTCACTGTGTCGAGATTCGTGCCAATCATGCAAAAAACAGTCATGTGAAGTACTAATGGACCTCAGCAAAAATCAAGACAGGGCACCAAGATTTTAATTTTTTACCATCACTCATTTGTAGAATTTAAACATTCCTGTTTCATGTAAGAATGCCTTTGGTAAAGAATTAAAAATTTGAAGTTTTATCATATAATATAACATTATTGTTATTATTTTATATCTGCTTCTGTACTTTTTGTTACTTTTTAGAACAGTTGAAACCACTGCAATTCCATTGAAAATTTATAGGCAGATCAACTACTGTCTCTAGGAAAGTACATATGGTATAATTTGCATGCTAATCTTTTGAAATGTGTTTATATTTTTTAAAGCATGATATAGAACTCATACAGGCTTCTCAGATGGCACTATAGTGGGGAACCTGCTTGCCGATGCACGATGTGTAAGAGACACAGGTTCAATCCCTGGATAGAGAAGATTCCCTTGAGGAGGACATGACAATCCACTCCAGCATTCTTGCCTGGAGAATCCTACGGGCAGAGGAATCTGGCAGGCTGCAGCCCATAGGATCTCAGGACGCTACTGAAGCACCTTAGCACAACATGCACATGTTGATGAAGAACATTTACATGATCTTTTCTGTTGAGAGTGCAACTGGCTACCTTTTTTAAAGATGGGAAACCATTTCTACCTACAAATAACAGTGTGGTGAATATAAGTCAGAATTGGTGAGTGAGGGACAATTCACCGAGGTCCTTTTAAGCATTAAAGATGGTGCTGTTTCACATGGTAACAAACAGAAGCCTTTAAGGAAGTGAACATATGTGGAAATAATTATAAAAATTAATCGACCAAGTTCTCTTGAATTATTTAAAGTTTAAAATTAGGCCTCCATTATGCGCCCCTGCCCAAACCAACCATGTTTCTGTAACAAATATACTTCCCTACCCCATCAGCTAAACTTTACTATCTTATTTTCTGATCTGTTTCTCATGTGTTTCCCATGTGCCTTCCTCTATTCAAACTGTAAGTTGGTAATCTTGTTCCTCACTCAGTAAAAAGAAATTTACCAGATGACAACTCCTTCATCATATTAAGAATATAATATCCAGTCTTTTCAAACCATTTCTATAAACCTTTACAGATGAGGAAACTATAGGCTTAATTGCCTATATATTTTGGTTACAGATAGATTTAAAAGCTAAATCTACTCTCTGCTAGCCTGACAAGATTTATGCCTAAGTTATTTTTAAAATATTATTTATTCTGATAATATTTAAACCTATAAGTAACAGTAATATTTACAGTGAATCACTGGAAACTAGGAAGACATGTATTATCACTGTATTTTTACAATCAATCATGAAGCTAAAGTGTTTTTCTCTCTTGGAACAATAGTACCTTTGATACCATTCCAAGTCTAGAGCTTTTGGAGCTTTTAGAGACAGATGATACATGACCAGGCCACTTACCCCCTCAAAAAAAAAACAAAAGAAAGAGAGACTCCCTTAATAGAGAACTTCTCCACATCAAAATCATAGAAGGTCAGTTATGTTTTTTAGCAATGTAGGTCAACAACTAGAGGAAACAACTCTCTACGACAAGTCAATGTAAAATTCTTCATTTTTACCATCAATTATTATTTTTGACCATTATCCATAACTTCCTGTTGAAATTTCTTGAAGGTTTTATTTTCCTCATCTAGTAATTTTCCTGGGCTTCCCAGGTGGCTCAGTGGTAAAGAATCCACCTACCAACACAGAAACCTCAGGAAATTTAGGTTCAATCCCTAGGTTGGGAAGATCCCCTGGAGGAGGAAATGTCAACCTACTCCAATATTGTTGCCTGGAAATTTCCAGGAATGAGGAGCCTGGTGGGCTACATTCCATAAGGTCGCAAAGATTCAGACATGACTGAGCATGCATGCAAAAATTTTCCTTAATAAAATGAATTGGCTCACCCTGAAAATATTCTTCTAACATGTTGCTTGTAGAAACTATATATAGTCTTCAAATAAATGCCCATTTTTATCTCTTATCTATTTCTAGATAAATGATAAAATCATAAATGGATGGATATAGCATTTATCAAAGAAGGACCAAGAGGAATTTATAAGGAGCTTAGAGTTAAACGTCTCCATTATCCTATACTTCCATTCACATGGGTAAACACAGAATGAAAAAATAGCTCTCAAGCTTACAACTTTCCACTTAAATGCAAATAATCACACTGTCTATGTGTGACATGAATTTATAATTTTACACATCATAATACCATATCTAGAGTAATACATATATGCATTATTATTTTTTAAAGACATTTATTTGCTATATATAAACATTTAAAATACCTCCCCTTTGGTGTTGCCATTTTTTCAACTCCTTATTTTCTAATATATTCAAAGCCTCTATATATAGAAGTAACTCAGAATCTCTAAATCTCCCAGAATTTCATGTTGATACAAATAAGAAAAAAATTTTCCTCCCATTTATATCATTAAGAATCTGTCAGGTCAATAGAAATAAATGTATTTCAGGAGGTTATAGCAGCATAATATCAGTAAGTAAATTTGGAGGTTAAACTATGGTTTTAATGTATTGTTATTGTTTTTCCATGATATTATGTTATTCATTCAAGAGTAACTGATAGATAAAAACTATATATCTAGGTAAGATTCACTTCAGTAGCAAATTTCCACATCCAGAGAGAAAAGTTTAGGAAAGATAAAAGATAATATGCATCAAGCAGGTTTTGAAAATTAAAAGACATGGTAGAAACTAAGGGAAAGCTCAGTTAAAAACATCAAACTTCAAGCTGAGTTGATAAAATATTAAGTGAACAACCAGCCACCATACCTACTGGCATTCTAAAGCAGCAGTCCCAGTGAGGAGTGTGATTGTTTGTGTGTATGTGTGTGTACGCACATGTTACAATGTTGATGATAAGAACAGATTTAAAGTTATACCCACAACAGTTACATAGCTGCAAATAAATCTAAGTACAAACTCATTGTTTTCTATTTAAAATTATTGATATTTCATCAATACAGACTAATCCTTCCCCAGTTTTTTCTCCCATGTGTTCTGTTTATCAGAACTATTCCTTTTTTTTTTTCAAATGTTGATAGAAAGTTCTTCTGCTTCCAGCAGTAGTAAGTTGCAAAAATGGACATCTGTTGTACTTTCTTCTTATGTACAGACTGTACCTTGTGACTTTGCAATTAGTCCCATTGAGACAAGAAACCTAGTTCTTTCCCTCTGAATTTGTGATATTATTTGTCTAATAAGATGTGTCAGAATGATGGCGTTGTAGTTCCAAGCCTTGCTTACTTCCACTCTGCATGTATGGATTTATGGCTCCCGTGGGATGCATAGGCTAGTCTGCTATAGAATGAGAGATTATGCACACCAAAAACATGTCATCTCAAATGATGCTGCCCAAGCTCTATACATGTAAGAAAAATGAGTCCAAATCAGTAAAGCTAACACACAGCTTACATGCATCTGACACCAGGTGAATGAGAGAATCCAGCTTCACCCTGAAAACCACACCAAGCTGAACCCAGCTGAAATAGTAATACTTAGAATCATAAGCTAAATAAATCATTAGCCACCAAATTCAGGGGTGCTATGTTACACAGTTAATGACTAACTTGCACCAAAACCCATATTGAAGTGCATTCACTCAAATACTAGAATGTCATGCTGTAAAACCATTTTTAATTACTAAAACTGGTTATCTTTTCTTTTTCACTTCTACTCAGGCAGATAAAATAGATGCAATTATAAAATTAGAAAACATGAAAATGGATTGATTTTTTTTCTATCATTATTATCTTTAGAATTATATTTTTAGATGATGTTTAAATTTACAAAGCAATTCTTATTATGTGGTTAAGCAGAAAATTATTCATTACTTTAGATATTTTATACAAATTAAGTGAACAAAATATTATTTCATGTAAATATTGAAGTTTATATTTTGCATATTTATCATAAAACCGTTCTATTAGTTATGTATTTTTCTTTTACTTAACTGTAGTTGGAAATTATAAATGAATGGTATAGATTTAGTATCTATATATACATTTAAAGGGTTTTCCCGATGGCTCAGATGGTAAAGTATCTGTTTGAAATGCAGGAAACCTGGGTTGGGTCCCTGGGTCAGAAAGATTCCCCTGGAGAAGGGAAAGGCAAACTACCCCAGTATTTTTTTTTAATTTATTTTTTTTTTTTATTGCAGGATAATTGCTTTACAGAATTTTGTTGTTTTCTGTCAAACCTCAACATGAATCAGCCATTAGGTATACATATATTCTCTCCCTTTTGAACCTCCCTTCCATCTCCTGCTCCATCCCACCCCTCTAGATAGACACCAGAGCCCCTCTTTGAGTTTCCTGAGGCATACAACAAATTCCCGTTGGCTATATATTTTACATATGGTAATCCCATTGTTCACTGCAGCACTATTTACAATAGCTAGAACATAGAAGCAACCTAGATGTCCATCGATGGATGAATGGATAAAGAAGTTGTGGTATATATACTCCAGTATTCTTGCCTGGAGAATTCCATGGAATGAGGACCCCTGGCAGGCTACTGTCCTTGGGGTCACAAAGAGTTGGACACAACTGAGTGACTAACACAGACAAATACATTGAAAACTTGGCTGTTGTAAATTGACATAAACTTTGTGCAGTTATTAAGTCATTAACTTCTATAATTCTATATTATCTGCCCTAAATGAAATGTAGTAAAACATAGTTAAATATTATTTTGTATATTATGCATCAGTCTGTTAATATGTGTTACCTTGGAAAAACTCAAATCTGATAAATTAAATTCCACAACTGAATGTAGTGGCTTTTGTTCTGAAAACTTGAATTTTCTCTCCGAACTTATTACATTTCCATAGGTCTTATGTAGAACTAATATTAGAGTTTTCTATGTAACAAAAATGTTACTTTCAAATTTTTACTCAGAAATTCTTACTATAATGTATAGATACATAAGAATTGGGTAGTGTGCATACCTATATAAATGTGTAGACAGGTGGATTCTTTACCACTGAACCACCGGGGAAACCCATCGAGAGTTTCTATGCAATTTTTTAAAAGAATGTGGTGTATTATGCTTACAGCACATTCTTTTTAAAATTATTTAGAAACACTGAATTTTATACAGTTGTTATGAAAGCAATTTGATTTTGCATTATGATCATAAATCGTCTCTAGTCTTGAGTATATATATATATATATAAGAAATGTAATGGATTCAAATAACAGAGATATATATGTTTCAAAATACTGGATTGTAGATCCTGTTAGATTTCATGGTATATATTCTTTGTATTGTTTACCTCTTTATGAAATTTCTTGATTTATAATGTTCATTTCAGTTTGTGAAATATTTAATGTTACAAGATGCACTTGATTTAGCACATGAAAGAGAATCTATAGCATAGACTTGAATTCCATGGATCCTTGCATTTCAGCCCAGACTTTCAAAAAAATGTTGTGTCAGTTTTAAAAATAACCACTAATTCACTTTTCCGTGAGACATGTAATTTAAAATTTACCTTGTTTTATGAACAACATAGTAAAGTTTTAAATTTCTATGCATAAATTTTTGAAAATGATTTTTATTGTATTATACAAATGAATGAAGGTACAAAGATGAGTGCTAGGAAGATAACAATGGAAATATCATAAAGATGTATTTTAATCTGAATAAAACCATAAAATTTTTATCAGTAAATATCATTGATAAGAGCTTTTAATTTATTGATAACAATGAATACTCCCACTCCCAATTTGATTATATGGCATATATCTGTGAATATCCTTCTTTTTGGCTGAATAATATTGATATATATATATATATGTATATGTATATATTCTGTGGCTTATATGTTACAACTTCTCTATCCATTCATATGTACAAATATGATATCCTCTTTTTGGACTGACCCTTTGATTGTTATATAATTATGTATATATTATATAGTGAGTTTATTACAGTCTTTGTCTTAAGATGCTGACATTCTTGATGATTCCAATAATTAAATAAAATTAATTGGGTTTAATTAATACAAAATAATTAACAGATTTCAGTTGAAAAGAACATTGTGGGGTGTATCAAAAGCATTTTCTAGACCCAGGATTTATTATTACTAATTAATTTAATGTCAACTATTCCAGGCACATATTTGTTGATCCTCAGTCTTGGGAATTCTCCAAGTGAAATTCAAAACTGGCTCTATACACAGAGAGAAAGGAAAGACCAAGGGAAGACGCTGACCTCTCCAGATTGGTAAGTGGCAGTTCAGTAAGTAGAGGAACTTGTGTATGAGGCTTGTTTGGGCAAAAGGAGTAGACCTCTGCACCTGCCTGCCAGAATCTTAAAAGTTTATTCAGAGGACTAATACAGCAGTCAGTCACTTATTCAGGCCAGATTGTCTCAACAACACATTACTCTGTCAAAGCTGCATCCCTGAAATGGCTGTTAATATGGGAATAGCAAGCAGAACGTATATTCCAAGGGAAAGGTAGAGAGTAACTAGCCTCCAAGCATCTGATCCATCCTCTGGGTCAACTGGTGGTCAAGATTATCTGATGATCTCCTCCAACAGTATTCAGTTCAGTTCAGTTCAGTCGCTCAGTCATGTCCGACTATTTGTGACCCCATGATCAGCAGCAGGCCAGGCCTCCCTGTCCATCACCAACTCCCGGAGTTTACCCAAACTCATGTCCATTGACTCGGTGATGCCATCCAACCATCTCATCTTCTATCGTCCCCTTCTCCTCCTGCCTTCAATCTTTCCCAGCATCAGGGTCATTTCAAATGAGTCATCTCTTCCCATCAGGTGGCCAAAGTATTGAAGTTTCAGCTTCAGCATCATCGTTCCAATAAACATCCAGGACTGATCTCCTTTAGAATAGACTGGTTGGATCTTCTTGCAGTCCAAGGGACTCTCAAGAGTCTTCTCCAACACCACAGTTCAAAAGCATCAATTCTTCTGTGCTCAGCCTTTTTTACAGTCCAATACTTACATCCATACATGACTACTGGAAAGAACATAGACTTGACAAGACGACCTTTGTTGACAAAGTAGTGTCTCTACTTTTTAATATGCTGTCTAGGTTGCTAATAACTTTCCTTCCAAGAGTAAGTGCCTTTTAATTTCATGGCTGCAGTCACCATCTGCAGTGATTTTGGAGCCCCTCAAAAATAAAGTCAGCCACTGTTTCCCCATCTATTTTCCATTTACTATTTGCCATGAAGTGATGGGACAGGATGCCATGATCTTAGTTTTCTGAATGTTGAGTTTTAAGCCAACTTTTTCACTCTCCTCTTTCACTTACATCAGGAGGCTCTTTAGTTCTTCCCTTTCTGCCATAAGGTTGGAATCATCTGCATATCTGAGGTTATTGATATTTCTTCTGGCAATCTTGATTTCAGTTTGTGCTTCTTCCACCCCAGCATTTCTCATGATGTATTGTGCATATAAGTTAAATAAATAGGATGACAATATACACCCTTGACATACTCCTTTCCCTATTTGGAACCAGTCTGTTGTTCCATGTCCAGTCCTAATTCTTGCTCCTGACCTGCATACAGGTTTCTAAAGAGGCATGTCACATCGCCATTCTAGGAATCAGTGAACTAAGATGGACTGGAATGGGTGAATTCAACTCAGATGACCATTATATCTACTACTGTGGCCAGGAATCCCTTAGAAGAAATGTAGTAGCCATCATAGTCAACAAAAGAGTCTGAAATACAGTACTTGGATACAATCTCAAAAACGACAGAATGATCTCTATTCATTTCCAAGGCAAACCATTCATTATCACAGTAATCCAAGTCTATGCCCCGACCAGTAATGCTGAAAAAGCTGAAGTTGAATGGTTCTATGAAGACCTACAAGACCTTTTAAAACTAACACCCCCAAAAGATGTCCTTTTCATTACAGGGGACTGAAACGCAAAAGTAGGAAGTCAAGAAATACCTGGAGTAACAGGCAAATTTGGCCATAGAGTACAGAATGAAGCAGGGAAAAGGCCAATAGAGTTTTGCCAAGAGAACACACTGGTCATAGCAAACACCCTCTTTCAACAACACAAGAGAAGACTCTACACATGGACATCACTAGATGGTCAATACCAAAATCAGATTAATTATATTCTTTGCAGCCAAAGATGGAGAAGCTCTATACAGTCAGCAAAAACAAGACTGGGTGCTGATTGTGGCTCAGATCATGAACTCCTTATTGCCAAATTCAGACTTAAATTGAAGAAAGTAGGGGAAACCTCTACACGATTCAGGTATGACCTAAATCAAATCCCTTTTTTATAGTCCAATTCTCACATCCTTACATGACTATTGGAAAAAACCATAGCTTTGACTAGATGGACCTTTGTTGGCAAAGTAATGTCTCTGCTTTTTAATATGCTGTCTAGGTTGGTAATGATTTTTCTTCCAAGGAGCAAGCGTCCTTTAATTTCATGGCTGCAGTCACTATCTTCAGTGATTTTGGAGCCCCCTAAAAATAATGTCTGTCACTGTTTTCATTTTTTACCCATCTATTTGCCATGAAGTAATGGGACCAGATGCCATGAGCTTAGTTTTCTGAATGCTGAGTTTTAAGCCAACTTTTTCACTCTTCTCTTTCACTTTCATCACGAGGATCTTTAGTTCTTCTTCACTTTCTGCCATAAGGGTGGTCTCATCTGCATATCTGAGATTATTGATAATTCTCCTGGCAATCTTAATTCCAGCTTGTGCTTCGTCCAGCCAAGCATGTCTTATGATATACTCTGCATATAAGTTAAATAACCAGGGTGACGATATACAGCCTCTACATACTCCTTTCCCGATTTGGAAATCATGTCATTAAACCATATAATTTCACACAAATTAAGGTAATTTATAGGGATAATAGAATCATTATCTGAGATTCTATGTTGAGACTCAGAATATAAGTGCAAACATTAACTATAGGAAATATTTTGGTCATTGATTATTTTATTTATAGATTCTTAATTAACCACATGGACATTTTTACATTTAAGTTTTAATGTTGTATTTAATTATGCATACTTTGCTAGTTTTTTAGATGTAAGTATAATTTAGATGTAAGTATAATTAATACATGTATAACCTAATGAAAAACATATATAACCTAATGAAAAACAAGTAAATATGAAACAAGGCATGTGTTCTATGAAACCAAATTCTCTCTTCTACATCTGTCATCTAAAAAGGGATCATGCAGTTAAACATTTTAAAGGATTGCCAGCAAGTGAGGGAAACAGTGTTAGTAGATATGGTAACAAAACAGAAGCTAAGTCAATGAATATGTTTTTTTATGCTGTTGATACAATGCTAAAAATAAATGTCACTAACACAGTTTTAAGTAAACAAGCTAACTTAAATAACTTTAGAAAACAGTGTTTTGACTAGGAATCCTAAGGCTAATGATTAAAAATTATAATAAAAACAAAAGCTGTATTAAGTTCTTCGGTCCATTTTTTAATCAGGTTGTTTGTTTTTGACGTTGAGTTGTATGAGTTTTTTTTGTTTGGTTTTTTTTTTGTTGGCTATTAACACCGTATTGGTAATATCAATTGCAAATACTTTCCCCCATTAATAGGTTGTCTCTTCATTTTGTTGATGGATTGCTTTTCTGTGCAAGAGCTTTTAAGCTTAGTTAGGTCCAATTTGTTTATTTTTGCTTTAATTTTCTTTGCTTTAGGAGACAGATTGCTGCAATTTTTGGCAAAGAGTGTTCTGTCTATGTTTTCCTCAAGGAATTTTATATCCAGTGTTATGTTTAGGATTTTAATACATTTTGAAATTATTTTTGTATATGGTGTTAGAGAATTTCTAATTTTATTACTTTACATGTAGCTTTCGGTTTTCCCAGCAAAACTTATTGAAGAGACTGTCTTTTTCTCATTGCATATTTTTGTCTCCTTTCTCAGAGATTAACTGGCCATAAGTGCATGGGTTTATTTTAGGGCTTTCGGATCTGTTTTATTGACCTATATGTCTATTTTTTTTTTTGCTATTATCAAACTGTTTTGATTACTGTAGCATTTTATTTTATAATATGAGGTCAGACAGCATGATTCCTCCAGCTCTGTTCTTCTTTCTCATGATTATTTTGATTATTTGGGTTTTTTTCTGTTTATGTAGAAAATTTTAAAAGTATTTGTTCTGTGAAAAGGGCCATAGGTATTTTGATTGGGATTGCAGTGAGTCTGTAGACTGCCTTAACTAGGATAGTATTTGAACAATATTTTCCCAAAAAGAAAATACAGATGGCCAACAGGAACATGGCAGATTCTCAACCTCACTAATCATCAGGAAAATTCAAATCAAAACCACAGTGAGATATCACCTCACACCTGTTAAACCAGCTAAAATCAAAAAGAACACAAACAGAAAATGTTGGTGAGGATGTTAGGAAAAGGGATCTCTCATACATTGTTGATGGGAATGTAAATTGGTGCAGCCACTGTAGAAAACAGTATGGAGTTTTCTCAAAAAAGTAAAATTAGAATTACCATATGATTCAGTAATTCCACTGTTGGGAATATATCTAAAAATAGCAAAAGCACTAATTTGAAAAGATCTATATACCCCAATGTTCATAGCAGCAGTATTTACACATGCCGATATATGGAAGAACCTAAGTGTCTTATCTGTAGATGAATAGATAAAGAAGGTGTGGTATGTATGTCTGTATACACATATAGACATACATACAATGGAATATTACTCAGTCATAAAAAAGAATGAGATTTTGCCATTTGCAGCAATGCGAATGGACTTGGAGGGCATTATAAGACAGACAAAGGAAATACTATGTGGTAATACTTACATGTGAAATATTACAAATATAACAAATTAGTACAACAGAAAAGAAGCAAACTCTCAAATATAGAAAACAAGTTAATGGTTACCAGTGGGGACATAGGGAGGGTTAGAGTTCAGGTTAGAAAGATTCTCTATAGAGTACTCCCAAATGATGTATGATCTTCCTTTTCTTGAAATGGAGCTTATTCATCCCTCCCCAAAAGTGGGCTGGAATTAATGATTGCTTCCAAATATAGAATACAGAAATGAGAAAATAGTAACATACAATAGAGAAATTCAGCAAACAGTACCCTAACCAACTTTAACCAAGTGATCAATATTAACTTCACCAGCAATATGTCATTTTGATGTCAACCTGTTGATACCTGACACAGTGTAGAAACAAGTACTTCACCCCTATTAATTTGTCCTCGAAGTCCATAACCCACTGTAACAGGGGACAAAGAAAATAGCCACACCCCAGCTGAGTGACTTTCTACAACTATTCAAGACTGTCAAAGTCATGGGAAAACAAAGAAACAAAAAATAAGGGAAGTCCGAAGAACTGTAACTGAAGAGTAGAGACTTAGGACACCTGATAACTAAAGCAATGTGGCGATCTGTGACAGAATTCTGGAACAGAAGAAAAGACATTAATAGAAAAGCTAGCAAAATCCTTATAAAAACCTCAAGTTTTATAAATTTTTATAAATTAAATTTTATAAAATTTTATAAATTAATGCACCAACATTAATTTTTAGTTTCGATAGATGCGGCATGTTATGCATGATATCAGCATTAGGGGAAAATGAATAAAGTATGTATGAGGGAACACTGTACCTTCTTTAAATCCTTTCTGTAAAGCTAAAATTACCCCCAATAACATTTATCTTATTTCTCTTTTATTTTTATTTTTTAACACCAAAAACATTTTGTATTGGGGTATAAAATGGGGTATAACTGATTAAAGTTTTATCTTATTTACTTAAAAAAAATAAGAGAGAGAGAAAACATTAGGGACAGAGCATCAAGGTTTCAAAACTTCAGGAAATGAAAGTTTTCATGACTGCACAAGAAGTAACTCTCTCTCACCAATATACTGTCAAATATAGTGGGAGGGAAATGAAATGGATGCTATAAGAAAGAAGTTATGGTTAACATCTTAAGTCTCATGACAATTTAAGAAGGATTACTCTAGCAGCTGTGTTTTATGTGAATTAAATGTTCTTTTTACAACTCACCCCCCCCATCTAATTTATTTGAAGCTTGCCCTAATTTCAGGTAGGAATATAACTGAATTAAAAGCATCCTTAATGATACAGTGTCTGATACAAAATTTGTGGTTTCCCTGAGCTGGGATAAGAGTTTTTCAGTCAGACAATTGATGTGTGAAGTGGTTGCCATGCTAAATGGAGTTGTCCTTACACATCTATTCTCTACCGTTTTCCACTTCAGGAACTTGATAATGGATTGATTTGAACAGACTCTTATCACTTCTTCTGTTTGATTTCAGTTAGAAAATAAAAGGGCTTAAGAAGTGTAGAAATGTAATTGATAATAGCTGTACCCTACACAAAAACTCCTGTTGGAGAATTTTCTCCACAGGTTAAGCTTTCAATAGTTTCTATCAATGGCTCCCTGGTTTGGGCTGAATGAAATCTCCCCAGAATTCATGTCAGGGTCCTAAAACTACTTGCTCAGAATCTGACTGTATTTAGAAATGTGCTCACCATGGACAGTAGCCCACCAGGCTCTTCTTTCCATATGGGATTTTTCTGGCAAGCATAGTGAAGTGGGTTGACGTTTCCTACTCCAGGGGATCTTCCTGAAACAGATATTAAACCTGCCTCTCCTGCAGTTCCTACATTGGCAGTGGACTCTTTACCACTGAGTCATCAGAGATGCCCTCATATTTTGAGATAAGGTCTTTAAATCGGATTATTGAGATTAAATGAAGTCATTCACAAACAAAGTGAACAATCCTTTCTTCTAGATATTCTAGATAAAATATGTTGGTTTTCTGGATGTGAATCGCAAACTGGATTTTATTTTAACTTTTTATTTTATATTGGGGTATAGCTAATAAACAATGTTGTGATAGTTTCAGATGAACAGATAAGGGACTCAGCCATACATATACATGTGTCCATTCTCCCGCAACTCCCCTTCCCATCCAGGCTGCCACATAATATTGAGCAGAGTCCCACGTGCTATATAGTAGGTCATTGTTGGTTATTCATTTTAAATATGACAATGTGTCCATGTCCATCCCAAACTCGCTAGATGTCTCTTCCCCCATCCTTCCCTCTGGCAACCATAAGCTCATTCTCAAAGTCTGTTTCTGTTGAGCAAACTGAATTTTTAATAAATGTTCTCAATGAAACATAGCTGGGCTGCTAATAATCATTCTCATGTAGCTTAGTGTCTTTTAAAAATTGGAGTTTATAATAATACAGTTGATTTGTAAGTATACCAAAATGTATATATTTAAGTAGCTGGCCTCTTTAAATCATGGAGCTCTTAAAAGAGTAAATCTATACAGCAATAAAGACCCAACAAAGCCAAAATAAATAAATATTTAAAAAAATAATAAGTCAACATATCTTTGCCAAATGGGTCACCTTCACTTTGAAAATTAGCATTTCTTGTCACTCATAAGATAATTAATCCTATTAGCTTACATTACATCTTGCTTTTGACAAAACTGGTATAATTCATCTGGATTACTCTTTTTATTTAAAAAATAATCCCTACCCTTCTTCCAGTGATAATGATTAGTCATCACAGGATACTAAAAATCTTCCAGGAATTTTTGAATGTAAATTTAAAACAGGAGTGGGAAAACTGGTTATATTCATAAAAGTGATTTTGAATTAAGTGTATTGTACGGTTTGATGACTGTTCCAAAATACTACTTATTTAAATATATATGTTAAAAGTTAACTTCTGCTTGTTTTTGTTAGCTTGTGTTTAGTACTCTAAGCAAACATGGTTTGTTAAGTACTGACAAGTCTGAGCAAAAAAACAAACAAACTTCTTTATATTAAATAAAAAAGAGAAAAATCATTAATTTTAAATGAATTCCAAATGTTGAGGCTCATAATATTGACTTATTTAAGCAATGCATTTCTTATTTACATATATCATTTCTTATATTTAGGATATTAGAAAATTTCAAAGAAATCACATTTTTTGCTTGTCTCTTGCTAAACATTATGGTTATATGGACAAGACTGTTTAAAATGAAATGATGTAAGTTGATTTATATGTATAGAATATATATGTTTTCCCCATGACTCCAAATTTAGGTGAGACTATAAACCCTTTGAATCTTGCATAAATGTTCACTAGACACTGATGCTTAAGATTTTTTAGAAAGATAGAAGATATTACCAGTATTTTTGTAAAGCATTGTTCAAAATGCTATCAGGTTGCATTTAGAACCGTACAGAAAATTCATCAGAGGAATAATTCATGTCTGTCAGACTAGAATGTATACATTAGCTTTCATAGAGAATCAAAAGGAAACAATTGCCCAGCTGATTGTCGGACAAATCAGTGAAGTCTCTTACAACATCTGCTGGAAGTTGTTATGTGTTTGCTAATGTGAAGCCTGCCTCGTATTCCCTACCATCACTCAGAAAAGTCCTGACCAATTTAAAAATCAATGCTCATAGATGCACACAAATCACCAGAGACTAGTGTTATATTTTCAAAAAGCTAGCCTTTTTCTCTTGTACCTCTGAGAGTTTAGCAAATAATTTAATATTCATTTTTAGTTTCAGGAATTGATTAAATTATACTGAAGATCTTAAGATGATCAATCAAAATTTTCAGTCAACTTAATGAGTAAAGATAATAATGATATTTATGTTTTCTTAGCAATCAGTAGCTTTCTTGATTCCTGTCGTTACAATGTAAAATTGAAACATGTCTGGAAAATAAGGAGAAAAAGTCAGAGGTGGGGCATCACCTTTCAGATGATGCACAAGATTTCCATGTGGTTGGCTTTGGCAAAGTGGATAAGAATGTCCAGTAGAATTTCAGCTCTTCTAACTTCATTTTCTATCCTCTCTGGTCTTTAAATGTAGTTCTATTTCACTTTTGTAGTAGGGCTTATCCCATCATCTAGCAGCAACAGACATTTTTAAGAAGGTTATAAAAGTCTTCTTTCAGATTTACACATCCTAATAAACATATATTAACAATAACATCTACCTTAGAATGTAGAACTAAATTAGTTATCTATAAAAGGTACTTAGTGTCAGAGACATATTAAGAAATACATAAATATTGTCTATCATTATCATTACCCTCATTATTATTATGAGAAGAGTAATTTGATTCACAGGAGTGAATTATAGACATCCACTTTGCTTCAGGAATTTAAAAAATACTTAAAAATATATCCGAAGTAATGCAATGGCTTATTATCCAGTGGTATAACCTACAATTTGATTCCTGGGTGTTCTGAGCCCTTGGAGTTTTACTATTTTCCTCAATGGGATTGTCAAAGGATACCCTGGAAAATTCTTTTTTCCTCTGGACTTAAGCTATCAATATCCCTGTTACCATTAGTAGTTAAGATTAAACTCCCTATTCAAAAAGGTAATTCTTGCTGTTGCCTGATACTTCAGTAAAACCTTTATCTTTCTATCTAAGCAATCAAATGTGTATACCAATGAAATATTTCTCACTAGGAAGCAAAAATTCTAAGCCAGATAATCCCACTAGGCCAGGTGGTATGTGGGGTGGGGCAAGGAAGGGAGGAGTAGCAGAGGTTTTGTTTTTGTTTTTCAGTGAATCATCATGTGTAATAGTGAAAGATATGATTGCTTTCTCCATCTCTTGTTTGTTTATTTATTTATTACTTTGTTTTTCATTTTTTAACAGTCTACATTCTTACTTGGACTTCCCTGGTGGTTCAGATAGTAAAGAATCTGCCTGCAGTGCAGGACACCCAGGTTCAATCCCTGTGTCAGAAAGATCCCCTGGAGAAGGAAATGGCAATCCACTCTAGTATTCTTGCCTGGAGAATTTCATGAACAGAGGAGACTGGAAGGCTGCAGTCCTTGGCATCACAAAAAGTCATACACTACTGAGCGACTAACACACAGAGGCTGGAACACACACAGAACACGAGACCAACAGAGATTTTACTGAAATCTTGGACACCTAATTTTCTATGGAATCACTCTTCTATCTTATGTCCCAATTAATTCTTAACAGTATATATTATATCCAATATCCTGTGATCTCTAAGTACAATCAGGGAGGAGATGTTATGATTTTATGCCATGTTGGGACATTTTATTCTAATTTGTGTCTTAGAGCCAAAGTGGGACTAAAACACAGTGTAATAAAATTAACACATACTGTTGTCTCTGCCTTCATTTTCTGGTATTCTCTAACTATTGGAGGTGAAAGGGGAAAAAGCAACAACATTTGATGGTTTAATTGGTTTTATCAAATCATAGGGCTCTATTGGTTTGCTCAAATAAGGAGGACATGCCAGGTATAATCTCTGCATTTGAAATTTCCGATTAATGAAACATGTTAAACCACTATTTTTCTCCCCAAATCATCTAACTTCTTTTGAGGACAACCAGGGAATAATATTTTGTGTCTCTGATGGTGACACTAAACTCTGATTCCCTACATGAAATAGTATTGCTTTTGGCTTACCATTTTGGGTGAAAGATGTTTCAATTTGGTACCCCATGCTCATATGAATCATATAAGGATTAGAGTATATATGAGAATTCTGCTGAATGCTATTATAAATATATGTTTAAAAACAAGGAAAAATTGAGGTTTGACAGAAAACAACAAAATTCTGTAAAGCAATTGTCCTTCAATTAAAAAATAAATAAAAAATAGTAGACAAAAAAAAACAAAGGAAAACTATTTTAGGTAGGATTAAAAGACTCACTAAGAAAAGTATTTAGCACTTGAAAAGTAAGCTCCACTCTCAGCAATGGACCCTAGAGTTGTTCAGTTTGCCCAGAATCCATGAAGAGCTGAGCCAGTTTTGAAAATTTTCTGATATGTTAATTTCAATATTTTTTTTTAAATTCCTAGTACATATTTACTCTGTTAAAAAAAAAAAAAGCAGGGATTGAATTTGAGGAATTCTAGGAAGAAGATTTATGAAACATATCTGTGATACTTTATGAAGTGCTTTCTCAGACTTTGCTGTCCTGGGAATCCTGACATTCCGATTGAAATCAGAAAGCCCATTTAACTGAAGTATTAATATCTCCCTACAGAGAACAATGAATCTACAATCACTTATTAAAGACCACTATAGACTCTATGGAGTGGATTTCATAATGATTTGTGAATAAATTGACTTCTGGCTTCATTCCGAGGGCATTGTATCGGGGCAGTGGGTATCTCTCACCCGAAAAATCTACTAAAATATTGTATTCTTCTATGCTCATAAACTCTGTTCACTACATTTTTATCAGGAATTTCTGGCATCTCAAATTTAGTTTTCATGGCCCACTACTGAATCCAAATATGTCATCTAATCAAGAAGAGAGATTATAAACACTCCCATCTAGTTGACCTAGCACACGGAGTGCAGAATATCTGGCAAATGCACTCATATTCATAAATTCAAGCCAAACTAAAATTATGTTCAACCTAAATTTTGTGCAGCCTACAGAAACCTCAAAGGTCAACTTCTCCTGATTTTATTCTAAATGATGACATTTATAGCAACTTTAGAGTCACTAAGTCCTTACATGTAAGTTTTCTGCTCCCAGGTTTGACTTAGAACTTGATCCACAGAGAATGATCTAATCTGGTGCAGTCTGGAGAAAAGGGGGAGACTTGCATATATGTCCTTCTTCTTGCCAGATTATTCTTTCAGGAGAGGTTGCTAATGGATCTTCAGAAAGAAGAAGAAGAAAAAATGATCCTACCAGCCAAGGAAGAATCTTCATTATAAGATAACGTGCATGACAGAGTGGTTTTGTTTTTCCATTTTTTTTTTTTCAGCATCTAGAGCAGGATGTAGCACGTAATAAACTCTCAAAAGAGATTGTTGAATGAATGAATGAGTTCAAACCTTCAGATTTGACCTCCTCTTTCTCAGTCAATTACAAAATGTTACATAGAAAATCTAAAAGTTTATGAATTTAAGTGTTATTGAAACTGGAAGATAGAGGATTTGAAATTTGATTTTTCCATCTTTTTTTTTCCTTTTTTTGCTGTGTGGATGAAAAAGATAGCAACATACTTTAGCATAATTATGGAATTCTGGAATTTAGCCCAAACAGAGAACTTAGAAATGTGAGGCTTCTATTCTTTTTATTTAAGCCAAGAATTTGAAAGAATCATCCTTTCTCTATAGTATTTTCAATAATAAGGTATAAATACTTAATTTTGTACTGTGGCAAATTTTTTCCATAATCTTTGACTTATTTATCCACCCAATACAAAATGATTGGTGAGAAGTTATTCTATTTGAATCACTGTTCTAAGCTAATGAGACACAGCAGTGAACAAAGAGATAATATCTCTATCCTATGGAACTAACAGTTGAATAAAATGAGACACATGGCAAACAAAGTGAGTGCATACATGGCATATCCAATGGCGATGAATGCTGTGGGAAGGAAAAAAATAGTTTATAGGGGGTTAGAGAGTGGTGGCAAAGAACACGGGTTGCCACTTTAAATTTTCTGACCTTTCCTACATGACTTTAATTTTCCCATGTGATGAAAGGGGATCATTTGATAAAACATTGCACTCCTTGAACTGCCATAAAGTCATCCCTTATCCTTAACAGGATCTTTACCCCTCTTAATCCCACCAGCCAGATGCCCTCTCCCAGATTCACCCAGATAGTCCACTTTTTGTATATTATACATTATGCACCAGTTGCTCTTTCATTTAGGTGTTGTTGTTGAGTGTGAAGACAAAAACAAAACAAACTGCAAAATTCAAGCAGAAAAATAAAATTATTAGAAAAGGGTGTTAAGATCAATGGAAGCCTAAGATTGTTAGAGAAATAAAAATTTGATTACATAGTCAGAGATAATACTCAAAACAGTTACACAGAATTAGTCCAACATCACTCCTCTCATGGCAAAGATTCACTGCAGTTTCTACCAAAACTCCACAGTAGTTGGGTACTAGATGCTGCTACTGAAACTGTTACCTCTGCTTCCTTTATAAATCATTGCCCCTCCCACAACACTTGTCACAAAGTATATCATTAGATTCTGTTTAAATCTGGAGATGTTTATTTAATTTATTGACATTATGATGTAATTATGACCTAGCCTTAAGTAAGCTAAAAAATTACTGACTTTCTTGATAGGTTTTGATCAGAGGATAGGACTAGTCTAGATATTTTAATCAGAACATTATAAATACAGAGGATTGGAGGCTTACCAGTATGTTTGAGTGGAGAATGAATGCCAAGAAAGCTGCCACTGGAAATGTAGGAATTGTAGGAAACTGATGCTATTTTAAGCTCCCTGATGCAATGAAGTGACTCATTCCCTAAAGAAGATCATATGCTTCTGGAAAAATATATCATTGGTTATCTGCCAAGATGGTAGGTTTTCTTCTTAACAGCTTTACTAAGGTATAATTGATATATAAATAACTGTACCTATTTAATGTCTATCATTTGACAAATTTGAACATACACACATAGGTACGGTACCACAACCACAAGCAAGGTAACATAAATTTCCTACACATCCCAAAGTTTCCTTGTGTCTTTCTGTGAGTTTTTTTCATTTGTGTGTTTGTTGGTAATAATGTTTAACATGACATTTGCCCTCTTAACAAATTTTGAAGTGCACACTAACTGTTGTTAACTGTAGGCACCATATTGCACAACATATCTCTAGAACTCATTTTCTAGCAAAACTGAGACTTTGAGGTCAGTCTTGATTGTACTTGGATGGGATACCACAAGATTTCCATCACAGATGAAGCAGTAACAGCTTCTGCCTCTATTTTGGTTTATAAATCTCAAGCAAGTTTCTTGTTGGTAAACTCTGACTCAGAGATTTGCTATAAATGAGTTTACAGAATATTGTCCTTAAGTTTTTAAACATTTTGATGAAGAGAAAGCATAGAAAGGGGCTGGGACTGGAACATAGCTGGTAAGAGTCAATCCAGGGCATTAACTTCACCAGCTTTCCTGAAGCCAATCACAGGAACAGGTATTCTGTACACCAGTTTTTTTTTTTTTTTTAAGTAATTGTGTAATGACTGTTATGAGTAAGAGCATAAAGAGGAGCTCTAAGAATTTAAAGAAATATTATTAGAAATTGGGAAGTGAAAAATAAAGTGGTAGATCTCAGAAAAGAAAGTAAAAAAATCATTATGCAATTTATGTGAAGATGAAAGCAGTACAAAAGGACATAGCACTGTTAATATGGTAAATTAAGAAACATAAAAGGCATGATCAAGAATAGTGAGAGGAAGGAAATGAAAATTAACAAGGTGTTAAATAAATTCTGTGTGAAATAACTGAAATGGAAGGCAGGGAAAGGAATCTAACTTCTGCCTAATTGGTGCCTTTGCGGAAAGAATTAAAAGAATAGATTTAGAAAAGAGAGATTATTGAATACAGCAAAATATTCCTGAAATTAAAAATAATTTTTACACATACAGATTAGAAGAAAACATACACATTTTTCAAGAAGATAAAGGAGAGCTGTCATACAGTAAAAAACACAAAGATACAGCTGGTTAAGCTATTGAAATTTTCTAATATAAACTAACAAGTTTTAAAAGAGAAGAGGTCAGCAATTATAATAATCTCTAATGGAAAATGTATATCCCTTGCTACATCTGATGGCAGAAAATAATGGCACATTTAGATGTTTCTGTAAGACATTTTGTAGTTAAAAAAAAACAAAAACTATTGTTCAAAAAAGTGGTAACTTAACACTTGATTATGTAAGAATTGTTCCCATAAACCTTTCTTTGTTATTCAGTCCCTCAGTCATTTCCAACTCTTTGCAACCCCATGGACTGCAGCATGCCAGGCTTTGCTATCCTTCACCATCTCCCAGAGCTTGCTCAAACTCATGTCCATTGAGTTGGTGATGCCATTCTACCATCTTGTCATCTGTTGTTCCCTTCTCCACCTGCCTTCAATCTTTCCCAGTATCAGAGTCTTCTCTAATGAGTCAGGTCTTGGAATCAGGTGGCCAAAGTATTGGAGCTCCAGCTTCAGCATCAGTCCTTCCAAAGAATATTTCAATGAATTGAGTGGTTTGATCTCCTTGCAATCCAAGGGACTCTCGAGCATCTTTCCCAGCACCACAGTTGGAAGCATCAATTTTGCACTCAGCCTTCTTTATGGTCCAACTCTCACATCCATATATGTGCTATGCTTAGTTATTTAGTTATGTCCAATTCTTTGTGACCCCATGGACTGTAGCTGCCAGGCTCCTTTGTCCATGGGGATTCTCCAGGCAAGAATACTGGAGTGGGTTGCCATGCCCCTCTCCACTTCCATATATGACTACTGGGGAAATCATAGCTTTGACTATAAAGAAGTAAATTTCCAAAGAAAAAAAAAAGTGGGGGAGAAGCAATTTCATTTTCAATAGCATTCAAAGTTCTATTTGTTTTTTTAATTTACTATCTAGGTTTGTCATAGTTTTTCTTCCAAGGAGCAAGTGTCTTTTAATTTTATGGCTGCAGTCACCATCTGCATTGATTTTGGAGCCCCTTTGAGACAGTACTAAATACTGATATCAAGCAAGGAAGAAATTAGTGAAGTGATCTTGCCAACTCCTGGAGATGACCAGTGTCCACTGACTCTATTACAAAATAATAAAAGTAATACCAAATTAAATATGGTTACAAAAAAGAGTACTAATGATATAGGACTTTATATGTAGAAATGATAAAAAAAAATATATGAATAAAGAATGTATATGCAGAAAACTACAAAACATTGATGAAAATGTTAGGGATGATCTAAATAAAGAAATGTCATGCATATGAATTGGGAGATTTGATGCCCTTAAGATGTTAATTCTTCCCAATTTTATCCATAGAATCAACATAATACATATCAATATCTCAACAAGCTATCTTGGGAATATCAATAAACTGATTCTAGATTTTATATGGAAAGTGTAGAAACCTAGAATATACAACAGAGTTCTGAGAAAGGAGAGGCATATTGGTGGACTTCCATTATTTGATTTCAAGCCTTACCATAGGTCACATTAATTAAGATAACATAACATGGCAAAAGAAAAGATAAGTAGGTTAGTAGAACAGAGTAGAAATAGATCTACAATAATATATTCAACTTTTATACTTGTTGTCCAGTCACTAAGTTATGTCCTACTCTTTGTGACCCCATGGACTGCAGCACACCAGACTTCCCTGTCCTTCACTATCTCCCAGAGTTTGCTCAAACTCATATCCATAGAGTTGGTGATACCATCCCACCATCTTGTCTTCTGTCATCCCCTGCTCCTCCTGCTTTTAATCTTTCCCAGTATCAAAGTCTTTTCCAATGAGTCAGCAATTCACATCAAGTTGCCAAAGTATTGGAGCTTCAGCTTCAGCATCAGTTCTTCCAATGAATATTCAGGGTTGATTTCCTTTAGCTTTGGCTGGTTTGATCTCTTTGCTCTTCAAGGGACTCTCAAGACTCCTCTAGCGCCAGAGTTTGAAAGCAACAATTCTTGGGAGCTCAGCCTTCTTTATGGTCCAGCTAATTATCCTTACATGACTCCTGGAAAAGCCATAGCTTTGACTATAAAGAAGCAAATTTCCAAAAAAAAAAAAAATTAAGGAAGCAATTTATTTTTCAATAGCATTCAAAGTCCTAAATTAACCTATAGAGATCAGTGGCCTTTTACTTTAAAAGCCACAGATAGAAAATATATCAAGAAAGTTCAACTTACAATGGCCAGAACTGTGTTAAAGTCTGTTCTTAAAGAACTGTGTTAAATAGAAATATAACACAAAATGAGCTTGATCTATGTGAGAAAATATTTAAAATATTATTCCAAGATCCAAAGATGGCATAAATAAATATAATGTATATCACATTCTGCATAGTAATATTCAAAATAATAATGCCATTTCTCTGTATGTTCATCTATGCTGCTGCTGCCGCTGCTGCTAAGTCGCTTCAGTTGTGTCCGACTCTGTGTGACCCCATAGATGGCAGCCCACCAGGCTCCCCCGTCCCTGGGATTCTCCAGGCAAGAATAGTGGAGTGGGTTGCCATTTCCTTCTCCAGTGCATGAAAGGGAAAAGTGAAAGTGAAGTCGCTCAATCATGTCTGACTCTTAGCGACTCCATGGACTGAAGCCTGCCAGACTCCTCCATCCATGGGATTCTCCAGGCAAAAGAGTACTGGAGTGGTGTTCATCTACAAATATAATGAAATCCCAATAAAAAATAAAAATAATATTTTGTGGACAGGAGATGAAACAATGAGTCTGGCTTTAAAGGCTACATGAAAAATTAAATCATCATGATCAGCTAAGAGCTTTCTTAAAAACAGTATATAGTGGTAGGGCAGAGGTGGGATATCTCTATCAGATATTAAAGGACAATATAAAGATGAATGGGCTTGTCCTGTGACTCAGCAGTTAAGAATCCACTTGAAATGCAGGATACTTGCAGGAGATGTGGGTTCAATCCCTGAGTAGGGAAGATTCCCTGGAGGTGCAGATGGCAATCTGCTCCAGTATTCTTGCCTGGAAAATTCCATGGGCAGAGGAGCCTGGTGGACTACAGTCCATGGGTCGCAAAAGAGTTGCACACAAATGAACAAGTCAACAACAACAACAAAAATGATGCAGAGATCAAAGTCAGAATTCCATAAATAGCCTTCACACAATTCTGGAATATAATATATAAATAATGGTGCATTTAAAATCAGTGAGAGAAATCAGTGATCTTTCTATATAGAAGCAAACATCAATAGCCTAAAAGAGCCAGATATAACAACTAACTGAATTATGATCAAGTCTATCTGATCTTAGCTAATCTTTACACAGGATTACTCAGTACACACTCAGAAGGTTCTTAAATGATTCAGTTTTAAAAGAAAATCTGCAAGTTTTCACACTGCTAAGGAAATAGAAATTGGAAAAATCTAGGTCATGTTTCCTTTAACAAGAGAACCCTTTCTTCATCCTCTTGAAACCTTTAAAGAATCACAACCTGAAGGATGGTGAATACCTCTCTAAACAACTACCATTGTTTTGGTCAGCATTGTGTTTCTAGAGCTTAGATAGAGCATTGAATAATTGCATAAAGAATACATGAGTGATTGAAGGAGGAGGTAAGGGAAAGTAGCTTTGCCAACATTACTTGACACACAATAAGCTCCAATTAATTGCAAATTACATGGCCTAATAAACATTAAGCTGTTCTAAGTAGAATTTTACTATCAGTTATATAATCTTAAATATTAACATGTTCCTAAGGATTCTCTTTATAGGTTCTAAATTCTCAGTGTAGTAATGAAACAAATGATTCACTGAGATTTGAAGACATTTGCTGAATGGCATAAAGCTTACGTGTGACAGTAGCAGAACTTGGACCCAAGTTTTCATAATGTTTTTTAAACATTTTATAGCTTTTAAGGACAATTGCTAAACAAATGTTTTAATGATAAATACATTTTATATAGACACAGCTTACATTATTTAATTAAGTTTCAGCTATCTACTTCTATTATTGTCCTCCTCATTATCTGCTCTTTTCTGCATCCTTTCATCAAGCTATATATCAAAACAATTAAAGTTAAAATGCAGACCAATATAGTAACACATTTCTCCCAAATATTGATTCATAATATTGATTATTTTTCAAGGTCTTCATACATTAAGGAATTAAAAAGTAGAAAAGGAGCTTTTTTTGCTCTCTATCCCCAGTTATCTCGTATGATGGATACAGTGTCATACTTTATCGACTGATGAACAATAATTTACATTATCCTTTGTTAATATGCATCTTAAATAACCTGAAGTTATGTTATAGATCTTTAAGTTATTTACTGAACATTTTTTATTTTAGAGTAAAATGTGCTTTCTTTATAACACAAAGACTAGTCCAAAGAGAAAGAAGTAGGATATAGATATCTCTGTTAAAAAGCTAATTTTCAGAAGTAGCATGAATTGATGCCTAAAATAGGATTCTATATTTGCAGTCCTAATTGCAAGTAGGATTCTATATTTTTCTACTGAGATTTTCTTAAGACATGTGGTAGGATTTTTATGATAACAAAAATATCTGAAAAAGTTTCCAGAACTTGAGCATGAGAGAACAAGCCGATTAATGACAAGTAACAGAAATAAATCTTCCCTAATGACTCAGTGTTAAAGAATCTACCTGCCAATGAAGGAGAAGCAAGTTCAGTCCCTGGGTCGAGAAGATTCCCTGGAGAAGGAAATGGCAACCCACTTCAGTATTCTTGCCTGGAAAACCCCACGGACAGAGGAGCCTGGCAGGCTACACTCCATAGGATTGAAAGAGTCAGACAGGACTGATGCTTTGCATGCATGCAAAGAAAATAAAGGTTATTAAACAACTTTCAAATTGTTCATAGAATTCCTTCATTTTCCTTTTTAGTAATTAGAAAACTAGATATTTTACCTAATAGAATTACAAGTCCAAAATCAATGAAATTACATTCCCATGATTAAGCCAACTAAAATAGTAATTTCAGCTGTAAGTATTATTGATGGCCCTTAATTTTTCAAATACATATTGTTTTAAAATATATTAAAGTGTACAAGTATATCAGTGTTAGGGAAAGAGCTGCCCATATAAGATTAGACAGTGGGCCACAAGGAAAGCTATTATAATTGAAAGTTAAAAATGCATGAATTCTTTTTTAATCTTTGCTTTACATTCTTTCTTCAACACTGAAGAAACTAATTCTGTTTATTTCACAAAAGTAGCTCTAATTTGCAAATAGTAATATACTCTATTTTTTCAAAATTGTGTCAACCACATACTATCTGGTGAATTCATTGTCCTTTAAGGAGGATTGGTCAAAGCTTCAGATCCCATTCCATATGGAGTTCCACATCTATCCTCAAGATTTCTGCAGAGAATCAGGTATACTTATTTGTTCTCTTGCTTACCTTTGCAACTGAATTTCTTCTTGAATGAACAGTCTCTCTGTTCTATATGTTATTATTGTGATCCATAATTCATTAATGTATTTTTGTTACATGCTCAGGTCATACACATATTTATCCATTGAGTACACTATATTAAAAAAGTGACTATTTTAAGTTTTCACATATTTAGAATGTGAATAGGTAACATTTCAAATTAGTAAGGAATTCATATCTAAGATATGCAGTAAATTCTTCCAAATAACATGAAAAATATAATTATTCATAATCATATGAATGCAAGTTTTTAAATTTATTTATTTATTTTAATTGGAGGCTAATTACTTTACAATATTGTGGTGGTTTTTGCCATACATTGACATGAATCAGCCATGGGTGTACATGTGTCCCCATCCTGAACCCCCCTCCTACCCCCCTCCCCATCCCGTCCCTCAGGGTCATCCCAGTGCACCAGCCCTGAGCACTCTGTCTCATGCATCAAACCTGGATGCAAGTTTTAAAATGTGTTTTCATCAGCAGTGTATGGGTGATCTATTTTCTCTGCATCTTCACCAGCATTTCATGGTGTTACTATTTATTTTTCAGCTCTTCTCATAGATGTATAATGATACTCATAGTAGTCTCAGTTAGCATTTTCCTAATACTAATGATGTTTAACATCTTTTCATGTGTTTATTTGCTATCCAGCTAGCTCTTAGGTAAAATATATTTTGCTCAGCAGTGTTTTGTTGTATCCAGCGTATAAATCTTATATACGTTTTGTGAAATTTATACCTAAGTATTTTTATTTTTAAGAAATGACCGATGAAATTGTACTTTTCATTTCAGTTTCCACATGGTCATTGCTATTATATAGAAATATATTTTATGTATTGATCTTATACCCTATGAATTTGCTGAATTCACTTATTAAGTCTGAGAGAGTTTCTCAGAGATTCCTGGGGTCTTTTTATGCAGAAAATTCTGTTATATGAAAATAACAGCAGTTTATTTCTTCCTGCCTGCTGTACCTGTCTTTCATTTCCCTTTTTTCCTTTATTGCACTGACTAGACTCTGAGTATTATGTTGAGTAGCAGAGAAGAGACTAGTATATTCTGTCTTGTTTCTGATTTCATAAGGAAAGCATTCAGTCTTTACCAAGTATATTAGTAATACTGGGTTTTTGTAAATGTTCTTTATAAGTTGAATAAATTCCCCTCTCCAAGTTTCTGAAAGGTTTTCTTATGAATGGATATGGGATTTTGTTGATTATACATTTCTGCATAAATTAATATGATCACATGTTTTTCTTCTTATGCTGTTATTATGGTGGATTGTGATGGCTAATTTTTGAATATTAAATCAGTCTTGCATGCTCTTGATCATGATATATAATTATTTTCAGATATTTGAAGTTCAATTTGCTAATATTTTGCTTGAATAGGTTTATACTATAATGAAGGATATTGGTCTGTAGTTTTCTTTCTCCCCTCCTTGCTTCCTTTGTCCATCCCTCCCTCTCTCTGTGTCTCTCTCTTTCTTTCTTTCCCTCTCTTTCTTCTCTCTATTCATTTATTTTCCTTTTCTGTACTTCTTTAGTTTGACTTTAGTGCTGTTGTAGTGTTGGCTTCAAAGAATGAATTGGGTGGTGTTTACTCCCTCTTTTTTTTTTCCCTTGAAGAAAATCTATAGAATTGATGCTAATTCTTCCTTAAAACTTGATAGAATTCTCCAATGAGAGCAAAAAGACAATTTCTTTTTCCAGGGATGTCAAAGTATGAGTTCCATTACTTTAGTAGTTATAGGGTTATTGAGATTATTTATTTTATATTTAATGCTTGTTGAAGTAGTTCTTACTTTTTCAGTAAATCAAATTGTGAAATTTATGTGGGTAGCATTGATTGAAATATTACCTTATTATCCTTATGATGTCTGCAGAGTCTGTTTCTGCAGACTGATATCTTGTTTCATTCCTGATATTAGTAGTACGTCTTCTCTTTTTTCCCTCCTTACATGTCTTGCTAGAATTTTGAAATTTTTATTAATATTTTAATCCTTTTGTTCCATTAGTTTTTGTCTTCATTTTTCTTCATTTTATAAGTTCCAGTGCAGTCTCTGTTGTTTTTGTTATCATTTTTTCCTTCTGATTTACTTTGACTTTTGTTTTTCTTCTGGTAGGAATTTAATTGATTTTAGATCTCCCCTCTTAGCTAATATAAGCATATAGAGCCGTACATTTCCAGTTCAATACTGCTTTAGTGGTGTTCCACATAGTTTGATATATTGAAATTTTCATTTTCATTCAGTTTAATTATTTCAAAATCTTCTCTCAATGCTTTCTGTTTAATCAAGCGATTATTTAGAAATGTGTAATTTCATGTCCAATTATTTGAAAAGTTTCCTGTCTTCTTTCTGTTATTAATTTCTAGTTTAATTTATTGTTGTCAGAGGACATAGTCTGTAGGATTTTAATTATTTTAATTTTGTTAAGGTTTGGTTTATAATCCAGGTTTTGTCCAATCTTGGTATAACTTCTGTGGTAGCTTGAAACGAATGCCTATTCTGTTGTTGTTGGATAGAGGGTTCTACAAATCTTGATTGGGTGCTGTTTGTTGATGGTGGGCTTGATACCTTTGCTGATTTTCCGTCTAGTTGTTCTTTCAGTTGTTTGTTGAATGAGGACTGTTGAAGTCTACAACAAGTAGAAGTTTAGATTTTGTATGTATTCTTGCAGTTCTGTAATTTTTTTTGTTTCACATAATTTGCAGCTACTTTGTTATTTTATTTTATTTTTTTTTTTTTTGATTTTCTTTTTTTTTTTTTTTTTTTTTTGATTTTATTTATTTATTTATTTTTTTTAATAAATTTATTTATTTTACTTGGGGGCTAATTACTTTACAATATTGTAATAGTTTTTGCCATACATTGACAAGAATCAGCCATGGGTTTACATGTGTTCCCCTTCCCGAACCCCCCACCCACCTCCCTCCCCCTCCCATCCCTCTGGATCATCCCTCTGCCCCGGCCCCGAGCCCTTGTCACATGCATCGAACATGGAATGGTGCTCTGTTTCACATATGACAATACACATGTCTCAATGCCATTCTCCCAGAACGGCCCACCCTCACCTTCTCCCTCAGAGTCCATAAAATTGTTCCATGCATCTGTGTCTCTCATTCTGTCCCGCATATAGGGTTATCGTTACCATCTTTCAGATTCCATATATATGCATTAGTATACTGTATTGTTGTTTTTCTTTCTGGCTTACTTCACTCTGTATAATGGGCTCCAATTAGATTTAATTGATATTTACAGGAGTTTCCACCCCAAAACAATCAATTTTACCTTTTTCTCAAGTGCACATGGAACTTTCTCCAGGATAGATCACATCCTGGGCCATAAATCTAGCCTTGGTAAATTCAAAAAAATTGAAATCATCCCAGCCATCTTCTCTTACTTTGTTATTTTAGATACATAACTTTTAGAATTGCTGTGACTTCTTGATTGGTTGAATCTCTATGTCCCTAGTAATTTTCTTCACTCTGAAGTCTAATTTATAGGATATTAATATAACTACTCTTGCTTTCTTTTGACACCATTTCCATGGTAAGTGTGTGTGTGTGTTCCATTCTTTTATTTTCCTACTACATATGTTACTATATTTGAAGTGAATTTCTTGTATACAGCTTCAGGTTGATTTCTTTTATTAATATGCTCCACTAATGTCCCTCTCTAGTTGATATATGTAGATCTTTTACTTCACATGCAATTATTCATATGTTAAAATTTAAATTTGACCTTTTTTCCTGGTCTATTTTCTCTCTGTATTGTTTCAGCTTTTTTTTTTCCCTCTTGTTTCCTTTGGATTACTTGAATTTTTCTAGAATTCCATTTTTTTTTAATCTATAGTGTTTTTGAGTGTCTCTTTTAATAGGCATTTTAGTGGTTGTAATATATATATATACATATAGAGAGTATTAATATTTTAATAAGGAACTTAAGAATCTAAATACTAGAAGTCAAGAGCAATGAAATTTATGTGAAGCAAGAATAATTTCAAATCCATGGAATTATAGTAATTTCAAAAATAGTAGTTCCTAAATTGTAAGCATCCATGTTTAAAAACTCTAATGCTAATCTGTTTACAGTACCTGTACTTCAGTTTCCCATTTCTGTGATGCTCATGTTAAAGTGAACTTTGATCCACAGTGGCTTAGAAAGTCTTTGACTTGAGATTGTCTTTAGGATTGAAAGTGTTAAAACAAAAAAAGAAATATTTCACAAGAGTAGTCTATAAATTTGTAAACTCTCCTATGGCTATAGAATCTCTTCTAAGTGACACCCTCCACTACCAAGTAATCTAAAGTGAAGCGAGTGCATGCTCTTTGATACCCTGTGGACTATAGTCCACCAGGCTCCTCTGTCTATTGGATTTCCCAGGCAAGAATACTGGAGTGGGTTGACATTTCATCCTCCAGAGGACCTTCCTGACACAGGAATTGAGCCTGCATCTCCTGTGGCTCCTGCATTGACAGGAGAATTCTTTACCAGTGTGTCACCTGGGAAGTCCATAATCTAAAACACTAAGTCTTTATTCTTGCTGCTGTTGCCACTTATCTGTTCAAAAACATACATGCTGGCTGCTTCCATTGTACCATCCAACTACATGTCCATGGCTGATATGGATATAACAGATTGAATATCCCACATTTGTTACACCTTGGCTTTTCAGCCCTAGTCCCCTTCACTTGCTATCATTTTGTGGCAGAAAATACTTTCATTAGTTCAACTTTGGGAGCTTAACCCTGCTGTGCCAAAGCCCATATTAATCATGTGCCATTTTGGTGAGTCTTTTATTCCAACTACAAGATGAAAGTGCAATACCTTCAAACAATAGAGAATGAGGGGTTGATACATGTGAGTTAATATAACTGGTACAGCTTCTTGTGAGCCCTTATACTTCCAAGAAACATCTTTTTCCCAGCCTCTCCAGTTTTTTCCTTCCTCTGAGTTTGGTGTCCACAATTAACTTCAGTCTTCCTTCTTTCTCTTAAAACTTTTCCTCCACTTGTATTCAATAAATAATTCATATTACTAAATTCATCTATTTATTTACTCATTTAAAAAATAGTTCTTTCAATGAAGGCATTACATATCACTGAAGATAAGATAGGAGCACATTTTTTGTTTTTTGGTTTTTTTTAATTAGTTTATTTTCTATTTTTTAACTTTATGATATTGTATTTTTTTGCCATACATTGACATGAATCCACCATGGGTGTACATGATTTCCCCTTCCAGAACGCCCCTCCCTCTTCCCTCCCCATCCCATCCCTCTGGGTCATCCCGGTCCACCAGCCCCGAGCACCCTGTATCATGCATTGAACCTGGACTGGCGGTTCATTTCACATATGATAATTTACATGCTTCAATGCCATTCTCCCATATCATCCCACCCTCGCCCTCTCCCATAGAGTCCATAATACTGTTCTATTTATCTGTGTCTCTTTTGATGTCTCGCATACAGGGTTACCTTTACCGATTGACTAAATACCATATGTATGTGTTAGTATACTGTATTGGTATTTTTCTTTCTGGCTTACTTCACTCTGTATAATAGGCTCCAGTTTCATCCACCTCATTAGAACTGATTTGAATGTATTCTTTTTAACAGCTGAGTAATATTCCATTGTGTATATGTACCACAGCTTCCTTATCCATTCATCTGCTGATGGGCATCTAGGCTGCTTCCATGTCCTGGCTACTATAAACAGTGCTGTGATGAACATTGAGGTACACATGTCTCTTTCAATTCTGATTTCTCAGTGTGTATGCCCAGCAGTGGGATTGCTGGGTCATATGGCAAAGGAGCACTGGTTTTTAAGATTTTTTTATCAATAACAAAAAAGAAGGAAATCATAATTTGCACATTTTTGGGCACTGGATATATCAGGTAGCTTTTTCCTGGAATATACACCTTAAACAGTACTTCTCAAACGTTAATGTCAGGGATGTTGTTAAACACATCTTCTTATTCGTTAAGAATGATATACTGCATGAGACTTTCCCTTTCTAGAAAGCTAGCAGGAGTGCTACAGTTTGAGTGCCATGGTCTTAAGTAATGACTTCCCTGTAGCTCAAATGGTAAAGAATCTGCCTTCAACCCAGAACAGGGTTCATTCCCTGGGTTGAGAAGTTCATCTAGAGAAGGAATGGCAATCCACTCCAGTATTCTTACCCGGAGATTTCCATGGACAGAAGCCTGGTGGCTACAGTTCGTAAAGTCACAAAGAGTTGAACATGACTGAGCGACTAACACAGTCCACAGTCCATAGTCTTAGGTAATTTCAGTTAAATATATCATCTATGGACAATCTATGCTAGTGGCTTTTTTTTAACATTACTTTAATAACAACACTTGAAAATAATGTAAACCAAGCTAAACACAAACCTGAAAGGAGAGTACGCTGTGTGTAAAAATGGATAAATCTTTACTTTGTTTTTAATTATATCACCACCATGATTTCTTTTATTTTACTTTTTAATTAGTTCTACACAATTTGAATTGAGAATTCATGGCTCTGCCTACTCCAAATTCATATGACAGAAAATGACTAATATGTCACAGTTTGATTGTTTAAGTACTAGTCATTCTCTTGAAGTTTATCTCTAATGTATTTCACTTAACATTTTGAAACGATATAAATCTATTCTAATTTACCTTAAATATTTGAACTACATTGACTCTTTTTAAAAAGACTTCAAGTAATTTTGTGTAAAGATAAATTGTTGACAGTCAAATATTTAGGTCATAAAGTATTCATATCATTAATTCCCTAATGACCTGTTGCTTTTTGGGTTTCCCAGGTGGCTCAGTGGTAAAGAATCTGCCTGCCAATGCAGGAGACCAGGGTTCGATCCCTGATTCAGGAGATCCCCTGGAGAAGAGAATGGCTACCAGCTCCAGTATTCTTGTCTGGAAAACCCCACTGACAGAGGAGCCTGGTGGGCTACAGTCCATAGGGTCACAAAGAGCCAGACAAGACTGAGCAACTAACACTTTCATTTTCTATTACTGTTTAGATTGCTTATCATTATTTTAACAGTTTGTATAGTTTTCTTCAAAACATTTAATTTCATTGCAAAACTATATAACATTATCTTTTCAAAAATTTTTTTAAGAAAACTGCAAAATTGCTAATGGCATTATAACTCTTAATTACACTTCAGAAATGACAAGGTCAATTAGAAAAAACAATAAAACATATTGAATATGCCTTTGTAATCTATTGATCCAGCAAAAATTATTCTTTGTATTAGATAGCCCTGAAGCTTGCTGAAAATAGAACTAGATATGGACTCTTTTTTAAAAAACAAAATATTTAAAGTGATTTTCAAGATTCAAAGAACTTAAGAATTTAGTTTCTAAAAATAAACTAAAGTTATCACCCATGACCCCACACTTCAGAATCTTGTATGACTTCTAAATTTCAGGTAGTTTATGCCCCTAATAAGTTGAATTTTCATTGCTATTATTCTAAAAAACTTTTAATATCTACCAGACAGCAAAAGTTTAGTAATCTTTTACCACTAGTAATTCTGCTCTTAATACTCCCCTAGGTGGTGGATCTTCATAGAATCGTTCAACTTCAGCTTCTTCAGTGTTACTAGTCAGGGCATAGACTTGGATTACCGTGATATTGAATGGTTTGCCTTGGAAGCGAACAGAGATCATTCTGTCGTTTTTGAGATTGCATCCAAGTACTGCATTTTGGACTCTTTTGTTGACCATGATGGCTACTCCATTTCTTCTAAGGGATTCTTGCCCACAGTAGTAGATATAATGGTCATCTGAGTTAAATTCACCCATTCCAGTCCATCTTAGTTCGCTGATTCCTAGAATGTCAACGTTCACTCTTGCCATCTCCTGTTTGACCACTTCCAGTTTGCCTTGATTCATGGACCTAACATTCCAGGTTCCTATGCAATATTGCTCTTTACAGCATCGGACTTTGCGTCTATCACCAGTCACATCCACAGTTGGGTATCGTTTTTGCTTTGGCTCCATCCCATCATGCTTTCTGGAGTTATTTCTCCACTGATCTCCATTAGCATATTGGGCACCTACTGACCTGGGGAGTTCATCTTTCAGTGTCCTATCCTTTTGCCTTTTCATACTGTTCATGGGGTTCTCAAGGCAAGAATACTGAAGTGGTTTGCCATGCCCTTCTCCAGTGGACCACAATCTGTCAGACCTCTCCACCATGACCCATCCGTCTTGGGTGGCCCCACACGGCATGGCTTAGTTTCATTGAGATAGACAAGGCTGTGGTCCGTGTGATCAGATTATCTAGTTTTCTGTAGTTTTAGTTTTAGTGTGTCTGCCCTCTGATGCCCTCTCGCAACACTTACTGTCTTACTTGGGTTTCTCTTACCTTGGGCCTTGGGTAATTCCTCTTGCCGCCGCCACCACTGCCGCCGGCCCCAGCCCCCGGCCTGGCCTAGCCCATCTTGACTGCCGCCCCCGGCCCTCGGCCCCCAGCCCCCGGCCCGGCCTAGGCCCTGTTGGCCGCCGCCCCCAGCTCCCGGGCCCCGGCCCGCCCTAGGCCCTCTCGGCCGCCGCCCCCGGGCCCCGGCCTGGCCTAGCCCCTCTCGGCCGCCGCCCCCGGCTCCCGGTTCCCAGCCCCCGGCCCCTGGCCTGGCCTAGCCTCTGTCGGCTGCCGCCCCCGGCCCCCGGCCCGGCCTAGCCCCCTCTCGGTTGCCGCCCCTGGCTCCCGGTTCCCGGCCCCCGGCCCCTGGCCTGGCCTAGCCTCTGTCGGCCGCCGCCCCCGGCCCCCGGCCCCCGGCCCCCGGCCCGGCCTAGCCCCTCTCGGCCGCCGCCCCGGCCCTCGGCCCGGCCTAGCCCCTCTCGGTTGCCGCCCCCGGCCCCCGGCCCGGCCTAGCTCCTCTCGGCCACGCTTCTGCGCCGAGCCGTCGCAGCCGCCTCGCTTCTGAAGTTGAACGATTCTATGAAGACCTACAAGACCTTCTAGAAATAACACCCAAAAAAGATGTCCTTTTCATTATAGGGGACTGGAATGCAAAAGTAGGAAGTCAAGAAACACCTGGCGTAACAGGCAGGTTTGGCCTTGGAGTACAGAATGAAGCAGGGCAAAGGCTAATAGAGTTTTGCCATGAGAACGCACTGGTAATAGCAAACACCCTATTCCAACAACACAAGAGAAGACTCTACACGTGGACATCACCAGATGGTGAACACCGAAATCAGATTGATTATATTCTTTGCAGCCAAAGATGGAGAAGCTCTATACAGTCAGCAAAAACAAGACCGGGAGCAGACTGTGGCTCAGATCATGAACTGCTTATTGCCAAATTCAGACTTAAATTGAAAAAGGAGGGAAAACCACTAGACCATTCAGGTATGACCTAGATCAAATCCCTTATGAGTATACAGTGGAAGTGACAAATAGATTTAAGGGACTAGACCTGATAGACAGAATGCCTGATGAACTATGGACAGAGGTTCGTGACATTGTACAGAAGACAGAGATCAAGAAAATCCCCATGGAAAAGAAATGCAAAAAAGCAAAATGGCTGTCTGAGGAGGCCTTACAGATAGCTGGGAAGAGAAGAGAAGCGAAAAGCAAAGGAGAAAAGGAAAGATACTCTCATCTGAATGCAGAGTTCCAAAGAATAGCAAGGAGAGATAAGAAAGCCTTCCTCAGCGATCAGTGCAAAGAAATAGAGGAAAACAACAGATTGGGAAAGACTAGAGACCTCTTCAAGAAAATTAGAGATACCAAGGGAACATTTCACGCAAAGATAGGCTCGATAAAGGACAGAAATGGTATGGACCTAACAGAAGCAGAAGATATTAAGAAGAGGTGGCAAGAATACACAGAAGAACTGTACAAAAAAGATCTTCACGACACAGATAATCACGATGGTGTGATCACTCACCTAGAGCCAGACATCTTGGAATGTGAAGTCAAGTGGGCCTTAGAAAGCATCACTACGAACAAAGCTAGTGGAGGTGATGGAATTCCAGTTGAGCTATTTCAAATCCTCAAAGGTGATGCTGTGAAAGTGCTGCACTCGATATGCCAGCAAATTTGGAAAACTCAGCAGTGGCCACAGGACTGGAAGAGGTCAGTCTTCGTTCCAATCACAAAGAAAGGCAATGCCAAAGAATGCTCAAACTGCCGCACAATTGCACTCATCTCACATGCTAGTAAAGTAATGCTCAAAATTCTCCAAGCCAGGCTTCAGCAATACGTGAACCGTGAACTTCCAGATGTTCAAGCTGGTTTTAGAAAAGGCAGAGGAACCAGAGATCAAATTGCCAATATCCGCTGGATCATCGAAAAAGCAAGAGAGTTCCAGAAAAACATCTATTTCTGCTTTATTGACTATGCCAAAGCCTTTGACTGTGTGGATCACAATAAACTGTGGAAAATTCTGAAAGAGATGGGAATACCAGACCATCTGACCTGTCTCTTGAGAAACCTGTATGCAGGTCAGGAAGCAACAGTTAGAACTGGACATGGAACAACAGACTGGTTCCAAATAGGAAAAGGAGTACGTCAAGGCTGTATATTGTCACCCTGCTTATTTAACTTATATGCAGAGTACATCATGAGAAATGCTGGGCTGGAAGAAACACAAGCTGGAATCAAGATTGCCAGGAGAAATATCAATAACCTCAGATATGCGGATGACACCACCCTTATGGCAGAAAGTGAAGAAGAACTAAAGAGCCTCTTGATGAAGGTGAAAGAGGAGAGTGAAAAAGTTGGCTTAAAGCTCAACATTCAGAAAACTAAGATCATGGCATCTGGTCCCATCACTCCATGGGAAATAGATGGGGAAACAGTGGAAACAGTGTCAGAATTTACTTTTTTGGGCTCCAGAGTCACTGCTGATAGTGACTGCAGCCATGAAATTAAAAGATGCTTACTACTTGGAAGGAAGGTTATGGCCAACCTAGATAGCATGTTTAAAAGCAGAGACATTACTTTGCCAACAAAAGTCCGTCTAGTCAAGACTATGGTTTTTCCAGTGGTCATGTATGGATGTGAGAGTTGGATGGTGAAGAAAGCTGAGCACCGCAGAATTGATGCTTTTGAACTGTGGTGTTGGAGAAGACTCTTGAGAGTTTCTTGGACTGCAAGGAGATCCAATCAATCCATCCTAAAAGAGATCAATCCTGGGTATTCATTGGAAGGTCTGATGTTGAAGCTGAAGCTCCAATACTTTGGCCACCTCATGCGAAGTGTTGACTCATTGGAAAAGACCCTAATGCTGGGTAGGATTGGGGGCGGGAGGAGAAGGGGACGACAGAGGATGAGATGGTTGGATGGCATCACCGACTCGATGAACATGGGTTTGGGTAGACTCCGGGAGTTGTTGATGGACAGAGAGGCCTGGCGTGCTGCAATTCATGGGGTCACAGAGAGTCGGACACGACTGAGCGACTGAACTGAACTGAGGTGGTGGATTTATGAAATGCAGTTGCAGAATCATAAATTTTTAAATACAGACACTTACTCAAATAGTCTACTTTGGGAAGCTATCCACTGATCCCATAAAGCTTTGTAATCCACTGTCTTTTATCTCTTTTTTTTTTTTTTTTTTTGCCACAAGAGTCCATGAAGTAGCTTTGGTGGAAACACAGTTTTCTTAGTTCATTCAGACCTTTAAGTACAGTTGTGTGCACGCATGCATGCATGAGTGCTCACTCGTGTCCAACTCTTTGCCACCCCATAACTGTAGCCCTTCAGTACAGTTATATTCCTACAAAATTGTTTTATCATAATGTAAATAGTTAAGCATGGGCTTCTCTGATGATTCATTGGTAAAGAATCCACCTACCAATACAGGGGACTCAGGTTCCTTCCCTGAGTCAGGAAGATCCCCAGAGAAGGATATGGCAACCCACTCCAGTATTCTTCCTTCCTCCCTTCTCAAGGACTTCTGTGGTGGCTCGGTGGTAAAGAGTCCACCTGCAATGTGGAAGACCTGGTTTCGATCCCTGGGTTGGGAAGATCTCCTGGAGAAGGGAAAGGCTACCCACTCCAGTATTGTGGCCTGGAGAATTCAACGGACTGTATAGACCATCGGGTTGCAAACAGTCGGATATGACTGAGCAATTTTCACTTTCCAGTATTCTTGCCTGGGAAATCTCAGGGACAGACGAGCCTGGTGGGCTACAGTCCATGAGATCGCAAAAAGTTGGACAGGATTTAGTGATTAAACAACAACAACAGAAGCAAATAGTAGAGTAAAATAACCCCTCAGTTTTCTAGCTCTTGTTACATAATGATGTCTTGATGAGCTTTAGAATTTTTGTAGTTTCAAATACTGAAGAAACTAGCAGTTTCTTATTAAGGAAATTTCATTATGCACAGTATTTCTGAAACTTTACTTTAGGAAATAATCTCAAAACTATTGAGAAACAGCATAATAAAGCCATTCTCATAATTAATAGTTTCATCTTACATTTAACCTCAGATATTTTGACTGAGCTTATTTGTCATATTAACACTCATGTCCTCAAAGAAACTGCAGCATGAGTAACGTATTCAATGTTGTTGTTTAGTTGCTCAGTCATGTCCAACTCTTTGCAACCCCATGAATTGCAACACGCCAGGCTTTTCTGTCCTTCACTATCTCCCAGAGTTTGCTCATACTCACCTCCATTGAGTTGATGATGCCATCCAACCATCTCATGCTCTGTTGCCCCCTTCTCCTTCTGCCCTCAGTCTTTCCCAGCATAAGGGTCTTTTCCAGTTAGGCAGTTCTTCACATCAGGTGGCCAAAGTATTGGAGCTTCAGCTTCAGCATCAGTCCTTCCGATGAATATTCAGGATCGATTTCCTTTAGTGTTGACTGATTTGATCTCCTTGCTGTTTAAGGGTCTCTCAAGAGTCTTCCCTAACACCACAACTCAAAAGCATCAATTCTTCAGCACTTAGCCTTCTTTATGATCCAACTCTCACATCCATACATGACTAATGAGAAAACAATAGCTTTGACTATATGGACTTTTGTTGGCCACATGAAACTAAAAGCATCAAGTCATGCATCTAAGAGGTTAGATGAAGCCCAGAATCCAGAAGCATATCTCAAGAGTTCATGTAAATCAGAATTTAGAAAGGTTTAATGAGTAAAAAACAATCTAGACAGTGAAAATCTTCCAATGGAGATAATAAAGATGACCAGAGTTTGTGAAATAAGGATTGATATACCCCTAACATGGCACATGTTTTTTGCTACCTATGCTGTCCACCTGTTTGAACTGCTTTCCCATAGAATGGAGAAGACTGGTGACAAAGTTCTTACCAAGTGACAACAATGGGGAGGAGATTGGCTTAAATTGTTTATTTACTGACAAGGTTCATAACTCTTCCCCAAATTGAGACTTGAAACATAAGAGTTGGAGCAGTTTTGATAGAGTTGCTAAGTTTAGACTATGTTTTTTGCTTAAGTACATTCAATTTATAGTATTAATAATAATAATATTTTGTTACATGAGAGAGCTATGTAGGTATAAATTTATGCATCACCACGATTTAAAAGAATATATCAAGAATATAAGTACTTTTTCTTAAAATACATATATAACCCTAACATAACATCAAACTTAGATTATTCTTGCTTAGTTTGTTTTAATTGAAGTGTAGTTGATTTATAATGGTGTGTTAATTTTGACTATAGAGCAAAGTGACTCAGTTATATACCCATAGGCATTCTTTTGTTGTATATTCTTCCCCATTATGATTTAAGACGGATATTGTATACAGTTTCCTATTGTATACAGTTAGATGATTCTTATATTTGAGATAATGATTTAAATCAATACTATGCAACATTGGCTAAACAGTAAATTGCCTGTGGGATTTTCAACACCAAATAACGATGCCAGTTCTATTAAATAATAATTTCTGGGGTTTGGTAATGGAGATAGATATATAAAAGTTTTGTTTTTAGTTTCAAAAAGTTTTTATTTTTAAATTTCCAAATGATTCTTAAATCAGCCAGGTTTGAGAACCACAGATTTAAGTAATCCCAATGGTAAAGGAAAGTGAAGTCGCTCAGTCGTGTCTGATTCTTTGCGACCCCATGGACTGTAGCCTACCAGGCTCCTCCGTCCATGGGATTTTCCAGGCAAGAATACTGGAGTGGGTTGCCATTTCCTTCTCCAGAGGATCTTCCCAACCCAGGGATTGAACCCAGGTCTCCCACATTGTTAGCAAGACGCTTTACTGTCTGAGCCACCAGGGACTATGGTAAAGGGACTATGCATAAAGGAATTGCTTTGATTGTTAAAAATGGAAGCTATGATGGCTCACTATTAAATGCAGCTATATTTTAAGAATATTTTTATTTACTAAGAATAATATTTCAGAATTATAATAACTTTAAATGAGTATTGTCATATATTTGTTTTAAGCCTATTAATTCAAGAATTTAGATTTATTTAAATTCTATAATTCCTTAATGACTAACAAGAAAAAAATGGAACTGTGGGACCCTCCACATCATTGTAATATTGATAATCAGGTCAAAAATTGGCAAAATTTAACAGGGTTATTGATTATGGGAAAATGTTTAGTGTTTGAGAAAATGCATTGAGGAAAATGGTGAATGTTAATATACTGGTTTGCATTCCACCCTGTGATATATATGCAGATTTAATAGTCACTGTTTTATGCAAATTTTCAATGATTATTTTACTGGCAAGTGACAGAAGCTAACTCAAATAGCTTCAGCAAAAAGAAATTTTATGTTAAGTAAGTACTGAGTACTCACATAATTCACAGAATCAAAGAAATAACTCAGGTTTTATCTGTTGGGTGTTTTGCTTTATTTTGCCAACAAATTCTCTCTAAATGATTTGAAGTGTAGTTTTATATCAGCAAAAGAATAAAATTTTCCCAATGTTTGCACAGTAGTTTAGAATTTTTAAAAAATTGATACTGTTAATACTTGATCATTTGTCCATCCCTCAGGAAGATAGATCAGGGCTTGCTTGGTAGCTCAGCTGGTAAAGAATCCGCCTGCAATGCAGAAGACTGGCTTCAATTCCTGGGTTGGGAAGATCTCCTGGAGAAGGAATAGGCTACCCACGCCAATATTCTTGGGATTCCCCCAGTGGCTCAGCTGGTAAAGAATCCACCTGCAATGTGGGAGATCTGGGTTCGATCACTGGGTTGGGAAGATCCCCTGGAGAAGGGAACAGCTACCCGCTCTAGTATTCTGGCCTGGAGAATTTAGTGAATTGTTTAGTCCATGGGGTCTCAAAGAGTTGGACATGACTGGGCGACTTTGACTTCACAGGAAGATAGATTTGATACATAGATCAGCTAGAGCCAAATGTCCATTGTTGTAGGTTTTCTGTAGAATAAAGAAGTTGGGAAAATTTATACGCAGAGGAAAAATTAGCTACCACAGTTCACCCTACAATGATTAAAAAAATGGTACAAGTATTGAGGTAACCATCTTCATTTTATCAATAACCCATCTTGAAAAATCAATGCTCATTTCTTTCTTTTTGAATTATGTTACTATAAACAGTAAATCTCTATTTCCCCTAAAGGCTCACCAAAGTTTAGTGCTACACAATGTCACATTTATTTTATATTGTGAGGTACCAAATTGAAACTACTGATGAGCTAGGTAATAGTAATTTTTCTGTTCCCTTAAATCAGTAGTTTTCAAATTTGCTTCTTATAAGTTCCCAGGTGCTGATAAGGATGTTGCTGTAGAGGTCACATTTTAAGAACTACAAACACTGAAATCTACGAATTACATGTATAATAAGAAAATTTCTATTCAAAATGTTTATTTCAACCATATGAATATCATGGTTGTATAAATACTTTATGATGAACAAATATTGATGTTATCTTATAGAAGATCACATAGAATTTATGAAATACTGAAAGTTAGGGCAAGGTATGATAAGTAATATAAAATCCAACTCAAACTGGCCTTGGCAAAAACTGACTTTATTGATTCAAGTAATGAAAAATCCTAGGATAGCACTGGCTTCAGTCAAGACTAAATCTCATGACTCAGACAATGTCATCAAGGTCATAGTTATTTCTTTTTCTATACCTTGGCTCTGCAGGCTTCATTCTCAGATGATGAGAAGAGCCTTTTCCTTACTCAGCCAACACCAGCAGCTCCAGGCATTCCTCTATTGGTCCAAAAGAGGAGCTTTTAACCATGGCATGTAAGAGAGTAGAGTATTTATTTTATTTTACCACTGACTATAGTTATATCTGCCCTTGCCTCACTGGCTGTGCTTGGTCGAGGCTAGCAGAGCTAAGAAGATGGAATATATGGAGTCCCTTAAGGACATCAAAGATCCATTCTGTAGAGAGATTTGGGACAATTATCCTTAAACATAATGAGTCCAGAGAAAGAATTATTTCTTCCAGAAGAAGATTAAGTTACTAGTTTACCAAAATAAGTGTGACTAGTTGTGACCAAAGATTGAGAAGAAAAAGAATCCCAGTCTGCCATTTCAGGTAGTCATTATTAGATGTATAATCTTTACAATTATATTTTTGTAATTTTACACAGGAACCAATACATTCTAGCATGTTCTTACACATGAAGAAGAGGAAAACAAAACAAATTGTTGTTGTCATTCAGTCGTTAAGTCATGTCCAAATCTTCATGACCCCATGGACTATAGCACACCAGGCTCCTCTGTCCTCCACTAACTCCTGGAATTTGTTCAAATTTGTAATTTTCTTCCATTTTAATTTGTTATTATTAGAGGAGTTATTCTCAAATCCTAGTGAATTTCATGAATAACCTCAGAATTTTATAAAAATGCAGATTATTTTGTTTCTACACACAAAGATTCTTATTTACAAAGAATATGGTGATTCTTCACTATTTTACTTTTAATAAATCTCTCAAGTGAATCCCCCATTCAATTGATTGCCCTAAAATACTGTGATAGAAAGTTTTTAAATTTGATATTTGCCTTCAGGTTCAGAATTTTAAGTGCAAAATGCAGGAAGAAAAATCTGTAACGTATATGTTAGACTGTTTTATTGCAAGGAGAGAAACTCAAATCCATAGGAACATGGAAAAGGACATTTTGGGCTTAAGGGAAGAGGATTAAAAGAATCTCTGTAGGGCCAATATCTTTTCAGGCTCCTTGTGGTCTCCCATTGCTTCAGACTCTCCACTTATGGCCATAACGTGGCTACAGCCTTAGAATTAATCTTACCCCACCAAACAAAAGGAAGAGAGAAAAATACAACTTAGCAGAAACTCCAACAGAGGAGTCCAGTATTTCTTTGTTAGGCCATGTGTTTACTTCTGAACCAAAAATATTTGCTCAAAGAATGAAATGTATTGAATGGTCAATTGAGCTAAGGATATTATCAATTTACCCCAACCTCACAGGTTGGATGGGGGAGCTGTGATCTTTCCAGTGAAAATCAGAAAGCTATTTTTGGAAGAAGGGGGAGATGGATGTTGTGAACAAAGTCAGTTTGATAAGGGGTAACAGTATATTTATTTTCTATTGTGGACATTAAAAACCACCACAAACTTTGTGACTTAACATCAACACAGCTTCATTATATCACAGTTCTGTGGCTCAGAAGACTTAAATAGTGCTCTTTGAGCTAAAGCCAAGATGTTCTTGGGCTGCCTTCCTTCCTGAGAGCCTTGGGAATGGGGAATTTTTTCCTTGCTCATTCAGTGGTTGGCAGATTTCAGTTTCATGATGCTATTAAGACTGAGGTCCTCATTTTTTAGGGCCATTCCCAACTTCCAGAAAGTGAAAGTGAAGTCGCTCAGTCATGTTCAAATCTTTGCAACCCCATTGACTGTAGCCTACGAGGATTTTCCAGGAAAGAGCACTGGAATGGATTGCCATTTCCTTCTCCAGGGGATCTTCCCGACCCAGAGATCGAACCCGGGTCTCCAGCATTTCAGGCAGACACTTTTACCATCTGAGCCACCAGGGAAGTCAACTTCTAGAAGTTGCCATAATTTCTTGACTCAAGACCCCCTTGCTTCATCTTCCAGTTCAGTTCAGTCCAGTCGCTCAATCGTGTCCAACTCTTTGCGACCCCATGAATCGCAGCTCGCCAGGCCTCCATGTCCATCACCAACTCCCAGAGTTTACCCAAACTCATGTCCATTGAGTCAGTGATGCCATCCAACCATCGCATCCTCTGTCGTCCCCTTCTTCTCCTGCCTTCAATCTTTCCCAGCATCAGAGTCTTTTACAATGAGTCAACTCTTTGCATCGGGTGGCCAAATAATTAGAGTTTCAGCTTCAACATCAGTCCTTCCAGTGAACACTCAGGACTGATCTCCTTTAGGATGGACTAGTTGGATCTCCTTGCAGTCCAAGGGACTCTCAAGAGTCTTCTCCAACAACACAGTTTAAAAACATCAATTCTTCGGCACTCAGCTTTCTTTAGAGTCCAGCTCTCATATCTATACATGACTACTGGAAAAACCATAGCCTTGACTAGACAGACCTTTGTTGACAAGTAACATCTCTGCTTCATCTTCCAATCCAACAACAAATAGCTGAATTTTCCTCATGCTTTGTGTATCTTCTGCATTTTTCTCTGTCTTCTCTCTCTCTGACTTTATCCAGGAAATATTCTTTGCCTTTAAGAATTCATGAGACAAGCCAGGAATTCTCTCCATCTCATCATCTATTTTAATAACACCTGGAAAGTCATTTTTTCTCTGTAATGTAGCATATTTACATGTTTTGTAAGTTAGAGAATAAACTTTTCTGGGAGCAGGGAGTCATCTTTCAATCTCCACACATCGAATGTTGCTGTAAACTGGAATCTCTGTGCTTTGCCTTTAAATGTTGTTTTGTTTTCTCTACAAATGTAGATTTGAGTCTTATTGTTAACTTAAAAACTGAAGATATTACTACTTGCAAGGTAACGAGTTGTACTACAAGTATGTGTGTGTGTTATACAAAGACACAAAATTCTTAAAGCAAAACAATAGGTCTTTTATTATTCACAGCAGAAATAGCAACCAGAGCAACATCTTGTTCTGATGATGCTTGGACATTACCTGTGCACAGAGTGAAGTGCGCCATAGTAGAAGAACCCCCAGATTATGAGATGCTGCACTTTTTTGGGCCTGCTGGCATAGCATCTTGTTTTTCCTCCCAGGGAGTTAGACTACACGGTGGTGGTAGTTTAGTCACTAAGTCATGTCCAACTCTTGTGACACCATGGAATGTAGCCCACCAGGCTCCTCTGTTCGTGGGATTTCCCAGGCACAAATACAGGAGTGGGTTGCCATTTCCTTCTCCAGGGGATATTTCCAACCAAGGAATCAAAGCCAGGTCTCCTGCATTGCAGGCAGATTCTTTACTGACTGAGCCATGAGGGAATCTCCATGCAGTACCCTTAAGTATTAGGAAATCTCTTCTGAGGGAAAAAGGGGAAAGTATCTTAGAGTTATTACTATGGAATATAAGTAAATGTCTCTGAAGAGTGGAAAGACAGGAATTGAGCTTTAACAACAGGGAATCAACCCTTAATATTCATTGGAAGGACTGATGCTGAAGCTGAAGCTCCAATACTTTGACCACCTGATGTGCAGAGCCAACCCACTGGAAAAGACCCTGGTGCTGGGAAAGACTGAGAGTGGGAGGAGAAGGGGGTGACAGAGGATGAGATGGTTAAAAAGCATCACCGACTAAATAGACATGAGTTTGAGCAAACTCTGGGAGATAGTCAAGGACAGTGAAGCCTGTAGTCCATAAGGCCACAAAGATTCAGATACAACTTAGTGACTGAAAAGCAACAATTGATCCTGGGAAGACAGGATCTCAGAGACAGAGACCATAGAAAAACACCATAAATCTATGGAGAATTTGACTTCCAATGTTGATATTTTCATTTTAATAATTCTGTTTTTGAATCAAAATCAGATTATTCAAATATTTACATATAAATAAAACAAAGTGGAGAAAGGGTTTTATCTTTGACAAAATATAGATAAGCTTATAGCTACTGAACAGACATATGTTATTTCTTTGAACATCTTAATAATTGAGTGCATATATAAAGTATTATAAATCAAACTCTCTCTAGCTACATTCTTTATAACTTGATATCAAATGTTGCAGCACTCATGATGTGGCAATGAAAAGGTGTAGGTTTGTGATGGGCATGCACATGCTCAGTCATGTCTGACTTTTTGCAACTCCATGGGCTGTGTAGCCCAAGAGGCTCCTCTGTCCGTGAGAGTCTCCAGGCAAGAACATTGGAGTGAGTTGCCATTTCCTACTCTAGAGGATCTTCTCCTCCCAGGGATTGAACTCGCCTATTTTAAGCCTGTTTCGCTTGTGTTTCCTGCACTGGCAGGGGATTTATTTTTACCACTGCACCACCTGGGAAGCCCTAAATTAGTGGTAACTTCCACCAAAACTGTGGCATCTTCCAAACTTCAGTTATTACAACTTATTTACTGTGATTTAGTTTTGAAGCATTGAGTAAAAAAATATATTTACTTGAAGTATACTTTTAACCTATGTATATCAAAATTTATTCTCTAAAAAAATTATCTAGGAAGACACTCATACCTATTTCTAGGTAGTGTCTCATATAAAATGTGAAATCAAGAGTAAGTAATTTCTCATCTAGGAAGCCTAAGAGTAAAAGAATTTTCAACCCATTGTACAATGATGTCTTACATCTTTACAACTTTTTTTATTTGCAGTATAAAGATTTTAACATGGAATTTACCCTCAATAATATCTCAGTTGTTTTCCCTTTGTGATCACTAAACTGTTGCTTTATCTTAAGATTCTATCATTATCTACAAAAATTCCTACTTCCTTTATGAAGTCTAGCAGTATTGTTTCTTTTATTTTAATTGAGCATAGTTAAATTATTATTATTATTGATGTATTATTTTCACTCCTTTAAAAAAGCAGATGTAGTGGTTGCTACTGCAAAATCTTTTGCCGAATGAGCAATAAACAGCAGTAAAATAACAGAAGGAACCAGCAGCTTTTCACATCTAAATATACTCTTTATTCCACACATTGAAATGGCATCTCATTTTTCAGTGAGTCCCAGAACAGCAGGCATATACAACTCCATCAAAGCACATGAATCAATAGACTAAACAAGTTACATTGTAGCAGTTTATACATCAAAACCACTTGTCTATCTCTTTGAGCACTTTTGTCAAAATCAATATATCCCCCAATCTACAGTGATTCCCCAAACTCCTCTTTCATATTACATATTCAAACAGCTGTAAACAAATTAATAAATTGCATTGGACTTTTGTTTTCTCTCCTCCTGAATTTTAATTGATTCATATCACTGGAAAATCCATGCAGGCTTGTTATCTTGGCTCTTTTCCCTTTTCTGGCATGAAGACGAGTTCAGTGAATAAGAGCTTCAGCCTCACACTTCACTAACCACCTGTAGTTTTGATGTTAAACTCAAAGAGAATTCATCTGTTAAACATTTAGTATGCAATTTCCTTCTATCATTGAAACACAAAGTGAAGAGTTTTCTTATCCAGACCACAGTGATGAGTCCTAAAATACCAGTGAAGCACAAAATGTACAGCTGCCATTAGAAGGCATCAAATCTCTGCCACCTAATAAAGCAGTGATTAAATAACCGACATCTGCATAAGCTAGAATACACAGGAAGAGTTAAGTACGAAACGTCTTACTTGCATGTTATATTAAGGAAATTTTGAATTTCTTCTCTCTTTTTTTTAATTTTCTTTACTTGTTCTGTGTTTTGTGCTCTTATAGTAAAATGCTGTTATTTAACTTTGAAATATACCTAACAAACTTCAATCAACCCAATAGTTTAACTATATTTAATCTTTTGTTGCTGTTAAAGTAGATTTCAGATGAGGCTTATACTTGATACAATCCTAGATACAAAATTAGAGATATTGACATAATATACTATTATGTATAAAATAGATACTAATAAGAACCTACTGTATAGCACAGGGTGCTCTACTCAGTGCTCTGTGGCGACCTAAACGTGAAGGAAATCCAACAGTGAGGAACTATGTGTATATGTGTGACTAATTCACTTTGCTGTACAACAGAAACTAAAACGACAGTGTAGAGCAGCTACATTCCAATAAAATAAAACCTACAAATCATTAGCTAGACTTGGAAAAAAGAGAAAATATTCCAACAAAATCAGAACGTAAAAAGAGAGATTGCAGCTTATGTCACAGAAACAGAGGTTTGTAAGAAACTCCTAAGTTTATTTATATACCGATAATTGAATGTGTTAGAAGAAATGAATGCATTCCTACAAACAGACAACCTACCAACATTAAATCCTGAAGAAATAAGAAATCTAAACAGATCCATAACAAAGAAGAGCATTGAATCAGTAGTCAAAAAATTTCCCCAAAGAAAGCCTGGGACCAGATGCCTTCACTGGTGAATTATACCACTCATTTCAAGAATTAACACTACTCAAACTCTTCCTAAAAGTAGAAGAAGAGGAAGCACTTCCAAACTCATTTTATGATGAGAGCATTAACCTCAATCAAAACATAACAGAGCACCAGAAGAAAATAGCATCACCTACTCAATGGACATGAGCTTGAGCAAACTCCAGGAGACAGTAAAGGGCAGGGAGCCTGGCATGCTGTAGTCCATGGAGTCGCTAAGATTCAGACATGACGTAGCAACTGAAACATAGCTACAAAAGTCCCCAGTGAACATAGATGCAAAAAGCTTCAACAAAATATTAGGTGATGTAATTCAACTGCATATTAAAAAGACCAAACAACATGATCAAATAGAATTTCTTCTAGGGACACAAATGGTTCAGTATCCACAAATAAATGAAGGTAATACACCATAAAAATCATATCTTCATCCCTGTAGATGCATAAAAAGCATGTGACAAAATTCAACACACTTTTGTTATAAAAACCCTCAACAAATTAGATATAGAAAGGATGTAGCTCAACATAATAAAGGATATATGTGCCAAGTCAACAGTGAACATCTTGATAAATTCTGAAAAGCTAAAAGCTTTACTTCTAAGATCAGAAAAAATGCATGGGTGCCCACTCTCACTGCTTTTATTCAATAGAATATGGAAAGTATTAGCTAAAGCAATTATACAGAAAAAAAAGACATCCAAATCAGAAAGGAAGAAGTAAAATTGCCTCTGTTTGAAGATGACATGATATTATATATAGAAAAATGTAAATACTCTTATCAAAAAATATTAGAACTAATAAATTCAGTAAAATTGCAGCATCCAAAATTAACATAAAAAGAACAGTAGTGTTCCTATACATTAAGTAAACTATTTGAAAAAAGAAAGTATAGAAATAATCTCATTTGTATATGATCAAAAGTTTAAAAAGAAACACACCTTAGGTTTACATTTAAACAAAGAGGTGAAAGATATATACACTGAAAACTATAAAACATTAATGAAAATTTGAAGAAGACACAAATAGTGAAAAATATTCTATGCTCAAAGATAGAAAGAATTAATGTTAAAATGTCCATACTGCCTGAAACAATCTACAGATTTAAAATTATCTCTATCAAAATTCTAATTGCATTTTTACACAAATAGAAAAAAATCTAAAATTCATATGTAACCACAAAAGATCCCAAATACCAACACAATCTTGAGCAAAAAGATTGCAACTGAGGACAACACTCTACCTAATTTCAAAATATACTACAAAACTATAGTAATCAAGTCAGCATAGGACTGGCATAAAAGCAGATATATAGACCAATGGAACAAAGCATAGACCCCAGAAATAAATACATCCCCAGAAATAAATATATGCATTTACTACCAATTAATGTTTGACAGAGGTACCATGAACACACTGTGGAGAAAAGACAATTTCTTCACTAAATTGTATTGAGAAAACTGGATATTCACATGCAGAAAATGAAACTAGACCCTTATCTCACACATATACAAAAATCAACTCAGAGTGGATTAAAATTTTAAATATAAGATCAGAGACTTTAAAACTACTAAAAGAAAATATAAAAGGAAAGCTCCTTGATATATGCAGCGATTTTTTTATATTTATTTTTGGGATATGATCCCAACAGCACAGCAAACAAAAGCAAATACTGACAAATGGGACTGCATCAGTCTAAAAGCTTTGGAAAAGCAAAGGAAACAAAATAGTTAGGAAACGACCTCCAGAATGGGAGGAAATATTTACAAACCATCCATCTGATAAGGGATATCCAAAAACTATAAGGAACTCAAACAATTCAATAGATATAAAGCAAAAATAAGGTTAAAAATTGGCAAAAGGCTTGAATAGGCATTTTTTTAAATGTAGGCCCACAAATGACCAACAGGCATCTGAAAAGATGCTTAATATTATTAATCATTAAAGAATGCAAATCAAAGAAAACCACAATGTGGTATTGCCTCATACCTGTTAGGATGGTTTTTATGAGAAGGACTCCCCCCCCAAAACAAAACAAAAGAAAAAACAAATCACAACTATTGGTAAGGATGTGGATTTCCTGTACTGTCAGTGGAAACATAAATCATGTAAATTAGTATATCAGGGAAAACAGAATGAGATCCCTGAAAAAGCTAAAAACAGCACTGCCACATGATCCAACAAAATCACTTCTGGATATATATCCAAGAAAATGAAAGCATTATCTTGAAGAACTACCTGCACTTCCATGTTCATAACAGCACCTTTCACAATAGCCAAAATATAGAATCAACCTAAGTGCCTATTTAAGGATGAATGAATAAGGAAAACATGGAATATATATATATATATATATATATATATATATATATATAAGCAGACAGACTGAAACCACAATAACAGACAACTAGCCAATCTGATCACACAGACCAGAGACTTGTCTAACTCAATGAAAAAAAGCCATGCCATGAGGGGCCACCCAAGACAGACGGGTCATGGTGGAGAAGTCTGAACTGAATGTGGTCCACTGGAGAAGGGAATGGCAAACCACTTCAGTATTCTTGCCTTGAGAACCCCATGAACAGTATGAAAAGGCAAAAAGATAGGACACTGAAAGATGAACTCTCCAGGTTGGTAGGTGCCCAATATGCTACTGGACATCAGTGGAGAAATAACTCCAGAAAGAATGAAGGGATGGAGCTGAAGCAAAATCAACACCCGGTTGTGGATGTGACTGGTGATATAAGCAAGGTCCAATGCTGTAAAGAGCAATAATGTATAGAAATTTGGAATGTTAGGTCCATGAATCAAGGCAAATTGGAAGTGGTCAAACAGAAGATGGCAAGAGTGAACATAGACATTCTAGGAATCAGGTAACTAAAATAAATAGGAATGGGTGAATTAAATTCAGTTTAACTCAGATGACCATTATATCTACTACTGTGGGCAGGAATCCCTTAGAAGAAATGGAGTAGGCACCATAGTCAACAAAAGAGTCTGAAATGCAGTACTTGGATGCAATCTCAAAAATGACATAATGATCTCTGTTCATTTCTAAGGCAAACCATTCAATATCACGGTAATCCAAGTCTATGCCCTGACCAGTAACACTGAAGAAGCTGATGATGAACGGTTCTTTGAAGATCTATATGAATTTTTAGAACTAATACACAAAAAATGATGTTCTTTTCATTATAGGGGACTGGAATGAAAAAGCAAGAAGTCAAGAAACACCTGGAGTAACAGGCAAATTTGGCCTTGGAGTATAGAATGAAGCAGGGCAAAGGCTTCTGCCAAGAGAACACACTGGTCATAGCAAACACTCTCTTCTAACAACACAAGAGAAGACTCTGCACATGGACATCAGCATATGATCAACACGGAAATCGGATTGATTATATTCTTTGCAGCCAAAGATGGAGAAGCTCTATACAATCAGCAAAAACAAGACTGGGAGCTGACTGTGGCTCAGATCATGAAATTCTTATTGCCAAATTCAGACTTAAAGTGAAGAAAGTGGGAAAAACCACTAGACTATTCAGGTATGACCTAAATCAAATCCCTTATGATTATACAGTGGAAGTGAGAAATAGATTTAAGAGACTAAATCTGATAGAGTGCCTGATGAACTGTGGATGAAGGATCATGACATTGTACAGGAAACAGGGATCAAGACCATCCCCAAGAAAAATAAATGCAAAAAACCAAAATGACTGTCAGAGGAAGCCTTACAAATAGCTGTGAAAAGAAGAGAAGCGAAAGGCAAAAGAGAAAAGGAAAGATATACCCAACTAAATGCAGATTTCCAAAGAATAGCAAGGAGAGATAACAAAGCCTTCCTCCATGATCAATGCAAACTAGAGGAAAACAACAGAATGAAAGACTAGAGATCTCTTCAAGAAAGTTAGAGATACCAAGGGAACATTTCATGCAAAGATGAGAACAATAAAGGACAGAAATGGTTTGGACCTAACAGAAGAAGAAGATATTAAGAAGAGATTGCAAGAATGCACAGAAAAAGTGTACAAAAAATATCTTCACGACCCAGGTGATCACGATGGTGTGATCACTCACCTAGAGCCAGACATCCTGGAATGTGAAGTCATATGATCATTAGGAAGCATCACTGCGCACAAAGCTAGTGGAGGTGATGGAATTCCAGTTGAGCTATTTCAAATCCTGAAAGATGATGCTGTGAACGTGCTGCACTCAATATGCCAACAAATTTGGAAAACTCAGCAGAGGCCACAGGACTGGAAATGGTCAGTTTTCATTCCAATCCCAAAGAAAGGCAATGCCAGCGAATGCTCAAACTACCACACGATTGCACTCATCTCACACGATAGTAAAGTAATGCTCAAAATTCTCCAAGCCAGGCTTCAGCAATATGTGAACCGTGAACTTTCAGATGTTCAAGCAGGTTTTAGAAAAGGCAGAGGAACCAGAGATCAAATTCCCAATATCTGTTGGGTCATGGAAAAAGCAAGAGAGTTCCAGAAAAGCATCTATTTCTGCTTTATTGACTATGTCAAAGCTTTTGACTGTGTGAATCACAATAAACTGTGGAAAATTCTGAAAGAGATGGGAATACCAGACCACCTGACCTGCCTCTTGAGAAATCTGTATGCAAGCCAGAAAGCAATAGTTAGAACTGGACATGGAACAACAGACTGGTTCCAAATAGGAAAAGGAGTACGTCAGGCTGTATATTGTCACCCTGCTTATTTAACTTATACGCAGAGTACATCATGAGAAACGCTGGGCTGGAAGAAGCACAAGCTGGAATCAGGATTGCCGGGAGAAATATCAATAAACTCAGATATGCAGGTGATACCACCCTTATAGCTGAAAGTGAAGAAGAACTGAAGAGCCTCTTGATGGAAGTGAAAGAGGAGAGTGGAAAATTTAGCTTAAAGCTCAACATTCAGAAAACTAAGATCATGGCATGCAGTCCCATCACTTCATGGTAAATAGATGGGGAAACAGTGCGAACAATGGCTGACTTTATTTTTGGGGCTCCAAAATTACTGCAGATGGTGATTGCAGCCATGAAATTAAAAGATGCTTACTCCTTGGAAGGAAAGTTATGACCAACCTAGGCAGGATATTAAAAAGCAGAGACATTTCTTTGTCAGCAAAGGTCTGTCTAGTCAAGGATTTGGTTTTGCCAGTAGTCATGTATGGATGTGAGAGTTGGACTATAAAGAAAGCTGAGTGCTGAAGAAATGATGCTTTTGAACTGTGGTGTTGGAGAAGACTCTTGAGAGTCCCCTGAACTGCACGGAGAGCCTACCAGCTCATACTAAAGGAGATCATTCCTGGATTTTCATTGGAAGGACTGATGTTGAAGCTGAAACCCCAGTACTTTGACCACCGGATGCAAAGAGATGGCTCATTTGAAAAGACCCTAATGCTGGGAAGGATTGAGGGCAGGAGGAGAAGGGGAAGACAGAGGATGATATGGTTGGATGGCATCACTGACTCAATGGACATGCATTTGTGTAAACTCCGGGAGTTGCTGATGGACAGGGAGGCCTGGCATGCTGCGGTTCCTGAGGTCGCAAAGAGTTGGACACAACTGAGCAACTGAATTGGATATATATACACACACATTCAATGGAATCCTGTGTAGTCTTAAAAATGAATGAATTTCTGCAATTTTTGGCAACATGGATGAGCATTATAACAAGTGACATAAGTTCGAACAAGGAAAAAGTAAATACCACATGATTTCACCTATATGAGAAATACAAAAAAGCTGAATTCATAGAATCAGAGAGTAGAATAATGATTGCCATGTTCTCTGAGAGTAGGTGGCGGAAATGAAGAGATGTTAGAGTATATTAAGTTTCATTTATATAAAGTTTCAATTTCAGTTTTGTAGGATGAATGATTTCTGTAGGTCTAAGGTACAGAATGTTGACTGTAGTGAATAATGTGCATATGTGCTCAGTCATGTCTGACTCTTTGCGACCCCATGGACTGTAACCCATCAGACTCCTCTGTCCATGGAATTTTCCAGGCAAGAATACTGGAGTGGGTTGCCATTCCTTCTCCAATAGTGAATGATACTGTATTATAAACTTTAAATTTGCTAGGAGTATCCATCTTAAATTTTCTCACCACACATATAAAAAAATACTATGTGAAGTGGTTGAAAGTAAATGTCACTCAGTCTTGTCTGACTCTTTGTGAACTCATGGAATATATAGTCCATGGAATTCTCCAGGCCAGAATACCAGATTGGGTAGCCATTCCCTTCTCCAGGGGATCTTCCCAACCCAGTGACTGAACCCAGGTCTCCCACATTTCAGGCAGATTCTTTACCAGCTGAGCCACAAGGGAAGCCCAAGAGTACTGAAGTAGGTAGCCCATCCCTCTCCAGCAGATCTTCCCAACCCAGAAATCAAACTGGGAGTCTCCTGCATTGCAGGTGGATTTGGTAGTTAAATTGATTGTGGTAGTCATTTAATAACACATACATTTATCAAAATATCTTATACACTATAAATAAAAATAATTTTTATCTGTCAATTATAGCTCAATGAATCTTGAAAAAAAAAAAAGGATCTTTAACTCTGAAAATTTCTGTCCTTGTTTTCTGGACAAGCTTGCATCATATAAAACATTTTCATCAGGCCAATACCATGTATCAAGTAAAGTATTTCCAGCAGAGATTTGAACATAGGGTAGTGGAATCTCATATAGCTTAAATTGGAAACAGAAGGCAATGGTCCCAACTACCTACCAATATTTTTTTTTTCACTCATGGTTTCTGAATAATAGATTTTATAGACAAGGTATTCTTTCCTGGAGGATGGATTTGACTATGTGTGCTGTAGAAGTCAGTCTGTTATGTCATAGAGACAAATTCCTTTTTATTCCCCAAGAAGACATAAAGAAGCAGTATTTCCCAATTTGGAAAAGTTGGATGCTCCCATAGACCATTTTGAAAGCTAAGACCTTTTACAGAAGCTCCCCCTACCCGACTTCTGCAAACACATCAGTACATCACTATCATAAGGACAGTTCTATAACTGGTCCTTTACATTTCAGGTTGTTACATCATTAGAGACTTTTCTCTAGTTGACTGTTTCTTCCCCCTTAAACCCAGTGTTAGGCTTGAGAATTAAAAATTACTTTTTGTTTAAACATTTTATCTTACTTAGGGAGACAGGTATAATAAATCAAACATTCTTCTCACTAAGTTATGATAATCAGTATAAAATTACCTGGGTTTCATAATGTGTTTTATGCTGAAACTCACTCCCTATCTGAACTGTAAACATGCCAAATTCTTTTTGTTTTGCTTGTGGGACTTTAAATGTTATATGTATAAAGTCATTTTCATAGGAGACTTATACTTTAATTCTTCTGGTTTGCCTATTGAATCCATCATGAACAAACTATCTTAAAATATACCTTAAGAAATCTGCATTGACATATTCAGCCTGGACACTAGAGAAAGGGAAAAGAGTATCATTTGATGAATACTTACTTTGATCAGCATCTTCCCCATTAGAATCTCAAAGCAGTGTATGAAGTAGGTGTAATTATTTCATTTTTGCAGACGAGAAAATTGAAAGACTGTATGAGTCATTTGAGTCATTCTTTGAGACATTATATCTGTCGAGTGATGGAACTAAATTTCCATCCAAGTCTTCTAATCTCCAAAGCCATGGTGTAACTTTGGAATGATAAATGAAACAATACAGTATAGTGACAAAGAATTCTAATTCTGATCTCAGAATACTTTAATTTATACTGTGGCATCACCACATAATAAGTATCCTCAGAAAGTTACTTAATAATCTTTTATATCAGTTTCTATAACATGTGGATGATAGCAATGCCTATCTCAAATGGCTATGAAGATTAAATAAGATAATACAGGTAGAAGCTTAGCACACAGCCTGCCTCCATTTTATTCAGTTTGGTGGTTTAGTCGCTAAGTCGTGTTCAGCTCTTGTGACCCCATGTATTGTAGCCTGCCAGGCTCCTCTGTTCATGGGATTCTCCAGGCAACAATACTGGAGTGAGCTGCCATTTCCTTCACCATTATTAAGTTGAACATACATTAAATTGTCAAGTCCCATTTATTAAAACCATGAAGATTCAATGTATGCGTTTCTACAACCAAAAATAGTGGTAAAGAATCCGCCTGCCAATGCAGGAGATGCAAGAGATGCGGGCTTGATCTCTGGGTCAGGAAAACCCTCTGGATTAGGAAATGGCAACCACTCCAGTAATCTTGCTTGGAAAATTCCATAGACAGAAGAGCCTGGCAGGCTGCAGTCCATGGGAATGCAAAGAGTTGGAGATAGCTGAGCGTGCACACACACACAGGCTTGAGATTTAAGGCCATTTCACGTGAATTCAGTTCAGTCAGTTTAGTTGCTCAGTCTTGTTTGACCCTTTGCAACCCCATGGACTTCAGTGCACCAGGATTCCCTGTCCATCACCAACTCCCAGAGCTCGTGCAAACTTGTCCATCTAGTTGATGAAGCCATCCAACCATCTCATCTTCTGTCATCCCCTTCTCCTCCTGCCTTCAATCTTTCCCAGCATCAGGGTCTTTTCCAATGAGTCAGCTCTTTGCATCAGGTGGCCAAAGTATTGGAATTTCAGCTTCAGCATCAGTCCTTCCAATGAATATTCAGGACTGATTTCCTATACGATTGACTGGTTGGATCTCCTTGCAGTCCAAGGGACTCTCAAGAGTCTTCTCCAACACCACAGTTCAAAAGCATCAGTTCTTCAGTGCTAAGCTTTCTTGATGGTCCAACTCTCATATGCATACACGACTGCTAGAAAAACCAGAGCTTTGACTAGATGGACCTTTGTTGGTAAAGTACTGTCTCTGCTTTTTAATATGCTGTCTAGGTTGGTCATAGTTTTTCTTCCAAGGAGCAACTGTCTTTTAGTTTCATGGCTGGAGTCACTGTCTGCAGTGATTTTGGAGCCCCTGAAAATAATGTCTGTCACTGTTTCTATAATTTCCCTATTTGCCATGAAGTGTTGGGACCAGAGGCCATGATCTTCATTTTTTTGAATATTGAGTTTTAAGCCAGCTTTTTCATTCTTCTCTTTCACTTTCATCAAGAGGCTCTTTAGTTCCACTTCTCTTTCTGCCATTAGGGTGGTGTCATCTGCATATCTGAGGTTATTGATATTTCTCCCTGCAATCTTGATTCCAGCTTGTGTTTCATCCAGCCCAATTTCATCAAGAGAATTATGTTTTCTTAAAAAAAAATTAAGGAATTTTTAATTTAAAAAAGTTATACTAATCATCTCTATTCAAATCTGGCTTCCAATTTTTTTCCCTTTACTTCATCAAGAGATACCAAAATTTCCTAGTTTTTGTCTTAGAAACGTGAGAATCAGTCTTGACTTTTCTTCACTTTGCGTTTTCTGCAACCATCAATTTATCTCACTGATTTTGCCTTCAGAATACATCTTAGAGCTCTTCCTTCTTCCCTACTTTATTAATGTTCAAGGGGCCAATTTAGAAAACTTTTAAACCATTCTTCTTAGTAAATACTCACCTGCCTCTCTGCATTTCTGCCACATTAGCAATTGAAAATACAAATCTGATCATATGATAACACTCTAAATACTATTCAATATATTAGCATTGTTGTTATTGTCATTCAGTTGCTAAGTCGGTTCCATCTCAGTGACCAAATGGACTGTAGCATGCCAGCTTCCCTGTCCACTGTCTCCCAGAGTTTGCTCAAATTCATGTCCATTGTGTCAGTGGTGCTATCCAACCATCTTATCCTCCGTCATCCCCTTCTCCTCCTGCCCTCAATCTTTCCCAGCATCAGGGTCTTTTCCAATGAGATGGCTCTTTGTAAAAGGTGGCCAAAGTATTGGAGCTTCAGCTTCAGCATCAGTCCTTCCAATGAATATTCAGGTTTGATTTCCTTTAGGACTGACTGATAGCAATACCATTATGTTGATCATAAATCCCAAATTTTTATCATGATGTATTATTAGATACAGCCCTGTGTGCCTTCTAAGATCCCTTCAGTCATGCTTCCCTCTCCTTCTCTCTCTGTTCCTCTCTCTTCTGTTGCTCATTTTCAACTAGTTTAATATCATCCCTTCATGAACTATGGGGATTTCAGAGCATGATGACAAAATCTGAAAGTGAAGGGATGTGAGTGAGATCTTTGGCTAATGGAAAATAAGAAATGGAAGAGATTGACACAGATTAATCCCCCACCCCAGCCCTTTTATCTTTTCACAGAACTATCCCAAGTTAGTTTCCTTTTAAAAATCCTCTGGAAGAAATCTCAATTTTCCTGAGAGTCCAGCTGTGTTATCTTCTCAACTCTTTATGACAAATGGGCCAATAGTGTAAATTATTGCATATTATACCTTGCACTTTCTTTTTCTGTTTACTTCTGTTTATTCTTCAGCCTCCTACTGACAGTGCAACTCACAAATGAACTATCAACATTTTAATCTTCCCTTCAGATTCTATGCTTATGGACATGGGCTCAGGCATACATCCATAAATGCCTGAAAGATAGATTTCCACCCTGACACTGCCACATTGTCCCCTGATCTGGACCCTGAAAGTAAGATTCAGACACTCTGTTTCTCATTGGTGTATGAAAATACAAGAAGTTTTTCCTTGTCTCAGCTCACAGAAAAAGTTAATCCCTTTCCTCCTTGATTCTTATTGTTCTTCCTTTTTCAGAAAAAGCATACTATATAAATCAGATCTGGTACATTATTCATCTTTCTAACAGAATTCTGTTATTTCTTTATGTATCTCTTCATATTTGAAATTATGTTTATCTGCTTTGAAATTATTTTTAATTTTCACCAAACTCTAAGATCCATCAGAGTAGGAACTCTGTCCTTATATTTTCTATGCAGAGTCTGACCCTGACTATGGTATTCATTAAGTTTAACTTTTGAAATTAAGTGGATAAATTCCTGTAACTGGCTTGATCTCTAATCTAACACGTACACAGAGATAAAATATATCATTCCATGTACTGAGGCAAATTGCAAATAATAATCAGCAGGAGATTTATAAATCGACTACTTTCAAAGTATTTTAGAAGATGCTGATGCCATAATGAGTACTGACTTCTTGAGATGTATCATAAATAAAAATATTGAATGTTTTGAGTCATATGCTCAATGGCACATGCTTAATAAAAGTATTTTGGGGTAAAAATCAAAAAAACTTTTGTCAAATATTTATTATTATGACAATGTAATTTTATGGATATTCATAACCAGACTTGCCCTTATATCTAATTAAAACCACTTATTATTAATTACTTAAAATCATCAAACTTTTAGGTAAATATACAAGCAAGATTTAGTGTGATTCTTTCTCTCTTAACTCACTCCATTTCCTCAATTATGCTTTTCCTGTGTCTTACCATTTGTATAACTGATAAATTGAATTTGATTGATAAGGAGATGCAGTAATACATCCAGCCACTTATCTATAGGGTGACAGGTGAATTTGGAAAATTTTGAGTTTAAGAGATAAAGAAGTATACTTGAAGACTTATTAATGTAAAAATGCATTATCTACAAGGTAGATAAGTGAGTCTGGCCTCAGATTTAATGGCAAAATGAAATTTTAGCAGATAATAAATTATTCTCTACTGAATACTGAAGAGACAATACTATATAGTCAGTTGAACTAAGGTGGATGAGCCTAGAGCCAGAAAGAGAAAAACAAATATCGTATAGTAATGCATATATATGAAATCTAGAAAATGGTACTGATGAACCTATTTGCAGGGCAAGAATCAAGACACAGATGTAGAGGATGGACTTGTGGTCACAACAGGGGAAGGAGAGAGTGGCATGATTTGAGTAGCATTGAAATATATACATTACCATGTGTAAATTAGATAGCTTGTAGGAAGCTTCTGTATAACACAGGGAACTCAGCCTGGTGCTCTGTGATGACCTGGGGGGTGAGTTGCGGAGAGGGGGAATGTGAAGGAAGCTCAGAAGGGAGGGGATATATGTACACTTATAGCTGATTCGTATTGTTGTACAGCAGAAACTAACACAACATTGTAAACCAGTTATTCTCCAATTAAAAATAAAGAATAAAAACCCATCAGCTGTCATTCAGTTAGGACATTTACAACATGTATGTCCTGAAAACACAACACTAAGACATGCCGGGGGAGGGGGGGAGTGGATGCTACATATATAAACATATATGTGTGAGTATGTCTGTATCATCTATGTTCTTCAGAAAATGAGAACTGAATAATGGGAAGTCATAGAATTAAATAGCTTATGTTTAGCACAAATTTACTTAACAGTATTTCCCTGTTACATTTTTCATGGCTGTCTTGATAAGTGACAAACATTCAAGTTAACTGAAACTAAACAAAACAAAAAATGGCAAAGGGACTGACAGATGTAACTGAGATGTTTAGAAAAGTCTTGAGGTATAAATGAAATTCAGATATATCTGAATTTCAAATAAGTTTTAGGGATATTTCTTTCCTACTCTAAGCATACAATTTATGTTTGTTTCAAGTATATATGAGATAGCAAAATTGATCATGTTTTGGACCATAAAAAAACTTCAGTAAATCCCACTATTGGGCCTATACCCTGAGGAAACCATAATTGAAAAAGATACATGTACGCCAATGCTCATTGTAGCCCTATTTACAATAGCTAGGACATGGAATCAACCTCGATGTTCATTGACAGATGCATGGATAAAGAAGTAATGGTACGTATATACAATAGAATATTATTCAGCCAGAAAAAGAAATGCATTTGAGTCAGTTCTAATGAGGTGGATGAAGTTTGAGCCTATTATGCAGAGGGAAGTAATTCAGAAAGAGGAAGATCAGTTCAGTTCAGTCACTCAGTCGTGTCCGACTCTTTGCGACCCCATGAATTGCAGCACGCCAGGCCTCTCTATCCATCACCAACTCCCAGAGTCTACCCAAACCCATGTCCATCGAGTCGGTGATGCCATCCAACCATCTCATCCTCTGTCGTCCCCTTCTCCTCCCGCCCCCAATCCTACCCAGCATTAGGGTCTTTTCCAATGAGTCAACCCTTCGCATGAGGTGGCCAAAATATTGGAGTTTCAGCTTCAACATCAGACCTTCCAATGAACACCCAGGATTGATCTCCTTTAGGATGGATTGATGGGAACTCCTTGCAGTCCAAGAAACTCTCAAGAGTCTTCTCCAACACCACAGTTCAAAAGCATCAATTCTTCAGCGCTCAGCTTTCTTCACCGTCCAACTCTCATATCCATACATGACCACTGGAAAAACCATAGCCTTGACTAGACGTACTTTTGATGGCAAAGTAATGTCTCTGCTTTTAAATATGCTATCTAGGTTGGCCATAACCTTCCTTCCAAGGACTAAGCGTCTTTTAATTTCATGGCTGCAATCACCATCAGCAGTGATTTTGGAGCCCAAAAAATAAAGTCTGACACTGTTTCCACTGTTTCCCCATCTATTTCCCATGAAGTGATTGGACCAGATGCCATGATCTTAGTTTTCTGAACGTTGAGCTTTAAGCCAACTTTTTCACTCTCCACTTTCACCTTCACCAAGAGGCTCTTTAGTTCTTCTTCACTTTCTGCCATAAGGGTGGTGTCATCCGCATATCTGAGGTTATTGATATTTCTCCCAGCAGTCTTGATTCCAGCTTGTGTTTCTTCCAGCCCAGCATTTCTCATGATGTACTCCGCATATAAGTTAAATAAGCAGGGTGACAATATACAGCCTTGACGGACTCCTTTTCCTATTTGGAACCAGTCTGTTGTTCCATGTCCAGTTCTAACTGTTGCTTCCTGACCTGCATACAGGTTTCTCAAGAGACAGGTCAGATTGTCTGATATTCCCATCTCTTTCAGAATTTTCCACAGTTTATTGTGATCCACACAGTCAAAGGCTTTGGCATAGTCAATAAAGCAGAAATAGATGTTTTTCTGGAACTCTCTTGCTTTTTCGATGATCCAGCGGATATTGGCAATTTGATCTCTGGTTCCTCTGCCTTTTCTAAAACCAGCTTGAACATCTGGAAGTTCATGGTTCACGTATTGCTGAAGCCTGGCTTGGAGAATTTTGAGCATTACTTTACTAGCATGTGAGATGAGTGCAATTGTGTGGTAGTTTGAGCATTCTTTGGCATTGCCTTTCTTTGTGATTGGAACGAAGACTGACCTCTTCCAGTCCTGTGGCCACTGATGAGTTTTCCAAATTTGCTGGCATATCGAGTGCAGCACTTTCACAGCATCACCTTTGAGGATTTGAAATAGCTCAACTGGAATTCCATCACCTCCACTAGCTTTGTTCGTAGTGATGCTTTCTAAGGCCCACTTGACTTCACATTCCAGGATGTCTGGCTCTAGGTGAGTGATCACACCATCGTGATTATCTGGGTCGTGAAGATCTTTTTTGTACAGTTCTTCTGTGTATTCTTGCCACCTCTTCTTAATGTCTTCTGCTTCTGTTAGGTCCATTCCATTTCTGTCCTTTATCAAGCCCATCTTTGCATGAAATGTTCCTTTGGTATCTCTAATTTTCTTGAAGAGATCTCTAGTCTTTCCCAATCTGTTGTTTTCCTCTATTTCTTTGCACTGATCACTGAGGAAGGCTTTCCTATCTCTCCTTGCTATTCTCTGGAACTCTGCATTGAGATGGGAATATCTTTCCTTTTCTCCTTTGCTTTTCGCTTCTCTTCTCTTCCAAGCTATCTGTAAGGCCTCCTCAGACAGCCATTTTGCTTTTTTGCATTTCTTTTCCATGGGGATTTTCTTGATCCCTGTCTCCTGTACAATGTATTTTCTTGATCCCTGTCTCCTGTACAATGTCACGAGGAAGATAGACATTGTATATTAATGCATATATATGAAATCTAGAAAGATGGTACTGATGAACCTATCTATAGAGCAGCTGTGGAGATGCAAACATAGAGAACGGACATGTAGACACAGCAGGGAAAGGAGAAGATTGGAAGAATTGAGAGACTAACTTGAAACATACATATTACCATATGTAAAATTAGATAGCTAGTGGAAATTTGCTGTATGACACAGGGAGCTCAAATTGGATGCTCTGTGACAACCTAGAGGGGTGGAATGGAGTGGGAGGTAGGAAGGAGGTTCAAGAGAGAGGGGATATACATATACCTATGGGTGATTCATGATGATATATGACAGGAAGCAATATAATATTGAGAAACAGTTATCCTCCAAGTAAAAATAAATAATTAAAAAAATTTTCACAGTTGAAATCATTAAGAATTTATTACCTCTACACAGTGGAATTAAACCAAAAATCAGTAACAAAAGTTAAAATGTGATGTCACCATGCTGCTGCTGCTGCTGCTGTTAAGTTGCTTCAGTCGTGTCCGACTCTGTGCGACCCCATAGACGGCAGCCCACCAGGCTCCCCATCCCTGGGATTCTCCAGGCAAGAACACTGGAGTGGGTTGCCATTTCCTTCTCCAAGGCATGAGAGTGAAAAGGAAGTCACTCAGTCATGTCCGACTCTTAGCGACCTCATGGACCGCAGCCTACCAGGCTCCTCCGTCCCTGAGATTTTCCAGGCAAGAGTACTGGAGTAGGGTGCCAGTGCCTTCTCCGGATGTCACCATGGAGGTGGGTTAAATAAGTCTTACTGAAGCTGTTCAAGAAAACATTACTGATTGGATAAATTGTGGATAGAATATGCAGTACAATGAAGCACGAAATTTTGCTAATGGAAGTTTGGGATATGAAGATAAAACACACTTTAAACAAAGATTTTTAGATCAAGAATCCTCAGAACATTTAACAGACAAATATACATTGTTAATTTTTACGTTTTAATAATATGTAAATTTAACTATTGGCCCCAGAGATTTTCTTTCTAGGAATAATTGTTATCATTCTACATATTGATGTCCAGTGAAACACAATCTGGGCGATTTTGTTCCAAAACTACTATTACCAAATATTTTCTTTGTGTTTTTGCAGTCTTGTCATAGGATCTGCACATGATTGGAAGAGAGAGAATAATTGGGAGGGGACTTCTTAGGTGTCCCTAACCCCATGACTCTCCCATGTTTAAGATAGACAAAGTAGAAATATATTTTGTAAATCCTCATGATAAATTTATTGACCATATTGGCATGTATTAACATATATAGTATCAATATTTACAATATGAATGAAATAAATGAAAAATGAATATGGAATAAACATTTTCAAACTTACATTTTATCAATGTAAATAAAAGGATAATGTGGAATAATTGATGCAATTCAAACACAATTGCGAACTACATACTGATCTCATTGCAACAGAATAACCCTATGATCTCATTCTGAAAATAACTATGTGGAACTGACAAGTCAGCTGACTTTTAACATATTTTGAAATTTCCTGGAAGCTTAGTTAATCAGAGGCATGATTTCCAAATTGCTCCTATAAACAGACTGGTCAAACTTCATAAGGTTGAGAAGACATCTTGGCAACGGTTTACTTTTAGGTAAATGAAACTGTATTATTTACATCTTTGTACAGAATATGAAATGTTAAAATGAATTAAATGTTACCCAGTAACTCAAATGTCCTAATTATTTAAATAACATTTTTGGTTGGTTTAGCTCTCAAAATATGCCACAGTCCCTTTCAGTGGGAAAGTTCCGTGAGAATATTGTATCCTCCCCTGTTCAGCTGAAATGTCACCTCCTTTATCATTCTAATCTTGCAGGCATGGCATTCTTCCTACTGATATGTAGACTACAAAATAGCTTTCAAAGTAAATCCTCTTTCTGTTTACATTAATCCTAAACACATCTCAGAGAAAAAGAGGTGTGTGTGTGGGGGAGTGGGTGGTGTATGATGTGCCTTTTTGTGTATTCCTGGTAAAGATGTGCCCACTAGTTCTCATTCTATGAGTCTGATTTAACGAGAATATGCATTCATATTAAATGTTCCTTCATTGTAATTCTACAACTGAAACCTCTTACTCCTGATGAACTGTATTTTAATATACTGTTGTGTTTTTTCTAATAATTTCTTTATCCTATTTAAATTATTTTTATGAGAGTTGACTATAGTCCTTTATAAGTAAAGTATTTTAGAAAGTAAAATGAGACAATTGCATTTTTGTATTATACAAAGTTTACTTTGCAATTCTTTGACATTCAGACAATTCAGCTCATGATTATGATTATTAGTCTGTCAATAAGATTTAAAGTTTATACAAACTTGAACAAAAATTTCAAGATGTAATTTCGAAATTGTAATTTGTAATTTTTTTCTTTAAAAATGTTATTTGTTTCTGTATATTCATTTATTATCTATTTTATGTAGGTTTTACTGCTTCTATATAGTGTTGTTTTATGTAGTCCTCATATATTTTCTTTGGGTTTCAAGAAAATTTTCTAGGACTAATCCATAAAGTGAAGGAACAAGCTACTTAAATTATATAAAGTACAGTAACTTCTTTTTCTGATTAAAATAGCACACAAGAACACATATATTTGGATGAACATCATGAAAAATTATTTCATAATTTTAGCATTATTTTTGCACAGTATGAGATGTTCAGTGTTTATTGTAAAATTACTGTTTTCATTTTGAAATGTGAAAATAAGTAATAATAATGACAAGACAATGGCATCATTATTGTACGTGTTCATTAGGATTGCAATCCTACACTTAGGTTAAGACATTGAAAGATACTAAAATTGAAACATATTAGATTAGAGGAATTGTGGAACTTATTCTTTGTCCAGAGATTTAATTAGTTCTTGTATATAAATGTGAACATACTGTTAAAAGACTGTTATGTGCTGAGCCAATTTTGAAGCAAAATGTTTTTAAAGAGAATAATTCAACATGATCAGCATGTCATTCATATCATTAAGGAACTGTTCAATTCCTTTGAGTGAACAAGTTATTTCTCTATGAACATTTACTAAATATCACTTGTAAAGAGCTTGGGTAGATGAAAAATTGTTCAATATGCTCATTCAAACATATTGGACAGCAATTAATTTAATAATTTGCAGCATTTTTGATACAAGTCCAAATATTACTATTTTAGATTACAAATGTTGGTAACAGACATGCAGAAAAATTTAAATGTGTGAAGACCAGATCTATCAGAACAAGAAATATATTTAGAGAAAATTTTAATCAGTTATTTCTCACACACATATCATTTTACCACTGATTTGTAGCTATATAATTCAACTCTTTATGCAAGAATGAACAGCAGATCTCCATGTTATTTATTCCAGTTGCTATCAATACATTGAATTTTAATTATTTAAATTCTGTCTTGAAGAAATGTCAGCATGGTAACTTGCAAAGGGAATGGACATAGCTGAGAATAATTTTTTTGGATGTAGAATATAGTCCCATATGAGAGGTTTTTAAGATATTGATGACTACTCATGATAAGCATTAAAAAGTGAAAGTGAAAGTGAAAGTGAAGTCGCTCAGTCCTGTCCAACTCTTTGCGACCCCATGGACTGTAGCCTTCTAGGATCCCCCATCCACGGGATTTTCCAGGCAAGAATACTGGCATGGGTTGCCATTTCCTTTCCAGGAGATCTTCCCGACCCAGGGATTGAACCCGGGTCTCCTGCATTGTAGGCAGACGGTTTACCTTTTAAGCCACCAAGGAAGTCCATGACAAGCATTATGAATACTTAATCCACATTTGGAAATAGGAACAGATCTTTAGATATAATTCTGAAAATGTATGTATTGTCAAAATTTTATTTTTTTCAGAAATTAATGGCAAACACTTAATTTTTTCCTGTTTATGTATTTCTCATTCTAGCAATGAACTCTCAGCTAATGCTGATGCAATGAAGTCCTAAATGACACTCCATAATAAATAGTTTTCAAGTTCTTTTTTGCTTTGCCTCTTTCTCCCTTATTTTTTAAATCATTATGTCATCTGTACATGGAAAGGAAGATGAATAGTAATGATTTTCTTGCTACATCTTCTAATTTTAATTAAAATGGTCCTGAAATACTCTGAGAAGCATAATTTGGTATTCAGTCTGCTCAGCGTTCTGGAAGTATTATATGGTATGTAATATAATCTCTTTGTATTTTATGTAGAAACTCTACAAAATCTGTCTCTTCTTTCATAGGCATTCTAGACTACTGGACAGATTTTTTTTTTTTTTCCAACTTAAGAAAACCAAAGTGCTAGAGATTCCCTAATAAATCTTGGAAAATTATGGTGATTGAAGAAACCACATGGTCCCAAATTTCATCTTTTAACCTTAAGTTCTCAATTATAGTTTTTTTCTCTTTGCATATTGATGAAAATATCTAGGCTCTATGTTCTGCTAATCAGCACCTAGGTGAAGAAAAACCCAGTTTATTGAGAAGTGTTGTGTGAATAGAACCTCGAAGGTGATGATTCTTGGAAAGGTAGCGTCAAGTAACACTGACCCAGTTGGCTGGTAAAGAAACGACAAACTCGTTTTAAGTTCAGACGGTTTATTACTTACGTGGACAGTGAAAGCAAGAACGGCACAGCGTCAACTCCCAAGGCCCACAGTGCCCCTGGGACGGTACTGAAACAGAAGAGTCTGTAAGACTGAGACTGGGGTGTCGGGCGCCCCGTGCTGAGAGCTGACCTCATGCTGCGTCCCGGCAGTTTGCAAACCTGCACTTTTCATGTACCTTAAGTGGGGAAAGGCGAAAGTCTCCAAGCTCATCAGAACCCAGAGGCAATAAGAAACTTGCCTCCTGCTCAGCCTCCATGATAAATAGGGAGGTGAATGAGAAGCAGCCTAGTAGCACCTCCTCATAAAACTTTCATGTTCTTGCAGTCCAAGACAGTCACAGGGCATTAAGTTCCAGCTTAGATCAGCTGTCATTAAGCTTCCTATGTGGCCTGTTGTAAATATGGACAAGGTCATCGGGGCACTCTGGCAGAGCTGTTGCTCTCCAGTAAAACGATTATTAATGCTTTAGACCATATTATTAAGTTATCTCCGAGTTGTATGTGTGGGGCACACACAAACGCACAGTGAGAACAACACTCACTATCATATTTTGAGATAAATGTTGAAAGTAAATAGTAATTATCAATAATTAGGCTCTGTGGCTTCAACTTTTTCTGGAAAATGAAAGGAAATAAATGATTGTTTAAATGTCCAATTAATTTTGAAAACTATTAGTATAAAATATCTACCTGTGTTTATTTTTGTTTGTGCTTTTTTAAAAACAGTTGGGCTTACTACAAACTTTGAAAGACCACAGAGAACTAGACTGAGGCTTTTCAAAGCTTTTTACTCATACATAATGCATGATTTAATCCTAAGGGACTCATACATTTTTAACCTAGTATGTAAAACGACAAAATTGTGTATAAACTTACTCCAGATTGGACTATGAGGTTAACATAAAACCAGAGTCCTCTTGATCAAATATCCTGGTTCAGAGGACGTAAAGATTTTGATAATTCAATGAAAATTTACCCCAGGATTCAAGCACTACCAAATGTCATAAGTGATTGGGTTCTATGTTTTCTTATCAGTTAATTATTAGTTTGTTGTTTTTTATTCACTAAGTCGTGTCTGACTCTTTGAGACTCCACAGATGGTAGCCTGCCAGGCTCCTCTGTCCATGGGATTTCCCAGGCAGTAATTCTGGAGTAGGTTGCCATTTCCTTCTCCAGGGGATCATCCGGACCCAGGGATCAAACCTGTGCCTCCTGCAGTTTGGCAGGTGGATTCTTTACTACTGAGCCACCAAGGAATAGTTATTAGTAGATAGATTGATATATATAATGTTGTTGGGAGATAGTCTCCATCTTTTGACACCTTTTTGTTGCCTTTCTTATTTACTTTAATGTTCTAGCATTTGAACTTCCTAATAAGGGCATGCTTTGCAACTTTTCACTATTGTACCTTTTTATATTATTTTTAATATATTTTGTATTATGGTTATATGTTTATTTTGCCAAAAAACTATTATTTCCTCTCTGGAAAATGTATTAAAACTTCTAGCTATTAGAAAGTTTTGCATTTGTGTGTGTACATGTGTGTTTTCTCCATCTCTCCTCAGATCAATCTCTTGTTCCTATTTTTCCCTGTATCTAATTTTTTGCGATCTGGCAGGCTTTGATGATCTGTTCTATTTCTCGTTTATGGCTGACTTCAATACAGTAAGCTGGTAGCTTTGAATCTTGGAAATTAAATTGAAAATTTTGTTTCCATTGGGTTTCAACTTATTGATGAGCATATCATTGGTTTTGCTATAAACTGAAGTTGCAACTGAGAATAAACAGAACAATTTTCTAGTCAACAATAAAGTATGGAACAGTAAGGGTGTTGTTGATATTGAAGTGTTTTAATGATTGGTTGATGTAAAATTGACGACTAAAAGAAAATTTTTCTTTATGAAAGGCATTTGATTAGAATGTCAATATTTTTATTTGCTGTCTGCTCACTTTCTCCTAATGGAAGCAAGGAAAAGAAATTCCCAATGAAAGCATATCAGACAAAGAACAAGGTGAATCTATTCTTTATCAGTTGTATCACTCACTGACGGCCTGTGTTGAAATATGCTTGCTATTTTGGCAACTTAAATCTTAGTAAGATGAAATACTAAAAGGCATTGAAACTTTTTGATATTTGGGAGGAATAAAGAAAAACATTTTTTTCTTATAGTCAAGTATCATCTGTGAAAGGCTGCACATAATAATAATAATAATATTAAATTTATTTATGTGACTTTTCTCTTAAAACTTCATAATAATCATATGAGTCTTAAATAATTTATTTCATAATAAATGATACCAATTTTCTGTGTTATACTTTTATAACATCCTTAAAATCTTTTGTATCTTTAAAATATTATCCAATTAGTGAAATATAAGCCACAAATTTGTAGTATGAAATATTATTCACTTTCCTTTTCATTCTTTCTCTCATAACTATGCTTTCAAAGAATAAGGTTGAAATAAAACTCCAAAATTATTTAAGGACATGGTCACCCTGTTTTTTTTTTTACAGAAAAAATGGGAGAATGGAGATCAATAATTAAAATGTCTGATTTTCATAAACAACTACTTTTTTTATGATAGTTATAAATATGTTCCTATTCTTATGTTTCATTAATATTTTTTTCTTTCTTAAGAAGTATTTTTTAAACTACAGAGTAAGAGAGTTTTTACTCATAATGAGTTATGCAATATAATTGTATGTTGAATTAATAAATTAATCTTACATTAGTCAATATTTTCTTGTGGTCAGAGCAAATCTTTAAGATTTGTAGAGTTCAGTTCAGTTCAGTTGCTCAGTCGTGTCTGATCTTTATGACCCCATGGACTGCAGCACGCCAGGCCTTCCTGTCCAGCACCAACTCCCAGAGTTTACCCAAACTCATGTCCATTGAGTCAGTGATGCCATCCAACCATCTCATCCTCTGTTGTCCCCTTCTCCTCCTGCCTTCAATCTTTCCCAGCATCAGGGTCTTTTCAAATGAGTCAGCTCTTCGTAGCAGGTGGCCAGAGTATTGGAGTTTCAGCTTCAACATCAATCCTTCCGAGAATATTCAGGACTGATTTCCTTTAGGATGGACTGGATTGATCTCCTTGCAGTCCAAGGGACTCTCAAGAGTCCTCTCCAACACCACAGTTCAAAAGCATCAATTCTTCGGTGCTCAGATTTCTTCACAGTCCAACTCTCACATCCATACATGACTACTGGAAAAACCATAGCCTTGACTAGATGGACCTTTGTTGGCAAAGTAATGTCTCTGCTTTTTAATATGCTATCTAGGTTGGTCATAACTTTCCTGCCAAGCAGTAAGCGTCTTTTAATTTCATGGCTGCAATCACCATCTGCAGTGGTTTTGGAGCCCAAAAAAATAAAGTCTGTCACTGTTTCCACTGTTTCCCCATGTATTTGCCATGAAGTGATGGGACCAGATGCCATGATCTTAGTTTTCTGAATGTTGAGCTTTAAGCCAACTTTTTCACTCTCCTCCTTCACTTTCATCAAGAATTTGTATAGTGACTCTACTTAAATGCAGAATGTTTATACTGTGTGGAAAGCAGAAGGTATAATTACCAGATAACAGCACCTCTGGGTGCTTGAAGGCACATGGCTGCATCTGGCATAGATAACCTCTTTAGGGGTGATATTAGGTCATGATAACTATTATACTTCGATAGCCTGTTATTATTTAGCTTATTTATAATCCCTAAAGTCTACTACTGAAAAATCTGTGCTGTTACAAACTATAATAATCACTGATTTAATAACATTTTTTTCTTGTTTAATTATATCAAAAGGTATCTAAAGTTTTTTTAGAAGAGTTTCTTACTAGTAAATAAACTTGAGAAAGGAATGATTAAATCTCCAACTCTATAGTGGATTCTTCTATTTCTTCTTTTAGTTCTTGTAGTTTTCGCTTATGGTGTATTGATGTTACGTGCTGGTACCTTATACATTTAGTACTGGTATATATTTCTATAGAATTGTCTCAATTATTGTTTGAAATTTTCATTATTGTATAATTAATTTTGTCTAAAGTTTACTTTAGCAGTGATATAGCTTATACCATCTTTATTTTGGTTATTATTTGTTTATGAACCCTTAATCAGTATTTTTATATTAAAGTTTTCAGTATTATTGCAATTGTCATGCCTTTTTGAAGCATTACTTATTTTTCCTCATGTGACAGTCTTAAAAATGAAATATTTAGTTATTTGTTTACAATTAAAAATTATCAATATCTTTCAATGTATATCTAGCACCTCACATTTTGTTTGGTAATCAAGCCACCTGTTTTATTTTCACTTAGTTTTAATATTAAATACATATTGAGATTATTATATTGCTTTCAGTTAATATCTTAACAAACACTTTGGTGTTGCATTGATTATTTCTTCATTAATTTTATAATTTTAGTACACATTAATTCAATTAATAATAAAATCTAGACCATGGGTATGGTGAAACCTTTATTTTAAATATAACCCCTAAGCCATGATCCATGAAAAAAGAATTGATCAGCTAAATGACTATGTAAAAGACAATGTCAAGATTATAAAGTGAGCCATACACTGGAAGAAAATATCTGCAAAAGACACATGTAATAGCAGACTGGGATCTAAAAGCACATAGAACTCTTAAACTAACAATTAGAAAATTAAAAATCCAATTAAGAAATGAGCCAAATATCTTTAAAGACACCTTATCAAAGAAGATATATGAATGGAAAATAAGCTTTGAAAAGATGCTCCACATCATATGTCATCAGGGAAATGTAAATTAAAATAACTGTGAGATATCACTACATACCTATTACAATGAAAAATCCAGAACACTGACAACACCAAATGTCGGCACAGGTGTAGAGAACAGGAACTCTCATTCATTGCTGGCAGGAATGCAAAATGATACAGCCGCCTTGAAAGACAGTTTTGTAGGTTCTTACAAAATTAAATATACTCTTACAATAGGATCTAGCAATCATGATATTTTATATTTACCAAAACGTATGTGCACACAAAAATTTGTACACAGATGCCTTTTGCAGTTTTATTAATAATTACCAAAATTTGAAAACATCACAGTGTTCACCAGTAAAAAAGACAAAAATACTGGTTTATCCAGAGAGAAGTTGATTAATTAGTGCCAAAAAAAAATTAGCTTTCAAGCCATGAAAATACACGAGGGACACTTAAATATATAACACTAAGTTAAATCAGTCAGAAAAGTGTGCATATTGTATACTTCTAAGCATAGGACATTGTGGGGGAAAAGTCATGGGGAAAATAATATCTGTGGTTGCCAGGTGTCAGAAGAGAGGGAGGGATGAATAGATGGAATACAGAAGATTTTTAAAACAATGAAATTAATCTATATGATACTCTAATGATGGGTATGTGTCATTATATACTAGTCTAAAATCTTAGGATGTGTAACACCAGGAGTGAACCTTCATGTAAACTATGAACTTTGAGTGAAAAAATGTTATATCAATTTTCTTTTACATTTTTATTGAAATATAGTTGAAGTGTTGTATTAGTTTCAAGTAAAGAGAAAAGTGATTCAGATTCTTTTCTATTATAGGTTATTACAAGATATTGAGTATAGTTCCCTGTACTATATAGAACATACTAGTTATTTACCTATTATATATATATATATATAGTATTGTTTATGTGTTAATCCAAAAGTCTTAATTTCCCCTTCACTTCCGTTACCCACTAATGCCCTTGGTAACCATAAGTTTGTTTTCTATGTATAGGAGTCTTTCTCTAAAGAAGTTCATTTGTATCATTTTTTTAGATTCCACATATAAGTGATATCATATGATATTTATCTTTCTCTCTCTGACCTACTTCACTTACTATGATAATCTGTAGGTCCATCCACATTGCACCATGACATTATTTCATTATTGTTTTATGGCTGTGTAATATTACATTGTATACATGTACCACATTTCTTTATCTATTCATCTGTGGATGGACATTTAGGTTGCTTCTATATTTTGGCTATTGTAAAAAGTTCTGCTATGAATATTGGGATGCATGTATCTTTTCAATTGGGTTTTTTTGTGTTTTTTTTTTTCTGGATATATGCCCAGAAGTGGGGTTGTTTGATTATGTGGTAGCTCTATTTTTGATTTTTTAAGGAGTCTCTATACTGTTCTCCATAGTGGCTCCCACAACAGTGTAGGAGGTTCTCTTTTCTCCACACCCTCTCCAGCATTTGTTGTTTGGACACTTTTTAATGACAGATATTCTGACTGATGTGAGGTGATACTTCACTGTAGTTTTGATTTGCATTTCTCTAGTAACTAGAGATATTAATACCTTTTTATGTGCTTATTGGCCATCTGTATGTCTTTTTTGGAGAAATGTCTATTCAGGTCTTCTGATCAGTTTTTGATTGGATTTTTTGTTGTTTTTTGTGGATTTTTTATATTAAGATATATCAACTATTTATATTTTGGAAATTAATCCCTTGCCAATAGCATCATTTGCAAATGTATTCTCCCAGTCCATAGATTGTCTTTTCATCTTGTTTACGGTTAAGTTTAATTAGATCCCATTTGTTTGTTTTTGTTTTTATTTGCATCACTCTAGGAAACAGATTCAAAGAATATTGCTGCAATTTATGTCAAAAGAGTGTTCTGTCTATGGTTTCATCTAGGAGTTTTAAGTACGCAGTCTTACATTTAGGTCTTTAATCCATTTTGAGTTTATTTTCGTATGTGGTGTTATTGAATATTCTAATTTCATTTTTAAGTTTACCTGTCCAGTTTTCCCCACACATGAAAGAGACTGTGTTTTCCCCATTGTGTATCCTTGTCTCCTTAGTTGAAGACTAATCAACCACAAGTGAGTGGGTTTATTTTTGGGCTTTCTCTCCTGTTCTGTTGATCTATATATCTGATTTTTTCCATTAACATATTATTTTGACTAATGCAGCTTTGTACTATAGTCTGAAGTTGGGAGTCTGATTCCTCCAGCTCTGTACTTTCTCAAGATTGATTTGGCTATTCAGGGTCTTGTGTTTCTGTACAATTTTTAAAAATATTGTCCTAGTTCTTTAAAAAATACCATTGGTAACTTCACAGGAATTACATTGAATCTATAGGTTACCTTAGGTAGTATGGTCATTTTAACAATATTGATTCTTTTAGTATATCACTTTAGCAAATGTATGACTCTGGAGGGGGATGTTAATAATGAAGGAGTATAATCAAGTCCCTTATGATTATACAGTGGAAGTGAGAAATAGTTTTAAGGGCCTAGATCTGATAGACAGAGTGCCTGATGAACTATGGATGGAGGTTCGTGATATTGTACAGGAGACAGGGATCAAGACCATCCCAATGGAAAAGAAATAAAATAAAGCAAAATGGCTATCTGAGGAGGCCTTAAAAATAGCTGCAAAAAGAAGAGAAGAAAAAAGCAAAGGAGAAAAGGAAAGATATTCCCATCTGAATGCCGAGTTCCAAAGAATAGCAGGGAGAGATAAGAAAGCCTTCCTCAGTGATCAGTGCAAAGAAATAGAGGAAAACAACAGAAGGGGAAAGACTAGAGATCTCTTCAAGAAAATTAGACATACCAAGGGAACATTTCATGCAAAGATAGGCTCAATGAAGGACAGAAATATTATGGACCTAACAGAAGCAGAAGATATTAAGAGGTGGCAAGAATACACAGAAGAACTGTACAAAAAAAGATCTTCAGACCCAGATAATCATGATGGTTTGATCACTCACCTAGAGCCAGACATCCTGGAATGTGAAGTCAAGTGGGCCTTAGAAAGCATCACGACAAGCAAAGCTAGTGGAGGTGATGGAATTCCAGTTGAGCTATTCCGAATCCTGAAAGATGACGCTGTGAAAGTGCTGCACTCAATATGCCAGCAAATTTGGAAAACTCGGCAGTGGCCACAGGATTGCAAAAGGTCAATTTTCATTCCAATCCCAAGAAAGGCAATGCCAAAGAATGCTCAAGCTACTGTACAATTACACTCATCTCACACACTAGTAAAGTAATGCTTAAAATTCTCCAAGCAAAGCTTCAGCAATACGTGAACCATGAACTTCCAGATGCTAAAGCTGGTTTTAGAAAAGGCAGAGGAACCAGATATCAAATTGCCAACATCCACTGGATCATCGAAAAAGCAAGAGAGTTCCAGAAAAACATCTATTTCTGCTTTATTGACTATGCCAAAGCCTTTGACTGTGTGGATCACAATAAACTGTGGAAAATTCTTCAAGGGATGGAAATACCAGGGCACCTGACCTGCCTCTTGAGAAATCTATATGCAGGTCAGGAAGCAACAGTTAGAACTGGACATGGAACAACAGACTGGTTCCAAATAGGAAAAGGAGTATGTCAAGGCTGTATATTGTCACCCTGCTTATTTAACTTATATGCAGACTACATCATAAGAAAGGCTGGGCTGGATGAAGCACAAGCTGGAATCAAGATTGCTGGGAAAAAAATCAATAACCTCAGTTGTTCAGATGATACCGCCTTTATGGCAGAAAGCAAGGAAGAACTAAAGAGCCTCTTGATGAAAGTGAAAGAGGACAGTGAAGTTGGCTTAAAGCTCAACATTCGGAAAACTAAGATCATGGCATCTGGTCCCATCACGTCATGGGAAATAGATGGGGAAACAGTGGAAACAGTGTCAGACTTTATTTTGGGGGGCTCCAAAATTACTGCATTTGGTGATTGCAGCCATGAAATTAAAAGACGCTTACTTCTTGAAAGGAAAGTTGTTACCAACTTAGATAGCATATTAAAAAGCAGAAACATTACTTTGCCAACAGAGGTCTGTCGAGTCAAGGCTATTGTTTTTCCAGTAGTCATGTATGGACGTGAGAGTTGGACTGTGAAGAAAGCCGAGCGCCGAAGAATTGATGCTTTTGAACTGTGGTGTTGGAGAAGACTCTTGAGAGTCCCTTGGACTGCAAGGAGATCCAACCAGTCCATCCTAAAGGAGATCAGCCCTGGGTATTCATTGGAAGCACTGATGTTGAAGCTGAAACTCCAATACTTTGGCCACCTCATGCAAAGAGTTGACTCATTGAAAAAGACCCTGATGCTGGGAAGGATTGGGGACAAGAGGAGAAGGGGCCGACAGAGGATGAGATGGCTGGATGGCATCACTGACTCGATGGACATGGGTTTGGGTAGACTCCAGGAGTTGGTGAAGGACAGGGAGGCCTGGCGTGCTACGGTTCATGGGGTCACAAAGAGTCAGACACGACTGAGTGACCAACCGTAACTGATGTATTTGTGTGTGCATTTGTCAGTTTGTGGAAAGTCTGTATACCTTTCACTCAATGTGAATATGAAAGTCTTTTAATAAAAAAGGAAAAAATTCACATGATCATCCCAATAAATGCACAAAAAGCATTTAAAAAGATCAGCAAACTTTCTTGATAGTTGCACTTAATAGACTAATTATGGAAAACAATTACATCAATATAATAAATACTATATGTGAAAAGTCCATAGCTAACGTCATATTCCATGATGAAAAACTAAAAACGTTTTCTTTAAGATAAGGAACAATATATTTGCTTCAGTGCAAGTCATTCCTGGTGAATATTAGTTGAACTGACTCCACTGTGTGTGCTGTTAACCACGAAATATACTACTGAAATTCTGCTTATAAGTTTTGTGATTATAGATTAATATTAACTATTTTTGGAAATAGTGATGTTAACTGGCATATATTTCCTCAAGTAAAATTTCCTTACTGCTGTAAATGTTGCTTTTAAAATTTATTCTGCCAAGGAAAAACTTTTAGCAGCTCCTAATAATTATCCTTCATGAAAAAAAATTACTTCTAGTTTATAAAAGGAAATAGACAAGGAAGATTAATATTTAAAATGTCATTTTTAGCAATGCATGTAGGAAAAGTTTCTGAGAGATTACTATTGACAAATATACATAAATTCTACATGCCTAGTAGTCCAATATGAATGTCCTTGTAACTTTCATATAATATTATAAAAAGAACAATTCTATTAAAAGTCCTATTCTATTCAAATTCATATCATGATATTGAGTATAAGTCACCTGTGTGCTTTAAGTTTAATAACACATCTTTTATTAATTAATAATAAATATCAATTTTTTATTGAGGGAGAAGGAATAAAAATACTTATTTTTATAACCCATAAGACTGTTTCAAAGATGATTTCATGTTCTAAAATGAATTAAATTGTTCTAATGCATACTCTTATTAAATATCTTCAATTTAAAATAAAAAATTAATTTTCCTTCTTCATCCTCTTCAGTTCAGTTCAGTTCAGTCGCTCAGTCATGTCCGACTCTTTGGGACCCCATGAATCGCAGCACACCAGGCCTCCCTGTCCATCACCAACTCCCAGAGTCTACCCAAACCCATGTCCATCGAGTCGGTGATGCCATCCAACCATCTCATCCTCTGTCATCCCCTTCTCCTCCTGCCCCCAATCCTTCCCAGCATCAGGGTCTTTTCCAATGAGTCAACTCTTCGCATGAGGTGGCCAAAGTATTGGAGTTTCAGCTTCAACATCAGTCCTTCCAATGAACACTCAGGACTGATCTCCTTTAGGATGGACTGACTGGATCTTCTTGCAGTCCAAGGGACTCTCAAGAGTCTTCTCCAACACCACAGTTCAAAAGCATCAATTCTTCGGCGCTCAGCTTTCTTCACCATCCAACTCTGACATCCATACATGACTACTGGAAAAACCATAGCCTTAACTAGATGGACCTTTGCTGGCAAAGTAATGTCTCTGCTTTTTAATATGCTATCTAGGTTGGTCATAACTTTCCTTCCAAGAAGTAAGCATCTTTTAATTTCATGGCTGCAATCATCATCTGCAGTGATTTTGGAGCCCAAAAAAATAAAGTCTGACACTGTTTCCACTGTTTCCCCATCTATTTCCCATGAAGTGATGGGACCAGATGCCATGATATTAGTTCATCCTCTTCACACACCATTTTAAAATCCCAGTGATTTTTCTACACAATTTGAAAGGTGTTACTGAATCTACCTTATTATCCAAACATTTAGCAAAGATTGACACTTTTAATAGTTAATTTTACAGAATTTATTGGAGAAGGAAATTACAACCCACTCCAGTATTCTTGCCTGGCAAATATCATGGACAGAGGAGCTTGGCAGGCTACAGTCCATGGGGCCGCAAAGAGTTGGACACGATTGAGTGACTTCACTTTCACTTTACAGAATTTATTGTTATTAACTTCCAAAATGAATGTTTCATTGGAAATATTTTTGGAAATTCAAATATTTTATTGTTAGCATTAATTTTTAAATTAGATAACCTTCCCAAAATAATGTATAGAAATGATTTATACCTCTGATGAATAGAATTTAATATTTTAAGATTACTTCAATGAGAATGTTAATATCTTTCAGTGTGTTTTCTCCCTTTTCCCTTAATCACTTCACATATAATCAAGATGTTTAGAAAATGTCTAAAATAATATTTAGACTGACATAGATTCTTTGATATAAATTCAGTACCAATTAAGGGATAGGAAGAAAATTGGAACCAATGTACTATGAGGACTATAGTCTTATAAGAACTTTTATAAAAAGTTGAAAATTTTAAAGATGAAAAGTATAATAATATAAAATATTCTCAAACCAACTTAATGAACATATATCTATCTATGCGTCTATCTTCATGAACTTGTTTTTGAGAAATATAAATTTGGTAAATGTTTGCTTGTGGCTAAGATTATTTGCATATTAACTATCACTCTGACTGAAAAGTCTTAGAATGTAATATGATAGGAGAACAAAGTCTATAGACACACTGGCTAATTGGGAAATAATAGCTAGTGAAATTCTCAAATATTTCAAGGGTGAATATAACAATGTGGCTGTGCAACAAAAGGAGACTGTTAAAAGTATTTAGGAAATAAAGAAGAACATAAAGACCTTCAAGGTGCTGTGAATAAAGGCCACTAGTGCAAAATATGCACAAGAAATATTAAAATATTTTTCTTAAAAGCAAAATCTGAATATATAAATTGAAAGAGTTTCTTTCTACTTTCTTCAACTTCCTGATCCTTCTACAGTCATTTGTAGCATGTGATTTGGTACATTAATGTTTTTATATTTATAAAAATAACACTAAAAACAGTCTTTTCAATCAATTTGTAGTATCTAATGTATCGTGCACAAGGTATTATATTCAATAAAGCTTGCTAGAAATTTACAGTTTTTCCTTCTATATCCATATGCCAATAACACCTCTGTAAAACACTAGTTTAGGACATACGCTTTTTTAAAAATTTTTATTGGAGTGTGGTTGATTTACAATTTTGTGTTAGCCTCAGGCATATGGCAAAGTGAATCAGTTATATATATACATATATACACTCTTTTTTTAAGATTATTTTCCCACATAGAGTTATTATCTAATAATAGTGCCCTTCCTTTAGAACAGTCCATAGAGCTTTAGTGAAGAGACTGTCCAGTGAACACTCCTGGGGAATATATGTTGGCGGTGACTTCTCAGTGCCCCATTCTGGGGTTGTTACTTCCCTGAGCCTTAAAATCCCTATCTCAACCTGGTGGATTGTGTTTACCAAAGTTGGAGTATCCACACCACATCTAAGGCAGATTATTTCCTTTTGTCCCTGGTCTTAAGAAACCATAGCAGCAAAATATTATGACCAGCAGCCCATTTCCAAGTTCCCTGCTCAAACATGAAATCCCATGTCTTAAGTTACTGCCCCAGGACCAAGGCATTTTCCCTTATTCCATCATGGTTTTGTTCCCACCACCTATTACTGCTATTGTTCAGTCACTAAGTCATGTCGGACTGGATACAACCCCCCGGACTGCAGCACTCCAGGCTCCTCTGTGCTCTGCCGTGTCCTGGAGTTTGCTCAAATTCATATCCATTGAGTCGGTGATGCTGTCTAACCTCTGCTGCCCCTTTCTCCTTTTGCCTTCAATCTTTCCCAGTCTGAGTCTTTTCCAAGTTGTCAGCTCTTCGCCCCACATGGCCAAAAGTATTAGAGCTTCAGCTTCAGCATCAGTCCTTCCAATTCAGGGTTAATTTCCTTTAGGTTTGACTGGTTTGATCTCCTTGCAGTCCAAGGGACTTTCAAGAGTCTTCTCCAACACAACAGTTCAAAAGCATCAATTCTTCAGTGCTCAGGCTTCTTCAGGGTCCAACTCTAACATCCATACATGACTGCTGGAAAAACTATAGCTTTAACTAGAGGGACCTTTGTGGGCAAAGTGATGCCTCACCTTTTTAATATGCTGTCTGGGTTTGTCATAGCTTTTCTGCCAAGAAACAAACGTCTTTTAATTTCATGGCTGCAGTCACTGTCTGCAGTTATTTTAGAGCCCAAGAAAATAAAATCTGTCACTGGTTCCACTTTTTCACCTTCTATTTGCCATGAAGAAATGGGATCAGATGCCATGATCTTAGTTTTCTGAATGTTGAGTTTCGAACCATGTTCTCCCCACATCTTTCACCCTCATCAAGAGGCTCTTTAGGTCTTCTTCACTTTCTGCCATGAACACCAACACCTAACACTCTCCCCAATATTTCCCCACTTACCTTCGGTTATTTTGGTCTTTGGACCATTTCTTTCTGAAGGTGAGTTCTTACTTCCAGTTTCTGGCTATGCTGAGAACTGACCCTGTTTTTTTTTTTGCTGAAGGCAAAGAGGGGTAGTGAGTGTGGATATTGAGATGCAAAAGCATCACTTTCAGCAAATGCTCCCTTTGTGATCATCACAGGGTCTTCGGATGAGAAGACTATTCTGCTTGTACCAGTGGGATTGGGATCCTTCTGCAACCAGGGGGTTTCAAGGAATTTTGGTTGTTAAAGATCCACAAGCTGCTCTACCAAAATACCAGCTGTCAGCTCCCACTCTTTCTACTGCGGTTCTTAATTTGGCAAAGGGTTTTCCTCTTCATCAGAATTGCTCTGCCACATCGAACCTTGATTTCAGCACAAATTATCTGTGGTTGTGTGAAATGATAGTCTCCTTTGAAGCTGCCTTAAAGCCTTCTAACTTTTAGAACTTGTCTTATATTGGAAATGAAATGCCCCAAACACAGCAGGCTTCTCTGGTGGCTCAGCTGGTAAATAATCCACCACAATGTGGGAGACCTGAGTTCAATCCCTGGGTTGGGAAGATCCCCTGGATAAGGGAAAGGCTACCCACTCCAGTATACTGGCCTGGATAATTCCACGGACTGTATAGTCCATCGGGTCGCAAAGAGACACGACTAAGCAACTTTCACTAAATTCTTAGGGCTTCTCTGATAGTTCAGTTGGTAAAGTATCCACCTGCAATGCAAGAGACCCTTTTCCTTTTTGTTTTTGCAAGACCTGCAAAGTCATAGAAAACGGTCACCCACATCAAATCTTTCATTAGTGTCATAACCCTTAAATCAACAAGTGTAGGATTTGCTTGATCTTCTAATACCTTGATGTCTATCTATGCCCCGTACCAGCTCAAAAAGTTGAAAGCTTTAATAATGGGTTATTTTCTGGTGGACCATAACTGCCCCCACTTAAAACAAGGTGAATGGGTCTTGTTGCCTCCAGACAGGTGAGATTTCCAATCCAAACGCCCATTATGAGTGTTTCATTTTCAGGACCATCCCTGGTGTTGTCTTACTCTGAGTTGCCTAGAAAACAGAGCAGGAGAAAAATCCATGTCTGATGTCTGAATATAATCCCAGGTCAACAAAGCAGGAGAGATAAAAAGTGTGTGTCAGGGAAAGTAAATTCAAGGAAGTGCCTTACTAAACTGCTCACAGACTATCAAAATATTACGAGTTATTTGGATACATAGAGGGGTTTTATGGTTACCACACCTTATAATCAATCAGCTGTTGGGGGAAGAAGTATATGAATTTAACTTTTCAGTTCTCCTTGTCTCCTTTCATTCACTAACAAAGTTCACCTCATCATGCATTACTTTCCTTCTCTTCTTTTATTGAGTTATAATGTCCTTCTGCATAGATTCCAGGGAAAATTAGGGATTCTGTGTTCTGACAGTGCTTGTCCTACTGAACCCAGGTGTTTGTACTGCCTGGGTTCTGACCAAAGTGGGCACAAAAGAGGCAAAGCCAAAGCCAGCCCTCATCCCATTAGGGAGACTAAAGTAGCCAGCAGTGGTAGATAGGGAACTGTGTAATCAACCTTGTTCAGCCGCTCAGTCGTGTCCGACTCTTTGCGACCCCATGAACTGCAGCACGCCAGGCCTCCCTATCCATCACCAACTCCCAGAGTCCACCCAAACCCATGTCCATCGAGTCGGTGATACCATCCAACCATCTCATCCTCTGTCGTCCCCTTCTCCTCCCGCCCCCAATCCTTCCCAGCATCAGGGTCTTTTCCAATGAGTCAGCTCTTCGCATGAGGTGGCCAAAGTATTGGAGTTTCAGCTTCAACATCAGTCCTTCCAATGAACTCCCAGGACTGATCTCCTTTAGGATGGACTGGTTGGATCTCCTTGCAGTCCAAGGGACTCTCAAGAGTCTTCTCCAGCACCACAGTTCAATCAACCTTGTAAGTGTAGGCAATTCTGAAATGGAAAGGAGTTAATATTAACTACATTAAGTGTAATAATTACAGCAAGGACACAAGTGTAAACTGGGTTTGACAGTGTGAATCACTTACTATTGCTTATCCAGTTCTATAGTTGAAGAAATTAAGTTACAGCATCTTATTGTATGGGGTGGAATTTGCTGGAAGCAGAATAAGTATAACTCTTCTCTTTCCCATTTAAAAACTGATAGTAAAAGAGTAAGTAGATGAAGAATAAGACTATAACTAATATTGTTAAAGGAGATATTTGACAATTTGGCTTAGAACTGGGATACCTTTGTGTTTTAAACACTTGGTATAAAAATAAGATTCAGCTGATTAGATACAAGTCCAGTATACGTAGAGCCTTTATGGCTAAACTGGTACGAGTTAGAGAGTAGTTAAAAGTGTTCTATTTTGTCTTTCTTAGTGGTTATCTTAAAGGAGAGTGGTAGATAAATAAATTGACAGATTTTGCCAACTTCCTCATCCTGAAGCCACCAGTTGGATGAAAGGGGAATACACGAGCAGACTAATGGACTTCCAGAGTTTTAGCTTGAAGCTCCCTCTATGTGGAAGGACATATTAGGAAAGATATCCTCCAGGAAGAGATGTTCAAATTGTTTAACAAAATTTTCACATCACAGAAAAATTTCTATAATAAGTTTTCGGGTGTTAAATGTGTTTGCATGTAACAGAAGGTGACATAGTCCTATCAGTGGAATGGTTGGACCAAAGTGCATGCATTCATAATGCCAATTGTGCTGTAGTAAGGATGTACCAAGTTATACCCCTGTTCACATAAGGGAGATATTAAACATATTTTACAATCACTAGAAGACAAACGCTGACCAATTAGAACAGATGCTGGTAACAATTAGAACATGTGGTCACACTGGTGCATGCTACTTGAATATCAGCCCTGTACAAACAGTACATGAAAATGACAAATTCCCCATTCACTTGTCAAGATGGGATAGGATCTAACTTTGATTTGTTTCCAATTCAATATCAACATAATTTGATTTGTATGTCTTTAATTAGTAATAGATATGAGAATACTTTAAAATTCACTCAGTATTTACTTTTAATCCTAACATATTTGCTTCAATTGCCCATTTTTTCCTTTTGCATGTTTCACATTTTTAAAATTAATTTATGAGTTTCTGGAAAACTGAAGAACTTAGACTAATATCCTTCAAATTTATTATAAATATTCTTAATCCAGATATATTTTTTCATGATTTTTTTATTTTTATTAGTCATAACTTTAGTGCATTATTTATTGTTTATTGGTTTTCTTATTTTTTGAAATGTCTTTTCAGTTTGATGATTAAAAAATAAACTCAAATTATTTTCTTAATATTTATATTTGTGAGCTAATCCATGCAGAATTCATTTTGTTGTAAAGATTAAATTAGTGATCCAACACTTTCCCATTACCATTTATTGAATAATTCATCTCTTTTATCATTAATTTAAACTAGGTCTTCATCATTTACTAAATACAAATAGCTCTAAGTGTGGACTCATACTTTATTTCTATGCTAATAAATTCCTACAGTCGTAATCCTGGTTTCTAACAATGTCTCATTTGATCTATACTACAAAAATGAAAGTGGTTTAATTTCTATACCAATACAACTACTCACAACAAATATATTAAGTCAACTTAAAGATTCCTTTGTAGTTATTTTGTCCTAATAAGAAATATCCCATTAAGAGTAAACAGTCATAATGCTGTGTTTTATGTATTTATTTTTTAAATTAGTTTATTTATCTATTTTTTAACTTTACAATATTGTATTTGTCTTGCCATAGTTAACTAAATTTGTTCTTTGTATATGTGGTTATATTATAAATTTGATATATGTTTTCTTTTTTTTTTTTTTGCTGTTTTAAAGTTTCATTATAAAGTTTGTAACCCTTATTCTAAATTTATCTTACATTTCAGAAAATGTGTCTTTTGAACATGGACATCATTAATTTGTTAGGACAAAATTATCTTCTGTCCAATTTTACCCACCCTCTTAATAAGCATTTTTATTAGTTTCGGATTTATAAATGCTTTCTGTGCCTCTTGTAGTTTTTTTACAAAAGTAAATAAATACATTTAACTATATTTAACTGCTTTTACTATTCTACATCTTGCTGTTTTAAACTTCACCTCACCTGATTATGCTGATGTAAATTTTTCTTATTCTTCCTCCTGCTGCATGGAACCTCATTGTGTGGATGTGAACCACATCTTCTGTGCATGGGTCTCCAGGTGTTTTCCAATATATTATCATGAAAAATTCTGCTACTTTTTTTTAATTTAGTAATACCCTTGGACTTATACCTAGTAGTGGGATATATGGGCCCAAGGGTGAATGCATAAGGAGCTCCGCAGGATGTACCAAATTTTCCTCTCTAGGGGGAGTCCATGTTGCATTCCTGCAAGCAGTGCGTGGGCCAACCTCATTCCCCACCTCTTCGCCTCCTTATTTTGTTGTGAATCCCTAAACATTTCTATAATCTACTAGGAGAACAATTTTGATCTTTGTGTAGTACTTTTATTTCACATTTTATTACTATGTGTGAAATTGTGTTAAAGGCCATTTGTGTGAAGTGACTGTTCATGTTCTTTATCAATTTTCTGTATATTTTCTTTTTTTCTAAAATATATATATTATGCATACTATTTATATACATGTATACGAAAGCTTTTCTACTACACTTGGTAAAGGCTTGAGAGAGAACATAAAAAAAGATATGGAGAAATTGGAAAACATAAATTAAATGAAATGGGAGCACTGAATATGAAATAAAGTGAAACTAGATAAATGTAAAACGCTGCTTTTTTTTTTATCCAAAGCTCCAGATAAGCAGCCTTGTTTAAAAACAACTGGACTATATGATGATCTTTTACTCCTGTATTTCTTTTCCTTGATTCTTAAAAAAATAATTTGTTAGCATGTTTGGTTTGGTTTGAATTTTGATTTCTTAGTGAATTCCCTGCTAGCTCAGTTGGTAAAGAATCTGCTTGCAGTTCAGGAGACCTGGATTGACCCCTGGGTCAGGAGGATCCCTCGAAAAAGAAATGGCAACCCACTCCAGTATTCTTGCCTGGAAATCCCACAGACAGAGGAGCCTAGCTGGCTACAGTTCATGGGGTCGCAAGTTGATTTCTTACGTCTGGTGCTGCTATTGAGTATTCTGACGCTGACTGGAATCAACTAGTTATTGAGGTGATTGCTATTTTTATCTGACAGTTTTGTAAACATAGTCATATTCTTAAATTAAGCTGAATTTGTTTACTTGTGTTATTTTCCTGACCTCTTCTTTGACGTGTTTTTTTTTTTTTTCTTTTTTGACCCTTTTAAATGAAAATTTAATCTTTTTCTAATTCTGGACAATTTATCACCATGTTGCTTCAAGTACCTCTTCATCTATAGTTGTAATATTCTTCCTTCAAAAGTCCTACTATCTGGTTGCACTTATTCTATGTTATCTTTATCTTTTGGAGCTGCCTCCAAAATATTCATCTCTCACATCTTCCTGCTTACTAATTTCTTTTCTGCAGAATTCATTCCAATGAGTTTCTCAACTATTTTATCCTTTACTTCAACAATTAGATCTTCTTGTTAATATTTCTGTAAGTCTTTTTAAAAGTTTTCTAGTATTTTGTTCATATTGCTAGTATCTCTCCTTATTTTCTAAATATAATAACTCTGCCTATTTAAAATTATTGGTTTACATGTTTTACTAATTCTGCTTTCAATGATGTTCACTTTAGTTCAGTTCAGTCGCTCAATCGTGTCTGACTCTTTACGACTCCATGGACTGCAGCAAGCCAGGCTTCCCTGTCCATCACCAACTCCCAGAGCTTACTCAAACTCATGTCCATTGAGTCGATGATGCTATCTAACCATCTCATCTTCTGTCATCCCCTTCTCCTCCTGCCTTCAATCTTTCCCAGCATCACAGTCTTTTCCAATGTGTCAGCTCTTTACATCAGGTGGGCAAAGTATTGGAGCTTCAGCTTCAGCATCAGTCCTTCCAGTGAATATTCAGGACTGATTTCCTTTAAGATTGACTGGTTTGATCCCCTTGCTGTCCAAGGGACTCTTAAGAGTCTTCTCCAACACCACAGTTTGAAAGCATTCAAAAGTGGACAAAATGTGGTTCATTGGAGAAGGGAATGGCAATCCACTTTAGTATTCTTGCCTTGAGAACCACATGAATAGTATTAAGAGGGCCAGCATTTAGGTTGAGCTTACAAATAAGGGTGTGCTGAAGAAGAAAGATGGGAAGGAGCCCACAAAACAACTTCCCGGGCCCCTGAGACCGTTGCTAATCTCTCCCTTTTGCAGCCATCTCATTTGCTTCCTCTGGTCCCAGTGTTCACCTTAAGATTCTCAGGGAGAGCAGGTGTCTCAGAAAAGGTGGAGGGACGGATGCCTGTCTGAGGGTATCTCCTCAGTCCCTCACTGTTTCCCCCATCTCCCGGACCTGACATGGGTTGTATTCACCCCGGTCTGTGGAACATTAGCACCATGGCCTGAACTGAACTGTTGCCACATATTTCTGTCACACTGAGAGAGTCAAGAAGAGAAAACTTAGCTACTGTTAATTAATTTAACTATTAAACCAAAGTTTACAAAGTCTGTGAGAGTGCCAGGTATCACTGTGAGCTCTAGAAATGTGGTAGAGAACAACACAGGTACAGTCCCAACTAGGAAAAGCTTTAATTTTGTATTTACAGAAAGTTGATATTTTAGTTTTGAATATGTCATATTTCTAACTAAATTTTCTGGAAAATATTGACTGTATGCTATTTATATCTTAGCTTATAAATTTAGAATCACCCTGTAGTGTGTAAATGGGTCCATTGTAATCTATTTATGATTCTCCCAGCTTCAGTTGCCTATTGGCCTCACTCTTTCAATCTATTAAGGTTTCAAATAAATGTCGATGAGTTATCTTTAACAAATCAACTATTACTTTTCTCATTTTCCCAGGACTCCTCATTTATTTTAAAAACAAAATTCATACTGCTTATTGCTTGCAGCCTTGCTTACATTCCCAGTCTTATTTCTTGATAACGTCTCCTTTAGTAGTTCAAGCTCTAGCATCACTGAAGTGTCCTAAGCCCCTGACCTCAGGTGATATTTCAGGATCTGCTATTTCCGCAACCCATCTCCTTGCCTCTTATACTGTACACTGAGAGTCTTCCTGATGAACTACTACTCAGATTTGTATTCATATATCTTCTTCTATTCTCTGCTGCCTATTTTTACTCCCTCCCTCTAGGAAGGTGGAGAGACTCATTCTCTTGTATTCCTGGACTCTTTAGTACACACATCCGCCATAATATATAATGTATACTGCAATTCTCTGAATGTTTTTCTCCACATTATTATCACCCAGAGTTCAAAGATTACATTAGGTTTCTCTCTTAGTGGTGTACGTTCTATCAATTTGAGCAAATGCACAATGACATGTATCCACCATAGTTCACTGCTCTAAAAATCTTTTGTATCCCTGGTAGCTCAGCTAGTAAAGGATATTCCTGCAATACAGAAGACCACAGTTTGATTCCTGGGTTGGGAAGAACCCCTGGAAAAGGGATAGGCTACCCACTCCAGTGTTCTTGGGTTTCCCTGGAGACTCAGATTGTAAAGAATTTGTCTGAAATGCAGGAAGCCTGGGTTCGACCCCTGGGTGGGGAAGATCTCCTGGAGAAGGGAACGTCTACCCACCCCAGTGTTCTGGCCTGGAGATTCCATGGACAGAAGAGCCTGGCAGGCTACAGTCCAAGGGGTCGCAAAGAATCAGACATGACTGAGCAACTTTCACTTTCACTTTCAAAAATCTTCTGTGGTCTATCTGTTCAGCCTTCTTTCCTCAACCCATGGCAGCCACTGGTCTTTCCAGTCTATATAGTTTTGTGTTAGTTTTCTTTTGATGACAAATACCTATTTTTTCATATCCTTGAACTTCTGCCATTAAGCTCAATTCCTGACATCAATTAAATTAGATATATAGATATAGATATAGATATAGATATAGATATAGTAGGGATTCCCTGGTGACTCAGTAGTAAAGAATTTGCCTGCCAATGCAGGAGAGGCAGGTTTGATCCCTGGGTTGGGAAGACCCTGAAGATGGAAATGGCAACCCACTCCAGTATTATTGCTTGGGAAATCTCATGGACAGAGGAGCCTGGCAGGCTACAGTCCATGGGGTCACAAGAGTTGGACACAATTTAGTGGATAAACAACAACAAATGGATATAGATAGATATATGCATGTGTGTGTGTTAACTCGCTTCAGTCATGTCTGACTCTGTGTGACGCTATGGACTGTAGCCTACCAGACTCCTCTGTTCATGGGGTTCTCCAGGCAAGAAAACTGGAGTGGATCGCCGTGCCCTCCTCCAAGGGATCTTCCTAACCCACAGATAGAACTTATGTCTCTTAAGTCTCCAGAACTGGCAGGAGGATTTGTTACCACTAGTTTCACCTTGGAAGCCCTGGTTATGTCCATAGGTATTGATATTCAGGAAAGAACACAGTTTCTCCTTTGATAAATTGAGTGCAGAATTTGCACCTAACGTATGATTGGATTTATGATTAATAGAACAAATCATAAGAAAGCAGATATAGAAAAATATAGAACATAGATACAGAAAAGAATATGTTTTTCAAGGAACTGTGAAGGGAATAGAAATAGGATACAGAGAGAAAAAAGGTAGGAGCAAAGTAAGAAAGAAAGAGGAAGGATGTAGATAGAAAACAGCTCACTTTGGTCAAAGATAAAGCTGAATTATTTTACATAATTTTACATCTCAACAACCATAAAACCACCACTCCCCCCAAAAAATATGTCTCTCCCGTCTGAAAGCTTTATAAACTGATAGATTCCCATTGTAATAGATTTATTTTCTGGGCATGGGAGATAGCAAAAATATAGAATGCATTTATTTGTTCATGAGGACATTAAATATTTTAATATTCTGTTAGCAAATAATCTTTCGATTTCTGATATCTTTATGGGGAAAATGTTGCTAGTGGTAAAGAACCTGCCTACCAGTGCAGGAGGCATAAGAGATGCAGGTTGGATCCCTGGGTCAGGGATACCCCTTGGAGGAGGGCATGGCAACCCACTCCAGTATTGTTGCCTGGAGAATCCCATGGACAGAGGAGCCTGAAGAGCTACAGTCCACAGTATCGCAAAGAGTTGGACACTACTGAAGCACTTAGCATGTAGCACATATGCATAAATTAGCTTATGTTGATATAAACAATAATAACTGAAACTTTATTTTAGTTATATAGTATTACATGTGTATTACATAGTACAGAAAACACTTCAGTATACACCCTGTACATTTAGTCCTAACATTTCATTTAGAGTTTATCTTTTCCAGACAAAGAAATGGGAATAGAAGATACTGACTTCCATGAGGTATCTTGGTTGATCAGAACACTTGTCACACCTAGATCAGGTCAATGCTTTCCAATTGTATGGCATCACCTCTTGCCATAAAATCATCTCATTCAAATGTCTTCACAAGTTGGTTTAATTAAAGTTGACATAGACATAACTCATTTCTTATTCAGAATTCCCCAACACGTATAAACTGAGAGTGGGTTCTCAGAAAGAATTGCATGAATTTGTTGTGTAAAAGCTACCACTTTAAATTGAGAGTACCTGTTTTGCCACATATGATGGACAGGTTACTCACCTCCAAGCAGATTGCTTTCCGTTCAAAATATCGGCTACCTGCTCTAGGTTGCTTCAGTCGTATCCAATTCTTTGTGACCCCACGGACCGTAGCCCGCCAGGTTCCTCTACCCATGAGATTCTGCAGGCAAGAATACTGGAATGGATTGGCATGCCCTCTTCTAGGGGATCTTTCTGACCCAAGGATCGAACCCTCATCTTTTATGTTTCCTGCATTTGCAGGTGGGTTCTTTACCACTTGTACTATATCTCTGTAAAGAGAAACACTTAGAGCCAATAAAAATTTTCTGTTTTTCAATTTATAATGTATTTTCATGTAGTTAATTTTTATTTTGAAATACCAGTTTCCCTGAAACAATTTTTTGAAAGATAGGAAGTTTGTTCTGAAATAATACTTTGATAAGCTCTTGCTACAGAAATTTAATTTTTCTAATGTTCTAATGTTGACACACACACACACACATATATATATATATATATATATATATATATATTAGCTTAAATGTGAAAAATGCATGCTTATAATCGGCTAACTTTACTGACTTGTAAGGAACATTTAGGGAAATATGTTTTGTAATATTTTCAGTTGTTTAGTAGCAACATGAGGTCACTCCACTTACAGTGGATAATTAGAATATTCAAAAACATATTACCCAAATATCACATTTTCCATTTTAATTAAATTATACTTGTGGGCATGGCAGGTATAGCTACCCAAATTAGGTTAAATTATCCAATATATGCAATTTTGTAATTTTCTTGGCTCTAATCTTTCATGGCAAAAAAAAAAAAAAACCTTTGCATGCAGTAGTATATTTGTATTATATGTACAGAAGTATATTTTCTTTCTCTTCTCCTCCTTCTCAATCAAAACAAAATATTCCAAACAAGAGGAAAGTAGAAGCTGCTAAAATGTATGGCATTATTTAAACTCAAAATCTCTCCTTAGACAGTGTGTTCCAGAGTACAGCACTGCGGGCATTTGCATCAAAATCATCTGGGGAATTTACTACAATTTCAGACCCTATCACAATTTTGACTCATAATCTCTGGGTATAGAAGTCAAATGTTTATATTTTTATCAAAATGCTAGGTAAAACTTGAAAATCAATGCTGTCACATATTAAATTAATATCAAATAATTTTTCTCCAGGATTTTCTATCCCACATAGAGAAACTGCAGTAGCTATAAAAAGTATCCAAAGGGCCTGAGAGGTAAATAGGATAAACTGATTCTCTTTTGCTTCACATGGAGCAGGACATGGAAGACTGGGAGATTCTGGTTTTTATTTACACAAAACTCATGTTGAAATTGGATAAATATGCAGTGCTTCTATGAGAAGTATGCTGTTAGGAGAACTCAGACCACTAGAAAGTGTGGGTTTTGTGAAATTGAAATAGAATGTTAGTGAAGTAAGCCACTTACTTCAGTTAGTGGAGTAAGTGGCTTACTTCACCACCCTCAGACTGTTTCTCCCTGTTTAAAAGAGCAAGAAGGGTTACGTCTCAGGGCTTCACAGAGTTGTTGAAAAAGGAGAGATGAGACTGGGACTGCCAGATATATAGTATATAGTCTCTCTGTCTTCCTCTCTCCTGATTTCCTGAACACTCTGTCTCTCCTCTGCCCCGTTATGAGAGTATGTGTTCTATAGTATATGTGCATGTATATTACCATTTTGTAAATTAATTTCAGTAAGTGTAAAGCAACAGTGCCCAAACTCTTGGAGGAGGAAGTAAAATATAAATGTACATCAGTTAATTAAAAAAGGAAATCTGTTTTTAACAAAATATAATATTTAACCCTAAGCATTTTTCTATTGTTTCCTTAGTTATGTATTTACAATCATGTGTCTTAAATTTCAGAAAATAAATTACTAGCATGCACAGCAATATCTGATTCTGCTGTTAAACTTTTGAAACATTAAAACTTCTGATAAAATTTTATTTTGGTTCATATTACTGATATTTAAGGGTTTTTTTTTATTATTGAATATATTTTGTCATAAGATCTCAGTATTGTTTTTCTTCAAACAAGATGTTTCACAATTAAAATGAGTCAAAGAACATCATTATGACAGAGAAATATTTTTCAGCCAACACAAATTGAAACCATGTTTTGCACCATTGTATCATTGTCCTCTCTTGTTTTCAGATACGTGAGGAATTATGTGTGAGGAGGAATCTACTGTTCTCACCTCCTCACTGACATTTTCTTTCATTATTCTTTCTCTGCCTGGACAAATGACATAGAAAAACAGATACATGCCAGAAGTCACCTGCTGTTTTTATCCTATTTGTTTGATATGGCCATTGTCGTTGTGTTGCTAATTCACGTCCAACTCTTTTGCAACCCCATGGACTGTAACCCACCAGGCTTCTATGTCCATGTGGTTTTCCAGGCAAGAATACTGGCGTGGGTTGCCATTCCTTTTTCCAGGGGATCTTCCTGACCCAGGGATTGAACCCTGGTCTCCTGCACTGCAGGAAGATCCTTTACCACCGAGCCACTGGATACGGCTATTAGGATGCCAGGTTACACAGTTAATACCAGATGGTGCAAAGCAGAGAGCACTTTCTTTGAATCTGGCATTAACAATGAGAAACAAAGTTTCAGATTACACAAGGAAACTGAATGTTAAATATTGGGATGAAATGTTGGAATTTTTCAATTCTCCTTCCAAAAGGTCTCTTCTGTTAAGTCTGAGACTTCTGTTGTTATGGTTCAGTCACTTAGTCGTGTCCAACTCTTTGCAACAATATGGACTGCAGCACTCCAGTCTTCCCTGTCCTTCACCATCTCCCAGAGTTTGCTCAAACTCATGTCCATTGAGTCAATGATGTCATTCAATCATCTTGTTCTCTGCCATCCCCTTCTCCTCCTGCCCTCAATCTTCCCATTCATCAGGGTCTTTTCTAATCAACTCTTCACATCAGTTCAGTTCAGTTGCTCAGTCGTGTCTGACTCTTTGCAACCCCACGAATCACAGCACACCAGGCCTCCTTGTCCATCACCAACTCCCGGAGTCTACCCAAACCCATGTCCATCGAGTCGGTGATGCCATCCAGCCATCTCATCTCATCCTCTGTTGTCCCCTTCTCCTCCTGCCCCCAATCCTTCCCAGCATTAGAGTCTTTTCCAATGAGTCAACTCTTCGCATGAGGTGGCCAAAGTATTGGAGTTTCAGCTTCAACATCAGTCCTTCCAATGAACACCCAGGACTGGTCTCCTTTAGGATTGACTGGTTGGATCTCCTTGCAGTCCAAGGGACTCTCAAGAGTCTTCTCCAACACCACAGTTCAAAAGCATCAATTCTGCGGCACTCAGCTTTCTTCACTGTCCAACTCTCACATCCATACATGACTACTGGAAAAACCATAGCCTTGACTAGACGGACCTCTGTTGACAAGTAATGTCTCTGCTTTTCAATATGCTATCTAGGTTGGTCATAACCTTTCTTCCAAGGAGTTAAGCGTCTTTTGGTTTCATGGCTGCAATCACCATCAGCGGTGATTTTGCATCAGGTGGCCAAAATATTGGAGCTTCATTATCAGTCATTCCAATGAAAATTCAAGGTTGATTACCTTTAGGATGGACTGGTTTGATCTCCTTGAAGTCTAACAGACTCTAAAGAGTGTTCTCCAAGACCACAGTTTGAAAGCATCAATTTTTGGGTGATCAGCCTTCTTTATGTTGCAACTCTCACATCCACACATGACTACTGGAAAAATATCTTTGACTATATCAACCTTTGTCAACAAAGTAATGTCTCTGCTTTTTAATACGGTGTCTAGATTGGTCATAGCTTTTCTTCCAAGGAGTAAGCATCTTTTAATTTTGTGGTTGCAGTCACCATCCACAGTAATTTTGGAGCCCAAGAAAATAAAACCTTCACTGTTTCCATTGTTTCCCCATCTATTTGCCATGAAGTGATGGGACCAGAATGCCATGACCTTAGTTTTTTGAATGTTGAGTTTTAAGTCAAGTCAACTTTTCATTCTCCTCTTTCACTTTCATTAAGAGGCTCGTTAGTTCTTCTTCACTTTCTGCCATAAGGGTGGTGTCATCTGCATATCTGAGGTTATTGGTATTTCTCATGGCAATCTTGATTCCAGCTTGTGCTCCATCCAGCCTGGCATTTCTCATGATGTACTCTGCATATAAGTTAAATAAGCAGGGTGACAATATACAGCTTTGACGTACTCCTTTCCCTTCTAGTCTCTCTCTATTCTCTTCAGTTAAACCTGACGAATGTCAGACCTTCATGGTTCATTACCTATATGGAGTAGGAATCAAATAAATTGAATATAGATATTCTCATTTGCTTTTTATTGAATATTTAAATGCTTGGTTGGAGAGAGATAAGAGCATTGTTTGACCTTATTAAATGAAAACTTCAGAAATCTTTATGTGTTGTTACCTTTTCCCAAAGTCCCACCTCATCTTCAAGATTTTGTAACTAGTGACTGCTTCTTCCATCATTATTTCTCATCCTGCTCAAAAAAGACTGCTAAGAAAGAAAAGTCACTTCAGATTCAGAGCCTTCCTTCTAGTAAAAGAGCAGTATAAAACAAAAATATGGGGGAAAAGACTACTTGTTAGCCTCAAAAAAAGAACAGGGAAAGAGGATAAACTCATCAGTTAATGTTTTTTTTTTTCATTCTCTTAATATCATTGTTATAGAATAATACCTTGCTTTTTGTATCTCATTTGTTTATTTGTTTATTTAATTTTTTTCATTTTCATCTATTCTTATATCTGTGTCTCTGATTCTATGCCTTTATCTATCTATCCATCTATCCACCCATCTTGGAAAGAGTGCTTCAGGAACTTCTGCACCAAAGTGTTTTTCATCCACCCACTCCAAAGAATATCCTAATTTATTTTGTTTTAGCTTTATTTATTCCTAACTTGCTGTTTTTGATGCCATTGTAAATTGGATTGTTTTCTTTTTTCAGATAGACTAGATTTTATCTATTTTTAAGTTAAAAAAAAGTATACAGTTTTTAAAGGCTACTTTCCATTTACCATTATAACACAATATTGGCTATATTCCCCATGTTGTACAATAAATACATCCTAGCCCACCTTACATCCAAAAGTTTGTGCCTCTCACTCCCGCACCCCTATATGTCCCCTCCCCCATCTTCCCCCCTTATTGCCACTAGTTGGTTCTCTTGTATCTATGGACCTGCTTCTTTTTTGTTAGACTCACTAGTTTGTTGTATTTGTTAGACTTCACATATAATTAATATCATATAGTATCTGTCCTTATCTCTCTGACTCATTTCACTTAGTATAATGCTGTCCAAGTCCATCCATGTTGCTGCAAATATAAATAATGCTGCTATGAACATTGGGGTGCAAGTATCTTTTTGGATTAATATTTTGGGGTTTTGGGGGGTATATACACAGGAGTACAATTGCTGGGTCATGTGGTAGTTCTATTTTTAGTTTTCTGAGAAATCTCCATACTGTTTTTCAAGATGGCTGCAGCAATTTACATTCCCCCCAATAGTATGAGGGTCCCCTGTTTTTCCACATCTGCACCAATATTTGGTATCTGTGTTCTTGGTGATGACAGACTTTCTGACAGGCATGAGGTGATATCTCATTGTGATTCTGATTTGCATTTACCTGATAATTAGGAGTGTTGAACATCTTTTCATGTGTTTTCTCTCTGGAAAAATGTCTATTCAATTTTTCTGCTCATTCTTTAATTGGATTGTTTGGGTTTTTTGATGTTGAGTTGTATGAGCTGTTTTTATATGTTGGATGTTAATCCCTTGTGACTCATATTATTTGCAAATATTTTCCCCCATTCAGTAGGGTGTATTTTCATTTTGGCAATGGTTTCCTTTGCTGTGCAAAAGCTTTTAAGTTTAATTAGGTCCTAAAATCACCAAGACAACTAGGATGTGCTGGACCAAGACCAGAAGAGAAGAGGAAACCAGAGAATTTAGCCCATTATTTGGCCTGACAGCATTATTTTTCTCATTGAGAAAAGCAACCAACGCTGTACTGAGAGCCTCAAAAACTAAAAAGAACTGTCATCTTTAGCCACCCCCACACTTGTCCCAATTGCCTCACTTTTAAGATTGGTCACAGCTCTGTTCCGCCTTTCAGCCATCTTCTCCAGAACCAGTGAACCGCCCTAAGCAGAAGCCTGCCCCTAAACTAAGCTTGTATCCAAGTTCATCACTCGATTTTAACTTAGCAGTTTCTATGTTCTAGTTCTTTCCATCATTTACCTCTTTCATGCAGATGGATTTTAAACTTGTCCAGATTTTCTGCTCACTTTGAGCTGTCATTTCATTAACAATAAACAGAGGTTTCAAAATGGTCTTTTTATCTCTCAGCTTCTTTGCTGAAGTAAACTTTTATTGTATTCGTGATGCTTCTTTTTCACTCATGCTAATTACGGGCAGTACTACTAAATGCATCTAAATTTTCAAACCTCAAAGAATTACCCCTGACTCCTTCTGTAGGTAAAGTTCACATTTTAATCCAGTAAAAGTATAAAAATTCTATCTTTCCTCCAGGATCATCATGGTTAGGAACATTCTCCCTAAAATGGAAGAGATTTATGTTTCCAAATTCATGTGCTTTTAATGTTTGCACTAAGGCTTTTATCAAAACACAAAGGCTAATGACTGATTAACTGCCTGTAGTAAACAAATTTTTAAAAGAAAGAAGTGCACAAACTTATTTTAAAGGATAAGATACATTTTCCTAGTTGGAAATGTCCTAGTTTTATTTGAATGCAAATAAGTATTTTTTAATAGTAGATATATTTATGATGTTGGACTAACCACTGAACAAAATTGAAATGCCACCATTTCTTGCGATGAGAGTGAAAGTGAAAGTCTCTCAGTCGTGTCCAACTCTTTGCGACCCCATGGACTGTACGGTCCATGGAATTCTCCAGGCCAGAACACTGGAGTGGGTAGCCTTTCCCTTCTCCAGGGGATCTTCCCAACCCAGGAACCGAACCTAGGTCTCCCACATATAAGATTAGAGCTTGTTAAATTATCTAACACTATCGATGTATTGTCATCAACAGTGTACAGGTGAATATCTTTTCTAAAAGGGAATTGTGAATCAGATTCTTTTAAGAAACAAGTGTTATTTTGTATTTGTTCTGTTGTGTATGTAAAAATTGTTTTACATATTTACTTTATACTATTTTTGCATAATATGTTAGATTGGAACAGACATTTGTATTTAAAGGTAATTAAATCAAAATCATTGAAAATGGCATTAGAGGGAACCAATAAATAATTATATTCTGTGCTCAGATGGAGGCTGGGTTGAGAGATGACCCAGGAGTCAGACAGATGTAAATTCATACTTGTTTTATGACTGGCTACAGTCTAGACTTCTACACTCACTTATCATGGTACTTGTTTAAAAAGGTTTGTTTATTTATTTATATATTTATCTTTATTTTTTACGGTGCTGGAACTCCATCACTACCCACAGACTTCACCTAGCTGTGGCAAGTGGGGGTTACTCTTTCTTGCGGGGCAGAAGCTTCTCATTGCAGTGGCTTCTCTGGTTGTGGAATAAGGGCTCTAGGGTGTTCAGGCTCATTAGTTCCAGCATGTGGGCTCAAGAGTGCTGGCTCAGTAACTGTGGCACATGGGCCCAGCTGCCCTGAAGCGGGTGGAATCTTGCTGAACCGGGAATCGATACAATGCCCCCTGCATTGGCAAGTGGATTCTTAACCACTGGACCAGAGGGAAGCCCTATCATGGTACTTTGAATTTGGCTTATACACCCTTCATGGTTACAGCACAGTACAAAGATAGTGAATAGCTATAGCCCTCCTCTGTGGAGCCTTCCCAGGTGTACATACTGCAGAGAGGAGCATGAAGTCTTAGATAGAAGACCTTCTTAAAGCAAGAGGATGGGTCGTAGTCAACTGTGCCAGATGCTTCTGTCAAACTTACCAGCCATGTACATCACTGCCTTTACCAGGAAAGGGATTAAGAGGCTGAGGCAAGAGATAAAATGATTGCACTAGGGCACCTCCCTATAATTATTATTATAGTCTAGCATAATTATTATGTGTAATAAATTATCATAAGTACCTTAAATTATGATTGTACATAAGGCAACATTTAACTAGTTGAAAAGATTCTCCCTACCAAGAACGTTCTTCTCTTTCTGCTAATCCTACTGCATTTAATCCCACATCCAACAGCTTTTGTCTAAAAAGTTCAACTGAAATTTCTCTTTCAAATCATATCAAGCAATGTCTTCTTCAAAAGCTTTTAAGACAAAATGTCCTTGTAATTGGGCTTCTCTGGTGGTTCAGTGGTAAAGAATCGGCCTGAATTAGAGGAGACACAGATTCGATCTCTAAGTCAGAAAGATTTCCTGGAGATGGAAATGGCAATCCACTCCAGTATTCTTGCCTGGGAAATCGCATGGACTGAGGAGCCTGGCAGGCTATAGTCCATGGGGTCCCAAAGAGTCAGTCACATCTTATTGACTGAACAACAACAACAACCCTTGTGATTACTTCACAGCCACTAGTATCCATTCCCTCTCAACCTCTTATTTTATTCTCTTTCCTTGTTTGCACGCTGATTTCTTTGGCTACATTTCATTATTATATTGAGTTGGTCAAAATTTTATTCGGGTTTTACCATAAGATGGTATGGAAAACCTGAATGGACTTTTTGGCCAGCCAATACACTTCCTAAAGCTATAGACTGAATCTTCTGTGTCTTCTGTTCTACCTACTTGTGCCAAGTACAACAGTGGATATTCAGTGTTTTTTAAGTTAATGTTAAATTAAGGAATACCTCCTAGTAAATATTCTGGAGCATATGGGTAATTTTAAGAGAGTAAGGGCCTACCTCTCCACTGCTATTCTTCAGAAATTATGTAATTGTTATCCTGTAAAAATAGCCATGTAATACTTTTTTTATTATTAGTGGTGAGTCATGTGGCCTCTGGAGAGAGGTGCAGATCGATTTTCAGTTTATTTTAATCAATACCATGAACCTTATGAAAAAGCTTCTCATTGTTACCAAGAGCAAAGAAAGCCCAAAGGATGTTCAACAGTCTATCAGGAACAAATGAAACTAAATCAAAGTCACAAATTACACAGAAACATGTTCTTTGTAGTGGTTGTACATGTGGGTGTTGGTGTCTGCGTGTATATATTCAAACACATTTTGATAAACTCTGGAGTGTGTACTGAATTCTTATTTAGCTCTAACATGGCTCAGCAAAAATATTTATCAAAATTTCAAAAATATTTATTTAAAACAGTGAACAGTAAAGCAGTTATCCTTGGAGAAAATTATATACAAATCAAACTATAGCAATTTAATGTTTGGGGCTTAGAAGGGTAATATTTCTGATAGGTGAATAGAGAATTTATTATTTTCCCAGAGTTGAACTATACTTTAATAAATGTAATTACTCCATGCATAAGAATTCAGAATACAGAATCAACAGAGGGAATAAAGAGGAAAAATGTACTTATCCTACACTGTAGCAAGCTTACTGAGGCTTTACATGAATACATATTTATAAAATTGCTTGTGACAATTCACACGATCTGATTATGTGGTAGGATGCTCTGACAAAGGATTTGATTGCATGGTGCATTGAGCTGTGGCTAGTAAATAATAACCTTCCCTGTTCATTTGTTATTGTTGGGAAAGAGGCAGAATATTGAGAATTCATTTATATCATAATCAAATCAATTACTGATGCAGGACTATGGATGGCATGACATTTATGTTATTCCACTGAATTTTATGAATGAATGATCAATTTTTCTAAAGAGGATGTTAATTTTGATAAGGTCAGCTGTGCTTAAGGTAACCAGCCCATGTCACAGACTTTTTTCCATCTGTGCTGAGCATATAGCCTTGTAAATACATTTCTTAGGTAGAGGTGCAAAAATCGTTAATTACATTTTTCTGAGGCAAAAACTGCCTAAGATTCTGTGTTCAAGTCCAGCATACAAGTTAAAATAAGGGATATAATTTAAATATTAGGGGAAGAGTTTGCATTTGAGGGAGAACAATTTCAGGGAAGGGTACAGATTAAGATATAAAAATCATAATTTTAATGTGATTACTAAAAAGCAAATTTTTTTATATTGCATTTCCTGTGAGGTAAATGCACTTAGCACAAAAATAAATGCCATGACAAGCCCCACTGAACTCAATTATAGGATTTATATAATAAATAAATGTGTACATATATGTGTGTATATTTATAAATGATATGAGGAAAAAAGATAGATATGTGTGTATATATATATATTCCACAGAATAAAAAATATTTCTGTAGCAAGCAATTAATCTGAGAAATGCAAAGTATTCACAATAGGAAAGGTGGTATTAGTAAATGTGAATTATTGTGAATGTAAATTTTGATTGTGCGTATTATAAAACAGATTGAATAAAGTTTAAATTTACTTGGCTTTATTCAGTTTATTTTGGGGCTAGAATTTTTGATGTGTAGATATTTTATTTCCATATGAAATAGTGTCTTATACAAGGAAAGATGTTCAATAAGTATTGCTTGATATTAACTATGACATTTATTGATAATTCCACATATTCTGACATAGATAAAAATTATTTATGTGACCTTTAATAATTAAGATCAGTATGATTAATCTTTATTATTAACAGTATCATTATTGATACTGTTATCAGTATCAGTATTTATTATTTATTGTTAAGAGTATTATTAACAGTATCATATACAATATCATTATTATATGATATTTACTGTTCTTACTGCATAGACAGATTGTGGTAGAAATGTTAGATGAACCAGATGATGCAGTCTCATTCCACTTTATTATCTCAACTGCAGGGAAAATATAAACAACTTTTCCTAGACCACCTTGCAGCTAGGAGTCCTAAAGTACTGACTGAGTCATAGTTCCCATGCAGCAGTGTGGCTCTGGCCACAAGTGGTCTGGAGTGGTCTTCCTGTTTCCCAAATTGAAGCCAAGTTATTATGTTGCTGCTTCCCAGGTGGCGCTAGTGGTAAAGAACCTGCCTGCCAATTCAGGAGACATAAGAGACATGGGTTTGATCCCTGGGTTGGGAAGATTCCCTGGAGGAGGGCATAACAACCCACTCACAGTATTCTTGTCTGGAGAATCCCATAAACAGAGGAGCCTGGCTACAGGCTATAGAGCTACAGTCCATAGGGTCGCAAAGAGTTGGACATGACTGAAGCAATTTAGGAGGCACAATTTTTAAAAGCTTTTTCCCCCAAGTGTGGATACAATGTAGTCTTGTACCCAGCTGCTGACACAATGGCTTTCTGAACACAGTAGCCCCTCCTCAACTGACGTTTCAGTTCCCTGTGGGCAACAACAGTATGAAAATATTAAACTGAAAAAATCCAAGTTTAAACAACTCAAGTTTTAAATGATGCACCATCCCTAGTAGCATGATGAAATCTTGTGTCATCCCACTTAGTCCTGCCTAGAAAGTGAATCGTCCCTTTGTCTAGTGTATCCCACTCATCAGTCACTTTACAACTATCTCATTATGAGGCAGACTATAGAAGCATAGCATTGCTGTGCTCCAGCGACCCTCACTTTACTACTGTCCCCAGAAAACAAGACTAGTGATGCTGGCCATTCAGATATTCCAAAGAGAAGCCTTGAAGTGCTGTTTTTAAGTAAAAAGATAAAAGTTCTCCACTTAATAAGGAAAGAAAAAACAAAACAAAAAAAAAAGCTGTATGCTGAATTTGCTAAGAGAGGAGAGTGAAAAAGTTGGCTTAAAGCTCAACGTTCAGAAAACTAAGATCATGGCATCCGGTCCCATCACTTCGTGGGAAATAGATGGGGAAACAGTGGAAACAGTGTCAGACTTTATTTTTTTGGGCTCCAAAATCAATGCTGACGGTGATTGCAGCCATGAAATTAAAAGACGCTTACTCCTTAGAAGGAAGGTTATGACCAACTTAGATAGCATATTTAAAAGCAGAGACATTACTTTGCCAACAAAGGTCCGTCTAGTCAAGGCTATGGTTTTTCCAGTGGTCATGTATGGATGTGAGAGTTGGACTATAAAGAAAATTGAGTGCCAAAGAATTGATGCTTTTGAACTGTGGTGTTGGAGAAGACTCTTGAGAGTCCCTTGGACTGCAAGGAGATCCAACCAGTCCATCCTAAAGGAGATCAATCCTGAGTGTTCATTGGAAGGACTGATGTTGAAGCTGAAACTCCAATACTTTGGCCACCTCATGCGAAAAGTTGACTCATTGGAAAAGACCCTAATGCTGGGAAGGATTGGGGCAGGTGGAGAAGCGGACGACAGAGGATGAGATGGTTGGATGGCATCACCGACTCAATGGACATGAGTTTGGGTAGACTCTGGGAGTTGGTGATGGACAGGGAGGCCTGGAGTGCTGCGATTCATGGGGTTGCAAAGAGTCGGACACGACTGAGAGACTGAACTGAACTGAACTGATGGTAAGAACAAATCTTGTATTTGTGAAATTGTGAAAGAAAAATGAAACCGATGCTAGTTTTGGTGTAACATTTCATTTCAAAATGCAAAACTTGTGGCCAGTGTGTGAAAAGTTCTAGGTTAAGATGGAAAAGGCATGATTTGTACAATAGGATAGAGAAAGACCACATTCACATAACTTTTAATATAATATATTGCTGTAATTGTTCTATTTTATTATTAGGTTTTTTCTTTAATTGTTCAGTTGTTCAGTCATGTCAGACTCTTCTCAACCATTTGGACCACAGCCTGCAAGGTTCCTCAGTCTGTGGGATTCTCCAGGCAAGAATAGTGGAGTGGGTTGCCTGCCCTCCTCCAGGGGATCTTCCTGACCCAGGGGTCGAACCTGTGTCTCCATTGTTCTCTTTTACTAGTGGTTGTTAAATGAAGCTTTGTGGGAGGTATTTATGTATAAGAAAAACAATATGTGTAGATTATTGCACTTTCCATGGTTTCAGGCATCCTCTGGGAGTCTTGGACTGTGTCCATGGTGTATAAGCGGTGATCATTGTGTAGTAGGAGTAGCAGCTCTCTTGATGGGCAGGCTGTATGGTGGTAACCAGGAAGGCGTTTACCCAGCCAAAACTAGTAGCAGCTCTCTTGATGGGCAGGCTGTATGGTGGTAACCAGGAAGGCATTTACCCAGCCAAAACTAGTGCTTGCACCGACAACCTCCTCAACAGTTTTGTGAGCACTGGAATGCCTAAATGTAATCAGTTAATGCTTGAAATACCTAAAATTATTTCCATTATCTACATGCAAATCTTAATTGTTATTCACATGTAAACCCATGGCTGATTCATGTCAATGTATGGCAAAAACTATTACCATATTGTAAATAATTAGCCCCCAACTAAAATAAATAAATTTATAAAAAAAAAAAAAAAAGAAAAGCAAAAAAATAAATAAATAAATAAATAAATAAATTCCTGTAAAAACTTATCTGATTTCCTTAATCTTGTTATATATTATGTCACTTAAGCAGCCTCAGATTTTGAAAGAGTTTTTAAGAATCTAAATGTTAGGGTACCTATTTTGGAAGTTTTGATGAAATAATGAAGAAGAATATATCTTATCTTTCAACCAGTATATGTTTATTCAGGGTGGGTCACGTGACACACATGGGGGTAGATGCTGGGGATTTAATCACAAATTAAACAGAGTTCCTACCCCCTAAAATACCAGGATACATTAGGGGGGAAATAGATAAACACATAAACCAATATACAGTTCAGTAATGCAACAGCAACTTTCCAGGTGGTTCAGGGGTTAAGACTCCTCCTTCAAGTGCAGGGGAAGTGGGTTCAATCCCTGGTTGGGAAATCAAAGGTCCCATATGCCTTGGGGTGTGGCCAATATTAACAAACAAACAAAAAAATAAATAAAAAATAATGCAACAGGGAAAATCATTCATGACATTTAAAAAAAGTGTTTTTTTCCTATTACCTCAGCCAGATGTAGATGTAGAGACTTGGCAAGAGTTAGCCCGTCAGATCCTCTGGGGGAAGGAAGGATGGCTCCCGTAGCACTGCTGGCTATTTGAATCATTAAGCTGTTTTCCTGCAAAAATAAACCATGCTTGACCATAAAGTATCCAAACAAAAGGATGAGAGGCTGAGTAGAGACTTACTAGTCAGGAGACCCCATCATGAATGACATTTTGCAGCTTTATAGCAATTGTAAACATGGCCAGGGAGAAAGAGCAAACACTGACATGACTCAAAACAGGAAAAAGTATGACCTTATGTTAATTTGAATAATATTTTTTCAGCATTGGTGAGGAGGCTAGGTCATTGATATGAAGTAACAACTAAATAGAGCAGGCCAAAAAAAGTGAGAAGTATTTGAAGGTAATTTCGAACTCCATGTTGACTAGCACAGGAGCTGAAAGGAAAGAATGTGTCTAAAATGGTTCTTAGACAAGTTCTGGCCTGAGTGAATAGCTATACTAAGATTAAAACTGAAATGAAGAAAATATAGGTAAAAAGTAGGTTGGGGTTGCATCTGATTGATGTTTCATTTTTTTATGTTAGTGTATTCAGTTAGGTTATAGCCAAGTTTTGCCTGCTAATCATCTTACACACCTTTCTGTGGGTATTTTTTGTTGTTGATCTTATACCCCTGAGGAGGAAACTGTAATTCCCATGTGGTCCTCTAGAATGTGGAAATGTAGAGTTATTGATTCTTTCCTTTTTTGTAAACTTAAAATTCTTTTCCATAAAGGCATAGCATAATATACATTTTCATTCTTTACACTGATGTTTACATTGTTGAAATGATTGTTTTAAAAAAAGACAATTTAAAGCTCCTGGCATTATCGATAGTCTTTCTCATAAAATATGTTTATATTCATTTTCTTCCAAAAATGATCACATTTTGGAGATATTTGAGATTAAAAGTTTTATAATAATATGCATATGTGCCCCATAGGTATCTCAAACTTTTCAGTTTCATGTTCCAACACATACACAAGTGCAAGCAAATCCATGTGCAAACATGTCCACACATACAGTTTTAGGCTCTGTATAATTTCAACTTCAATGCAAATTTGACTAGATTGCTAAAGGGAACTTTTAGAAATTCTAAGGAATAAAAACTGTGAAATTTTCTTTGTTGTAGTAGAAAAAATCTTTTACACTTCAAAATATTCATAATTATTGAGTCTTGAGTACCACTTCACAGGATTTATTATATGGAAACTGGTACAAGTTGAGAAACGTTTCTGTGTTATGTTGTTTTTGTATTGCCATAATGTGAGAAGCAGAAGCTATATTTAGATTCATCAAAAGAAAATGGTTAACACATTATTGATTGGGAGACTTTTGCAAGAACTGACACCTATGGCCTTAATACATCTCTGGTGTTAAAAAAAAAGTAAACTTTCATATAGTAGAATATTACAAAGTTCCTAAAATAATGTTGTAGAATATTTAATGACATACAGTATATTTGTGATATGAATAATATGACATAGTAAAAATAAGTATTAAAGAAAATCAGCTTTATAATACCTTAACTTTTAAATTTCTTGTTAATGAAATTATAGTTATATGCAGTTATACTTCCATATATTTTTGGAATAAAAATGAAATATTTTTATAAAAACAAAGTGGAATTGTAGTAATTGTTATTGAATTCAGTAACTTTTATAAGTCTCATCTTTTCCACTGTATTTTATTATAATTAAATACAAACAAGCAAATACATAATACTGGCAAAATTCCCTTGCTCCACCTTTTACTTGATATGCCAAATCAACCTATATAATGAAAAAGCCTTTTGAAATAGCACGTTATTATTAGTCAGCAGAATTAGAATCATTGGTGTCCTTTATATATCACCAATGTGGTGAACCGTATCATAGAAATAACATATAAATTCTTTATATACATATTTTGTGTAAAGAATCCTGAACTAGAGGTAGATAAACTTGGTTTCAGAACAATATCACTTTGTTCATAAGAATTGTACCTTTGAGCCAAGAACTTTATGTTGACAGGAAAACATCAGTTTCTATATGTATAAGTTGAAGATAAAGAAGTTAGTGTTTATTAATAAATACATAATAAATAAATATCAGTATTTCTTAGAGGGAATCTTGCAAAGTTAGATAATATTTGATTGTGTATGCTTTGCCTTAGGAAATACTCATTTGCAGTGAAAGATGAAAGAATTCTATTAAATATCTAGTGTCAGCCAAAGAGGCCAATTGTATTTTCTTAGTAATTTCTTCATCAAATAAAGAACAAATAATATTTTTTTAGATAACAATAGTATAGCTGTATTTAATAATATGTATTTTATCTCCTGTGATCTCAAGGTGGACAAGTGTGAAGAATCCACCTGCCAATGCAGGAAATACAAGAGATGAGTTCAATCCCTGGGTGAGGAAGATGCCCTGGAGAAGGGAATGGCAACCCACTCCAGTATTCTTGCCTGGAGAATCCCTTGGACAGAGGAGCCTGGAGGGCTGCAGTCTTTGGGGCCGCAAAAGAATCAGACACAACTGAGAAACTGAGCATATACATATTTTATCTCCTAGTGTGTTTATGAATACCTCAGTGTGATGATATAAAGTTAGAGTTATTCCAAATAGTTAATTAATCATAGAAAACAATTCCCTCTTTGGAATGGGTGAGCAAGGCTGCCTGCCATTCATGGTGCTTCAGAATGGGCAGTGCACAGCCAGCCCTGGTCTATGCAGGAAAAATGGAGATACAGAATAACAAGGGCAGATTTAAAAATCGCCTGGATATTTTTGGCAATGAAACAAAACACATACTTTTTTGCTTACTCATCTGTATAATTCAGAGATAAAATCTGAGACTATGCTACTTCTTGATTGTTTTAATAATCAATTTTACTTTTGACTGCTCTACGTAATTTGTAAATGTAATTCTTAACTTTAAATATAGAACAAAAATCATAATGATGTAGTCAGAGAGATTAACAGTCTTGCTTCTGGATGCATGTGTAAAGTAATTATCACGATCTACTGACTAGTAGTTCCTTTGCTATGCTAAAGTTTCTCTCTCATCAAGATTTTATATGTAGATATATGTACATTTTAATACTATATATTTATATCTCATTGCATTTTCATAAAGGTAGAAAGTCCTGTTTGTATATACCATCTAAAATCATAACTATTAAGATAATAAATGGGCATTTTAAATTAAGTATATTGGATGTTACGTTAAAAAAAGAATGTATGGAACACAAAAATAAGACCTAAGGCAGGTTAATTGAAAAAAGTTTAAGAATCAGCTAGAACAGAGTCCTTTTCTCAGGAGGGTTCTGCTAATGAGATTGCTCTAAGATGATCTCATGTTCCCCTGCTGGGGTATGTTATCACTTAATAACCAATTGAAAATAGTAGTACTAAGATAGTATAGATGAACTCAGATAAAGGACTGCTTTCCCCCTTGCTGTGTTACTGTATTAATTTCTCCTTACTTTAATTATATAACAGAAATCATATTGACACCTAAAAATAAATGTCTCAGAATTTTTATAATTTAAGAAACCAAAGGAAGTCACACATATTACAATACAATTTAATATTATCTCAAGTAAACCTCTGGAGAAGACAATGGCACTCCACTCCAGTACTCTTGCCTGGAAAATCCCATGGACGGAGGAGCCTGATAGGCTACAGTCCATGGGGTCGCTAAGAGTCGGACACAACTGAGCGACTTCACTTTCACTTTTCCCTTTCATGCACTGGAGAAGGAAATGGCAACCCACTCCAGTATTCTTGCCTGGAGAATCCTAGGGACGGCGGAGCCTGGTGAGCTGCCGTCTATGGGGTCACACAGAGTAGGACACGACTGAAGCGACTTAGCAGCAAGTAAACCTCTGTGATTCCTTCTACTGGATATACATAAAATAAATGCTTCTTCATCACATTCCTAAATAAAAAGTTAATAAATGTTCATAAACATTGCTTCTGGATATTATTGGTTATAATATTGGAAGATACAGTGTACTAGTCTCATTATCTTTTGAAATACATTATTATTATTAAGAAAGGAGAAATCCTATAAACTGGATACACAGAAAGACAGATAAAAATGTATTTATATGTTACACTACTATCATTCCTCACAAGAGGAATCTCTAACAGATATATAAAATTTTCAGCTTTAATATCTGTAGTGTGAAAATTATTCAGAGGATATTTTATTAGGGAGGAAATAATGATTATGTTGAAGGAAATGTATCATGCAATTATTTTAAAATTACAGATGTAAAAAATCTGCAGATATAATTAATTTACATGTTTTCCAGCTAAAATTTGCAGAACTGAAGAGTCTATTCTAATATATTTATAAATAACAAACATTAAGTAATATTTGAATGTTATAGGGATGAATTACTATTGAATGCAAAGAGTGTTTTATATATATTTTTTTCTTTTTTAGTAAATGAATTACATAATTATCTCCTTAAACAAAGTAAAGATTTATTTTGGGTAAGAGTTCCATAAGGCTGGAAAAATCAAATTTGATTTGGCTTTTATCCCCAAACAAGACTCAGGATGCATTCAACTGAAGACTACAAAAAAAAAAAAAATGACTGAATTATTGATTTTCCTATGTTGAAATATATTCCAGGTTTCTGATGCATCTTCCGTGCGAAACATGGTTCCTCCCAGTTGTATTGACCAAATAACAAGGAAATAGCCATAAGCAACTTAGTGATAAGTGAAGGAAATGGAAGTTCAAAGCCATTAAATAACATTAAAAATGGCATAACTGTTGTAACAGAATAATTCCTGAGTGTTGTTGTAAGCCAGAGATCTGAGAAAATGAGCAACAATGCCCAAGGACTGAAACTGTGCTGAGGGATTTAAAGAGTGTGTCTCAGGACGAAGTTTGCAGGAAGAGAAAAAGCACATGGACAAAGGTGGGAGGGATGTGGGAAGGTGACGTTCCAGGAACCCGCAGGTGCTGTAGTGCACCACCCTGTGACCGGGAGAAAGCAATAATGAGAGATAATGGAAAAGGAGACGCAGGTCAAATCATGCAGATGTGAACTACACTGAAGCACTTTTTCTTTTGCTGAGAGAAACTGGACTCCATAGAAGCATTTTAAGCAAGGGGATGGGTGTTTCAAAGTTTAGACAGAGGTCGGTCATTTTTTTTTTCCCCAAAAGTCCAGATAGTAAAACAAACAAACAAAAAAATGTATTTGCTTGAAATACTGTTTTTTTTTAAACTACTATGTTCTAACATTGTAATTTGAATGGAGCTGTGGACAGTATATGATATGTGAGGGCATGTCATTTACAAAACAGTGGTGTTGAATTTGACATGTGGGCTGTGGTTTGCCAGTCCCTGGTTTAGAAAGACCAGTCTGGCCTTGATGAAGATAATGTCTGCTCCGGAGACATAAACCAAGTAGCTGTAGGCTGTAGAATGAAGCCTTTGGGAAGGAAGAATTACAAAGTTATTGATGTTATAAAATACAAAGAACCTAGCACCAAATTAGATCTGAGGGTTATGGAAGAGACTAACTGTGGATGACTCCCACATTGCTGGCACAGACAAAAAGTTGTATGGTGGCATTGCTGTTTGATTGGAGGAAGAGTGGATTCAGGAATGTAAAGAGAGTTAGAAGTTAAATTTGTGTATGTTCAGTTTGGATGCCAGGATATATCTAGGGAGACTTTTCAAAGTAAGCAGTTAGATATGCTTCTATCTAGAGAGAAAGATTTAATCTGGGCTTTTGCATATAACAACCACCTGATGACACAGAAAGCAAATAAAATTACTCAATGAAAATCCATAGTGTGGAATGAAAAGGGGCTTAGGGAAATATCTTAGAAATTCTCACATTAGCCAAGAAAATTGAATATGCAAAAGAAAAATAGCCAGAGAAATATGGCAGGTAAACAATTGTGTATTGAAAGTTAGAGAGATTCCAGCTTCCAGGATGTAGAGAGCTCAAAGGAACATCATTTCCACTCTGACAACAACAACAGCAAAAACACTCAGTTCAGTTCAGTTCAGACACTCAGTCGTGTCCAACTCTTTGTGACCCCATGAACTGTAGCATGCCAGGCTCCCCTGTCCATCACCAACTCCCTAAGTTTACCCAAACTCATGTCCATTAAATTGGTGAATCCATCCAACCATCTCATCCTCTGTCATCCCCTCCTCCTACAGTCTTTTCCAGTGAGTCAGTTCGTCTCATCAGGTGGCCAAAGTATTGGAGTTTCAGCTTCAACATCAGTCCTTCCAATGAACACCCAAGACTGATCTCCTTTAGGACGGACTGATTGGATCTCCTTGCAGTCCAAGTTTCTCTCAAGAGTCTTCTCCAACACCACAGTTCAAAAGCATCAATTCTTTGGCACTCAGCTTTCTTTATAGTCCAAATCTCACATCCATCCATGGCAACAGAAAAACCATAGCATTGACTAGGCAGACCTTTGTTGGCAAAGTAGTCTCTGCTTTTCAATATGATGTTGAGATTGGTCATAGCTTTCCTGTCAAGGAGTAAGTGAGTTTATTTTCATGGCAGCAGTCACCATCTTCAGTGATTTTGGAGCCCCCCAAAATAAAATCTGTCACTGTTTCCATTGTTTCCCCATCTATTTGCCATGAAGTGATGGGACCGGATGCCTTGAACTTAGTTTTCTGAATATTAAGCTTTAAGCCAACATTTTCATTCTCCTCTTTCACTTTCATCAATAGGCTCTTTAGTTCTTCTTCGATTTCTGCCATAAGGGTGGTGTCATCTACATATCTGAGGTTATTGATATTTCTTCTGGCGATGTTGATTCCAGCCTGTGCTTCCTCCAGCCCAGCGTTTCTCAAGATGTACTCTGCATATAAGTTAAATAAGCAGGGTGACAATATACAGCCTTGAAGTACTCTTTTCCTATTTGGAAACAGTCTGTTGTTCCATGTCCAGCTCTAACGGTTGCTTCCTGACCTGCATACAGATTTCTCAAGGGGCCGGTCAGGTAGTCTGGTATTCCCATCTCTTTCAGAATTGTCCACGGTTTATTGTGGTCCACAGAGTCAAAGGCTTTGGCATAGTCAATAAAGCAGAAATAGATACATTTCTGAAACTATCTTGCTTTTTTGATGACCCAGCAGATGTTGGCAATTTGATATCTGGTTCCTCTGCCTTTTCTAAAACCAGCTTGAACATCTGGAAGTTCACAGTTCACATATACTGAAGTCTGGCTTGGAGAATTTTGAGCATTACTTTACTAGCATGTGAGATGAGAGCAATTGTGAGGTAGTCTGAGCATTCTTTGACATTTCCTTTCTTTGGGATTGGAATGAAAACTGACCTTTTCCAGTCCTATGGCCACTGCTGAGTTTCCAAATTTGCTGACACATTGAGTGCAGCACTTTCACAGCATCATCTTTTAGGATTCAAAATAGCTTAACTGGGATTCTCTCCCCTCCACTAGCTTTGTTTTTAGTGATGCTTCCTAAGGCCCACTTGACTTCACATTCCAGGAACCTGGCTCTAGGTGAGTGATCACACCATCATGATTATCTGGGTCATGAAGATCTTTTTTGTACGGTTTTTCTGTGTATTCTTGCCACCTCTTCTTAATATCTTCTACTTCTATTAGCTTCATACCATTTCTGTCCTTTTTTGAGCCCATCTTTGCATGAAATGTTCCCTTGGTATCTCTAATTTTCTTAAAGAGATCTCTAGTCTTTCCCATTCAATTGTTTTCCTCTATTTCTTTGCATTAATCACTGAAATGCTTTCTTATCTATCCTTGCTATTCTTGGAACTCTGCATTCAAATGAGTGTATCTTTCCTTTTCGCCTTTGCTTTTTGCTTCCCTTCTTTTCACAGCTATTTGTAAGGCCTCCTCAGACAGCCATTTTGCTTTTTTGCATTTCTTTTCCATGGGGATGGTCTTGATCCCTGTCTCCTGTACAATGTCACGGACCTCTGTCCATAGTTCCTCAGGCACTCTATCTATCAGATCTAGTCCCTTAAATCTATTTGTAACTTCCACTGTATAGTCATAATGGAATTGATATTGGTCATACCGGAAATGTCTAGTGGTTTCCCCTACTTTCTTCAATTTCAGTCTGAATTTGGCAATAAGGAATTCATGATCTGAGCCACAGTCAGCTCCTCATCTTGTTTTTGCTTACTGTATAGAGCTTCTCCATCTTTGGCTGCAAAGAATATAATCAGTCTGATTTTGGTATTGACCATCTGATGATGTCCATGCGTAGAGTCTTCTCTTGTGTTGTTGGAAGAAGGTGTTGCTATGACTAACACCTTCTTGGCAAAACCAAGAAGTGTGTTCTCTTGGCAAAACCCTATTAGCCTTTGCCCTACTTCTTTCTGTACTCCAAGGCCAAATTTGCCTGTTACTCCAGGTGTTTCTTGACTTCCTACTTTAGCATTCCAGTCCCCTATAATGAAAAGGACATCTTTTGAGGTGTTCATTCTAAAAGATCTTGTAGGTCTTCATAGAACCGTTGAACTTCAGCTTCTTCAGCATTACCGCTCAGAGCATAGCCTTGGATTACCGTGATATCCAATAGTTTGCCTTGTAAATGAACATAGATCATTCTTTCATTTTTGAGACTGCATCCAAGTACTGCAGTTCAGACTGTTTTGTTGACTATGATGGCTACTCCATTTCTTCTAAGGGAATCTTGCCCACAGTAGTAGATATAATGTCATCTGAGTTAAATTCACCTATTCCAGTCCATTTAGTTCGATGATTCCTAGAATGTTGACATTCACTCTTGACATCCCCTGTTTGCCCACTTCCAATTTGCCTTGGTTCATGGACCTAACATTCCAGGTTCCTATGCAATATCACTCTTTACAGACTCAGACCTTGCTTCTATCACCAGTCACACCCACAATTGAGTATTGTTTTTGCTTTGGTTCCGTCTCCTCATTCTTTCTGGAGTTATTTCTCCACCAATCTCCAGTAGTATATTGGGCACCTACTGACCTGGGAAGTTCATCTTTCAGTGTCCTACCTTTTTGCCTTTTCATACTGTTCATGGGGTTCTCAAGGCAAGAATACTGAAGTGGTTTGCCACGCCCTTCTCCAGTGGAGCACGTTTTGTCAGAACTCTCTGCCATGACCCGTCCGTCTTGGATGGCCCTACAGGGCATTGAGTTAGACAAGGCTATGGTTCATGTGATGAGATTGGTTAGTTTTCTGTGATTGTAGTTTCAGTCTGTCTGCCCTTTGATGCCCTCTCTCTGCACCTACCGTCTTACTGAGGTCAGGTAAACAATTGTGTACTGAAAATTAGAGAGATTCCAACTTCTAGGATGTAGAGACCTCAAAGGAACATCATCCCGATTCTGACATCAACAACAGCAACAACAACAAACACTCAACAAACTTCTAATTCATGTATTTATCCAAATACAGAGAAATCTAATGGTTTAATTTCTAAAGAAACTCAAGGCACATGGTACCTTCAGGTAGAGAGGACAGGGGAACATATAGTCATCCAAAATTAATGCAACTAGATACAGATTAAAAAGAGTTCATCATGAGATAATGAGTAATATGGAGGGCTCACTGGAGGGGCAATGTGAAAACCACGGGAACTGCAGGATTGAGGGAATCCCACTGGGCACTCCCAGAAAATAATAGAAAAGGTACTGAGAGGGGCACACTGTGGTTGCCACCAGAAAGGAGAAGAGCAGCTTCTGAGAAGGAAATGAGCCTCTGCCCATGTCCATCCCTCCTTTTTCTAAAACGGGGAAGAGCCTTGAATCTGTGAAACAAAGGGAACACACACGGTTGTTTTTATTGCACTGGTAATAATGTAAGGCAGCTACAGAGAGAAAGCAAGGAAGTAAAAAATTATCTGAACCCACAGCTACATGGAGGAGGGAGGGTGGCAGGAATCCCAAGAAGGCCAGACCCATAAGACCTGGGGACACCAACCTGTGTGAGCCAAAGGTGGTTATTCAGAACAGAGACACAGACTCCGCACGATCCCTCATTAATAAGCTTTTGTCATTGTTCAGTCACTCAGTTGTGTCTAACTCTTTGTGACCCCATAGACTGCATCTAACCAGGCTTCCCTGTTCATCACCACCTCCAAGAGCTTGCTCAAACTCATTTCCATTGAGTCAGTGATGCCATCCAACCACCTCTCCTCTATTCCCTTCTCCTCTTGCCTTAAATCTTTCCCTGCATCATGGTCTTTTCCAGGGAGTCGGCTGTTCATATCAGGTGGCCAAAGAATTGGAGCTTCAACTTTAGCATCAGACCTTCCAATGAATATTCAGAGTTGATTTCCTTTAGGATTCACTAGTTTGATATTCTTGCAGTCCAAGGGACTCTCAAGAGTCTTCACCAACACCACAGTTCAAAAGCATCAATTCATTAGCACTTAAGCTTATTTATGGTCCAACTCTCACATCCCTATATGACTACTGGAAAAACCATAGCTTGATTAGATGCACCTTTGTTGGTAAAATAATGTCTCTGCTTTTTAATATGCTGTCTAGGTTGGTCATAGCGTTTCTTTCAAGGAACAAGTGTCTTTTATTTTCATGGTTGCAGTCAGTGTCTGCAGTGATTTTGGAGCCCAAGAAAGTAAAGTTGTCACTGTTTTCATTGTTTCCCCATCTATTTGCAATGAACTTATGGGACCGAATAACATATTAGGTTTTAGAATGTTGAGTTTTAAGCTAGCTTTTTCACACTCCTCTTTCAGTTTCGCCAAGAGGCTCATTAGTTCCTCTTCGCTTTCTGCCATAAGGGTGGTATTATCTGCGTATCTGAGGTTATTGATATTTCTCCCAGCAGTCTTGATTCCAGCTTGGGCTTCATCCAGCCCAGCATTTTGCATGATATACTCTGTATAGAATTTAAATAAGCAGGGGGACAACATTGAGTCCCTTTCCCAGTTTTGAACATGCTCCTTTCCCAGTTTTGAACCAGTCCATTGATCCATTTCTGGTTCTAACTGTTGATTCTTGACTTGGAAAGAGGTTTGGTGGGAGTCAGGTAAGGTGGTCTGGTATTCCCATCTCTTTAACAATTTTCCACAGCTTGTTGAGATCCATACAGTCAAATGCTTCAGTGTAGTCAATGAGGCAGATGTAGATTCTTTTCTGGAATTCTCTTGCTTTTTCTATAAACCACTGGATGCTGTCATTTTGATCTCTGTTTCTCCTGCCTTTTCTAAATCCAGCTTGAACATCTGGAAATTCTTGGTTCATGTACTGTTGAAGCCTAATTTGAAGGATTTTGAGCATTACTTTGCTAGCATGTGAAATGAGTGCTATTGTGTAATCATTTGAACATTCTTTGGCATTGCTGTTCTTTGCGATTGGGATGAAAACTGACCTTTTTCAGGCCTATGGCCACTGTTGAGATTTTCAAATTTGCTGGCGTATTGAGTGCAGCACTTTCACAGCATCGGCTTTTAGGATTTGAAATACTTCTGCTGGAATTCCATCACCTCCATTAGCTTTGTTCATAGTAATACTTCCTGAAGCCCACTTGGCTTCATACCCCAGGATGTCTGGCTCTAGGTGAGTGGTCACACCCTTATGGTTATCTGGGTCATTAAAATCTTTTTCTTTTTGTAGTTCTTCTGTGTATTCTTACCACCTAGTCATAATATCTTCTGCTTCTGTTAGGTCCATACCTTTTCTGTGCTTTATTGTGCCCATTTCTGCATGAAATGTTCCCTCAGTATCTCTACTTTTCTTGAAGAAATCTCTAGTCTTTTGTGTTCTACTGATCACTGAGGAAGGCTTTCCTATCTCCCCTTGCTGTTCTTTGGATCTGTGCATTCAGATGGATATATCTTTCCTTTTCTTCTTTGCCTTTAGCTTCTCTTCTTTTCTCAGCTATTTCTAAGTCCTCCTCAGACAACCATTTGGCCTCTTTGCATTTCTTCCTCTTGGGAATGGTTTTGATCACTGCCTCCTGTACAGTGTTATGAACATCCATCCATAGTTTTTCAGACATTCTATCAGATCTAATCACTTGAGTCTATTTGTCACATCCACTGTATAATTGTAAGGGGTTTTATTTAAATCACACCTGAATAGCCTAGTAGTTTCCACTATTTTTTCAATTTAAGTCTGAATTTTGCAATAAGAAGTTCATGATCTGAGCCATAGTCAGCTCCCAGTCTTGTTTTTGCTGATTGTATAGAACTTCTCCATCTTTAGCTGCAAAGAATATAATCAATTTGATTTCAATATTGACAATCTGGTGATGTTCATGTGTAGAGTTGTCTCTTGCGTTGTTGGAAATGGGCTTTTGCTATAACCAGTGAATTCTCTTGGCAAAACTCTGTTAGCCTTTGCCGTGCTTCATTTTGTACTCAAAGGACAAACTTGCCTTTTATTCTAGGTATTTCTTGATTTCCTACTTTTGCATTACAGTCCCCTATGATGAAAAGGGCATCTTTTTTTTGGTGTTAGTTCTAGAAGGTTTTGTGGGTCTTCATGAGTGAGTGAGTGTGTGCGTGAAATTTGCTCATTTGTGTCCAACTTTTAGAACCTCATGCACTATACAGTCCATGGAATTCTCCAGGACAGAATGCTGGAGAGGGTAGATCTTCATAGAACTATTCAACCTCAGGTTCATAGAGCCATTCAACTTCACCATTAACAAGCTAATGGGTTAAATACTAAGCCCTCAGACAATTGCTTGGGGAGAGTAGGAAAGGAGAAAGAGGGCACAAAGATATCCTCTCTGATGCAGAGCACAAAAATCTCAGTCAAAACTGAGCAGAAGTGCCTTCTCTGTGAAATCAACTCTCACACAGATTTCTAGGTGTCTCTATAAGAATTTAAGTCTGAATTGCAAACGTGTAAAGACAGCGATCACATCTCAGTCCCCACTCAAATCTACAGAGGTTAGGTCAACCCCCCACACTGAAGGTCTATCAGGAAAAATAAAAAGGTGTGATCATTCCTGTTATAAATACTATTTATCTCAGTCTTTACAATTCTACATGACATATGCCATTTTCATATGAAAATCATGAGACATAACAGTAATAGAGACATGAAATAGAATACCTTTTTCATGTGTAACAGTAGAGGCAAACCAGCCAAAGAAAGAATCAGCAGACTGAAAATAGGTCAGTGGAAATTGTGTTGCGTGTGCTAAGCCACTTCGGTCATTTCCTACTCTTTGCCACCCTATGGACTGTGGCTTGCCAGGCTCCTCTGTCCATGGGATCCTCCAAGCACAATTACTGGAGTGGGTTGCCATGCCCTCCTCCAGGGGATCTTCCTGACCCAGGGATTGAAATCGCATATCGTATATCTCCTGTATTGGCAGGTGTGTTCTATACCACCAGCACCACCTGGGAATTCCCGGTGGAAATTAGATCAGTGAAAACACAAAGAGAAAAATAACTTTAAAAATAAAAGTTTCAAGGTCTGTATGTCAATATAAAACTTACAAAATATGTATAATTGGAATCCTACAGAGAGAAGGGCAAAGAAATAGTTGAAGAAATAATGGCAGCATTTTTTAAAAAAAATAATATTGTCAGATATCAAAATGCTTATTTGAAAATTACACACAATGCAAAAAGAAAAAAAAACTTTAACACTATATATGATATTTAAGCTGTTGGTACCTATTTTCCTTTATCTGTAAACTGAGAGGAGCTGAAAGCAGTGCCATCCCTGTGGCAATGAATGGATCCAGCCCCTAGGTGCTAGGTTTCTAAATACCATTCTTAATAAGAGGAAGCAGGATCCTTTCAGATCTAGTTGACTCTCAACCTGAGGAAGGAAAAATCTAGGATGATCCTAGAGCATCTTCTGGTGCCAGAAAATACTGCCGTACTCATACTTTCTTGTATTATTACTTGTTAACAAAAATTTAAAAAGACAGTGTTACTGAATATGCAAGGATCAACAGCAGCTCAGTGGACAAAACTGATAAGAAACATAATGGTCCATGGATTTATTATAATCATTTGATATTTATTGGTCAGCATATTTTTATTGATCAAAATACTAAATTTAAATTATAAATAAGTGGCTTTGAATTTCAATACAATATTCAGATGTATAATATAAGAAGTCATTAAATTATCAGTTTTTTTCAATATAATGGTATGAGGTATGTCAATATTGATACAAGGGTAAAAAACAAAAAAAGTCAGTAGAAAATAACCTTACATTAATGCTGAGAAGAGTTGCAAGAGGATATATATTGAAAGTGAAGTGAATTGTTGTCAGTCATGTCCAACTCTTTGCAGCCCCATGGACTATAGCCTGCCATGGTCCCTAGTCCATTGAATTCTCCAGGCAAGAACACTGGAGTGGGTAGCCATTCCCTTCTCCAGGGCATCGTCCTGATGCAGGGATCAAACCTAGGTCTCCTGCATTGCAGGCAGTTTCTTTTCTGTCTGAGCCACAAGGGTCCAAAATAGTATCTGTGTATTAGGCAGTCATTGGTACATAAAGAAAGGGAAATGAATTACTACTTTCAGGTTATCTGTCTTTTCATGATTGGTATAGTCATGCACATTACCCAGATTTTAGGGTGTTACCATTTTTTTTTAATTAGTATGCTTTGCATCTACCTTCTTCCAATAGACATGAAACTGAATATGTAAGACTCTGTCTATGCATGATTTATTGCTGGTGCTTTAGATTCTTTAGAGTAGAATATCTGTACAACAAACAATACTTTTATTTAATCAACAAACGTTATTGACCTCCTACTAAATTGTATTATCTATTCTTCATGCCATAAATATAGAAATGAACTAACGAGGACAAGTCCCAGTCTTCACAGAATTTATATTTGGGGGGAGGCAGAGAAATTTAATATTAAACAAATAAGTACACATAATAAGTTAAGGTGGTAAGAAAAGAATATGAAGGAAAGTAAGATAAGACTTCCCAGATGGTGCAGCAATAAAGAATCCATCAATCAATGCAGGAGACATGACTGATGTGGGTTCATCCCTGAGTTGGGCAGATCCCCTGGAGAAGGAAATGTCAGACCACTCCAGTATACTTGCCTAGGAAATCCCAAGGACAGGGGAGCATGGTGGGCTATAGTCCATGGGGGCACCAAGAGTCGGACACCGCTGAGCACAGCACAGCACAAGAGCGACTACCAGTGGGGCATGGTAAGGAACGTCCTCGCTAGGCAGATGATGTAACTAAGACCAAAATGAAGAGAAAGAGAAAGCTGTTGGAGGAAGAGAATTACAGGCAGAGGACATTGCTAATGCAAAACTGTGACAGAGCAACAGGCTTGATGAGTTCAAACACAAGCAAAAAGAATAATGCCCAATTAATTTCATTCAGTGAAAATTCTTCAGGAGTCTCATAGGAACCATGAAAAACATAAAGAATTAGGATTTAAAGAAAGTAGAGACAATTCAGAGTCTTTTATAGCATGAGCATTCTGAAATTGTGATTTGTTGACATTTCATAACATATTTTATAAATTATCCAAGTTTCAAGTGTATCTAAATCTATATATTGTAAGTTCATTAAATATTATTTAGTAAGTGCATATTAAATGCCAGTGGATACTGTCCTCTTGATTAACTTTTAATATGAACTTAAAATAAGGCATGTTTGGCAGCATATTGTTTCATATCATATGATAGCATTGTTTAACAGGTCTGTGCTTAGTTGCTCAGATGTGCATTTGTGCTTAGCTGTTAGACTGTTTGCAACCCCATGAACTATAGCCCACCAGGCTCCTCTATCCATGGGATTCTCCAGGCACGAATACTGGAATGGGTGGCGCTGCCATCCTCCAGGGAATCTTCCTAACCCAGGGATCAAACCCAGGTCTCCTGCATTGCAGGTGGATTCTTTACCATCTGAGCCACCAGGGAAGCCCTTAATAGGTCTACCCAAAGATTATGTAAGGAAATGTTCTTCATTCTACTTACTGTTTCCTACTGATAAGATCTTAGATTTAGTGGAGTTACAGAATAACTCCCTGTAGAAAAGTTAGGTCCAATGGTTGTAGTTATTTGCCCCAAAGGATATTACCAGTCTTATATTTAACAGAAAACTTATCCTGAAATGTTTTATTAACTTTTCATAACTACTCGCCTCCTCAAATGTTCTTTGATCAAGCCTTACCATCTCTCTGGTGTCCTTTTTAATCAGTGGATCAAATGAAATTGTCAATACCTATACATTTTATGGGCTTCCCGGGTGGCTCAGTGGTAAAGAATCCACCTGCAGTGCAGGAGCCATGTGTCCAATCCCTGGGTCAGGAAGATCTCCTAGAGAAGAAAATGGCAACCCACTCCAGTATTCTTGCCTTAGAAATTCCACTGACAAAGGAGCCTGGCAGGCTACAGTCCATGGGGTTGCAAAGAGTCTAACACAGCTAAGCATGAATGCATACATTTTATATTTATTTAAGAATCATATTTGTAACTTTTAGATCATTATATTTCAACAAAGATATACATAATTTTTCAATCAACATATATATGTAACATAACAGATAAAATGCAAAATGTAAATATCTTAATGCTTGCTTTTCTTCAGAATTTTGGTTTTCTTTTCTCCTGAGAATTGCTGCATAAATATTTGTTTAGGCTTGCCTGTACCAAGCTGTATTATATTGTTTATAATAATGTAAGACTTCCTGCAAGACAAAGACTATGTTTGTGACATATTTGCATACAAATATATAGTTTTGAAGGAAAAAAGCCATTTGATTTTAAAAGCTTATTATAACAGTTGCATCTTATGTAAATATCCTTACTAATGTTGTCTTACAAGTAAAAATATTATTTTATCATATGCATAAAGAAATAAGAACATAATACTGTCTCTTCAATAATATATTCCTTTGTGAGAAATTCTAACATATACAAGTTTACTTAGCATGCTTTTAGCAAACTTAGAATTTTAAGTGTATAAATTGTACAATAAACCAGTTATTTTTAACATGGATTTATATTTTTCTCAAGATCTGTATGCAGGGAAGAATGAGTGTGATCCATCATTGGCCACACCTCTGTACACACTGATTTTACCGAATTTAAAAAATGCATAAATATAATCTAAGACTCCTCACAGACACCACACAAGCATCTTTCAGAATTTGTTTTGGGATAGATAGTGATATGTAGGGAAGGGAAGCATAGGTAGAAAAAAGGCTCATAATTCATTTGCAAAAGGATTCATGTACATACTTGAAGATAAGGATGCAACACACACTTGAAATATATACATTTGAGATGACATGCAAATATAGATTTTGAAAGCAGGGAATATCATTATAAACAATGTACAGTATAACATATCTGAAAGCAGATTTGAGAGTGTCTGAATGTTTATTAAGGAAAACAAATGGGAAAACAGCATTGAGAACTGTTGTGCTTTGTATTTCACACTATCAGAGATAAAATTATTATATAAAGTTGCTTTGGAGAGGCTCATTTTCCTCACCAAGAGATAATTAGAAAAAGAATAAACTGGTCACTATTTTAAAAAAGAAAATAAACATATGCAATAATAAAATTAAAAGGTTTTTTGCAGTAAAACATTTGGAAATATAAAGGAGAAAATAGGTAACATTCCACACACCCATGCATCTGCCTATTCAGATGACACCTCTGAGAAACTGAGTTAAAATGTATGTAAAATAAAACATTCTGGTCATATGTCATCATGGAAAGACTAACTGTAACTGTAGTATTTGGAGTGGTTAAAGGAAAACATTTTTTTCACCAGCAAAATTACTCTGAAACTCTGGGACCATAGCTAGAAGCAGGATTCTGGGAGAGATACTCACTGGCTTCCAGCCAGGTAATTAAAAAGAAAAAAAGTAATAAGTACACTTTTCAGAGGAAAATTAGAGATATAAAGGAATGCCTTTTGTATGCATTTTATCTGGAAGAAATTTAAGCGAATTTACCATTATCTCCTTGAGAATAAATAGGAGTTACAAAATGTTTTTAGTTAAATTCAGGAAAGTGATTGACAGATGTATTCAGTAAAAGTTTACACAATCTTAACCTGCATAAGTGGCCACTGTATGTAAGGTTCTTCTGAGCTGCTTTTAATAACCGGTACTCACTACAGTTCTCCCTAGTCCCTCTTCATGATTCAAATGAACTGTGCACTCTTGCATGCATGTACATGCTCAGTCCCTCTGTCATGTCTGACTTTTTGTGACTTCAAGAACTGTAGCAGCCCACCAGGCTCCTCTGTCCGTGGAATTTCCCAGGCAAGAAATGCTGGAGCAGGTTGCCATTTCTTACCCCAAGGGATCTTCCCAAAGCAAGGATTAAACCTGCATCTCCTGTGTCTCCTGAATTGGCAGGTGGATTCTTTACCACTGAGCCACCTGGGAAGCCCCAGGAACTAAAAAGGGAAAGATAGTAGTTGATGAGCACATGAACCATATTTAAAAGATAAACATGGAGTCAAGCTTGCCCACCTCTATTTCATTGTTTATGCTCTAGAACAAGATAATTTGCTCTATACGTTCATCTTATTAAGAAAGAGGTGGCTTTGGAGATAAAAGAACATTTGTAGTTTTATGTTTTGTAGATAAAATTAGTAGCTCTACTGAATCTTGATTCAGATATATGAGTCACCCCTTGCTTTCCAATTCTAAAAGAGCCCTAGCAGAGAAGATTGGGTCCTATGGTATTGTCCTAACAGAATGGAAATAACTCCAACTAACACAGCTTCATTCTGTGGTTAATGATCACACACTTTAAAATGCTGCCCCCACCATGAGCACACATGTAGCTCACACCTGCACGTTTGAGAAAATTCTGTTTCAATTCAGTTTCTCATTCACCTCTGTGGGACCAAGATGGCATGTGAGGAAGGCAGTGAGAAGGGGAAGCCTGTTACTGCATAGATTGCTCCTGAAAAATAAAAACAAAGCAGAATGAAGTCTAACTTTTACTGGATTAATAATTTATCTTATCTAGGGATACAATTTTAATAAATCACATTATATAGTTAGGTCTTTTAACTCAACTAAATGGTTTCTTTCAGCATGTGTTTTAATGTGCAGTCATTATTTAAAATAAACATTATTTGTGGGATGGATGTTCTCCTTTTCAAAGGGCAAAAAATTATCTGCAGGAAAGATTAGGCGAGGTGTGCCCTGGACCCTGCCCAGGGGCAGGGGTACTAGTGAGGCGGGGAGAGCGCCCTGCACGTGCAGCGCCAAGTGGGAAGACCTCTCCCAGAAGGCAACGCACCCACCCAGGGGATGCCGGGAAGGATGGCTCAGCTCCTTATTAAAAAAAATAATAATAATAATTATCTGCAGGAAGAAAATTCTAATAAACAGCCTAAATGGATCTTCATCCAAAAGTCTAAGGTAGCTAATCACCAAAATAACTTGGAGATTTTTCTCTCTAAAAGCATACTTGATATTTATTTCAGTGTATCTAAAAATTATTTTAAGTACTCTCAGGAATCTTTGTCAAACATAATCTTCCTGCCTCCACCCACTCCCCAAAACCTGTCTATACATAGGGAAAGAGAAATATAGAATACTGGAGTGGGTTGCTATTCCCTTCTCCAGGGGATCTTCTCAACTCAGGGATCAGACCTGGGTCTCCTGCATTGCAGGCAGATTCTTTACCATCTGAGCCACCAGGGAAGTCCGATATAAAAATATTTATTATGGAAATATTATGGGAAAGATTTATTATCTACAAGTTATGTCATATAAGCATGCTCTGAAAATATAAGATGACAAGAAGTTCTGATTTATCCTCAGTATAATATAGTTATCTATGTAATTTCTGGCACAAAAAATTATTTCTATACTATTCCATCTAAAGTAGCAATATACAAGTAAATGAGGGATCCTCCTCACAGTTAATTTCCTCTGGTGCCTCATTGCTGCTCATAGACTAGTATGGGACTTTCACAGTTAAGGAAAAACAGAGTCTGTCTCACTCTGTTTTCAAACACAGTTTATATGTTCAGATAAGAGAACTGATGCCTTACAGATTGAAATTGAGCAGGCTTCTTTTAGTGGATCAACTTATCCACTCTGGGCTTCCCTGGTGGCTCAGCCGTAAAGAATCCACCAGCAATACAGGAGACCCAGGAGACGTTTGATCCCTGGGTTGGGAAGATCCCATGGAGGAGGAATTGGCAACCCACTCCAGTATTCTTGCCTGGAGATTCCTATGGACAGAGGAGCCTGCCAGGCTACAGTCCATTGGGTCGCAAAGAGTCAGACAGGGCTGAAGTGACTGAGCATGCACGCATTGATTCACTCTAACCCAATGCTAAGAGTAAATTGTTTTTAGTTTCATGCTAACATACACCGACAACTTTATCCATGGCCATTTTTTAAAAACAGTAGCCATGGCTTCTCAGATTCAAGAGAGAGACTTCATGACTGAACAAAAGAGGATATTTCATGGATCAAAATCATTCTGAATTCTCCATGCCATACTCAGTTTATATCCTGGCTCCAAGAAGGAGAACTTCATAAAGAATTTATAGGCTCCAGTATTACAGTGTGTGTGTGTGTGTGTGTGTGTGTGTGTGTTACAGTGTTTTCCACTTTCTCTGCAGTAACAACAGAGGCACCAGGAGAGGTTTCTGTTCTACTTTTATCCATGGGATTTCTCCTCATCTTTTCATATCCTAGGATTTAAACACTATCAGTATACTCAGCATTAATTATCCAAATATCCTCACTGACATTTTATGTGTCAGTGAGGATTCTGAGTTCCCATAAGAGGCATTTGAAAATAAGGTTTTCTAAATCAGTGAATTGTGTTAAAACAAATACACACAACCAACAACTGAAAAATCTTCAGGCAAAAGCATTTGCATTCAAAGGTGTTCTGTTTTGAGGAAATGTCAGATTCCTAGCAGAGAACAAGGAAAGCAGAGGATTATAATTTTAGTTGCATTACAAGCCCCTCTATGATTAATATCGATGACAATAGCCTCTGCAACTAAAACACGTAAACCCTCTCAAACACCTGTTGGGTGGCAGAGTTAGGCAGGAGCTGTAAGGCACTCTTCCTTCTGTCTGCTCTTCCATTAATACATTTTCAGACATTTCCCCAGTGCCTTTCCATTTGAGATATTTCCTCTGATGCTCCATTCAGTTGCCCTGCCCTTGCTGACCCAACAGACTCATGTTCTAGTTGTGATTCTCAGAATACCAGGCCCTGCTAAAATATCTCACTGTAGATTTGCCCTCCTCCATTCTAGCTATGCTAGACTCAATTCTGTGATTTCTATACTTCTAGTACTTATCTTCAGTCTTAAAGAAAGTTTTGTGTTTCATTTTCTCAGACTCTACTAACTGCAGATTTCTTTTTCAGTAGTGAGTGGTGTTCACCCCAAGATAGTCTCCTTCAGGTGTTCTGAAAACTCTAAGGAAGCATGTGAAGGGAGATCCCCTAGAAAAAGAAGGAGGTTTTACGTAAATGTCTAAGTGACAGTTCTCTTTACCCAGGAAATAAAACATAGCACGCATATACCTTTGATTACCTCATAAGGGGAACCATTGGATAACTGAAAGTTTTCTAGGAAGTCAACAAAAAATGCAATTTATTCCACAAAAACTGAATTTTATTTACATATATTGGCATGTTGGTTCAACAGTGATGTCTACTTGCTGCCTTTAACAAAAGTGAGAAAAGGACCACAGAAAGGCTTACACAAAACACAAACTGCAAATAACACATTAAAGCAAGATTATTTTAGAGTCTTGCTATTGAAGTCAGAATATATGACAGTACCTTGTATATTTTAATCCAAATGTAAGTCTATGATATCACAATTACTGTTAGTATCACCCTGCTCCTTTAATTTCAAATATTCATTTGTATTAATTTTAGTGAGGAATACATATTCAATATTTATCAGATTTATGTTTTCATTATTCATTAAATAATAAAATGACAGCCTGCACACTTGCCTTCCTCCAGTGTGTGCTGAGAGAGCAAAACGAAAATGAAAGAGCACCCAGAATGGTACAGATGTTGCCTTGACTAGAATGCTAATACCTTAGTGCTTCCAAATGCGACTTTGTCAGAAAGAAGAGAATGGTACTGGAGATTCAAGAGGCTGATATATAATATGCCATATACAGCTGGCTGAAGGGAGAAAGAGAGTGAAGAATTATAATTAGGAGAGTTTAGACAGGAATACAGATTTCGTACTATGGGAGAGATATTCGAGTTCTTCTGGTATTTGATTTTAAGTTGGGGTACTTTGGAAATGAATACTAAAGATAGTTTTGGATAGTCTTAAGAATATTCCCACAATAACAAAATCATGTATCATTTATAATCGACTGCCAACATCTGTTAGCATTAGAAAGAGACACACCCCTTTTTATATGTTACTGAAATATTAGAAGCAGGCTTCCCTGGTGGCTCAGACAGTAAAGAATCTGCCTGCAATGCAGGAGACATGGGTTTGATCACTGGGCCAGGTAGATCCCCTTGAAGAAATGGTAGCCCATTCCAGTAATCTTGCTTAGAGAATCTCTTGGACAGAGGAGCCTGGCAGGCAACTGAAGCTACTTAGCACTAGCACTAGCAAGCACAGTTAGTCAGTTAAGTCATTCAGCAGTGTCTGACTCTTTGTAACCCACGGACTGCCGCATGCCAGGCTTCCCTGTCCATCATCAACACCTGGAGCTTGCTCAATCTTGTGTCCATCGAGTCAGTGATGCCATCCAACGATCTTATCCTCTATCATCCCCTTTTCCTCCCACCTTCGATCTTTCGCAGCTCAGGATCTTTTCCAATGAGTCAGCTCTTCGCATCAGGTGGCCAAGGTATTGGAGTTTCAGCTTCAGCATCAGTATTTCCAATGAATATTCAGGACTGGTTTCCTTTAGAATTGACTGGTTTGATCTCCCTGAAGTCCAGGGGACTCTCAAGCGTCTTCTCCAACACCACAGTTCAAAAGCTTCAATTCTTCAGTGTTCAGCTTTCTTTATACTCCAACTCTCACATCCGTACATGACTACTGGAAGAAACATGGCTATGACTAGACGGACCTTTGTTGGCAAAGTAATGTCTCTGCTTTTTTTTTAATATGCTGTCTACATTGGTCATAGATTTTCTTCCAAGGAGTAGGTGTCTTTTAATTTCATGGCTGCAGTCACCATCTGCAGTAATTTTGGAGCCCCCAAAATAAACTCTGACACTGTTTCCACTGTTTCCCCATCTATTTGCCATGAAGTGATGGGACTGGATGCCATGATCTTAGTTTTTTGAATGTTGAGTTTTAAGCCAACTTTTTCACTCTCCTTTTTCACTTTGATCAAGAGTCTCTTTAGTTCTTCTTCACTTTCTGCCATAAGGGGGGTGTCACCTACATATCTGAGGTTATTGATATTTCTCCTGTCAATCTTGATTCTAGCCTGTGCTTCATCCAGCCTGGCACTTTGCATGATGTAATCTGCATATAAGTTAAATAAACAAGGGTAACAAAATACAGTCTTGACATACTCCTTTCCCAATTTAGAACCAGTCTGTTGTTGCATGTGCCGTTCTAACTGTTGCTTCTTGACCTGCATACAGATTTCATAGGAAGCAGGTAAGGTAGTCTGATATTCCCATCTCTTTAAGAATTTTCCAAAATTTGTTGCGATCCACACCATCAAAAGCTTTGACGTAGTCAACAAAGCAGAAGTAGATATTTTTCTGAAACTCTTGCTTTTTCTTTGATCCAGCGGATGTTGTCAACTTGATCTCTGGTTCCTCTGCCTTTTCTAAATACAGCTTGAACATCTGGACATTCATGGTTCATGTACTTTTGAAGCCTGGCTTGGAGCATTTTTTTGCTAGCATGTGAGATGAGTGCAATTGTATAGTAGTTTGAACATTCTTCCTTGGTGGCTCACCTGGTAAAGAATCTGCCTGCAACGTGGGAAGGGAATAGCTATCCACTCCAGTCTTCTGTCCTGGAGAATTCCATGGACTGTATAGTCAATGGGGTTGCAAAGATTTGGACCCAACTGAGCCACTTTCACTTTTACTAACAAGCACAGAAGAGTTTATATGAAGAAGACCATGGAAGGTTTCTCCATGTCCAAACAAGGTGAAATTATTGTTACCCCAACGTGTCTTCTGTAACTTTCTTTCTGTGATCTTTAGGGATAGACTCCAAAATTACATATACCAGAAGAAATCTTGAGTTTTTCACTCCATAAATAAAATATATTTATTGAGTTAACAAATTCCATTTGTTAGCTGACATCCTGTTTTACATAGGACCTGTAAATGGCAACCCAGTCCAATATTCTTGCCTGGAGAATCCCATGGACAGAGGAGCCTAGTGGGCTACAGTCCATGGGGTCACAAAGAGTTGGACACAAGTGAGTGACGAAACAACACAACCATTTTACATTCTCACTCACAGTGCATACACGTTCTAGTTACTCAATATTTTCATCACCAGCATTTCTGAAATTCTTATTTCCCTTCTTCTTCTCCTTTTTCCTTCCTCTGTTTCTCCTCCTTTCTTCTCTTTTTCTTCCTCCTTCTCCTTCTCGCTATAATAAGTATAAAGCAACATCTCATTATGGTTTTATTTGCATTTTGCTAGAAACCTGTATGCAGGTCAGGAAGCAACAGTTAGAACTGGACATGGAACAACAGACTGGTTCCAAATAGGAAAAGGAGTACGTCAAGGCTGTATATTGTCACCCTGCTTATTTAACTTATATACAGAATACATCATGAGAAATGCTGGGCTGGAAGAAACACAAGCTGGAATCAAGATTGCCAGGAGAAATATCAATAACCTCAGATATGCAGATGACACCACCCTTATGGCAGAAAGCGAAGAAGAACTAAAGAGCCTCTTGATGAAAGTGAAAGAGGAGAGTGAAAAAGTTGGCTTAAAGCTCAACATTCAGAAAACTAAGATCATGGCATCTGGTCCCATCACTTCATGGGAAATAGATAGGGAAACAATGGAAACAGTAAGAGACTTTATTTTGGGGGGCTCCAAAATCACTACAGATGGTGATTGCAAGAATGAAATTAAAAGACACTTACTCCTTGGAAGGAAAGTTATGACCAACCTGGATAGCATATTTAAAAGCAGAGATATTACTTTGCCAACAAAGGTCCATCTAGTCAAGGCTATGGTTTTTCCAGTGGTCATGTATGGATGTGGGAGTTGGATGGTGAAGAAAGCTGAGTGCCAAAGAATTGATGCTTTTGAACTGTGGTGTTGGAGAAGACTCTTGAGAGTCCCCTGGACTACAAGAAGATCCAATCAGTCCATCCTAAAGGAGAACACTCAGTCCTGAGTGTTCATTGGAAGGACTGATGTTGAAGCTGAAACTTCAATACTTTGGCCACTTCATGCAAAGAGTTGACTCATTGGAAAAGACCTTAATGTTGGGAAGGATTAGGGGCAGGAGGAGAAGGAGATGATAGAGGATGAGATGGCTGGATGGCATCACCGACTTGATGGACAGGGGTTTGGGTAGACTCCGGGAGTTGGTGATGGACAGGGAGGCCTGGCGTGCTGCGATTCATGGGGTCACCAAGACTCCGACATGACTGAATGACTGAACTGAACTGAATAAGTAATGATTTTGAACATCATATCACAAACTTATATGCCACCAATATATACTTATTCAGGAAATGTCTTGTCAATAATTTGCCCATCTTTAAATTAGTTTGTCTTTTTATTGTGTTTTAGCAGTTATATATATTTTCAATAGAAGCCTTTAGTCAGATATATATTTTGCCCATATTTATTCTTAGTCAGTGGCTTATCTTTTTAGTTTCTTTGAACAGCACGTATTTTAAATTTTGATAAGTTATAACTTATTAATTAATTCTATTTTATAATTTACACTTTTTTGATCTAAGAATTTTTGCCTAATCTGAGGTCATGAATATATTCTTCTATTTTTCTCTATAGTTTTATGTTTTGTATTTAGATCTAGAGTTTTTTTGTATGAATATTTAAATATTCAAGTTCTATATTTTTAAGGTCATCAATCTCCATTGCATTACTTTGGCTCCTTTGTTTAAAAAAAAAAAAATAGACCTTAACTGTGTAGGTCTATTCCCAGGTTCACTATTATATTCAATTTATTTATAGACCTGTCATATTATGCCTAAATCACTTTGCTTTGCTTACTCTAGCTTAATAATGATTTTTAAAATCAGGTAGTATAAGTCTTCCAACTTGAATAATTGGAGAACATGAACTCACCTTGGATATGGGGGTACAGTGAAAAATAAAGCAACAGCATGTGACTGGGACCTGAGAAATACTGAGTTAACCTACTAGACGTGATGTTCCAAAAGGCCAGGGCTCTGTCTGTGTGCTCATCACTGTATATTCAGCTTCTGGCAAGATATCTGATATGAAAATTCTCTTTCTAGACTATTTTTGTTATATGAAATAATACAAAGAAAGTTGAAATCTTTTGTGGAGTTTCTCAATACCTTCAGACTTTAGCAGTGTTTTGAAAGAGTTGCTTCAAAGTTAATGATTAAATCAGGTGTAATCACAAGTGACATGTCCCAGGCTTTTCTAAACTCCTGTGACTTGTGACTTTGGATTTTTTCTTAACCTTCTTTATGCTTCATATTTATCTGTTGAAATAGTTGCATCTGCTTCACTAGAAATGTCTTAGTATATGTACAAAGTTTAGATATTAACTGGCACAACAAATGCTAAATGAATAAAGGTAACTATTATCAATGTCATTATCAACATCATCACAGCTTTAGTCCCAGTAAGTCTTCATTTAAGGACAGACTGGTTTCTTTTGTTGGGGGAGTGGGGAATAGTGGTAATGGCCAGTGACAGTGCTTTAATGCAAAAGTATCTGCTCTACTGGGGCTTCCCAGGTGGTTTAGAGGTAAAGATTCCACCTGCCAAGCTGAAAATGCAAGTTCATTCCCTGGGTCAGGAAGACTCCCTGGAAAAGGAAATGGCAACCCACTCCAGTGTTATTGTCTGGGAAATCCTATGGACAGAGGAGACTGGTTAACTGAAGTCCATGGGGTCACAAAGAGTGAGATACGACTTAACAATTAAACAACAACATCTGCTTTAATACTAAGCTGCTGTTTTTTGATCCCCATTTGAATCCACAGTGATGTCATTCTGTTTTGTTTTCTCTTTTCTTCAAAGGTACATCTATTTTGTTTATCACTTGTGTTTTTCTACCCCTGGTATTGTGAAACAGAAGTAATCGTATCCAATACTTCCTTTTTTTTTGGAGTATTCATGACAAGCAAATCAAGCTCAGTTCCAGTGGTGATTTTGTGAATAAACGGACCAAGCAGGGTGAGTAACAAAACTAAGACATCTTGGAAAGGTTGTGATGCTAGTATATAGCTTCAGCATATTTATTAATATAATAAACAACAAATAATGGCAATTTCAGTGATTTACATATATCCTGATGATGTTATTCATCAGACTCCCTAAAGTTCTCTCAAGATTGCCCTTTGTGTAGACAAAAATCACATACCTGTTAGATAACTTTCAATTCTAACCCCTGTCTTTATTTAAATCACAGTCTAGAAATGGAAAAAACAACATGTCTTTTGCACAAATAAACTAATTTGTGCTTATGAAATACTACAGACTAGTGATGCCCTAGTCTGGGTATCTAATGGAGATCGTTTCTTGTGATTGACCAGTTCCTTTCTCGTTATATGTGGGATTGTCATGCTACTGACACCAACAGGCCACAGAAGGTCCGAAGGCGTCTTCTAAAAATCCTAGGAATAGGAGACATTTTAGGGAGAAGAGAAGGGATTTCTGACTTTGGCATGCATCAAGTTGATATTTTCAATCTAAGTCTTTGTCCAAGTGTTAGAGGACAATATTCATTCTGTCTTACGTGAAATGTCTTTCTAATAGAATACTCATTTTATGGAAAAGGAAATCAATTGAAGTGTTATCGCCTTCCTCTTATCTAGATCATTCTACAAACAGATTTGAAACTCATTTATATTCCTATAGGCCTTAGGCATTTTTTAAGGCAACTGTTGATGCATTTTGAATTAGAGGAATATAAGAGGCAAAGAAGTTTACACGTATGTTTTTTCCTTGAATTCTCATAATATGTTGCACAAAAAGATGTGTGTGAAGGAGAGAAGGAATGCGAACAGGTAAATAACTGTCAGAAAAATTCAGCATGAAGCAAATGAGAAACAATGTATGGAGAAAGATAGTAATTATACTTTGGACTCTGCAAGGGGATTTTTACAAAGAGAATCGTATGTGTGTGCTATGTTTGTGCTCAGTTGCTCAGTAGCGTCTGAAGTAGGTTGCCACTTCCTACTCCAGGGGATCTTTGCAACTCAAGGATTGAACCTGTGTCTCTTGCATCTTCTGCATTGGCAGGCAGATTCTTTACTGCTGTGCCACCTGGGAAGCCTGTGTATATCCATATACATAGTATAATTTACATATGGGAAATATAATTTCATGGATCAATATATTTTTTAGATTTTTCTGAAAGTACTTAATGCTAAATTTTATCATTCTCATCTTTTCATCTATATAACAAAATAAGAAGCCAATAATACCTTTCTCCTTTTTCCTATGTTACAGGCAGGCATGATTTTAGATGACTTCTTTCAGTTTCTTTCAAATTCTATATAGGATTTTTTATAGGGGAAAAAAAAGGGACCTTCTCTACCAGTCAGCCTGATTCCCAACAGCATTTAGTGACTTCTCCATTCTGTAAAGCAGTAACTCAGAAGTAAAAAAAAAAAGTTTTGGCCTGTTACCGATTATTAGTTAGAAATATTTCCTTCATATATACCTATTCATAAAGTGCTTTGAAAGGGGATGCTTTTGTCTTAAAAGTGAAGTACTGAATAATAACCTGTGACATCAAATACATCTTTGGATGATCATCTCTGTCTTTTATCTCCCAAAAGCTCCTGAAAACTGTTATGTTGGTCATTGTGGTTCAGCCAGTGTTCTCCTTAATGTGAAGTGAGAACTAAACTTCAATTTCTTTCCTGCAGCCTCTTATAATTTTATCAGTAATTTGAGTGCTTTATAAACAGAAAAGGTTAAAAGAGTTAGTCATAATGGATGAAAGAATGCAAGTAATATTTTCAGCATATTTATAGGTAGCACATACTTGAAGCTGACATTAAAATTTTACGTTAAGACCTTCATGAAAGCCTTTCAATATATATTTAATGATGAGTCTACTATGTGTGTTTAAAAGTATTTATCCACAAGAAAATCTTTTAGTAAAAGTGCCTGCATTTAGCACAATAAGGCACTTAGACGCTACTGTTCCTCTTACCTTGTCACTCCAGTGGTCTCACAGTGCATTTTTCTTAGTCTTCGTCTAAGGATTATTTTAAGGTATGGAAAGCATATAATTTAGAGTATAGTTTGATATTAGGACCAAAGAGAGCGATAAGTGTGGTGACAGCACTTTCTGTTTATTTATTTAGAATAATGTAAAATAAATACAAGTTTTTCTATGCAAAACGTTTTCTGTGTAGATACAAGCGCAAACATATATACATTCTGATTGTTGTAGAAAAATAACTTTAAAATGCTTGGAAAAGTTTCCTGTCTATTGGAAGTTAATTAATGTAAAAAAAAAGTATTGGAATATAGGTTTCCATACCTGTGATATTGTGAATTATAGTAAGGAATATGTATTAGTTCTTTGTCTACATTTCTGGCACAGAGCTCCTAAAATCCTTGGATTTCCTAAGTGTTGAGAGCAACAAAGGTGTCTTTTGTTATGTTTATGAGACAACCAGGTCCCTGCAAGACTGCAGGTCCCTGCCAATGCTTTAATCAGTCTAATGAGGTCTCCATAAAACCCCAGAACAGAATTATAAGAGCTTCCAGGTTGGGGAACCCCCACTCATGTACAATCATGCCAAACCCCAGGCTCCACAGAACAGAAGCTCCTTTGCTCAGGACCTGGTCCTCTGTATTTCATCATCTGGCCATTGATTCCTGTCCTTTAAGATCTTTGGTAATAAATCAGTGATCTCCTGAGTAAAAAGCTTTCTTGAGTTCTGTGAGCCATTCCAGCAAACTACTTGAACGCAAGGAGTGGATCATGGAAATCTTTGATTTATAGACAGTCAGAAGTATAGGTAACAACCTGGGTTTGTAATTGATATCTGCAGTGGGGTGAAGGGGGAGGAATCTTGCATCCTTAGCCTGTGGGATTGGACATTATCTCTGGGTAAATAGGGTCAGATGGACTTCCCAGGTGGCCCAGTGGTAAAGAGTCTTCCTGCCAACCCAGCAGAAGCAGGAGTCATAGATTCCATCCTTGAGAGGGCAAGATCCCCTGGAGGAGGAAATGGCAACCTCTTCCAGTAGTCTTGCCTGGGAAATCTCATGGACAGAGGATCCTGGTGGGCTACAGTCCATGGGGCTGCAGAGAGTTGGACACAACTGAGCTTGCACACACCAGACAGGGTCAGAAAGGAGTGGAATTGTAGGATACCCAGCTGGTGTCTAAGGGTTGCTTGTTGGTGGGTGAGAACCTCCCCTCCATATGATGAAATTTGGTTCAGGAAGCTAAAAGAACACCTCTCCTGAGAAAAAAGGTAATAAATTGAACTATAGACTCTCAAGGAAGGGTTTTGTTTAAGATGGGAGAACTATAAACATATATAAAATCTTACTGGAAAGATCCAATATTGAAATAAGGAGTGAATACAAATCAGAGAATGGGGATAATAAACTCTCATGAAATAGAAAATGATCGAATTGATCATACCAAGGATTACGTAAAATGAGACTAGGGACACATTCACGTGCACAGAGGAGAAATAAATGTGTGTGGATAAATATTCTGTAGATTTTGTAATAGGAAATATGTAGAGTAAGGAAACAAAAAATACCGAAGATCTGAGGTTATATGTTGTCTTCTAGGATTTTATCCCGTATGATCTATGCCTCCCCCCATCCCACCCACCATTCCACCCTCTCCAATTTCCCCCAGTTTTCTACCATCTAGTCTACCATAGACCATCTGTGGTCTAACATCAGAAAATCACTATCATATTTTGCTTTGAAGAGACCCTTTGCTTTTTTCATCTAACAGTATCTGGTTTTCTATAGCTTTAATAACATATTTTGTTGCCCTTCCAAGAAAAGGTTTTTATTTGATTGGATTTAGTTTGATTTTTTACCTAACTGTACCCTAAATAGCACAGAATTGTTAGTGGGTATTATCCTATTTGCTCTTTACAGCTCTTTCCAGATCACTGTTCATTCGAAACCTTTTCATTGTGATCATCTAGGAATCTTCAGTTCAGCTCTACCCAGTTTCAGTTATCATTCCCAGAGTCATCTTTAGCAACAGGTTGAACAGCATGCAGGTGAACCACCTACCACACTTGCCTCTCAGTTATTTTATGTCTACACTTCAAAATATTTTCCTCTAGAACCCCACACTTGAACATATAATGATGCTCTAGAACTCGATACTGTCCATTATTTTACTGCCCCCAATATTTCAATTTCAAACATCCTATTCCTCACAAATTCTTCTGTTGTTCCAGCTTACTTACTTATCTAGGAAATAAGACTGCGTTAATGATTTTGTTACTCATTGGAGTCCTTTGTTGACACAAAACAATTGTTTCTAACCATCACCAAATCTTTATAGATTTAGCAATTCTGTCTTAACTACCTTCTCTAATGCATTGCCTTTCCCACAGTTGAGTCACTATTGAGTACAATTTATTTTTTTGCTATATTATTTACAATAATCTTTACTAGTTGAAAATGTGTCATATCCTTGCTTATTCATTGCTAACTCAGTCACTAGAATGCAAGCTCTGTGAACACAGAGAATCTTTCTCTCGTTTTCTGTTACATCCCCAAGTTTGGCATAGAGGAGGCAACAGGAAGAGCTTCCTAGGTGGTGCTGGTGGTAAAGAGCTCACCTGCCAATACAAGAGACATAAGAGACACGGGTTCAGTCCCTGAGTCAGGAAGATGCTTTGGAGTAGGGCATGGCAACCTACTCCGGTGTTCTTTCCCGAGACTCCCCGTGGACAGAGGCACCGAGAGGCTACAGTTCAGAGTCGAAAAAAGTCAGACATGACTGAAGCAACTTAACATGCATGCACAAGCAACAGTAAGTCTTCATTAAATAAGTGAATGAATTAACTGATTGTCGCTTCCACTCTACTGAATCTGTTTGAATATGGATGGTAGCCTACATTTATACTTTAGTTCTATCAATACTTAGAGTCAAACCATGCATTACTGTTTCAATTGTGGGTTAGATCATTACAAGTGCATAATTATTTTGAAACAATAGAGAAAACTATGTAGTTTATTTTGTTCTTAAACTTGCTATTTTGTAATACTTGTTTTCTTAATTAATATTTATCAAAAAACACTTCTCATGTAAGCTTAAAGATATTAGAAAGAGAGAAGCCAATATTTAAATTAAACACTACTGTTAGAAATTGGGTCATATTCTCTCTAAGTTATGAAAGCACTCTGAAAAAAAATTTTTAATTAATTTTGTCAGGCTAGGTAAAAAATATACATGTATCATGTAGTATCTGTTTTCATATCACTGCTTATCATGTGTGTACATTTATGTATGCATTTCATCACAAGGTTATATATGCAAGTATATAAGTAGGCTGAACTTAATGGGGGATTCAAGTGCTTCTTCATATTTTTAAAAATTTTTACTATAAGCAAATTTCACTTACTGCATTAGGTTTTTTGTAAAATCTAACTTCTACCTAGATGCAATTCTATTTTTCTTGAATAGTGATAATTATAAGGCTAACGATTTGGGAAAGCTTTCCCTAGTGGCTCAGATGGTTAAGAATCTGCCGGCAATGCAGGAGACCTGGGTTCATTCCCTGGGCTGAGAAGATCCCCTGGAGGAGGACATGGCAACCCTACTCCAGTATTCTTCCCTGGAGTATCCTCATGGACAGTGGAGCCTGGCAGCTACAGTCCATGGAGTCACAGAGTCGGACACGACTGAGCAACTGAGTACAGACACAGAAAGAAAGATTGTTATATACTGGCCTTAAAAATGCAAGTTTCCTTGAAAAAAATGTACTTATTTTAGATGAAAAATAAAGACATATGTATGAGCTATTAGGAATAGATAATACTATACAAATGAAAGATATTATTAACTAGTAATACTTTGAGTTACATATGTATTAAATGGGGCTTCCCTGGTGGCTCAGACAGTAAAGAATCTACCTGCCATTCTGGGTTCAAGTCGAAGTCGGGAAGATCCCCTGGAGAAGGGAATGGTATGCCTAAATACAACCAGTTTATTAGCAAGGTTACTTTAATAGTGTTATTCCATTTCAAATTCTACAACAGGCAGTAAATATAATTGTATAGATGATACCATCCACTGAAATATTTTTCATAGTTATCATTTTCTTTGGCTCACCCTATTTTTTTATTATCATATTTTTGTCCTCTAATCCTGTCTACACTCTTTAACTTGTGCAATCCAAACACAACTAAAACTCATCTACTTTGTGAATAAGAACAAATTAATTGTCTTTTTCTTGTATTCCTCCAATTCAAGCCTGTCTCCTATTGCATACCACATTGTATAACCAAATATTCACTTAAGGAAATTAATATGATTGAGGAAAAAATTTAATTTCTAAATGAATTCTACCAACCTCTTCAGTAATCTTCTTCCATTATTCCATAACTATCAGTAATACACTTCAATGATAAATAATAAAGTAGAAAAATGTAATGGCAGAAGTAATAATTGTAGTAAAATGTATTCAAGTTTCTTTTATTGCTGGATTTGTCCCAGATATGCTGTCTCTGGGACTCTGAGGTGGCTCAGTGGATAAAGAATCCACCTGCAATGCAGGAGACACAGAAGATTCAGGTTCAATCCCTGAGTCAGGAAAATTCCCTGGACAAGGAAATGGCAACCCACTCCAGTATCCTTGTCTGGAAAATTCCATGGACAGAAGAGCTTGGTGGGCCAAAGTCCATGTGGTTACAAAAAGTTAGACACAACTGAGGAACTGAGCATTCACCCTTATCACATTGTCATATACCTGTTGACAGGTACATCTCCCACACTTGATTGACTAAAAGAGAGGGGTGATAATGCTTACAGTCGAATTCATATTATACATAGAATGAAAATAGTGCATTTTACTCTCTCCTGCAATCTATTATCTCATCTAACTTCAACTTTATGTAATTTCCTGAATTAAACCACCCAACTTACTTATAGCCTATGTATTACACTTCAGTGTGTAAGCTAAAAATTTTCACTAGAGTATGACCTTCATTGAGAGCTCACATGGGCAATATGCCAGTCCTCAAGAATCCCGTTCTTTGACTCTTTTGAGACATAGAGACTTCATACTGAATTTTCCAGAAATGCTCATAGGCACCCTCTCAGAGAGACTTGGTGTCTACTGTTTCCAGTCAGACTCTTAAGTAGGTCTAACCAACACAAACCCTTAGCAGGCTTTTCTCTCACTCATTGTAACTTGGCATATGGTGCGACACTAGCTAAAGATGACGATTGTTTTAATGATGACATGTATTTTGTTAGATAAGTGTTTGATGATTGACTGTGATGGTTTGCCCCTCTCAACCACACACACACACACACACACAATGTTACATATAATCTCAGTGGCTGTGTCAAATCTTGTGAAACAAAGGTGCAATGAGCCACAATTCTCTTGTTTAATAACTATTTGTTTTATATTCATTGTTTTAAGATTAAGCAACACTGGAGAATAGATAACTTTCCTTAGGAGAATGTAACTTAGGTATTATAACTTTTAAATATGTAAATAAAATGACTTCTCATATGTTGCAAATGTTCACAAAATAATATTTTACACAGAAGTGCACAGTTGAGATTTTTTACTCATAAAGGATCAAAAATCCAATTTGTTTCATTATCAGCCCTCAAAAGAAATAAATTGATCATAAATGTACTTAATGTTGAAGTTATCCTAATTTTTAAATGAAATCAGAACATATTGAAGTCTAACCTCTCATTTTTCCTACTATATATTAAAAGGTGTCTATATTGAAGCAATCATTTATGAAATATTTTAATCAGTGTTGCTACATCATATTTACTTAAAATAATTGTTCAAGGAAAGCAGTTAATGTTAATGTACAATAAGAAAATCTAAAGTTTCAAATCTTAATTTTGAAAATCTCACAGATGGTAAACAATAGTTTACAGATATGTTGAGAGAAATTAAAAGTTAAGCAATTAAAACATAAATGGGAAAAATTACATAGACTCAAAATATTAATTTCTATGTAAATACATTAAAAAGATAAAGATAATGAAATACTTAGATTAAATGACATATTATTTTATTTTAAAAAATACCATTGTTCTCCACTGGAATGATATTGATTATAGATTTTTTATAATTCAGCAATATTACAGTATATATTTAGTATGTGTATTTCCACAATTGAGGGTGCTTTTTAAAATTACCTTTTCTACACTTTCTCTTTCAAAGCCATAAGAAATATATAAGAGAAACAATTCAATGCTAATGTAACAACAAGGTTACAAATCTAAACATATATGTCATTACAGAAAAGTTACAGTTCTCATGGTAACATTATATTATCAACATTATAGAGCCTGCACAATAAAATATGTATTTAGAAACCTAACTGGTAATTTAAAATAACACATGTTATATATATTAAATGAGGATAAATTAACATCCCTAGGAGATCCTTTATTTATCTAGTTTTGTGTTAATATGTCTTAAATTAATAACATCTTACTATCAATATTAGAAAACTTCAGTGTACAGTTATAGTCACCCTGTGCTTGGATTCTTTTGCCCTTTCTCTTCTTCCATGGATTTATTATAAAACTGCATACAAATAGTTGGAAATACATTGAGATGGTATGTTTTATACATTATATTATTAGCCTCAGCATTTTTTCCAGGGTAATGTTCTGCTATTACCATATTTTATGATAATATTATAACTCTACATCTGATAGAAAAACAAATCAGATGGAAGCTGTACCGTCAAGAGTATCCAGATGCAAAGCTTCCATTCTTGAATTCTTCATAAAGTATTTATGAGCCTATTTAAATAATAATGAAATGGAATACACACAGTGCCATTGTTTAAGAATTATGCCGCATATGTAATACTAGAGGGACTCCTCATCACAGGAAACCTGGGTTCCAGCTAAGAGCCAGATTCCAAGTTGCACAGTTCCACCCTGGTTATCAACTGCAAGAACACTTTGAAATAGACCCTGATAACTTCTGATCTCTAAAAGTATTGATTACACAAACCCTTTTCATAGACCACCTTACACAAAAATGTGTGTATATATGTATATATATACATAGACCATTATTATTTCAATACTTTGGTGATTCTTATAATTCCAATCATATTAAAATTAATTTAGAAGTATCATTACATTTCTAATATACAGGGTATATGTTTATAAGCTTTCTCTCACATAACCCTGAAAATGTAAACTAAGTTAAGTTTATAAAGAAACATGAATCTTTGGACAACTTTTAATTAGTGTTTTGGTTTTTAGATCCTAAAGATATTTTGAGTGCTCAGTGAGATACACGAAATTGGAAGATAATGAGTCACATTTTATTTTTCCGTGGAATTGGGATTGAAGCATTTATATATTTTATTTCATTCCCAACTCTCGCTGAATTGGAGATCTTAGTTTAGAGTAGCTCCCAGTGAAATATCCTTGTCCTATTGCAGAAAGAATTCAGAGACAAGACAGGAAGGTTCATAAAGCAAAGTGAGGATTTATTTAAGCAACACTAGGCTCTTGAGAGATGAGAGCAGGCAATTTCAGGTGAATAATTGTCATGAGTTACTTTGGCAAGTAGGTTAAGTGGTGTATACAAATGCAGACGTGGAATGTTCCGTGGCGAGGGAGGGGTTTAAGGGCTGTATTCCCTGATTTTCATCCCAGCACCACTTTCCCTAGGAGAGGAAATATTTTTGTTCTTATTTAGCTTTGATTGGAAGTGTCATGGCATTTGTACATGAGGGAGTTTTTTATCTACAAGGCTAATTTTATTGTGATGGGAGCACAAGGAGCAGCAAATTACATTTGAGTGCAGTAGATTCCGGCCTTTTCCCACCTTCTTTACCTCCAGGACATATAGCACCCCAAAATGTGTGGCTTTCAGTCAGTCAGAAGTGTCCTGCTTTGTTTTTTCTTCTGCCGTGGACCCTTACTGTTTACAGAAAGTGTGGTTTTATGCCTGGACCCCGTTTCTCTGCTCATTCCTTGCTACCTGTCTGTTGTAACTGTCAGTAGCTTGTAAGTTGCTTAAAAGTTGATTTCTGTCTCATTTAAAACAATTCCTTACAATAGTGATGTACCTCATGGGTGCTCAGCAATTGCTGTTTTATGGAAATAATGTGCCATAAAGGTAATCATTCTAAAGGATGATGCCATCAAAGTTTTGCATTCAATATGTCAGCAAATCAGGAAGATCCAGCAGTGGCCAACAGGACTGGAAAAGGTCAATCCTCATCCCAGTCCTCAAGAAGGGTAGTACTAAAGAGTGTGCTAACCATCAGACAGTTGCACTCACCTCTCAAGCTAGAAAGGTCATGCCTAAAATGTTGCATGCTAGGCTTCAGTATTATGTGAACCAAGAACTTCCAGATGTCCAAGCTAGGTTTAGAAAAGGAAGGGGAACCAAAGATCAAATTGCCAACATTTGCTGGATCATAGAGAAAGCTAGGGAATTCCACAAAAACATCTAACTCTGTTTCACTGACTGCACTACAGCCTTTGTGTGGATCATAATTAACTTTGGAAAGTTCTTAAAGAGATGGGAATACCAGACCATCTTACCTGTCTCATGAGAAACCTGTATGCAGGTTAAGAAGCAACAGTTAGAACCCTGTATGGAACAACTGATTGGTTTAAGATTGAGAAGGGAGTACAACAGGGCTGTCTGCTGTCACCCTGTCTGTTTAATCTATATGCTGAGCTCATCATGAGAAATGTTGGACTGGAGGAGTCACAAGATGGAATCAAGATAGGTGGGAGAAACATCAACAGCCTCACATACATGGATGATACCACTCTATTGGCAAAAAGTGAAGAGGAACTAAAGAGCCTCTTGATGAGAGTGGAGGAGGAGAGTGAAAGAACCAGCTTAACACTAAATATTAAAAAATCTAAGATCATGGCGTCCGCCCTATTACTGCAGGGCAAACAGAAGGGGACAAGGTGAAAGTAGTGACAGATTTCCTCTTCTTGGGATACAAAATCACTGCGGATGGTGACTGCGGCCATGAAATCAGAAGACATTTGCTTCTTGGCAGGAAAGCCATGACAAACCTAGACAGGGTATTGAAAAGCAGAGACATTGCTCTGCCAACAAAGGTCTGCATTGTGAAGCTTATGGTCTTCCCAGTGGTCACATATGGTTGTGAGAGCTGAACTATAAAGAAGGTGGGGCACTGAAGAATTGATGCCTTCAAACTGTGGTGCTGGAGAAGACTCTCGAGAGTCCCTTGGACAGCAAGGAGATCAAACCAGTCAATCTTAAGGGAAATCAACCTGGATACTCGTTGGAAGGACTGATGCTGAAGCTGAAACTCCAGTATTTTGGTCATCTGATGCGAACAGCTGACTCATTGGAAAAGACCCTTATGCTGAGAAAGATTGAGGGCAGAAGGGGAAGAAAACATCAGAGGATGAGATGAATGGATGGCATCACTGATTTAATGGACATGAACTTGGGCAAACTTCAGGAGATGGTGAGGGACAGAGAGGTCTGCCATGCTGCAGTCCATGGGTTCACAAAGAGTCAGACATGACTGGGAGACTGAAAAACAACAACAACAAAATGAAATCCCAAGTATTTTTATAATATCTTGTAAACTTCCGTATAAATACATGGCTTATTATTATATAAACTATTCTGGAAAATGCTCTTCAAAATCTATGTTGACTTTGAAAAAATGCACAACCAGAGAGTTGTGAATTAAGTTTTGTTTGAGCAAAATGACGACTGCATCCTGGGAAACAGCACTTCAGATAGCTCTGAGAAACAGCTCCAAAGAGGCAGGAGGGAAGGTTAATATACATGTGATTTTGATGAAGGAGGAATACATACAATCAAGCACATATTTTTCCAGATGGTTTTTACTAGCCTTATGAAGTTCTGCTAGTCTCAAGGAACAGTCGTCATCATGAAGGATTTTGGCGCCTTTCTAGATATGAGGAGACACAAGAATTGGGCTCATAAAGTCAACTCCTGGAAAGATCTAACTATCTGAAGACCTGTCCTACTAGTTTCCCCCATCACAGTGCCTCATTTCTGCTCTCCACCCTGAACTCCTTTCAGGAGGTGTTGAAAATCAGCAGTTGCAGTAGTATGGGATTTAATCCTTGTGGAGGTAGATGGCAGGTGCCCATGGCAAGTGCATTTGTAGCTGACATCTAGTAAAGATATTTAACTAGATTCTGTGTGTGTGTGTGTGTGTGTGTGTGTATAATTGAATTTTTAGTTATCAAATATTCAGACCACCATCACAAACACCATGGCAATTTATTTTAGATTGTGTGTTAGTTTCTTAATGCTGCTATTGCAAATAACCACGACCATGATGGCTCAAAACCAGAGAAATGTATTATTTTATAGTTGAGAGTGTTGAAATTCTGTAGTGGGCAGGCAGGCTCATGTTCCTTCTGGAGGCTCTTTGGAAGAACCTGTTCTGTTGCCTTTACCAGCTTCTGGAGGTCGCCTGCAGTCCTTGCCTGATGGCTCCTTCTCTTTTCAGAGCCAGTTGTGTCCCATCTCCGCTGTCTCTCTCTCTCCCTTTCTTCCTGACTCTACTTCTGTTTTCACATTTCCCCTGCTCATACTCATACTCACATTTCTTTCCTGACTCTGGCCGTCCTGCCTCCTTCTTATAAGAATTCTTGTGATTATAGGGTCCTCTGTAATACAAGCCTGACAGCTGTTTTTTAGTTTGTTATTTCCATTTTCGTAATGGAAGTGCCTGACTTAAGCTTTCATTGCAAAGGCATCCACTTCAACGATGTCTATCTTGACTAACCGCAGTGCCAGCCACAGGACTAGATAAAAATCCAGACCTCAACATTTCTTCCTCCCCTACCCCACCGCAGACTCCTTTGTTTTAGAGATGTTGGTTGATTCCCATAACTATCTTTTTGGCCTAAAGCCAGCATTGGAGAATTTCGAGGGTGTCAAGACTCTCAGGGGCTTCCCTGGTGGCTCAGATGGTAAAGAATCCACATGCAATGCAGGAGACATGGGTTCGATCTCTGGGTTGGGAAGATGCCCTGGAGGAGGGCATGGCAACCCACTCCAGTATTCTTGCCTGGAGAATCCCCATGGACAGAGGAGCCTGGCGGGCTATAGTCCAGGGGGTCACAAAGAGTAGGACACGACTGAGCAACTAAGCACAAATCTTCCAGGGCCTTCTATATTGTTCACTAGAAAGAATCCAGGTGCATTTAAGGATGACCTGTTCAGGTCTGTCCACTCAGGATATTCTCCCTTTTGTGAAGTCAACTCTGCCATAACATATCCATTATAATCCTTGCTGTTCAAGATATTTTTGTACAATTAGGCTTTTCCAAATGGTGTAGGCAAGTTTTCTGACCATTAAAGAAAAGTACAGCTCTTTAGATGTAGGGATCAGAAAAATTGCATCTTCATTTATTTCCAACATCAAAATTCAGAAATCTCAGTTTAAGTGCACTGAATTTTTTGACAGAATTTCTACATGGTTCATAATACCATACAGCATAAAGATTTTTGTAATTTTTCCAACTTATCTTTTTCAAGTATGTGTGTCTGATCCAAGGACACCCTCTTTCTTATTTTTTTTTTGCCAGCTTCCACGTGTATAAACAAGAATACTGAACTGTGTATCATAAATACATATACATACTGATAACCAAAAAAGATAATGTTCATGCACAAAACATAAGAATCTTGTATTGCTCTTCAAACACTTGTGAATGTCTTATTTTGAAATGGTATAATATATATCTTCTCTGAATATAAGCTGCTACATTCCTTTACCCTCCTTTATTTATCATCAAGGGCATAATTTTTTGGTTATAATTAAAATGTAAATGTCATTGGAAACAGGGTGGAGAATATCCACTCCATTCTGTGTAATGCATCACCGATTTAAAAACTATGTCAAGCAGGATCATTTCCAAACCATGATTGCAAAATTATATTATTGAAGTCTAGGAACAAGTGGAATCTGGTTTCTTTAAGATGTATGGGAATTATAAATGTTAATTTATCCCCCAACTGATTTGAGAATCTGTAAATGAAACACAGAACTGTTTAGGGAAATTGACAATATAATATTTTCATTTACATATTTTTGTTGTTAACATGAGAAATATAGATATCTTGACAGATCTGATAAGCTATAATGTAAGATAGAGATTCTGATGGGAATGGGAGGGAATTGTCTGCCTTCTCTGCTTCCTTTGGAATGTTGTTTAAAATCACATCTATTTTTGGCAAGTGCCAGTTCTGTGTCTCTAACACTTAGAACAGTCACATATTAAACATCAGCCATCTTATGTGACTGTAGACTTTACTTCCTTTTCTTGGGTCATATAGGCACTGTGGGTTAACATTTTATATGTTGATATAGCTTTACTATGGCATTTAACTTGGTTCAGAAATTGTGCGGGTGTCAAAATAATGAATTTCTGGAGGCTATTTTTTTTCCTTTTCTCTTTCAAGGGCTTGGGTATTGTTAGCATCAACAGGAAAAAGAATTACGGTGAAACATAAAGTAGAAGTGCAGTTTTTGTTCTTTATATGTAGCTGGCAGTGGCTCTCTTAATTTACCATTGTAATAAAACAGAAATGACAATGCTTTCTCTAAAAGGGGAAAACATATTTTATAATGTGGAGAGGCCAAAGTGGTAATATTTTTAATCACAAATCTCACGTAAACAGCATGATCCCAGATAAATGTATCAGAGTATGTTACTATGTGAGTTATTGTCTAAGCTCTCAGTAGCTTACTGTAGTGAGAGCAGATGGTTTGAGTTTATATCTTTTGTGTTTCTCAGTTATTGATGTGGATTATATGGGAAGATAATTGGCAGGGTTTTGTACATAATTGATATAAAATGCTGTTTAGGATCTTCTCTGATTTGTCAAGTTTCTGGGACCAGAAGCTCCTGGATTACACATGGAAAAGATATAACTTTCAATCATGTGCATGCTAGCAGCACACTGCTAGAATGCTTTATAATTTTTCTGTGCATTTGAAAAAATTAAAACAGTTTTCTCTTAGGAAATTGCTTGATTCAGAATTGAGAAACCACTAATTTTATTTTTTAAAAAGTCTTTTCCTTTTTTTTTCCCTATGCATGAGGGTAGGAAAATAGGTAAAACTACAGATCCAATTTAAAAGAAAGAAAAGGAGAGTAGAATTTTTTAAAGCCATACTTGTGGCACTCTGATATTTCTCCTTAAATACTTTTCTTCAATACAGGTTATTGTAATGATTTCACATGTATCATCATCTGTCTGGAGGCTTGAAAAACACTGGTAGAAATTTAAATAATGATAATGTGTATAACAGCAATCAGACTGCACAGCAGCAACTATTTAAGAAGGTGGAATTTGTGTGTCTTATTTCTTCTTTTATATAATACCCATATTCCCCTCAGTTAATTAAACCAAGTGTTTTCCACAAGTAACATATTATTATCCTATCTTATAAATTCCGCAGTTCTGTGTGGCTGTCAACTGGAAATTTTGCCTCTCTTATTTTTCTTCCTATTTTCAAATACCATGTTTAATTTAGTAATAGCAAATAAATAAGCTGTTGACCACAGATTTTAAATGTGCAGATTTCAGCAAGTTCAAATGCACACACTGACAGATAAATAGATAATGGATGGATATCTTGATCTCAATGACAATATTTCATAAAAGGACTATATGTGTATAAGTTTGAGAGGCCATAAGTAAATTCAAAAAGAATAATGAGTCAATTTATGTTCACTACACTAGTACACCAGACTGACAACTTTCAGGTACTGTGGCTACTATGATACTATAGATCAATCTTAGTAAAATTTTTAAAATGCTCTATAACGTCATTGTAGATAATACTGGAAATGTATGATACATATGGACTTCCTAGGTGGCACAGTGGTAAAGAATTCACTGGCCATTGCAGGAGACACAAGAGACATGGGTTCGATCCCTGGATTGGGAAGATTCCCTGGAGTAGCAGATGGCAACCCACTCCAGCATTCTTGCCTAGAAAATTCTATGGACAGAGGAGCCTGGTGGGCTATAGTCAGTGGGGTTGCAAAGAGTCTGACACAACTGCATGACTGAACACGCACGCACGCACCCATGGTATATATATACTCTGGCGAGGTATATTTATAATTTTCACTTAAGAAGGAAATGACAACCCACTCCACTATTCTTGCCTGGAAAATCACATGGACAGAGAAACCTGGCAGGCTACAGCTCATGGGGTTGCAAAGAGTTGGACACAACTGAGTGAGCACATTTATCATTTTACATCAACTCTATTCAAATGTGATGCTTTTCAGTGTGTCATTTATGAGCAAACCACATAGTTCTGCCTTTGAACCTATGCAACCAAACTGTAAATTAATGACTTATATTCATATTGCAGATGTTTTTCTGGCTTTCTCCAAAACATAGATGGTCTCTATTTTCTTCTGCTTTCACTATCTGTTACCTCTAGATATTTTTCCTGTAGTCAAGCCTTGTTTAAACTAAATAAGCCTTAATAATTATATTTCAAAAATCATACTATCTGCAGGTAGCATGCATTATCTCTCTCAATCCATTAGGTTTTAAAGTTTTCTTAAGAATATTATGCAGTTTTTCTATTCATGCATTGTTTTACCATTCAAAGCTCTTCAGGACTTTGTAGTCTGCTTCTGGCCAGAATCTCTATGATATAATATTCCTAATACCAAAACACAATCAATAACCAATAGGCATACAAACCAATAGAAAAATATGATCCAAAGTGGAGAAAAAAATGCAGTCAGTAGAAACAAAACAAATGACTCTGATGATAGTTTTAGAAAGAATTTTCTCCCATGCATAGGTCTAATGAAATAATAACACAATATGAATGTACATTCCTCACTCTTGTAGGTGCTCTTGATTAAACCACTCTACTGAGCACCTCCTTGAGGAAGATATTCAGTGATCCCAAGGCCTACTACAGCATCTTCCCCAGAAATGAGAAAAGTAGAGGTATGAGGATCATATGTGGAACCATATACTGACTTCTGCCATTTCCCTAAAACTCCCCATTGCCCAGAAGTCAGGAACATGAACAAGTGCAACTACAGAGAATTTGGAAAAATGTACTTTAGTGGAGCGTCCAGGAAGAATATAGTTAAGCATGTTGAGCATCTTGCTAATCCCCACCACACTCTCCACCTTCTCCCTTGGCTCATTTTCTTTTATTTAAACATAAACAGCTTTCCTTAGCTCATAGCCTAAGACTGTTTCCTTCTCCCTTTGCATGCTTTCTCAGAAGTATCATCTCAATCTAGGTCTCAAAAGACAAGCCTATAGAGATAACATATTTTTAAAAATATTCACACTGGATAATTTTGAACTGACACAGAAAAATGGAGAGTAGTAAAAGTGAAAATGTTAGTCACTCGGTCATATTCAACTCTAACCCTGCCTGACTGCTCTGTCCATGGAATTCCCCAGGCAAGAATATTGGAGGGGGTAGTCATTCCCTTCTCCTGGGATATTCCCAACCCAGTGTTCGAAATTGGATCTCCCACATTTCAGATGGATTCTTTACAATCTGAGCCAGTAGGGAAGCCTGGAGGGTAGTATATATTGTTGTTGCTCAGTCACCCAGTCATATCTGACTCTTTGCACCCCATGGACTGTAGCATGCCAGACCTCCCTGTCTCTCAGCATCTCCTAGAGGTGACCTAAGTTCATGTTCATTGTATCAGTGATGATATCCAACCATCTCATCCTCTGATGCTCACTTCTCCTTCTCCCCTTGATATTTCCCAGTGTCAGGGAATTTTGCAATGAATCATTTGCACATCTGATGACCCAAAATACTGAAGCTTCACGTTTAGCATCAGTACTTCCAGAATTGATTTCCCTTAAGATTTACTGGTTTGATCTCTTTGCTGTCCAAGGAACTTTCAGGAGTCTTCTCCAGCACCACAGATCGAAGACATTACTTCTTTGGTGCTCTGCCTTCTTTACAATGAAAGCCACAATCACAGAAAACTAATCAAACTGATCACATGGACCATAGCCTTGTCTAACTCAATGACACTATGAGCCATGCCATGTAGGGCCACCCAAGATGGACATATCATGGTGGAGAGTTCTGTCAAAACATGGTCCACTGGAGAAGGGAATAGCAAACCACTTCAATGTTCTCACCTTGAGAACCACATGAGCAGTATGAAAAGGCAAAAAGATAGGACACTGAAAGACGAACTCCCCAGGTCAGCAGGTGCCCAATATTCTACTGAAGAAGAGTGGAGAACTAACTCCAGAAAGAATGAAGAGATGGAGCCAAAGCAAAAAGAGCACCCAGTTGTGGATGTGACTGGTAATGGAAGTAAAGTCTGATACTGTAAAGAACAATTGCATAGGAACCAGGAATGTTATGTCCGTGAATCAAGGTAAATTGGAAGTGGTGAAACAGGAGATGATAAGAGTGAACATTGACATTTTAGGAATCAGTGAACTAAAGTGGACTGGAATGGGTGAATTTAATTCAGATGACTATTATATCTACTACTGTGGGCAAGAATCCCTTAGAATAAATGGAATAGCCCTCACAGTCAACACAAGAGATCAAAATACAGTACTTGGGTGCTATCTCAAAAACGACAGAATGATCTCTGTTTCTTTCTAAGGAAAACCATTCAATATTACAGTAATCCAAGTCTATGCCCCAACCAGTAATGCTGAAGAACCTGAAGTTGAAGGGTTCTATGAAGACCTACAAGACCTTCCAGAACTAACACCCCCAAAAGATGTCCTTTTCATTATAGGGGACTGGAAGGCAAAAGTAGGAAGTCAAGAGATACCTGGAGTAACACGCAAATATGGCCTTGGAGTACAAAACGAAACAGGTAAAAGGCTAACAGAGTTTTGCCAAGAGAACACACTCGCCATGGCAAACACCCTCTTTCAACAACAGAGAGAAGACTCTACACATGGACATTACCAGATGGACAATACCGAAATCAGATTGATTATATTCTTTGCTTATATTCTATAGACCTTTGTCAGTAGAGTAATGTCCCTGCTTTTCAATACGCTGTCTAGGTTTGTCTTAACTTTCCTAACAAAAGGCAATCGTCTTCTAATTTCATGGCTACAGTCACCATCTGCAGTAATTTCAGAGCCCAAGAAGATGATGAAATCTCACTACTTCTACATTTTCCCCTTCCATTTGCCATGCAGAAATGGGGCCAGATGATCTTATCTTAGTATTTTTTTTTTTTAATATTTAGTTTTAAACTGGCTCTTTCACTCTCTTCCTTCATCCTCATCAAGAGGCTCTTTATTTCCTCTTCACTTTTTGCCGTTAGAGTGGTATCATCCACATATCTGAGGTTGTTGATGTTTCTACCGCCTATCTTGATTCCAGCTTGTCATCCAGCATGGCATTTCTCATGATGAGCTCAGCATATAGGTTAAGCAAACAGGGCGACAGCAGACAGCTCGGTTGTACTCCCTTCTCCATCTTGAGCCTATCAGTTGTATGAGCCATACAGGGTTCTAACTGTTGCTTCTTGACCCACATACAGGTTTCTCAAGAGACAGGTAAGATTGTTTGGTATTCCCATCTCTCTAAGAGCTTTCCACAGTTTGTTATCATCCACACAGTCAAAGGGCTTTAGCGTAGTCAATGAAATGGAGATAGATGTTTCTCTGAAATTTCTTTGCTTTCTCTATAATCCAAATTGAATTTGGCAATTTGATCTCTAGTTCATCTTCCTTTCCTAAACCCAGCTTGGACATCTGGATGCTCTTGGTTCACAAAATGCTGAAGCCTAGCATGAAAGTTTTTAAGCATGACCTTACTAGCCTGGGAGATGAGTGCAATTGTCCAATTGTTACCACATTATCTGGCACTACCCTTCTTGGGAACTGGGATGAGGACTGAACTTTTAAAGTCCTGTGGCCACTGCTGGGTCTTCCAGATTTGCTTACATAATGAATGCAAAACCTTGATGGCATCACCCTTTACAGATTTGAATAGTTTTTCTGGAATTTCTTTGCATCCACTGTCTTTATTAGCAGCAGTACTTCTTAAGGCACACTTGACTTCGCACTCCAGAACGTCTGGCTCTGGGTGACTATCTATACTATTGTAGTAATCTGGTTCATTAAAAGCTTTTTTATACAGTTGTTCCATGTATTCTTTCCATCTCTTCTTGATCTCTTCAGCATCTACTACATCTCTACCATTTTTATCCTTTATTGTGCCCATCTTTGGGCGGAATGTTCCCTTGATGTTTCCAGTTTTCCTCGACAGATCTCTAGTCTTTCCCCTTTTGTTGTTTTCTTCTGTTATTGAACATTGTTCATTGAAGAAGGCCTTCGTGTCTCTTCTAGGTATTCTTTGAAACTCTGCATTTAATTGGACGTACATTTCCCTCTCTCCCTTGCTTTTCACTTCTCTTCGTTTTTTCACTATTCATAAAGGCTGCTCAGAAAACCGCTTTGGCTTCTTGCTTTAATTTTTCTTCAGGAAGGTTTTGTTCACCACCTCCTGTACAATATTGCAGACCTCTGTCCATAATTCTTCAGGCACACTGTTATTTAGATCTAGTCCCTTGCATCTATTTATTACCTCTACCGTGAATTCATACAGGATTTTATTTAAGTCACACCTGGCTGATCTAGTGGTTTTCCTGGTTTTCTTTAGTGTAAGCCTGAATTTTGCCATGAGAAACTTATGATCTGAGCCACAGTCAGCTCCAGGTCTTTTTTTTGCTGACTGTATACAGCTTCTTCTCTGGCTATAAAGAATGTAATCAGCTTGATTTCTTTATTGACCATTTGAAAATGTCCATGTAGTTGTCCCTTGTGTTGCTGAAAAAGAGTATTTGCTATAACTAGTGAATTTTCTTGGGAAAATTCACTTTGCCTTTGCCTTGCTTCATTTTGTTTTCCAAGGCTAAACTTGCCTGTTAATCCAGGTATCTCTTGACTTCTTATCTTTGCATTCCAATCCCCGATGATTAATAGAACATCTTTTTAGGTATTAGTTCTAGGCAATCTTCTAAGTCTTTATAGAACTGATCAATTTCAGCTTCTTCAGCATTGGTGGTAGGGGCATAGACTTGGAGTACTGTGATATTGAGTGGCTTGCCTTGGAAATGAACCAAGATCATTCTGTCATTTTTGAGGTTGCACCCAAGTACTCTATTTTGGACTCTTTTGTTGATTATGAGGGCTACTCCACTTCTTCTATGGGATTCTTGCCCACAGTAGTAGATATAATGGTCATCTGAATTAAATTCACCCATTCCTGTCCATTTTAGTTCTCTGATTCCTAGGATGTTGATGTTTATTCTTACCATCTCCTGCTTGACCATGTCCAATTTTCCCTGATTCACTGACATAACATTCCAGGTTCCTATACAATACTGTTCTCTGCAGCACTGGATTTTACTTTTGTCACCAGACACATCAACAAAGTAAAGAAAGAAAGTGAAGCTGCTCAGTTGTGTCTGACTCTTTGCGATCCCATGGACTGTAACCTACCAGGTTCCTTTGTCCATGGGATTTTCCAGGCAAGAATACTGGAGTGGGTTGCCATTTCCTTCTCCAGGGGATCTTCCCAACCCAGGGATTGAACCCAGGTCTCCCGCATTGCAGGCAGATGCTTTACCATCTGAGCCACTAGGGAAGTTTCCCTAGACACATCAACAACTGGGTGTCATGTCCACTGTGGTTGAGCCACTTCATTCGTTCTGGGGCTATTGGTAATTCTCTGCCCTTCCCCAGTAGCATATTGGACACCTTCAGACCTGGGGGACTCATCTTTCAGTGTCATATCTTGTTGGCCTTTTATACAGTTCATGAGGTTCTCATGGCAAGTATACTGGGGTGGCTTGCCATTCCCCTCTGGGGGATCACATTTTATCAGAACTCTCTGCTATGAACCATCCATCTTGGGTGGTCCTGCATGGCATAGCTCATAGCTTCATTGAATTACACAAGCCCCTTCGGGATGACAAGGCAGTGATCTATGAAGGGGAGAGTAGTATATATACTACTAAATTAACAATTCACTCTACTAAATTAGTGAATTTACACATTTACTCTGTACACGTTTAAATAAGATAAAGTAAATTAACAATTCACTTTGTACAGATAACTTAAAATTTGTGTGCATGGATAGGTGAAATTTCTCCCAAATCTGAGATCTCATTAATCTCTTATATCTACTGTTGAGTTTCCATCTTATCTTTACTCCATTTTCTGTCTGATATTTTCTTCAACTGTTTGTTCCACCTCTTCACTTGGAAATCTCTCCAGCCACTCAAGCTCAGGGTGTTCAGAACTCAACCCAACTCTCCCACAAACTTGTTTCTCACTCTTTGCACCATCAATGAGATAATGTCAATTTTTTTCTAATTCAAACCAAAAAATATAGCCTTAAGTATGTTCTCCTTTTTGTCTACATTATTGAGCTAAAATTGGAGTCACTATGATGCCAAATTTAAAATGATCTTTTAAAATTTCATTATAATTTACACAAGCATATTTCAGACATTGATGCTTATAAATCACTTGCAAAAATTAAGAATCTGGATTTCTTTAAAAATGTTAACTGCCTAAATATATCTTGGAAACAATAGCTTAACTGTAATTTATATAATGCACTTTGATATGGAGATTTTAGTTGATTACAAATTAGTTTTAAATGAAGGATGCTGTATGATTGTTAATTCCAAATACAGTGTCATTCTCAAATAAGATAATAGTCACATTGAACTTTGTGCTCTTTAAATGTTATGAAAAAGGAAGCTGACAATCTGAAGTAGGGCCATAAGAGGTTTCCCAGAAGACTAAAGAGCTGGAAAAGAAAGTAACATAAGGGGCACTGAAGTAGCCCATGTATTTAATACAGCAATTAGAAGACACAGACATTTGTAATAGTTCTCTTCAAATATCTGACAGCTACGCTTTGCCAAAGATAATACATTTATTATTTTTTTCTGGAAAGCAGAACTGGAATACACAGGTATGAAATACCAAGAGGTTATTTTTTCAGTCTTCTCTTAAGAAAGAATTTCCCCAAAGAGCCCTTCATAAATGGAATGGCAGTTTTATAGATATTCTTCATCCACTAGTGAAATTATTCCAGGTATGGGGAATGAATTAGAATATGTCATTTAAAATGTCCCCTCTAAAGTTTTAGAATTTTATGCATGTGTATCAGTTTAATCATGGATAGGATGTATAAAGAAATATGTTAAAATAGTGAAAATATCATTTTGCATCAATGAGTAGAAGGACCCTAAGAATTCACATTTTTCAGGGCTTAGAATGCAACTCTATCTACAGCGGAGGGAGAATAGAACAATTAGTATGTATCAGAGATCCAGAGCGTTGACCTGTGCGTTCTAGGAGGATCAGAGAAGAGAGGCACAGAAGTAGGTGCTGTGTTTCCTTGTTTCTTTGGGGGCTCCCTAAAATGACACTTGGAGTGCTTGAGCCCTTGCAGCCACTCTGTCACTCACTGTGTGTGAGAACTTCAGCCAGTCGCCTCACTGCTCTGGCTGGGTCTGTCCTCCTAGCGTCAAATTCTGATTCCATATATATGGAATTTGAAAGATGGTAACGATAACTCTATATGCGAGACAGAATAAGAGACACAGATGCATAGAACAGTCTTATGGACTCTGAGGGAGAAGCTGAGGGTGGGACGTTCTGGGAGAATAGCATTGAAACATGTATATTATCATATGTGAAACAGAACACCATTCCACGTTCGATGCATGAGACAAATGCTCAGGGCCGGGGCAATGGGATGACCCAGAGGGATGGGATGGGGAGGGAGGTGGGAGGGGGGTCCAGGAAGGGGAACACATGTAAACCCATGGCTGATTCATGTCAATGTATGGCAAAAACTACTACAATATTGTAAAGTAATTAGCCCCCAACTAAAATAAATAAATTTATTTTAAAAAAATAAAAAAATTAAAACACCAAAAAAAAAAAAAAATTCTGATTCCATTGATGCAACTAGCTGTGAGCCTTTTTGAAATACATATGAATGTTTTGAAAGTCATTTTGAATGAATCTTTGAAATTCACTTTTTAATATTTTTAAACATTGTTTGAAAACAGATCAGTCTCAGCTCTCTGACCTTGGGTCTTCTCTGTGAACTGTCTGCACTGGAGGCTCCGTGCTCTTTCTGTGTCAGAGCTTTGAGCCTGCTTTCTTTCTTTCTTCATCTCTTTCTCTCTCCCTCACTCCTTTGCCCTTTCCTTCCTTCCTTCCTTTCAATAGCTTTATTGAGATATACTTCATATACTATACAGTTCACACATTTACAGTGTATAAAACAATGGTTTTTAGTATGTTGACATATATGTGGAACCATCATCAGTCAATTTTAGAACTTTTCATCTCAAAAAGAAGTCCATACCCTTAGCTATCACCCACCTACTTCCCTCTCTCATCCAGCCCTAATCAATCACTAATCTAATTTTGTTTCTACAAACTTGTCTATTCTGAATATTTCATAAAAATTAAATAATATGATATATGGTCTCTTTACCCCATATGTACCTTTCTCTTTAATATAGATGGAACTGTTTCTAACAAGTATGAAACCCATTTGGAGTCAGCAGACATATTCTGAGAAATGTAAGAATTAACATCCTGCTCTTTTTTTTCCACTTCAGAAATCTCTACTTCATCAAAGGAAATCTGACAGAAATCCCAGATAGGTTACTCTTAATACTATTTGTTTCCCCAAAGATCATAGCATTTAGCTATTTAAAAATTTTCAACATGTTTTTTAGTTATTTTCACTTTATATCTATTTTAGTTGGACATTTGAGTAAGTTATATCACACAGTGCTAGCTAGATGCCACAAGAGGCCCAAACAAACATTTTTCGATAACTGCAATCAATGCACAATCTGCTGTCTTCTGCTTTTATGCCACATTTGCAGTTAAAAAGCAAAACCTAGTGAGCCAAAAGTGGACAGTTTCAACCAGCCCTGCTGCTATTAGGAGACATTTGAAAGAATCACAAAGGAAGTAATTGTAGTTTAAAGGTCATTGCAAGATTTGAAGAGACACTTTCTGTAGAACTCTGACCAGAAGTTTTTTATTTTCCCTCAAATGTCAGAAAAATTGATAAAACTCCTCCCAGTGCAGCAGTTCAGAGGGAGAGAAGGGACTTTCAAAGCAGTCATTTTGCCTATTAGAGAACAACTTCCTATCTCCGTGTTCCTACATTCACAGGGATCCATGCGCCAATAAATAAAAACAGAAACAATGCAGACCGAAGCGATTCAACTGATGTTCTCTGTTCTTTAAAGTCTTAACTAAAAAAAAAAAAAAAAAAAAAGAGCAGATGAAGACAGATGCTTCTCTGCAATTAGTATCAATCAGTCCTGACACAGAAGTGACCCATCCAGTGTAGAAGTGGTGTGGATCGATCAAGTCTTTTACTGAGGTGGGACACAGGAAGGGAACAGAACTCTGGTAGAAAAATACTGCACAAAAAGGATTTTGAAAAGTCCAGGACAAAAGTGTTTCTCAAGACTACATTTAGTTAAACTTCTTTATTCTTCCTTTGGAAAGAAAATCTGATAATTAACACATAAAATAAAATATGCTATAGCTTATAGTTTCATCTGGGTGCACAAAAGTTAAATAATATTTATCTGTATATACTTGATTTGCCAGTTTGGGTTCAGTCTCTTTAAACATTGGTGTAATTGTTGCTGTTAATTTTGTTGTTGTAAAAGAATCTTTCCTCTTACTGATGAGACACACTGAAGCGCTTGATCCCTGGGTTGGAAAGATCCTCTGGAGAAGGAAATGGCAACCCACTGCAGGTATTCTTGCCTAGGAAAGCCCATGAGTCTGGCAGGTTACAGCCCACGGGGGTCACAAAGGAGTCAAATATTACTTAGCGACTAAACAACAATATAGTTGAATATAATATATAACCTCACAGTTAATTACTTCCTTAATATATATTTCTAGAGTTTAAATATGTGAACATTGCAAAATATTTTCTTAGTTAAATCCAAATTGCCTTCAGAAAAGAATGTTCAATTTGCATATTTGATTTAGTAAAGTAATATCTTTGTGATTAAGTCAGAAGTGATTCATACATACACTGCAGTCCTATGGACTGTAGCCCGCCAGGCTCCTCTGTCCATGGAACCCTCCAGGCAAGAGTACTGGAGTGGTTGCCATTTCCTTCTCCAGGGGATATTCCCAACCCAGGGATCAAACCTGGGTCTCCTGCATTACAGACAGATTCTTTAACAACTGAGCCTCTAGGGAAGTCCTCTTGATAGCTCAGTTGGTAAAGAATCTACCTGCAATGCAGGAGATCCCAGTTCAATTCCTGGGTAGGGAAGATCCACTGGAGAAGGGATAGGCTACCCATTCCAGTATTCTTGGGTTTCCCTTGTGGCTCAGCTGGTAAAGAATCCGCCCGCAATGCGGGATAACCTGTGATAAGCTGGGTTATCACAGAGTCAGACCCGACTGAACGACTTCCACTTTCACTTCACAAAACAATATCTCACTCCACCTTCAATAATATGAGTTATTATAACAGTAAATTGCTTTATAATTTGATAGAAGTATTTTTTCTGTTAACCAGTTATATGGTGAATAATCTGTGACTAATTTTGTTCATTATTTTATTAGAGTATTATCACCTGATTTATTCACAGGGGCTATTTTGATTTAAATGGTTAAACGTGAATGTATCATCTTTGCACGTTAGTCATTATCCTACTCTTCTGAATATACAGGCTTATACTTTTGCTCTTCAGAAGTTCTGTAAGTGTGTGTTTCCTTTCCTTTGTTTTTCTTTCCCCAATTTTGGGGTCTTCTGCTTAAAACATTTTTCCCAGCTGAGAACAAGTCATTATTGGCCTATGTTTTTTACTCTGACTTTTTAATGATAATATTATTTACTTTTAATTATTTAACCAAGCTGGGAGTTAGTTTGGCTTAGATTTTGAGGAAAACTGATTCAGAGTCAGAGATATCAGCAGAATTCATGTTCAGCAAAACCGATTACAGACACGTGTATGTATACATGAGTTAACACCCTGACGTAGGGTTCCTGGCTCTGTTTCCTGCGAGGACCCTCCAGCACCTGCATAAAAATACCGCTTACCTACACCTTTGTTTCCAAATGCAAGTCCCCAGTGAAAGGAACGGGGGTCCTTGGAGAAATGGCTCATTCTAAGACTGGGTGAGGGAATATACAGTCGGATCCGGACAAACACACAAGAAGGGGACTGAGCCCCACCCACCTTCTGGTGCAGAGCATTCCAGAGTTGTGGCGGAAAGTAACTACATCAATTATTTGGATTTGTCTTTTCCTTCTTCCTTCCTTCCTTATTCATTTATATTATGTAAAGTTAAATAAAAAGAATTTATTTTATTCTTTAGGTGATCATACTATCTTTGTTCATTTTGATGCTCCAGTTATTTCAGATCTGAATATTTGGAGCTGCTTCCTATGGCCTTCTGAGCCCATTGCATGCCCTACTCCAGGGCAGGAACAGAATGGCTAGGTCTTGGGCCAAGAGTGTTCTTCCAGTGGAGTCCTCTCCATAAGGGAGAATGAAACCAGGGTACAGGTGATTGCCCTTCTAGGAATACAATTTTGTGGGAAAAAAAGAAGCACCATTCCAAATTATATTGAATGTAAATCAATTCTAGCTGATTTCCTTTTTTAATTGGTTAAAATTAGACCAAGTATTTCTGAAATTTTACTGTAGCATTTGTTGTAGCTTTGTTGAAGTAAAACACACAAATAAAATCTGTCAATAATGGAAATTTTACCAGGATGAAAATGATGAACAGCTGCTTGATATAAAAAACTTGCATTCTAATCAAAATAAATTTACTTCTTAAATAATTCATGGAAAGATAGAAGATTAGAATAAGGGTTCATTGGTAAAACTCCAAATTTCAGAAAAGCCAGTTTATTTCATTTTAAACAAAGTGGGTTTCTTTGTTTCATTTTAAACAAAGTTTTACATATAACAATGCCTACAAAAGGGTGCTGCTAGTAATGATACTGCATATATCCATGAAGCAAAATTGCCAATAAAAATTGTATTGCTCTTCTCATTATTGGAATCCAAAATATATTTACTTAGTAACAATAAATGCTAATTACAATGTATGGTGCTTTTACTAAAGCATGGGACATTGACAAACATTTCAAATTATTCTCCTATACCTGTTCAATTTGTTATCTACAAATAGATAATATGTTATTTAAATTTGTGTTTCAAAGTACAGTCAACTTCTGGTAGTCCTGAAGGAAATGCCAAAACCCCAAGATGCTCAATTTCCTTTCATCAAATGGCTTGGTATTTGCAACATAACTTTGGTACATCCTCCTGTATATTTTAAGGCATCTCTAGATTATTTATAATATCTCATATAATATCTGTAAATATTATGTTAATAGTATCCTGTGTATGTATAATTCAAGTTTTGCTTTGGGGAACTTCTGCAATTTTTTTTGAATATTTTTTACCTGCAGTTAGTTGAATCTGCTGATGCAGAATGCATGGATATGAAGGGCTGACATTATGAATATGATGATGTGACTTTCAATTTTTTAATTGTGAAATATGATATATATAATGTTATACACTTACTGTAAATGAACAGTGTAATAAATTAAAAAGCAAACATCCTTGAAACCATCATTATAGTCAAGAAATAATACATTGTTAACATGCCAGAGTCACTTAGAACACCCTTTCCCAATTACCTACACTCTTTTAACCCTTAGGCAACCACTATCATGATGTTTATGGTAATCACATTCTACTTTTTGAGGATGGTACCTCCTAGATATACATACGTTGTACAATAGAGAATAGATTTACTGCTGTTTTACTGTATGCACATGAAGTCATCTACTGGGAATTTTTCCATGATTGCTCTCACCCATCATGATGTTGTTTCAATTGATTTTTGTTTTAGTGCAGAAATCTAGATTTTTCCATTGCTATATAGTATTCATTTGTATACAAACATAGAGCAGAATAGGATGGACCTGAATAGAGTAGAATAGAAAGGGGAAAAAACAAAATGGATTGAGTTATTGAGCAATTCCCTGTTTGTGGCCAATAAAAACAATGGTAAGGGCTTTTTTTTAACTCTAGTTTTATGCTCATAATCAGACACTACTCCTGAAGATATTTCTAGAACTGGAAATATTGCATCTATAGGAATATAAGTCTTAAACTCTGTAGTGATGCTATACTGTTTTTATTGTAATTGTTTCAGTGTACATTCTTATCAACAGTTGAAAGTCCAAACTGTTCAATATTTCTGCCAATAGTTGATATTGTCAGATGTTCTCTCCTTGTGTTGTTTATTTATAATGAAAATTTTATTTTGTGGCTAACTCTAGTGAATTATGAAAACTAAGATGGTCACAAGAACCCCAAATTTATAGTCAACTGTTCAGAAATGCCAATGGCCTAAGTACCCCAAAGTACAACTGGAGTCTGAAATAAGGGTATTCTTGTGGGAGACTGTGTCACATATCTTATGAGCTCTGGGGGTGGTCAGGGTGAGAATGGGATTGTGTTACGGTATTCTCAGGCTCTGAAAAGTCATGACATGTAGTCACTAAGAGCTAATGTACCTGAATGCAGTACCAGAATAACAGTGATGGTGGTAGTCTATTAATTTTTTAAAATCAGTTTATGAGTTCAACATAAGGAGGTGACTGTGAACGCTTCTGCTTATATCCCTGATGATCTTTGCTTATTTCTGGGCTTCCTTTCACATATTTTTAAAAGTTTTCTAGATGCCCTTCATATCTCACTCCTTCACAAGCTTCTCCAGGAGGAAATGTCTGGTTTTCTTATGTTATGTTAGCTAATAAGCAATCATACTGGTTCTTATTATTAAAGATTTTCAGATGCTCCCCTGACTTTAGGATACATTTATATCCCTGTCATCTGACTTGAAGATCCTTCCTAATTTGGATCCTGTTTATTTTTCTATCTTTTCTATTCTCACTCAAACTGCAGTGCTTCCACATTGAACTTTTTTAAGTTCTTCAAATGGCCCATCCTCTTGTCAAAATCAGTGGTTTTATCTGCATAAAATGTTCTTCATTCACTGATTTCCCTAGATATAAATATATAAACTAGCTGGTAAATGCTTAAAATTTTAATTTACAGCTAGGTGAATGAGTGGCTTTACTTAGTAACTGCTGCTGGTTATGAGTTTTAAATAGCCTATACAATTAGAGACTCTCTGTAAATTTCAATTTTCTGTGATTACTTTAAAATTACATTGATCCAATGAACAAATTCCTAAAATTTGAAAAACCATAAGGTAGATTCTGAAGCTTTCCGAAATATATGTCATAGCTAGAATTGGACTTACACTTTCCAACAAGACAAAAAAAAAAGTATTTCCAAGTTATTGCTCAGCCAACCTTGCTCATAGGTTGTTACCCAGGTGTGTGAGTGAGTGTGTGTGTGTGTGTGTGTGTGTGTAGAGTGTAGTAAATGTCCTCCAGATGGTGTGATGGGTTGAGGGATTTGCTCGTTTTTTCTTAGCATTAAAGCCCTGGGTATCCCCGTGGCTATGCATGAGTAAGGCTTCCCTGTGGCTGTGTGTGAAGTTTAAATGCTTTATTCTTGTTTTGTAAGTTTCTTTTAGCATAGCAACATTCAGAGATGAATCTAAAAGCAAAATAACTTTTAAGCTTGGAGTTATGCTATGAAGATTACTTTCTTTGGTAAAAAGAATCTACAATAGTGTCCGAAAACCGGTCTCCATAGGCACATTTTATGATTTGAAAGACTCTTTTTTTTCCCCTTTTCTTAGAAAGTCTGTTTAGAAGCCTAAATAACTAACTTTCGTGAAAGACAAAAAGAGCTTACCAACTTTGGAAAGCAGGAAAAGTACTTTATATTTCCTGCCTCCCATCTACAACTCAGTTAATGAAATGATGGCCATACCACCTATGATCAAAATTGCTAATTTTCTAAATACCAATTTCTAGGCATATAACAACAAACATTATCAACCCATTGCTTTTTTTCATATTAATTTAACACAATTTGAGGCTTTCCCATGCATATTCATTCTGAATGTATTTTTCTCCTTTACTAAATTTGACACCTGCTATGGATGCACTTCCCAGGTAGTTCAGTGGCAAAGAATACGTCTGCCAGTGCAGGAAACAGGGGTTTGATCCCTGGGTTGAGAAGATCCTCTGGAAGAGGAAATGGAAACCCACTTCAGTATTCTTGCCTGGAGAATTTCATGGAGAGAGGACCCTGATGGGCTACAGTTCATGGGATCGCAAAGAGTCAGACACAGCTGAGCGACTTAACACTTTCCCTTTTACACATTCCCCAAATTATTTGCATTACCATCAACGTCATCTTTCCAAAACTGCAAACCTTGCCACACATCACTGTGTCTGCTGTACCCTGATTGCTGCTGCTGCTGCTGCTACGTCGCTTCAGTCGTGTCCGACTCTGTGCGACCCCACAGACGGCAGCCCACCAGGCTCCCCCGTCCCTGGGATTCTCCAGGCAAGAACACTGGAGTGGGTTGCCATTTCCTTCTCCAGTGCGTGAAAGTGAAAAGTGAAAGTGAAGTCGCTCAATTGTGTCCGACTCTTAGCGACCCCATGGACTGCAGCCCACCAGGCTCCTCTGTCCATGGGATTCTCCAGGCGAGAGTACTGGAGTGGGGTGCCATTGCCTTCTCCGGTACCCTGATTACCATTGTAGATACTTAGCATGGTATGTGTGTGTGTGCGCGCTCAGTTGTGTCAGACTCTTTGCGACCTGATTTACTGTCCCCCACCGGGCTCCTCTCTCCGCGGGGTTTCCCAGGCAAGAATACTGGAGTGGGGTGCCATTTCCTTCTGCGGGGGATCTTCCTCACCCAGGGATTGAACCTGCATCTTAGGTGTCTCCTGCATTGGCAGGTGGATCCTTCACCACTCTGCCTCCTGGGAAGCTCCCAGCATGATATATACAACCTTTCATAAACCAGTCACTGGCTGCTTCTCTAGCCTCATCCTTTTACATTCCTTTCCTGTTCCCCAGCACATAAATATTGTGTTTGCAGGTAATAAAAACTCCTAGAAAGATAAGATTCCATTACTTAAAACATATTCATTTATGCTAAAGTAAGTGGCTATTAATCAAGAGACATATGTCTACACTTGGCAATATTTGTGTACATCTTTGTGCACATAGCCACAGGAATATTACCCCCTATCTAGTACACTCGTCAGCCTCAAAATGTAGTCAAATATTACTTGCTGAGAAAAATTGCTTTGATCACCTCACTTGATATAGATTTAAGTACTCCTTTTTCTGTCTTATTCTGTACCTGCTCTTTCATCTGGTATATCACAAATCCCTTTTTACTCTTCTTCCAGATATTTGTTGAGTTGAACTGTATGTTTTCACCATAAAACTTAAAAAAAAAAATTATCTTTTTTAGTCCATTTATAAGCTAGTAGTTTGCTCATATTTTAAAAGCACAGGTAAATTCTACATGTGTCTGCCATATTTCCTAAGAGATTCCTTTCTGTATGTGTTAGATGTGTTAATATTATGACATATTAAGCCTCTTGTCTGTTGTGCTAAAAATTGAAAAGAAATGGCAAAGGGAGAATCTCATACAGTCAGTTATATCTGACATCGCCCTTTAAATTTTCTCTCTAAGCAATGGTGAGAGGCCAGTCATACATGAAAGACTGAGAAACTGTCATGGCGTTATTACAAAAGCAGTGATATAAGAAGGATGAGCAATAAACAATTTAGAGGAAGCAAGAAATAATTCAGAGGAGGGTTGTATTGATTTTTCTTGGGGTGTTTCCAAGGGTTTATCATTGAGGGTGGCACATGCTGTTTTATTGATGTTGCAGAATTAATTCAAAAATCCAAAAGAAGTATCCAACGCGTGACAGAACTGTAATGCTTAGTATAAGGTGGTACATAAAAGGTGTACACAAGGATAGAAGGGACAGAAGAGTTTGAATAGAGTAGATCGATAAATCAGTATTGAGTAGAACTCAGTGGATTCTTAATAAGTAAGTACTTAAGTACTTAACTATGATAAATCTATTAATCAAATAACAAGATAAAACACATTTTAAATGGTGAAACACTAATTTTATCAGTTATATAAAGAATTTGATGCTTGCCTACTATTATTATTCAATTTTTTGAGGTTCTAGACAATGAAATACAAGATAAAATTACTTTTAAATAATTGAAGCTTCATGAAAGAAAAACTATCTCTTTTTATTGATGGTTTGATTACCTTTAAGAATACAAACCAAAAGCTATAATAAAATCATTTTGAATTAAAATATGGTAAAATTGTGTAAGCTGAAAATAAATCATTGTATGTTTTCTTCCAAAACTACATACCTGGACACTAAAATTTGAAAATAAAATCAAATCTTGATGAAAGGCATGGAAGAAGGTTTGAACAAATGTGAAGAAATTATGCACAATTTGATAAATATATAGTATCAATATGCATAGCTCAAATAGTATAATATGGCAGCTCAAATGGTAAAGAATCTGCCTGTAATGCAGGAGACCTGGATTTGATCCCTGGGTGGGGAAGATCCCCTGGAGAAGGGAATGGGAACCCACTCAATATTCTTGCTTGGAGAATTCCATGGACAGAGAAGGTCTCAAAGGGTCAGATACGACTGAGCAACTAACACTTTCATTTTCACTATAGTATAAATACGCAGATTCAATAAATTTACAATAGAAGTTAAATTTTTAAGGTAGATGATTTTTTAAGTTTACATAAAAATAAATGTATGGGAATTATCAAGTTATTAAAAACTAATATACACAGAAAAGGCAAACATGCTATCACAGACACTGATAGGTGGCTATGAAACAGTTGAATAGTTGATTCCAGATTTCTTTTCCATTGATTGACTTTCACTCTCGGGATTAAAAAGGTAAGGACTTTTCTAGCTACCATATTCTTAGGTGTATGCATGGGAACTATGTTTGCCCAGTGAGACAAAGCTAAGTAGAAGTAACATTGAAGGGTTTCAGCAAGGTATTTCTCTTAAAGATATGTCTACAAATAATCTTTAAAATTCTTACCTAATAAACAATTTGCTGCTGCTGCTATTTAGTCATTTAAGTCATATCTGATTCTTGGCAACCCCATACACTGTAGCCTGCCAGGCTCTTCCGTCTGAGTGGTTTCCCCAGCAAGAATACTGGAGAGGGTTGCCCTTTCCTTCTCTAGAAGATCTTCTGGGCCCAGGGATCAAGCCCACATCTCCTGCCTTGGATTCTTTAACCGCTGAGTCGCTAGGGAAGCCCAATAAACAAGTTAGGACAATCAAAAAATTAAATTAAAATGCATGCCCAATAATTAAGATCTCCCTATTTATTTTTTCTCTGCATCCTATTTTCACTTTAGATGCGATAAAGTGAGCACCAAAGTGTACAACAGTAGCACCTTCTTTCAATCATGAGGTTATAAGCCTGTTGATAAAAGTTCAGTGTGTTGAAGCTAGTGAAGCAGAAAGATACAACAAGTCAGGTTCTTGTTGAGTCTGCAGATCACTTTTTGACTCATGGATTGTGGTTAAAAAATAAATTTCCACGTGTTTTTATCCCCTGTTATTTGATGTTTTTGTTTCTCCATATATTATTAATTCAAGAAATATTTATGAAGTTTCAATTAAATGGTAGAAATACATGATACTAGTTAGCAAAGCAGGAAAAAAAATTGCTTCCTTCACAGAACTTAACCTCTTGCAGAAAGAAAAACCATAACTGGTAACTGATGGAAAATCTGTCATTAAAATAATATAGGATAAGGACCCACTTTCAGCCATGATAGAAAATAACTGAAATTAAATTCACCATTCTGCTTTAAGTAAGAAACAGCACAAAGTATATGAACAAACAGTTGTTAGGATTTGTACAGGGCATGTCAGTGATTCCTTGAGAGGCAGAAAAAATTAAGAGAAATGAAAACACATGACCACCCTACAATTTGCATATCACTGTTCATAGAAACTTTATTGTAAAAGATAAAAACTGAAAAGGAAAAAAAAAAATCTCCAATAGGTGAAGAGAGAAACAGTTTGTGGCATATCTATATAACAGGATGCTAGATAGCAATAAAAAAGTGTTAAGTTTTGATACAATCAGCAGCCTGAGTGAATTTCAAAACAGTTACACTGAATAAAAGAAGCCACACCAAAAACCATATAGTATGTTCTGACATACTGTATAATCCTGTTCACATACATTTCTAGAAAATGCAAACTAATCAACAGTAACAGAAAACATATTAATGGTGACTTGACAGTGGAGGAGGTAGAGAGAGAGATAAGAGAAGGACATGAGGAAATTTCAGGAGTGATGGATATATCAATTTACTCAATCATGGTGGTAGTATTATAATAGCTACTTATCAATTTTTCAAGTTATCAAATTACACAGTTTAGATATTGCAATTCATTCTATTACAATTATATTTTCAAAAAGCTGTAGGAAATACCATCGAGTCCCAAATGTCCACAAATTTCTCAGAACATGGTGTCTTCCTCTTTGTATCCACTGCCTAACAGCCTTCAGGAGCCTCAAATTCTATCAAAATTTTTCTTTTCAAATAATAATAGCTAACAATTATTATGAGTTTACTATATGCCAGACAGAGAATAGTGTTCTACATACATTTTCTTTGCAGGAATGCTCCATAGTTTAGAACACAGTTTCCAAATCCAACTTCACATGTATATAAACATACATGTGTGTATATATATATATGTGTGTGTGTATGTGTGTGTGTATATATATATTACATATTTTTGAATAAATACATATTTATAAATATATATACATACATACATATAATCTCTATATATATTGCAAAATTGCACAAATAATTAGAACTGAATTGGGAATCTGGGAAATAATTAAATACATATATTTATTAGTTGACAAATTTGAATTTTCTTTTCAATGGTTAAGAAGAATACTATTTCATAAACAGCACTTGATACAGCTGCCAAGTAATGCATAAGATAAAACTGTTGATTTAAATTTCATATAAGTTATAAAAATAATTTCTGGATGAATTATATTAAAGAATGCTGCTGCTACTGCTGCTACTGCTGCTGCTAAGTCGCTTCAGTCGTGTCCGACTCTGTGCGACCCCATAGACGGCAGCCCATCAGGCTCCGCCGTCCCTGGGATTCTCCAGGCAAGAATACTGGAGTGGATTGCCATTTCCTTCTCCAGTGCTTGAAAGGGAAAAGTGAAAGTGAAGTCGCTCAGTCGTGTCCGACTCTTAGCGACCCAATGGACTGCAGCCTACCAGGCTCCTCCATCCATGGGATTTTCCAGGCAAGAGTACTGGAGTGGGGTGCCATTGCCTTCTCCGATATTAAAGAATAGACATTGATAAATCATTAAAATGTGAAGGTGATTCAGTGCATGGCAAAATGAAGCAGAGATAATGAATGCAATGAAGATTTAATTGATTTCTTGAGATCTACATTTTTAACAAAACAGGCACTGTTTATACAATTTGTTTAAATCTATGTTGGCTTCTAAGCATTTAATTTTCTGCTTGAATTATACCAGTGAAAACAAGTAAATCTTGAACAAAAAACATTTCTGGCATTAGTGACATTTTCTGGATAGTATATATGTTCACAGAACAAGTTCTTTTAATCTGAATTTCTTCCCAGAGGACATATAATTTTGAAGAAAAAAATTATAAAACATGCAATTAAATTCATTTTGAAAACTCACCTTCCAAGTTTTCAAATTTTATATTTGGGTTTAATTTCATCTTTCAACTTTTTAATATGGTTCTGTTTTAGTTCATTAACACAGAATAAATGAAATTTTAAAAGAACATATTTATTTTGGTTTTCCAGAACAAGCCAAATGCAATCTGCCAATTTGTTTTGTAAATAGGACACACTCAAATCTTGCATGTACTCCATATTCATGTTCCTTTTAAGACATATTACAGATGGTGAACCGCCTATATAAACTAGTGAGAAAAATTTAGAGTTTGTTTTTTTTAATAGGGCATCATCACCGAACTTCCATATTGATTCCATGCATAGTTATGAGCCTCTGACAATTTGCACCAGACATGTACCATTTCTTTTCTTGCAAATTGAGAAATTGAGTTTTTATTCATTTCTCTGAGAACATAAAAGCCAGAGACATTGGTGTGTCTGACCAAAGCAGTTATGTTTTCATATGATTTATCTTTCTGGGTCTTCCAATAGACAGTTATGTATGATTGTCTTTCTCCTAATTTGAATGAAATGCTGCTGTTGCTGCTAAGTCGCTTCAGTCGTGTCTGACTCTGTGCTACCCCATAGACAGCAGCCCACCAGGCTCCGCCATCCCAGGGATTCTTCAGGCAAGAATGCTGGAGTGGGTTGCCATTTCCTTCTCCAGTGCATGAAAGGGAAAAGTGAAAGTGAAGTCGCTCAGTCGTGTCCAACTTTTAGCGACCCCATGGATTGTAGCCTACCAGGCTCCTCTATCCATGGGAGTTTCCAGGCAAGAATACTGGAGTGGGTTGCCATTGCCTCCTCCAGTGCATGAATGGGAAAATTGAAAGTGAAGTCGCTCAGCCATGTCCGACTCTTAGCAACCCCATGGACTGCAGCCTACCAGGCTCCTCCGTCCATGGGATTTTCCAGGCAAGAGTACTGGAGTGGGGAGCCATTGCCTTCTCTGTTGAATGAAATAAGTAGTATTTAATCTAACTGACTAACGTGGATAATATCTAAAAATAAACATACATCACCATTTTTCCAAGTAGCATTTTGATAGAATGTAACAATGGGGAATGTAATAATAGAAGTTATAGAGAAATATGACATTTACTATCATAATAGTTTTGGGGATTTAAAAATATCTTCACCACATTACCTGACATTTAGCTTAACTGAAACTGTTATCCTACCAGTATATATGCCTACCAAAAATTTCAACTATCTCTGAAAACTTCAGCAACTAAGCTCATTTAAGAAACTAAAAGATAAAAAAATACCAAACTAGTTCTTTCCATTTTTGCCACCAGCATTCAATTAGATATAACCATGTGTTATACCATCTATATTTTGTAAATATAATAATTTTAATTTCATTTTTGTCATTAGAATTTAACTTTACAAGACTTTTTTTTTGGTCTGTTGGTTTGTTTTATTTATTTATTGTATTTCTGGCTGCACTGCATTTTTGTTGCTCTGCAGAGGCTTTCTCTATTTGTAGTGAGCAGGGGCTACCGCTCATTGCGGTTCACAGGCTTCTCATTGCTGTAGCTTCTCCTGTTGCAGAGAGTAGGCTTTAGGCCCGTGGGTTTCACTAGTTGCAGCATGAGGAGTGCTCAGTAGTTTTGGCAAGGCTTAGTTGCTCCATGGCATGTGGAATCTTCCCTGACCAGGAATTGAACTCACATCCCCTGCATTGGCAGGTGTATTCTTACCCACTGGACCACCTGGGAAGTCCAAGAAATGACATTTTTCAAAGATACTGCCTTATAACGAATCTCTTCTGTCACACTGATATGGTCCAGTTGACTTCTTTATCAGATTAGTTCCACTTAAACAGTGAAAACAGGATGGGGCTGCCTTTCCTTCCCACTAACTTATAGGATGGTCCATTTGTAAACTGTGTTACTGTTGTTGTTGAGTTGCTAAGTGGTGCCCAACTCTTTGCAACGCCTGAACTGCAGCACGCCAGTCTTCCCTTTCCTTCACTATCTCCTGGAGCTTGCTCAAACTCATGTACGTTGAGTCGGTGATGCCATCCAACCTCCTCATCCTCTGTCATGCCCTTCTCCTCCTGCCCTCAATCTTTCCTAGCATGAGGGTCTTGTCTAATGAGTTGGCTCTTTGCATCAGGTGACCAAAGTACTGGAGCTTCAGTTCAGCATCAGTCTTGCCAATGAATCTTCAGGGTTGATTTCCTTTAGGATTGACTGGTTTGATATCTTTGCTGTCCAAGGGACTCTCAAGAGTCTTCTCCAGCACCACAGTTCAAAAAGATCAATTATTTGGCTCTTAGCCTTTTTTATGATCCAACTTTCACATCTGTCTTACTGTTAAAACCATAGCTTTGACTATATAAACCTTTGTTGGCAAAGTGATGTCTTTGCTTCTTAATACACTATCTAGGTTTTTCATTATAACCACCATTAATTTTTACAAATGCTTTTGATATTCTACACATACATGACAGCATCAAGAAAGGAAAGGGAAGTATGTCTTACTTATTATTGAGCTATAGCTAGAATGGCTAGATATTCTACTCATTTATTACACTGGCCTGCCCAGATGTTTTGTCCCTCTGAATGGATATACCTGTTGCTATAGCATTATGTAGAAACTATCTCAGCACTAGGTATATTAGAAATGACATGTTTTATGAAAAATAGGTCATATAAGTAAACAGAAAAGTATCTTTACTTCTAGGTTAACCAGAGTGAATCTGTTATCATGGATCAAAGCTCAACATTAATGTTATACTGGAACAAATTGTATCAATTCTAACTTTATATGTATAAACAAACCATGTTTTTGATATTACCACCAGTAAAGTCTATGATTACCCGCTGGAAATTCTGACCAAAAGTGATTTACCTTGTCCACAAAGCTGAACAAGTGGATAGATAAACATTACACAGAGTGTTTTACCATTGCTTTTCCTTCTGCCTGCATAAACTCAGTAAAAACCAGTTCACTTTGCTACACAGATGAAATTGTATAAACTTTATGACCACGACCGTGCTGAAATGCCATATTCAAAGATGAATTTCCCTAACTCTAATAACACAAGCCCATTACTATTCAGAGTTCCGTGGTGTTTTAGTCATCCTGCTATTAACAAAATACTATAGACCACATGGCTTAATCAACAGACATTGATTTCTCACAGGTCTGGCGACAGGAAAGTCCAAGAGCGAGATGCCAGGAGATTTGTGTCTGGTGAGGGCCCTCTTCCTGGCTGGTAGATGGCTACCCCCTCACATATCCTTACATGGCTTTTACTTAGTGCGTGCATGCAGAGAGAGCTCTGTTCTCTCTCATCATTTACTTCTAAGATAACCAATCCTTTCATGGGAACTCTACTTTCATGACCTCAACTAATAACTACCTCCTAAAGTCACCTTGAGAAGGAAATGGCAACCCACTCCAGTATTTTTGCCTGGGAAATCCCATGGACAAAGGAGCCTGGTGGGCTACAGGTGCAACGGAGTGACTAACACACACATTTTTTAGCCAGAATAAATGCACAACTCCATTAGTAAATCAAATCCAATTGAAAATTTGCAAATGCTTTTTCTGTGTATGTGTGTTGTGGCACATGTGTTTGTGTTTCGAAAGCTGGCAGATTGTTTTAATGATCTATTTGGGGGAGTTTGAGACATACATTTCCATGATGTAGCCATTTCCAGAAGAGAAAATTTAAAAGCGGTATGTTTGACCTTTACTAATTAAATCAACTACTTGCTCTCAAAAGTGACTGAAACCATCTGAGATGTATCACGAGTATGGGCTCATTGATGGGGTTTCTGAGCACAGCAGTCACTCACTGCTCTCTGTGCTGCTGACCCTGGTGGCCGGACGCAGGTCTTAGCTTGCTCCAGTGGCCACTGCAGAGAGAATGTATGAGACAATGTCTAGAGATAGGCTCACAGTCAACCAGCGTATCCTTCCAGTTCTGCTGCTATGCAAGGAAGCTTATTATACAGCTAACTTATTGTCATTACCCTCATAGGGGTAATTCATCAACATGGAAAGGAACTACCCTAAAGGTTATCTCTAATTATAAAGTGGTACCAAATAATTTTATGTGGTGCTTTGATTTTTTGAAACATATGTATATCTAATATTCATACCATCATAACCTGTTCTAGCTTAAATTTGGTGTGTTTTGCTTGATTCCATGGATAGAAAACTTCTCTTTAGTCTATGCCTTACCTTCATCAAGATACACTTTTTCTCTAGTATATTGGGCAATTGTCACTTCCCATTAGATCTTTTATTTTCTTTAATAGGACATATTTGGAATGAAATGATTCATAATCCATATTTCGTGCATAGATTTTGTGAAAAAATGTTATATTCTCTTTTTCCCTGAAGATAGATATACTCAAAAATTACTTAAAACCAGATTCCTTTTGATGATTCTCATTTTGAAATAATTCTAAGGTCTCTTGCAAATAGGAAAATTTTTCTTCTAGAACCACCCTCGTACTATTTTACTTCTGAATTACAGAAAATGTCAAGTTGATAATTCACTTCAACTCATCCTTTATATGGAGAAAAAATCAAATGTAAAAATTTTACAACATTTTCACAAAGGGCAACAGAGAAAAGACTTTATGAAGTTTCTATGATTTTTTTTCCCTTCTCAAAATGCTGAAATTTTGAGGGAGTGGATTTCTCAGCACCTATGATTAATGTCTAATAGCTGATCGTGCCTACAAATTTGCATATTAAAATCCTCCTAATTCTATGATAAATTCCTTTTATTTTCCTTTATATTATAATCATGACTATATTGATTCTTTAAAAACTGTGTATGTATACATTTTTGCTATAAATTTTATTTCATAGTAAGAAATGGAGTATAAAAAATAGTTTTGATAAAAATGGGGCATTGAGTTTCACAGAGTTGAAATCCACTGTCTAACGCAGAGGATTTTTGTTCTGCTCAGCTTTGTCTTTTTAACTCTTTAAATATTTGGATTTAAAATATAACAAACCTCTTGATTATGGTTTTAAGTCAGATAATTAAGAGTAATTTTATCAGGGTACCTCTCTAAATTCTCCACCAATTAGTGTGGAGGTATTTTCTCCTAGACTTTCATACTGAATGTTTTACTGAGCAAGGGCTCGCTGCCAGATGTGCATAGAAGCCAATGCTATGGCGGCAATTTCTGAGAAAAGAGCTTCATTCTGAGGTTGACAGTCAAGGAGACAGGAGACAAGGCTCTCAAATACATCTCCTTGATTCAGGGTTGGAGCTAAATATGAGAGTTTGGGAGAATTTTAACTTGGAAGATGATTGGCTAGTTTTAACTCAGTCCTTCTAAGTCACTGGCACTGCTGGAAGCTGGATTTTCCTTACTGAAGGACTTGCTTCTAAAGGGCTCAGGTGGCAACATCCCTATTCTTTAAGTTCTGTAGCCTGGAGATTCTTGGTTTTGTGAGTCACCCTGAAGAAAAGACCCTGATGCTGGGAAAGATTGAGGGCAAGAGGAGAAGGGATCAGGTGACAGAGGATGAGATGATTGGATGGCATCACAGACTCAATGAACATGAGTTTGAGCAAACTCCGGGAGACAGTGAAGGACAGGGGAGCCTGGCATGCTGCGGGCCATCGGGTTGCAGAGTCAGACTTGGCTGACTGACCGAACAACTGAAGACGTGAGCGGTGCTGTCTCTGCAAAATAATGCAAAGGCTTGATTAATCAACACCCTATTTAAGGCAGCTGCTGCTGCTGCTGCTAAGTCGCTTCAGTCGTGTCCAACCAAGCTAAATAAAGCTTGTCAGTATTTTAAGTGGTGTTTCAAAAGGACCAGCAGTCCTAGTGTTACCTGGGAGTTTTGTTTGTTTTTGTTTGTTTTTTAGAAAAGCATAATCTCAGGCTCCACCCAGATCTCCTGAGTTTTAATATGCATTTTATCAAGAAGGGTTAGTTAGGGAGTTTGGGATGGACATGTACAAAATATAAATGGTATAAACACAAGCAATTACATCTAAACAAATGCTGGTAGCAAAGATAGAAAGGATCAATTTGATATTTTTTTTATGTATTTTAGTTTCTTAAATGAGCAGAGTTTCTTAAGTTTCCAGGGATAGTTGGTAGTAATATTTACAGTGTAGGATACCAGTTTCAGTTAAGTAAGATGACAGAGATAATGCAGTGAAGATATTTTTAAGTCTCAAAGCCTACTATGATAGCATGCATCCTATTTCTTATATTATTATATAAGAATAATAATAAAACTTCTATTATCACATTTCCCATTGTTATAGTCTATCAAAAGGCTACTTGGAAAATGTTTAATGCATGTTTATTTTTAGATATTATCCATGTTACTCAGTTTGACTAAAAACTACTTATTTCATTCAAATTAAGAGAAAGACAATGAGACATAACTGTCTGTTGGAAGACCCAGAAAAATAAATCATATGAAAATATGATTGTTGGCCAGAAATATCAATGTATTTAAAATGGATAACCAACAAGGACCTACTGGATAGCACAGGGAACCCTGCTCAATGTTATGTGGCAGTCTTGGTGGGAGGAGCGCTTGGGGGAGAATGGATACCTGCATATATCTGCCTGAGCCCCTTCACTGTTCACCTGAAACTGTCACAACATTGTTAATTGGTTATACCTCAATACCAAATAGAAAGTTCAAAAGAAAAAAAAATACATCCAGGTAGTTTGTATGCCCAATAAAATCTGAGACACACCATCCTTCTCTGAACACTGGTAATAGCAGCAGCCTGGGACCCTCTCTTCATCTGTGCATGAAGTGAAGTGAAAGTCGCTCAGTCGTGTCCAACTCTTTGCGACCCCATGGACTATACAGTCCAGGGAATTCTCCAGGCGAGAATACTTTAGTGGGTAGCCTTTCCCTTCTCCAGAGGATCTTCCCAACCCAGGGATTGAACTTGGGTCTCCTGCATTGCAGGCAGATCCTTTACCAGCTGAGCCACAAGGGAAGCCCCATCTTGTGCATGGGGGTCTGCAAAGCTGGTGAAGTTCAGCTGGCATCATCTCATCTTACTATGACCACCATTCCCTGAACATGAAGGAAGTCAGCAGCGTGGGTTATTTTCTCTCTTATTGTGGGCAGGTTGGAGACAGTTGTTTCTGTAAGGAGGAAGATGGGAGATGGTAGGGGCAATACAGGGTGGTGAGGAGAAGCTGTCAAGTGGTCCTAAAATGTCCCAGCAGAATTCAGTGATGGAGCCTGTTTTGGGGGGGAAGGGTACACCCTTGTGTCCCAGGGACTCTCACCTCTGCCAGCAGCCAGCAGGTTTGTTCATTACTATCACTTCTCCCTACAACAGCAAGACAGAGAAGTTTGAGTAGACCAAGATTATTTATGTTTCCTTTCTTGCAGATTTTATCTCATAAATAAATAATCTTTTGGTCCCCTTTAAACATGTAAAATATAGGGTTTGAGTAAATCTTTTCTCCCCTATTTCCCCTCTCCAGGTCTCTAAAGATGACTACTAACCCTGCATCACCATATCTAAGCAGATCCAACTGCAGTAACCCATAATCAGAAAGGGTCTTTCACTGAATTCGGAATTTTTCCTTTATCCTGGACTTGCTCTTTAAGGGAAATCAATCTTCCTTAACTCCTAAGACAGAGAAATTTCTCTTCACACTAAATAATGGGAGACTTTACTTTATACACAGTAAAGCAAAACAAACAAGAAAGCACTAGTTAGTGACTGTGAAATCTTTTCCTTTGTCCACTTTATCATAAGGGGGGGTTACCTGAGAAGAAGCCATCATCATGGTGAGTTTAGGATTGTTTTCTGGAGTGATCTCTGTGAAAAACACGGGGAAAGCTGTCTGTAGCAAGGACGGTCATCTGAAGAGGTAAATACAGGAGAATGTCTGGGTGCTACCTGAAAAATGTGAGGTTATTGTATGATTTGAGACTGGACCAGAAATAAGGATCCCATATCAGATTCTTCCTGGAATTTAGATTTAATGTTCATTGTATCACTTTCATATCAACTTGAAATATACTGATTATCCCCAAGAGCAGCTGGTTAGGAATGAGGAAAACCTAATGGACAGGAAAATAGTATTTATCAATGTCAATTTCCTAAATTCTTTTGAGGAAAACTCTCCATCATTTCTGGGTTTATTTACATATTTGTTTTTATTTTGTTTTTATTCTTGTTTCTGTTTTACTTTGCTACTCTAAGTCTCTCCTATTTAAAACCTTACAAATAAAGAAATTTTCACTATAATCATTTAAGTAATCATTTAACTCAAATTTCACTCAAAATATATATGATTTGTGGCTCACAACTGTTAGTCAAGTAAGGCTCACACACTCTGCTGCTGACTGTAACATACACACACACACACACACATTGTGGTTGTGATTATACATCTGGCAAGGCGATTTGTTCAGACTGAGCCAACTAACACTTTTTGGTCATCTAGAATCATGTTATCGTGTAGTTAAAACACAGATAATTAAATTACTCTATAATAACTGTCAAAGAGATTCTGGAATCATTAGTTATGAACAGTAATAAAAGGGGAAATACATAGCCTCTCAGTTTTAGGAGGTTCCTACTGCTGAAAAAGAGACTTTTTATATCCTCAGAAAAAACCCACAGGTGTTAGAATTTGTTGTTGTTGTTGTTGTTTTATACGCTCCCTGAATGTTTGTTAGCCTACCTGGACTTGGTACCCTCAAGTTGAGTGGATACACACAAACACACACATTGTTGTTCAGTTGCTAAGTCCTGTCTCTTTGTGACCCCATGGACTGCATCATTCCAGGCTCCTCTGTCTTCCACTATCTCCCAGAGTTTGCTCAAATTCATGTTCATTGAGTCAGTGATGCTATCTAACCATCTCATCCTCTGTTGTCCCCTTCTCCTTTTGCTTTCAATTTTCCCCAGTATCAGTGTATTTTCTAATGAGTTGGCTCTTTGTATAAGGAGGCCAAAGTATTGGAGCTTCAGCTTAAGCATCAGTACTTTCAATAAACATTCAGATTGACTGGTTTGATTGACTTTAGGATTGACTGGTTGGATCTCCTTGCAGTCCAAGGAACTCTCAAGAGTCTTCTCCAGCACCACAGTTCAAAAGCATCAATTCTTCAGTGCTCAGCCTTCTAATGTGCATAAGAAGCTTATATATATTTACATACACTAGAATCTGCTCTATTCTACTGAGTCGATCCCTTTTCATGTTTAGCTAATGTCACGTGTGTCATGAACACTCAAAGACATAGTAGGAAATGCAGCCGTGTTTAGAGGAGTGTAGCCACGTATGACCTTCAGGGAGCATGTAAACACTTCCTCAGAGCAATCAGAGCCTGCCGTTCATATAGCAGGTTCTTGCCTGCGTGCATTAGCCTGTTTGTCCTTGGAATACCTTTTTATCCCCTTCATAGACAAGGCCAATAATTCATGAGAGAGCTGGGAATAGAATACAGTCCTCCCTTTTCCCAACAGAGTATTCTTGCCACAAGATTATATTGGCTCCTTACACACATTAGCCATTTCACTTGTGCACTGAAACAGATCAGTATTTTTGATTGAGTTTGACATTTTGAAATTTAACTACAATAGCTTACCCTATAAACAGGAAGTGACTGTAAAACAGATGTTCTTATTTAGAGAACATGTTACCAAAAGAGCAAAACACTAAATTTGTCCTTGCTGTAATTGTGTCATTTAAACCAAGAGAAAAAACTCAGAGTCCTAAGACTGAAGAAACCCTGATAGGAAAATTATACCATCATTCAATGTTATAAGATGTCACCTGAAGAAAGAATGTGATTTAAGGTTCAACAATGTTCCCATGTGATATGAATACCAATTTTCAAATTCTGGTATACAGTTACTGAATGAAAGCTTCCAGTATGTACTGAAATAAAGATTAATGGATAGTTTAATGAATTAGGGAAAGGATTCATCCTTAAACTCTGGAAGCCCAATGACCATGTTTTTAAATTTTGTTTAAAAATCAATCCTATGCATTCATTAATTATGAGCTTTTATCTATGAAAGTTAGGAAAGTGATTTTTCATTTGTTTAAAAAAAAAGGCAAATTTAGCATGAAGGCAGTCAATTCTGAAATCAAAATTTATCACGAATGAACATATTGAATGGATTTTAATAACTATTGAAAATTGTTTAAATGTTTTTTAAAATGATGAAAAGAGTATTTTCACGTACTTTATCTTTCTATAATAATAGTGACTACCCTGTGATGCCTCCCAAAGTAATCTATGCTCATCCGCAGCCCCTCAGAAAGGGTACATATGTAGACCGTATGTGTGCCTAATAGATTAACTCAACTGATAACAGCTGAGGCAACCATGGTGGATGACTGACCCATGGTGAGAAAATATTTGGAATGAGCACATTGGCAGATTAGATCAGTTACACAGCAGAAGCCAAATAGTGTATGTGATTATTTTTTTAAGGTTTTAAGTTAGAGTGCCTTTTGAAGAAACCATAAGGACACATGACCAACTGGAGTTGAAATCAGACAGTGCTCATTTGTTTATAGAGGAAAATGAATCAAACACATGAGCAGATGCTGCAATGAGCGGCTCCATAACCTTGCAGGAGATAACGTAGACTTGGTTCTTAACATCTCAAGAATAAGACCTAATGTGAACTGTCTATACTTAATTTCAAGTTCCTGAATGATATGGTGTCTACTAATTTCTTCCTTGTCAAGAAAAAGTAAAAAATAAAATACAAAATAAAATTTGTTCTGCTACTTAAGCCAATTTGACTAGAATAGTATTTGATGTGCAATAACTTTAATATCGCAAATTTTCTTGGATCAAACGCATTCAGATATGTAATTTTAAAACTGTAATTTTAGAAATGACTTTAATTTTTAACTTTGATTTTGCTTCTTGGCAGAGAATTTAATCTAGACACTTGGGCTTTCAATTAAATAGTCTTCCCAAGATATTTAAATTAATGATAGTCAATTTAGAGACTTCATTTTAGGAATTCCCTGATATTCTTGTCATTAGTGTCCTGCAGAAGAACATGAACCTACCAAAACAGCCTCCATAAGAATGTACATACAGAACTGGGCACGTGCCAGTGGTGGGCATTAGAGGGGACCACAGGTTCATTGTCCTTCTGAGTCAGGTGGTTCTGGGCTGGCATCAGTCCCTGGTTTTGTTATCTCTTTGGAGACCAGGGTTCAGTTCCTAGGTCAAGACGATCCCCTGGAGAAGGAAATGGCAACCCACTCCAGTATTCTTTCCTGGAGAATTCCGTGGACAAAGGAGTCTGGCAGGCTACTGTCCATGGGTGTGCAAAGAGTCTGACACAACTGAGCGACTAACACTTTCAGTTTCCCTTTTGGAAGGAAAATGTCTCATAGTGGCCCAATGCAAGTGATTCATTCCAATTTGCTAGGTGCAAGCTCTGATTTCTATGATTTCCCTGGTGTGTTTGGCTGCCTGTTTTATCTACTCTGAGGGAGTGACATTATGAGACATTTCTCTAATGTGCTGCTCCTTGACTCAGGGGATGATGAAGCACACTTCAATTATTACTGGCTTCTAAGTTCACCAGTAAATGTTAGACTTCTTTTTCAGGTCCTTGAAAAACACAAAAATCATAAGGAAAGGGATTAAGAAGGGCCACTTCTCATATCTAGTTGCAATGTAACCTCCTTGGCTGTTCTCACCAGACATCAAAATGGAAAATTTCCAATATAGTTCCTCACTTAAAATTCTCTTTTTTCAGGCAATCCCTAAAATTCAGGGATCTCTCCTCATATTTTGCTGGTTAAACTTGCAGTATCAGAATGGAGTCTTTGATCCTAAAGAACTTGTTATTTTATTCTTCATGTATTCCCTGTATGTATTTATTTATAGATAAAGTATCAGAAAACCATTAAGCATCAATTAATTGAAAAGATAAAAGTCATAAAACCACCACTGAGCTGTTTACAAGAGTATAGAATTGTAATGAAATGATATGTAAAGTTCTAACTTTTGTAAAAGTACATATAAGCAGCCACCTCTTCAGTGGTAATGACCAAAGGAGCGGAAAGGTTTTTTTTTTTTTAACATACTGAATATAAGAGAAAGGTTAGGAATAATGAGGGAAAGTGAGAAACAGCAACTGTTGCCCTTTATGTTGGGATAATCTGTATAAGAATAAAATGTGAAAAGAAGTTTTGATTGTCCTTCGAACTTCTTATCTATTCCCAAAGATTTCAGTAAGAGTCATCCTATGACCACAGTGGATAGTGATAGCCATTTAGTGGAATAAATCAGAGTGGTACATAAGCATCATACTTGCTTTTCTGCCCCCAGCCTCAGGAAGTAAATTGCCTGAACATGTCACATTATTTTTCACTCCACCTTACTTGTTCACCTCTCTACCCTCTACAGACATTCTGGGTTCTGAGATTATTAGAGGAAGCTTAAGGCCAATAGTTCAAAACAAGTAATTTTCATCTATTAGGAAGAGAAAATGGATGAAGTATAAACGATGGTTTTGGACCTTTGTATTCTTTTTCTGACTGATTCTTTGTGATAACTCTGTGCCCTAAGCACAGTAATGGACTTAAAAAGGGATCACAAGATACCTCTATACCTATAATTCATCTCATTAAAGATGCATGATTTATATATTGCCTATATCTAAAAGCATTCAAGAAATTTGATGCAGCTCAGCTGTAAGAAGCATAAACATTATTAAAATTAAATAGTGTAGATAGTAATGGTAAACTAATAATTTATTGGTGTGATTATCAACCCTTCTCATAAGTACACTTCTGTATTCAAGGTTAAAGAGGTTATATTTCTAAAATGCTACAGAATTACCCAGTAAAAAAGGAAAACATCAAAGGATGGTACAAAAAAAGTTTCCTGAACTACAATGTAATGGAAATATGTTTTATTAGTATTCTAATAATGTGATAAAATATATGACTTTACATATTAATTTATAGAATATTTTAACTTTAAAGAACTTTTATCTGAGAGTCTTCTGATTGAAATTACTTTATTAATAACCATAAGAATAAAATTTGCTGTAAAATTAATTAAAATAGTCAAGAATGTTTGTGGAAACAGAGACATGACATATTAAATTATATATACTCATCTTTAAACTGTTGAAAAATCACATTTTAAGAGATTACTTCCCAAGAATATGATTCAAGATTGATCACCATTCTCTTATTTGAAAGAAATTATAATGTTCTAGAACTTACTGAGAGAATTTTAGCAAGAGTTTAGTATAGAGTGCCTAATTCAGGCAACATCGATTCCATTGCAAATGTGGTGAATTTCTGTTGTTGGTTTTTGTAGAGGCAGAGAAAAGACTAAATGACTTTAGAAATAAAATAACCTGAACCTTTTATTGTTCACACTAAATTCCTTTTAGTGCATCACGCAGAGCTGATATAATTCTTCTATTATTATACACAGATTGGTAAAGAAAATGCTGCCGTCTGATAACTCCAGGCAAAGTCCCAAATCTGGTCAAGTGAAAGTGGACTTAAAAATCCCAGTCCGCTTAGAAGTGTCAAATCTTCACAATTCTGCATGAACTTACTCCCATATTTTACCTGACCTCCCTTTTATTTACTTTGTAAGAAGGAGTAGATAATATGCCAACTTCTTTCTGGATTTTCTTCTGTGGCCTCTTTGTATTTGGTATGTTCATCATCTAAATACATCCTCTCTCTGTAGGGACTGTTCTTGAGAAAGACTGATTTTTTTGTCTTTACTTCCTTCATGGAAAAATCTTTCAGACTGCTTTCTTCTTCCAGTTTAATTCATTTGAACTTCTCTTATTTTTGTTCTATAAATCCTATCCAAGAGCAGCCAGTCCCAAAGTTACACAGTTCTGTGTTATGGAGACTTGCTCAAAATACATGTATCTTGTTTGATGTCTTAATGTTTATAATTCTAAAATCAACTACACTGTATTTACAAAGATGAACTAGGATTCATGTGATAGTGACATTTATCCAGCAAACAAACAAACAAACAAAAATAGTACACATTTTCTTATAAGCTTCTGGTTAAATGTTCACTTCAGCCAACATATCAAAAATGTAAAATGCACCTCAGCCCAAGACTTGGCCCCAAGAAAATAAACCACCAAACCAACCACCACTACCGTCACCACCAAAATGCTCTCATGTAGAAAAATTTGCATAGATAGCTAGAGATCTAACATACTTATGCATATACACACTTTCCCATTTTTGTGTATCAAATACTTCTCCAAAAAATGTAAGAAATTTGAGATTAATATTTTTCTTCCATTTCAGTTTTAGGGATATTTGATGAAGAAACTCATCATCTTCTACAATGATAACAAGGTCAACATGTTAGCCATCATATAAAATGCTTCAGCTTCAATGGCTCTATTAAAAATAACATGGTGTTAAAAAACACTCCGCTAATAATGTGGTATACTACCTATAGGTAATATGGTATTGTTGCTTAGTTGCTAAGTCACGTCTGACTCTTTTGCAACCCCATGGACTGTAACCCACCGGGTTCCTCTGTCCGTGGGGTTTCCCAGGCAAGAATACTGGAGTGGGTTTCCATTTTCTTCTCCAGGGGATCTCCTGACCCAGGGATCAAACTTGATTCTCCTGCATTGCAGGCAGATTCTGTACTACTGAACCACCAGGGAAGCCCATAGGTAATATAGATATTAGTATAGTAATGAAAAACCTAAATATTCTTATGGAATTCAAAAGAGATAGGGGTTTTTCTTTTTTCTCACAAAAGGAATGTCTTGGCTTTAAACTCTTTCCTGAAGCAAACCAAATACCTCCTCTAATATTTGCATAGTCAAGTTGAACTTATTTTCCAGGCTTCATGACTATGCAATAGAAGTGTCTAGACTCCATTTCTCACTTTTACCACTAAACTCTTTCCTTTCCTTTCAATATGCCCCATGCAAGATTCTCATTTTATTAAATGAAAGGCTTATAGACCTATGACAGTGATAATCTACCCTGTGTACTTTTGTTTTCAATCTCTATTTTTTTTTTTTAGTTTCTCCATTTTCAGTTTGCATCAATATGAACTATAGTTGAGGAAATGAAGACCTGCATGGGGTACTTTAACATAACCACCTGATAATCAGGTAGAGCCTGTGATGTCTCAGCCATTGTAACCATGGGCAAATCATGGGCATGTTTTGCTCATGTGAGCTTTTAAACTTGCTCTTTCTGTATCATCTAAAAACTGGATTGTTGAAAGTTACGAAATGCTGTCGATTTATGATGGAAGAAATCTAGGTCAGAAGAACTGCCTAATTAGTCAATACAAACAGAGTTTAATTATGAATGCCAAGAAGATTATTAGTCTCTGGAATAGTCTTGAAACTTCACAAAATCTCCTATAGAATTGAGGACTTCCAGTATACATCCCTAATAGATAACCCTAGAAGTTGTAAGCTTAGTTCTTTGTTTTAGGACACAACTCAAATTTTAACCCAGACCACCTTTGCTAAGTGGGATGTCATGGTAGTGACTAAATAAATAAATGAATTTATATAAATACATTTACTTTTATATGTGTAAAAACACATTCATTTACATTATGTGAAAATATATATTATTACATCACCCCATTAAAGCCTTTTTCTTACCTGATCACAGTTTCTCTTTATCATCATCACTCAATATATTATTTTCTCATGCACTTTATATCCCAGGCTATTGAACAGCAGCTTGCTTTAGGAAGAAATATTGTATATATTCTATCTTGAATATGTGCATATTATATGCCCTTTGACTGAAATATTTGTCCTTCTTTTGTCTGTTTGTTTCCAACTTTCTTTCAATATTTACCCCAAACTTATTCTTACTCAATTCCTTCTGTCATCTTCATCCTATCAACAAATAAAAAGTTTCTCTGCTTGACAAATAGTATTTTTTATAGCTTTATTTATCTTAGAATAGATATTCTTTAGTCTTGAAGTTCAAGTAGATATGTTGCCTAAACTGTAATAATTTACTCACAATGTTAAATGATCAAATAGTTAAATCAATGAATATACTGAAGTCAGTAGAATTTGTTGATAAAGTGATAATACCTCAGTCCCCAACAGAGACTGGGAAGTTGTTCAAAAAGCCTATTTTTTATTTTCTGTTGCATATAACCCTGAACTATCTTAGCCCAAATTGCTAGATCAACCTATGTGATTTATTTTAATCAGAGTTACAGATGTCATGTCTAATACTTCTGATTGTGGCCAACTAAATATTTCTTATGTGATCCTCTCCTCCCTTTCTCTTTATCCATCTGCTATGTAGATCTCAAACCCCAGGGTGAGTTTGAGATTTCTATGCCCTCCTTCCTCCTCCTCCATCTCCTCCTTTTCCTCCTCTTCTTCTTCTTTATTTAATACAACAGACTTTTCTAGAATGTGTGGAGCCCATTTCCTCTCCATTCTTGTGACATTGTACTTGAGTAAGATATAAACTTTTCTGGTTACAGCAGCTGGTGTTATCTAGTTAATATAAGCTTTATAAGCAGAAGTGGGAAACTAAATTAAACTTCCGTAAACTTGTCTCATTGTTGATCAGGCAGTGAACTCCTAGTGTGTGAAACTGAAGTCACTCAGTCGTGTCTGACTCTGTGACCCCACGGACTGTACAGAGTCCTCTGTCCATGGAATTCTCCAGACGAGATTACTGGAGTGAACTCCTAGGATATGGATAAAATAGATTGGGAAAAGGGAGATCTTTATTGTGTAGTGAGGAAACAAATGTTCCAAATGGCATCTGTGATAACTTTTGAGGCAGTACAGCTCGAGCATAAGCACTTGGAAAACACAACTTGGTAATGTGTGTTGGCAGCTACTAACTGCATTTAGCAAGGTGTGAAAAGAATGAAATGGCCTCAAGTTATAATCACCTTCTTTGCAAGCAGAAATGAAAGTAAATAATGTACAAACATTTGAGGTCACAGTAGATTAGTTTCTAGGCCCCCAAATAATAAGAATAAAATTTTAAAATATTTTGAATGTTGAAACCCTTTTTGACTTAGTTTTGAAAACAGCTAAGACTAATGCCATCTGCTTCAAGGTCACCTCCATTAAATTTTACAAGAATATCACAGAGAAAAAGAAACCATCAAGTAAGAAAAACTGAGACTATGAGAGACATCTGGAACTGATTAAACAAATACTGCATTTTTGATGGGATGTTATTGTCCAAAAAAACTGCAATTCTAAATGAAAAAATTTGGCAATGAGACTCTTCTGATCCTAAAATGTTACCAGTAGGAAGTTGGCTACAAAAATGATGTCAGTTCTAAAAAGGTGGATGAACCTAGAGCCTATTATACAGAGTGGAGTGAGTCAAAAAGTGAGAAAGGAACTGGACTGAACGTACCTATTTGCAGGGCAGCAATGGAGATGCAGACATAGAGAAAAGCCTTACGGTCACAGTGAGGGAAGAAGAGGGTGGGACAAATTAAGAGAGTGGTATTGAAACATAGGCATTACCATATATAAAGCAGAAAGTGGGAATTTACTGTATGAGACAGGGAGCTCAAACCCACTGCTCTGTGACAACCTAGAGAGGTGGGATAGTGTGGGAGGTGGGAGGGAGACCAAGGGTGTGGGGGGGGCATGCGTATACCTGTGTCTGATTCATGTTGATGTATGGCAGAGCCAACACAGCACTGTAAAGCAGTTATCATCCAATTAAAAATAAATTTAAAATAATGATAGCCTCCAAGGAGGCATCCTTCTCAGTCTCACCTTTGTTGTGGCCACTGAGTGAAGTGAAAGTCACTCAATTTTGCCTGATTCTTTCCGACCCCATAGATTATGCAGTCCATGGAATTCTACAGGTCAGAATACTGGAATGGGTAGACTTTCCTTCTCCAGGGGATCTTCCCAACCCAGGGATCGAATTCAGGTCTACCACATTGCAGGTGGATTCTCTATCAGCTGAGCCACAAGGGAAGCCCAAGATTCCTGGAGTGGGTAGCCTGTCCCTTCTCCAGAGGATCTTCCCGACCCAGGAATAAAACCGGGATCTCCTGCATTGTAGGTGGATTTGTTACCAATTGAGCTATCAGGGAAGCCCTGAGGTGGATGAATAAGTACAATCCATCCACCTGGTGAAGCCAGGACAAGGAGATCACTGTTCTAAGAGGTTCGCTGCAGAAAACAGATCCATGTTCTAGTCAAAGCTTTGTATTATCCCAGGTGTGGGGCTGCAGGCTGTGCCACTGAGAGCTGTGTCTCTCCCATTTCTTTCTTTTGTGAAATAGAGTTTGTTTCTTTTGTGAAATAGCATTGTCGCTGTGGTTTCACACACTTTTTAAATTATATATTTGTTTTTAGATGAACTGTCTTTTGAATTTACAGATCTCCTTAGCTCAAAGAGCAACAAGTAGATCTGAATCAGTGGCTAAATGGAATTTGGGAGAGGGGGTGAGTGGGATCTGGGTTAGGACCAAGAAAAAGATAAATATCTACTTGGTGAACAGAAGGGCACAATATGACAGCAAATGACTGCAGGTTTTCAAATCCTTATTTTTTAGACACACAACTGCATCCTATTTCTCATTCTTTTTTTTTAATGTCCTTGTGACTAAATTCTTGTAAATGAAGTATAAGTAGGTGGTGTGTTCCACTTTTAAGTAAACTGCCTTATCCCACACATGCACACAAAATAATAAAAACTTTCCATGTAGTCCTCTATCCATTTTTTCCTGGTAACTTGAGTGGCCCTAACACCCAGGGTCACCTTGGAAACCGTGTGAAAATGGCAGCTCCCTATCAGCTTAAGTTGCTGAGTGGGCAGACACCCATAAATGTGAACACACACCGGAGAGAACCTTACCTGAACAAGAAAAAGAATTTTATTATGCAAATTCACTGAGTTTGGGGGGTTTATCTGTTTCAACAAACAGCATCATTTTAATTAACAGAGTAGCTTTCAATTAAATCCCAAATTTAACATGATGGAAAAGCTCAATAAAAATTTGTAATCCCCCAAATATCATTTAGCATCCTTCAAAAGAAGATTTTATTTCCATGCATTTCAGGCCTCTTTATACTTAAAATGCATACCCATTTCTCCACTACAGAACACAGCCGTCTTTTCTGCTGATCTGACCTGGGATCATGCTTTTGCTCCTGCCCATCCTTGCTGCCTACATCAATATATTTACCCTAGGGCAACTTTCCTATAACTGTTTTTTGGGTCTAAAAGAAGAACATCTATTTTTCCTGCTTTGAAAATGATAACCCTGATTAATTCATTTCCATTTCTCATGTTCCCTGAGAATTTTGAAGGAGGTGGCTAAAAATAATCTGTGTATCAAAATAAACAACATTAACATTTTTGAAATATTTTCAGGTAGAACATTTTATTTGATATGCATATAAAATTCCAGGTCAGAAGCAAGGCCACTGCTATTAGTCTCATTCTACTAATAATTGAAAGCCTGGGAGTCGTTGAGATGTAGGTCATCCAGTGGTATCTGGCTGACTCTCCTCCTCAGATTCCTAGTTCGGGGCCCTTTAAACTCAGCAAAGTGCCATCAAGTTGTAAGGTACCGCAGCAATCACTGCCAGGTTTGTTTTTTTTTCTTTTTAAAAAATTCATTCCTGAAGTTCTAGAAAGTATACTATATCTGTGTAGTCTTTAACATCCATCACAGTTTATCAGATATCACAGACCCCAATTTCAAAAAGTCGGTTGTATAATTCTTTCCAAGCTTCATCTCAGTTATTCATTCATTCATTCTTTCTTTCTTTCATTCTTCTGTGAAGTGTTACTTATGACCTTCCCTTGACCATTAATAGCTATCTTGTCTCTCAGGAGTGTAATTCTACATACAGTGTTCTTTAAATGAAATCTTGTATCAGTTTATTATTCCTATCTGATTACCAAATACTTAGAAATAATATTAAAAGGAAAGAAGTTATACTTCAGCATGGTCTGTGTAGTTGTGTATCTGTAGCCTTTGAATAAAACTTGGGAGAATAATGTGGAAAATTTTCCTGCATCTGATGATTTTATGCAAATATCTAAAAAGTAAACAAACTGATATCAGCCTTTTTAACTATTGTGGAAAGACAAGTCTATTCTAACTAAATAATTAGCTATTTCTTCTAGTTCTACTGCTTACTAATTAGTTGTTGTTGATCATATCTTGTAAAAACTTAAACATGTCTGTCGGTGTATCATGTGTCTGGGTTTATATGTTTAGGGGGAGGGGAGGCTCATACTACCTCTTGGGCTTGATTGAGAGATTAAGTGAGAAACACAGGAGAAAAGGATATTGCAAAGAATGCAATGATCTCATGTTGATGTATGGCTTTTAGATACACAAAGAAAAGTGTTTTACTTACATTTTCAGAATAGTTAAAAAGGAAAAAGAAATCAATAAAAAGCAATGATACCATGATTAGAATATTTGAGTTGGTAATGCTATCTAACCATCTCTTCCTCTGCCACCCTCTTCTCCTTTTGCCTTCAACCTTTCCCAGAATCAGAATCTTTTCCAGTGAGTTGGCTCTTTGCATCAGCTGCCCAAAGTATTGGAGTTTCAGTGTCAGTCATTTCCTTTAGGATTGATTGATTTCATCTCCTCACAGTCCAAAGGACATGAATTTGAGCAAACGCGGAGATGGTGAAAGACAGGGAAGCCTGGCGTGCTGCAGCCCATGCGGTCGCAAAGAGTCAAACACAACTTAGTGACTGAAAAATAACAACAAATTAGAAGACTGGATTATGAGGTCACATTGGAGGAGAGTGGGTCAGCTCTGTCCACCCCCAACGTGGCTTTCTTTGAACAACCTGGCACTATGAATGTCTGCCTTATTTGATTGTGCCTCAAGCTCTAGGCAAAATAGGATGTGAGCTGCTCCTTCTAATGAGATGTTAAGACTTGTGAGAATCTTGTGAAACTTGGGTCACATCATCTTCTCCAGGGAAGTCAGATCAGGGAAGCTTTTAGCCCACATGAAATAAGTGGTTCCATTGGAACCTTGCAGCCAGGGATCTATCTCTAGGCTAGAGAAAGTCCAGTTCAGTTCAGTTCAGTCGCTCAGTCATGTCAGACTCTTTGTGACCCTATGGACTGCAGCACGCTAGGCCTCCCTGTCTATCACCAACTCACGGAGTTTACTCAAACTCATGCCCATTGAGTCAGTGATGCCATCCAACCATCTCATCCTCTGTCATCCCCTTCTCCTCTCACCTTCAATCTTTCCCAGTATCAGGGTCTTTTCAAGTGAGTCAGCTCTTCACATCCGGTGGCCAAAGTATTGGAGTTTCAGCTTCAACATCAGTCCTTCCAATGAATACCCGGGACTGATCTCCTTTAGGAAGGACTGGTTGGATCTCCTTGCAGCCCAAGGGACTCTCAAGAGTCTTCTCCAACACCACAGTTCAAAAGCATCCATTCTTCAGCTCTCAGCTTTTTTAACAGTCCAACTCTCACATCCATACATGACTACTGGAAAAGACATAGCCTTGACTAGACAGACCTTTGTTAGCAAAGTAATATCTCTGCTTTTTAATATGCTATCTAGGTTGGTCATAACTTTCCTTCCAAGGAATAAGCATCTTTTAATTTCATGGATGCAATCACCATCTGCAGTGATTTTGGACCCCCCAAAAATAAACTCAGCCACTGTTTCCCCATCCATTTCCCATTAAGTGATAGGACCAGATGTCATGATCTTAGTTTTCTGAACGTTGAGCTTTAAGCCAACTTTTTCACTCTCCTCTCTCACTTTCATCAAGAGGCTCTTTAGTTCTTCACTTTCTGTCATAAAGGTTGTATCATCTGCATATCTGAGATTATTGATATTTCTCCCGGCAATCTTGATTCCACCTTGTGCTTCCTCCAGCCTAGCGTTTCTCATGATGTACTCTGCATGTAAGTTAAATAAGCAGAGTGACAGTATACAGCCTTGATGTACTCCTTTTCCTATTTGGAACCAGTCTGTTGTTCCATGTCCAGTTCTAACTGTTGCTTCCTGACCTGCATACAGGTTTCTCAAGAGGTGGGTCAAGTGATCTGGTATTCCCATCTCTTTCAGAATTTTCCACAGTTTATTGTGATCCACACAGTCAAAGGCTTTGGCATAGTCAATAAAGCAGAAATAGATGTTTTTCTAGAACTCTCTTGCTTTTTCAATGATCCGGTGGATATTGGCAATTTGATCTCTGGCTCCTCTGGCTTTTCTAAGACCAGCTTAAACATCTGGAAGTTCACAGTTCACGTATTGCTGAAGCCTGGCTTGGAGAATTTTGAGCATTACTTTACTAGCATGGGAGAGGAGTGCAATTGTGCGGTAGTCTGAGCATTCTTTGGCATTGCCTTTCTCTGGGATTGGAATGAAAACTGACCTTTTCCAGTTCTGTGGCCACTGCTGAGTTTTCCAGATTTGCTGGCATATTGAGTGTAGCACCTTCACAGCATCATCTTTGAGGATTTGAAATAGCTCAACTGGAATTCTATCACCTCCACTAGCTTTGTTTGTAGTGATGCTTTCTAAGGCCCACTTGACTTCACATTCCAAGATGTCTGGCTCTAGGTGAGTGATCCCACCATCGTGATTATCTGGGTGGTGAAGAACTTTTTTGCACAGTTCTGTGTATTCTTGCCACCTCTTCTTAATATCTTCTGCTTCTGTTATGTCCCTACCATTTCTGTCCTTTATTGAGACCATCTTTGCATAATATATTCCCTTGGTATCTCTAATTTTCTTGAAGAGATCTCTAGTCTTTCCCATTCTATTGTTTCCCTCTATTTCTTTGCATTGATCGCTGAGGAAGGCTTTCTTATCTCTCCTTGCTATTCTTTGGAACTCTGCATTCAAATGGGTATATCTTTCCTTTTCTCCTTTGCGTTTTGCTTCCCTTCTTTTCACAGCTATTTGTAAGGCCTCAGACAGCCATTTTGATTTTTTACATTTCTTTTTCTTGGGGATGGTCTTGATTCCTGTCTCCTGTACAATGTCATGAACCTCTGTCCATAGTTCATCAGGCGGGCACTCTGTCTATCAGATCTAGTGCCTTAAATCTATTTCTCACTTCTACTGTATAGTAATAAGTAACATCACACATAAACCTTTTGCAGAGAAGAAAAGTGAAACTTCAATGGGTTGATTTCTCAGTGCTGTCTTGGCCTGCACTGGCTTACCAGGTCATGGACCTTTCTCTTCAGTCTCTAAACCCAAACTTAAATCAGTCCATTCCAAAGAAAATCAATCCTGAATAGTCACTGGATGGACTGATGCTGAAGCTGAAGTTTCGATACTTTAGCCACCTGGTGTGAAGAGCTGACTCATTGGAAAAGACCTTGATGCTGGGAAAGATTGAAGGCAGGAGGAGAAGGGAATGACAGAGGATGAGATGGTTGGATGGCATTATCAACTCAATCAGTATGAGTTTGAGCAAACTCTAGGAGATATTGAAGGACAGGGAAACCTGGCGTGCTGCAGTCCATGACAGGGCAGAGAGTCAGACATGACTGAGTGGCTGAACAACAACAACAATCATGTGAAGTGATAGATAAGTTAACTAAGCTTATTATTGTGTTAATCATTTTGCAGTATATACATATATTAAATCACCATATTGTACATCTTAAATTAAGATGTTATATATCAACTACAGCTCAATAAAGGGGCTTCCCAGTGATGCTACTGGTAAAGAACCTGCCTACAAATGCAGGAGACATAAGAGACTCAGGTTCAATCCCTGAGTTGGAAAAATCCCCTGTAGGAGGGCATGGTAACCCACTCCATTATTCTTGCCTGGGGAATCCTACAGACAGAGGAACCTGGCAGGCTAGTATCCATAGGGCCGCAAACGGTCAGACACGAGTGAAGTGATTTAGCAAGCACACAAAACTCAATAAAACTAGAAATAAATTTTAAATAAAAATTTAATAGTTGTCATTTTACATCAAGTTAGCATGAGAAATGGTAATGTTCCCAGTAATATTTAGCTTATTTATTATTGTAAACTAGAAATTCTGGATCAAAGCCTTAGTTATTACATAAGCCTTTAAAAATATTTTCACTTCAATGACTAGGACTTTTGGTTTGATATTTTTAAAAAATCTGCTATGTTATCCACATAATTTTGTATCCAAAATATAGGAGACCTCATCAGTTTAATCCTTTTAAGTCAAAGAGCCTGTTAGTGGAAGTGCATGTAATAAAGTGCTCCTGTCATATCTTTCTAATGACTTCTCATGTCAGCAAACCAGGTATTCATACTCTGTGCTGTTTTAAAATAGTAGCATGAAAGTATTTCTAGCCTTATCTTGTGGCAATGCTCCATAACATGGGCTTATTCCTGAAGGGCCATATGGCAATGGGGCTGCCATCTGCTTATCCTGACATTCCTTTTCCTGGCAAACCTTGGACCCATATGGGTTCTTTGTGTCTCTCTGTGTACATCACTAGGAGAGGCAAAATCAGTACCTACATTTTTCCCTGGAAACAACTTTTTATAATTACTCAGAACATAAAGACAATTTTCTTTTCTATTTACCTTCTTCTTCCTCTAGGTTTTATATGCCCGCCTTCTAATAGAAGCAGAAACAATTTGGTTTCAGGAATATGTGAAAGCTGTCAGGACAGGCTGTCGGGTTTGAGGCATCATAATCACCTCAAAGGACTGACGGCCTGTGCTTTGTGGATTTGAAACTTCATCAGTCAGGAGATAAAGTGATCCATCCTTTTACATGTTGACAAGATAGCAATTTGGTGTCAGTTTGGAGAGTCACACATTCAGACAATAGGCAACAAACGGTCTATGAGCAGGCCTTATATTTCCAGTGACAAGCATTTTCAGTGATGCCTAAAATATTTGATAAGGGCTGCTTAGAATAATTTTAAGCAGCTATGTCGGTTGCTTGGATGACACATTCTCTTGCTTCAGTGTAAATATTGTAAAGGCCCATTTGCTATTCTTTAATGTTTGCCTTCAAACAAATAATTTTCTTTTTTAAATTATGAAAGTATGATAACACATTTACAGGAGACCTGGAAAATACAGAACAGGGTTACATATAGTTCACTTGTATATTATAATTATTTTTTTAAGTAGATAAATCAAAATTTTTACTTAGAGTTTCAATATTTAACTATCAAAAATTAATAGAATGAATATACAGAGAAGTAGGATATACTAGACCCAAAAAGCACTATGAAAAATTCAACATAATTAAGATTTATACAATTTTCACACAATAGTAGGATACAAGTTCTGTTCAAGGTGCCATAGACTCTAAACTAATAAACTAGAAGACACTATTTATGTTATTAAAATATTTCAATGTGTCTATGCATATCTTTTTTAACTGTAGCATATTTCAATTCAATTTGAAGTCTTTTTTAACTGTAGCATATCTTAATTCAATTTGAAATCTGTTTTAAGGGGTATATAACTTTTAAAACCTTAAACAGACCTCTTTAATGGGAAAGAGTTAATATGAAAAAAAATTACTACCATGTTGGGAATAATTAAGTGAATGGATATAAATCATTCAGGAAGCTTAATGTTTACAGCAAGAAAGAACTGGCCCATAGGCTTGCTCTGTGCAGATCAATCTTAGGCCAAATAATGTTCTAGCAAACATGATTATGAGTGACATCACATTCATAAAGGAAATCTCTCTAAAATATAAATCCCATTTTTGACTTTTGCAGCTGTCCCCAGGGCCTGGTGTGAGCTGTCTCTGTACTTGAGACGTTACACGGGTTCTCTGGCAAGAATCTCTATCTAAGAGATTGTGTTTTTACTGATGAAAGTGAAAAAGCTGGCTTAAAGCTCAACATTCAGAAAACTAAGATCATGGCATCTGGTCCCATCACTTCATGGGAAATAGATGGAGAAACAGTGGAAACAGTGTCAGACTTTATTTTTTTGGGCTCCAAAATCACTGCAGATGGTGATTGCAGCCATGAAATTAAAAGACGCTTACTCCTTGGAAGGAAGGTTATGACCAACCTTGATAGCATATTTAAAAGCAGAGACATTACTTTGCCAACAAAGGTCCATCTAGTCAAGGATATGGTTTTTCCAGTAGTCATGTATGGATGTGAGAGTTGGACAGTGAAGAAAGCTGAGCGCCGAAGAATTGATGCTTTTGAACTGTGGTGTTGGAGAAGACTCTTGAGAGTCCCTTGGACTGCAAGGAGATCCAACCAGTCCATCCTAAAGGAGATCAGTCCTGAGTGTTCATTGGAAGGACTGATGTTGAAGCTGAAACTCCAATATTTTGGCCACCTCATGCGAACAGTTGACTCATTGGAAAAGACCCTGATGCTGGGAAGGATTGGGGGCAGGAGGAGAAGGGGACAAGAGGATGAGATGGCTGGATGGCATCACCAACCCGATGGACATGGGTTTGGGTAGACTCCGGGAGTTGGTGATGGACAGGGAGGCCTGGTGTGCTGTAATTCAATGGGGTCGCAAAGAGTCGGACATGACTGAGCGACTGAACTGAACTGATTGTGTTTTTACTACTGCTCCAATTATAGGAACTTCAAAAAATTGAACAACCATAAAACAGTCAACTCTCTTAAGAAAACAGTTTCTAAATTTGAGAGAACAGTAAGTTGGAACAAGTGAGCCTTAAGGTAATATAACTACATATTTTAAAGATGACTAATCTGAAAGATGACTATTTAGAAGAGAGTGAGTGGGTGGTGATAGAAAGGGCTTCCCTGATGGATCAAGCTGTAAAGCATCCGCCTTGCAATGCAGGAGACACAGGAGATACAGGTTCCATCCCTGGGTCAGGGAGATCTTCTGAAGAAGGAAATGGCAACCCACTGCAGTATTCTTACCTGGAGAATCCCACGGACAGAGGAGCCTAGTGGGCTATAGTCCTTGGGGTTCACAAGGAGCTGGACCCAACTGAGCTCCATGATAGAATTCGGAAGTTACAAGGGCAAAGGCCAAAATATGCATTTTATGTTCTTACAAGGAAGGGAAACATGTCTAAGAATTTTAAAACACGAGTTGGAATGCATGGAGTGTTTTCAAACAATGAAGAATATTAGTTTATCCTGTCTAGGTTGGCTAGAACCAACTATGGAAAGCACCTAATAAAAACATATCTTGCTGTTTGACTTGATTTGATTCTGGGCATTTCTAATTTAAGCCTGCATCAATGCTACCAGGTGACAAAGTTGTATTGGTAACACTTTGTTACAGAAAACACTGTGGAGATATGAGAAGTGACTCTCTAAATTCAGTTTCACTAAAAAAATCTGATGTTTAGATTTTATAGATGGATAGATCCTAAATTTAAATTTTAAAAAAGACTTACTAAAATTCTTTCAATATAAAGTTCTTTGATAACCTATTCTCTAATGAATTTTGAAAAAAAGCAATGCAAACATGTTATTAATACTTAACACTTTATTGACCAGAGGCCTATTAGGATGGCTTCTGTTACCTGAATGTTATTGACTGGATACATTTCAATATTCACTTACTTAACAAATCACAGGCCACAGATATTAGTTTCTGCAAAAATCCCCCAGTCAATAATGAGTTAATAAAGAATACAGGCTAGAATACAGGTAACATGATAGCAGGCTAGAGAACGCAAGGAAATAGCTGTTGTTGCTCAGTCACTCAGTCATGTCTGACTCTTTGTGACCCCGCGGACTGTAACCTGCCAGGCTCCTCCATCTGTAGAATTTCCCGACAGGAACACTGGAGTGGGTTGCCATTTCCTTCTCCATGGGATTTTCCTGACCCAAGGATCCAACCCAGGTCTCCTCCATTGGCAGGAGGATTTTATTTTACTACTGAGTCACCAGGGAAGCCCTATAAGGAAGTAGAAGGCACAGGAAATAATTTTAGCTGTCACAACCTCAGATCCCATGAAACCTGAGAGCCAATCAGGATGCAGTGAAGATCCAGAGGTCACAGTAATTTTGCTAGATGGTTTTTACTAGCCTGTGATTTTACTAGATGGTTGCAGTAGAGTGTGATTTGCTATGGTCCTCATGTAGCTCCAGGGAAGGATTCAGTCTAACTAGGCTAAGGGAACAGAACACAGAGACGTGTCTGTGGTTCAGCAGAGAATAAGCTCACTAGGTATTTAAGAGTCAGAAGCCTGGATCCTCACCATCTTTCTCCTCCGCTGAGGCTCTGAACCCTGGTGCCTCAGTATACAGTGGAGATTTCAAACTGGACAGTTTGCAGATGTCAAAAGGATGACCTAGATGACACAGCCAAGCTACTCCATCCCCTATTGGAGAATAGTAAAATAAATAAAAATCGTTTTAATTATTGTCTGTCTAATAAACATAGGGGATTATGTGAGATATAGTGGTTAATATGAAACATCAACTTGCACTTATAATATGCTTGGTGTTTTTTACCAAAAAAAATATTTCTGACTATGGAAATACCTATTGATACTTCTGTTTATCAATAGTCCATTACTTACATTGCTAAGTAGCATTCCACTGTATGGATTCACCATATTTTTCTTTATTCATTCACCTGTTGAGGGAACTTTGAGTCATTTCTAGTTTTTTGTCTGTTAAAAGTTAAGCTGATATGTACAATTTTGTTCAAGTTTTTGAACAAAAACTTTCATATGTTTTCTTTTTTTTTTCCTGAGTAATTAACAAGGAGTGAAATTGCTGGATCCTATGGGAGAAAGTGTTCAACTTTTTAAAATAAACTGCAATTTTTTTTTTCAAAGTGGGTTACCATATTATACTGTCAACAGGATATGATCATTCCAGTTCTTCCTCATTTTTACTGACTCTTTGTGTCAATGTTTTGAATGTTGGCCATTCTGATATATGTGCAGTGACATAAGGTTAAGGGTGTTAAATTGTGTTTCCCTATTGATTCATGGTGATAGACTTCCATCCACTTGCTATGTTATTTTTGTTGTTGAAGTTTCTGCTCAGATAATTTGCTCATTTAAAAAAATTTGGTTGTTCATTTTCTTATTGAATTTTGAGAGTTCTTTATATTGGATGAAATTTTTTATTAGGTATATGATTTATTAATGCCTTCTCCCAGTATGTAGCTTTTTTATTTCTCTTAATGATTTTTTTTGAGAACAGAAAATTTTAATTATGATGAAATGTAGTTTATCACTTTGTTGGTTTTTTTTGGGTTGTTCTTTGGTATCATCTGTCAAAATAATTGTGTTGATTGAGAGAAGTCAAACAAAAATATGGAACACATGTAAACCCAGGGCTGATTCATGTCAATGTATGGCAAAAACCACTACAATATTGTAAAGTAATTAGCCTCCAACTAAAATAAATAAATTTTTAAAAAGTGACCAATGTAATTATAATATTAGAAAAAGAAATGGGCTTTTTAAAAAATGATTATATACTATATATATTACAAGTTTATATATTATGTATTTACATATAAATAATGTAATGTTTTATACATTTTTAAATTCTAGAATATTTAAACTTATCTATAATGAGAGAAAGTGGATCACTAATGGCCTGGGGATTTAGGATTACAAACAGGATATGAGAAAACTTTGAGAGCACTGGGTATATTCACTATATTGATAGTGGTAGTAATTTTTAGCGTATATTTATGACAAAACTCATCAGGTTATAAGTTTAAGTATATGTACTAGGTTGTATGTCAATTATAGCTCAATAAAGTTGATAAGGCATACATATTGCATGGAAACATAAGTGAATGCTAGGAGCTCAAATCAAAGTGAACAAAGCATAATATATTGTTGCTGTCATCATGGCTTGTATAGTTTTTGAATGGTCCTGTGAACTAATCCTTAAATAGGAAAACAAGTCACTCAGTGATCATCACAGAAGGATTTGAAAGGTAATGAGATGTATGGATATGTAAGTTTGTATTTTCCAGTGATATAGGAAAGTTCAGCTTTTCTTTCCCCCTGTTAACTGCAGATACAGCCCTGACTGTATCTGGTAGTAATCACAGTTAAAATAGTCCTCTACTGAATCCCCTTATTTTTCCCCAAGTGACTTATTATTACACTGAATTGCTGTTAAATTCTGTTTCTGCAGTTTACACTCCGGGTAGAATGCAGATTGTTTGTTTTCTACAAGACTAGCCTTAGAATAACTCCTGGTCATAGTGTTCTGACAGCCTATTTAGGGAAAGAAAAAAGGTAGAAAAAAAAATGTAAGTAAGTAAAGGCCAGACTGTATGGCAATGAAAACTATAATTAATTTTCTTTTATTTAGAAAAGGAAATAATGGCAATACAATCAAAATGTGCTTGTTTCCAGGCCAATTTGGTTTAAAAAAGATTATCACTTCTTTAACAACAAATGCCTTTGCCTTGGGCATACAAATGGAAAAAAAAAAAAAAAACATAGGCAGTAAAAGCATATAAATTCCAGCCCCATCACTTGCTAGGTGAGAGACTTCACACAGGCACTTAATTCTGAGTAGCAGATTCCTAACCTAATCTATTTGTTTAAAAAATAGGGGGAAAATATTGATTCTTCTTTTCTTCTACCAAGATTAAATCTATCAATTGTTTACTCACTCTGAAATGAAATTTTTAAAAATTACAAGCATTTAAAAGCAATACTTAAAAATGGAAGTGTACTATTTAGGAGTAAGACAAAATATTGGCAAAGGCTTGTAACAAAATTTAGAACAATGATGAATGAACTTATTCACTGAAAATTGCTAGACATAAAGGATAAGTCACCTCTAGGCTTTACTATGGTAAGTACCAATCCCATCCTTCACAATAAAACAAGGGTCACAAAAGTATTACTTTTTCTGTGAACTTTCTCTGTGCTCTTTTACCAAATAGACCCTTTTCTGGACACAAATGCATCTATCCCAACCAGATAATATCTTACAAATCCTACTATGCCCTTCAATTCTCACATTTACATGCTGTCCTCCTATTCTTTCCTGAAAATATTCTTCACCAGGAAAACAGCTTTTCTCAGGGTAGGAATCAGTTTCCTGTAGGTGTGATATCCACTACATGAAAGATAAATTTATATACATATTATCCCTCCATGGAAATATGTTGCTGTTTATAATAATTGTGGTTGGAAAAACACGTAACATAAAATTGACTAACTTAAACATTTTTAACTGTTCAGTTAAGTAGTACAAAGTATATTTGCATTGTTGCACAGTAATTCTCTAGATTTTTTTTTTAATTAGAATTCTATACCCATTAACAACAACTTCTCATTTCTCCCTTCCCCAATCCCCTTGCAACCACATTTCAGCTTTTTGCTTCTAAGAGTTTGACTATTTTAGATATTTCACATGAATGGAATTATATGGTATTGACTTTCTGTCACTAACATATTTTATTTAACATAATATTCCTTAAGGTACATCCATATTGTAGCATATGACAGAATTTCCTTCTTTACTATAACTAAATAATATTTCATTGTGTGTATATACCACATTTTCTTACATCCATTCATCAGTCTATGAATATTTTGTGTTGCTTCCAGCTCTTGGAATAATGCTTCACAGCTCTATTGTGAATAGTGCTTCAGTGAGCATTAGTGTGCCCATAACTCTTCAAGATGCTGCTTTCAGTTTTTTTTTTCTTTTGGACATGCCCCAGGTGTTAGGTTTCTGGATGACAGAGTAATTCTGTTTTATACATTTTGAGAAATCACCATGGTATTTTCCGTAGCAGCTGCACCATTTTACATTCTCATAAATAGTGTGCGAGAGTTCCAGTTTCTCTGCATCCATGTCAATATTTGCTATTGTCTAGTTTTAACTTTCTCTCTGTTTTTTTTGTTTATTTGTTTATTTTTTAATAGTGGCCACTCTAATGCCAGTAGTGTGAAGTGACAGTGTTGTGGTTTTGATTTTTACTCTTTTCAATGATTAATGATCTTGAGATTCATTTAGTATACTTGTTAACTCTTTATATACCTTTATGAAAAAAAAGTCTCTTCAAGTCCTTTACCCATTTTTAGTTGGGTTATATGCTTTCTCTTTGCTGAGTTGTATGAGTTCTTTATTTTAGATATGAATTCCTTATCAGATATATGATTTGCAAGTATCTCCATCTGTTGTGTAGGTTTTCTATTCACTCTGTTGGTTTTTGTGTCTTTAATGCGTGGAATTTTTTGACTTTTTTGGTAGTCTTTTGGGTATTTTTGCTTTTGTTCCCTGTTTTTTTAGTGACATAGCCAATAGGTACCCAAATAAATTGATAAATCACATCCACACAGAAATCCACACACAGATGTTTATATCAACTGTACTCATAATTGCCAAAATGTACGCCCGTGGCTGATTTGTGTTGATGTATGGCAAAAGCCACTTCAATATTATAAAGTAATTAGCCTCCAATTAAAATAAATAAATTAATTAAACAAAACCTTGGAATGACCATCAGTATGTAAATGGATAAATAAACTCTGGTAAATACATGTGATGGAATATTAATCATCACTAAAAAGAAATAAGCTCTTGAGCCGTGAAAAGACATGGACAAAACTTAAATGCATATTATTCAGTAAAAGAAGCCAATAAGAAAAAGCTACATAGTGTATGCTAGTAAAAACAACAGAAGTTTCCAGGCATTTGGTGGGAAAGGTGATCAGGAAGCATAACTACCTGAACACAGAGGTTTTTTAGAGCAGTGCAAATACTCTGTATGAAACAATGACCATGGATATATGTCTTTATTAGTTCACTTCAGTCCCTCAGTCATATCCAACTATTTGTGACCCCATGGACTGCAGCACACCAGGCTTCTGTGCCCATCATCAACTCACAGAGCTTGCTCAAACTCATGTCCATTGAGCTGGTGATACCATCCAACCATCTCATCCTCTGTCGTCCCCTTCTCCTCCTGCCTTCAATCTTTCCCAACACCAGGGTCTTTTCCAGTGAGTCAGTTCTTCACATCAAATGGCCAAAGTATTGGAGTTTCAGCTTCAGCATCAGCCCTTCCAATGAATATTCATGACTGATTTCCTTTAGGATGGACTGGTTGGATCTCCTTGCAGTCCAAGGACTCTCAAGAGTCTTCTCCAACACCACAGTTCAAAAGCATCAATTCTTCAGTGTTAGCTTTCTGTATAGTCCAACTCTCACATCCATACATGACTACTGGGAACATCATAGCTTTGACTAGATGGACTTTTGTTGGCAAAGTAATGTCTCTGCTTTTTAATATGCTGTCTAGGTTGATCATAGCTTTTCTTAAGAGGAGAAAGCATCTTTTAATTTCATGGCTGCAGTCACCATCTGCAGCAATTTTTGAACCTCCCCCCAAAATAGTCTCTCACTGTTTCCATTATTTCCCCATCTATTTGCCATGAAGTGATAGGACCGGATGTCATGATCTTAGTTTTATGAATGTTGAGCTTTAAGCCAACTTTTTCACTCTCCTCTTTCTCTTTCATCAAGAGGCTCTTTAGTTCTTCTTCACTTTCTCTCATAAAGTTGGTGTCATGTGTATATCTGAGGTTATTGATATTTCTCCCAGAAATCTTGATTCCAGCTTGTGCTTCATCCAGCCCCACATTTCTCATGTGGTACTCTGCATATCAGTTAAATAAGCAGGGTGACAATAGGCGACCTTGATGTACTCCTTCCTGATTTGGAGTCAGTCGGTTGTTCCATATATAGTTCTAAATATTGCTTCCTCACCTGCATATAGATTTCTCAGGAGGCATATCAGGTGGTCTGGTATTCCCATCTCTTGAAGAACTTTCCATCGTTTATTGTGATCCACCCACAGTCAAAGGCTTTTACATAGTCAATAAGGCAAAAGTAGATATTTTTTCTGGAACTTTTTTGCTTTTTCGATGATCCAGCAGATGTTAGCAATATTTTGAGCATTACTTTGCTAGCGTGTGAGATGAGTGCAATTGTGCGGTAGTCTGAACATTCTTTGACATTGCCTTTCTTGAGGAAAGGCAGTCCTGTGGCCACTGCTGAGTTTTCCAAATTTGCTGGCATATTGAGTGCAGCACTGTCACAGCTTCATCTTTCAGTATTTGAAATAGCTCATCTGAAATTCCATCACCTCCAGTAGCATTGTTCATATGATGCTTCCTAAGGCCCACTTGACTTCACATTCCAGGATGTCTGGCTCTAGGTGAGTGATCACACCATCTTGGTTATCTGGGGCATAAAGATCTGTTTTGTATAGTTCTTCTGTGGACTTCCCTGGTGGCTCAGAGGTTAAAGCGTCTGCCTCCAATGTGGGAGACCTGGGTTTGATCCCTGGGTCGGGAAGATCCCCTGGAGAAGGAAATGGCAAACCACTCCAGTATTCTTGCCTGGAGAATCCCATGGACGGAGGAGCCTGGCAGGCTACAGTCCACGGGGTCGCAAAGAGTCGGACACGACTGAGCGACTTTCCTTTCCTTTCCTTTCCTTTCTGTGTATTCTTGCCACCTCTTCTTAATATCTTCTGCTTCTGTTAGGTCCATACCATTTCTGTCCTTTATTGAGCCCATCTTTGCATGAAATGTTCCCTTGGTATCTCTAATTTTCTTGAAGAGATCTCTAGTCTTTCCCATTCTGTTATTTTCCTCTATTTCTCTGCACAGATCACTGAGAAAGGCTTTCTTATCTCCTCTTGCTATTCTTTGGAACTCTGCATTCAAATGGGTATATCTTTCCTTTTCTCCTTTGCCTTTCACGTCTCTTCATTTCTCAGCTATTTTTAAGGGATACTCAGACAACCATTTTCCTTTTTTGCATTCCTTTTTCTTGGGAATGGTCTTGATCACTGCCTCCTGTACAATGTCCTGAACCTCCATCCATAGTTCTTCAGGCACTCTGTCTATGAGATCTCATCCGTTGAATCTATTTCTCACTTTCACTGTATAATCATAAAGGATTTGATTTAGGTCATACCTGAATAGTCTAGTGATTTTCCCTACTTTCTTCAATTTAAGTCTGAATTTGGCAATAAGGAGTTCATGATCTGAGCCACAGTCAGCTCCCGGTCTTATTTTTGCTGACCATATAGAGCTTCTCCATCTTTGGCTGCAAAGAATATAATCAGTCTGATTTCAGTGTTGACCATCTGGAGATGTCCACGTGTAGTCTTCTCTTATGTTGTTGAAAGATGATGTTTGCTGTGATCAGTGTGTTCTCTTGGCAAAACTGTTAGCCTTTGACCTTCTTCGTTTTGTACTCCAATGCCAAATTTGCCTGTTATTCCAGGTATCTCTTGACTTTCTACTTTTGCATTCCAGTCCCCTATAATGAAAAGGATATCTGTTTTGAGTGTTAGTTCTAGAAGGTCTTTTAGGTCTTCATAAAACCATTCTACTTCAGCTTCCTCAGTATTACTGGTCAGGGCATAGACTTGGAGTACTATAATATTGAATGGTTTGCTTTGGAAACAGAGATCATTCTGTCATTTTTGAGACTGCATCCAAGTACTGCATTTCAGACTCTTTTGTGTCTTTATGTCTTTATACAATTTCCCAAACCCACAGAATATGCAACACCAGGAATGAACTCTAATGTAGACTATAGACTCTAGGTAATAATGTGTCAGTGTAGATTCATCATTAAAACAAATGTGTACAAATTGGCAATAATGGGGAGGCTATATATGTGGGGGGGGTATAGGGTATATGAGAAATCTCTGTTTCCCCTTTATGTATATATGGGTCATGTCTGACTCTTTGCCATCCTATAGACTGTAGCCCTCTAGGCTCTTCTGTTCATGGAATTCTCCAGGGGAGAATACTGGAGTGGGTTACCATTTCCTCATTCAGGAGATCTTCCCAACATAGGGATTGAACTTGTATCTCCTGTGTCTCTTCCACTGGCAGGCAGATTCTTTACCACTGAGTCTCCTGGGAACCTCACCTTCCCTTCAGTTCAGTTCAGTCATTCAGTCATGTCTAACTCTTTGCCAGCCCATGGACTGAAGCATGCCAGGCCTCCCTGTCCATCACCAACTCCCGGAGTTTACTCAAACTCATGTCCTTTGAGTTAGTGATGCCATCCAACCATCTCATTCTCTGTCGTCCCCTTCTCCTCCCACCTTTAATCCTTCCCAGCATCAGGGTATTTTCAAATCAGTCAGTTCTTCACATCAGGTGGCCAAAGTATTGGAGTTTCAGCTTCAGCATCCGTCCTTCCAATGAATATTCAGGACTGATTTCCTTTAGGATAGTCTGGTTGGGTCTCCTTGCAGTCCAAGACACTCTCAAGAGTCTTCTCCAACACCACAGTTCAAAAGCATCATTCTTCAGCTCTCAGCTTTCTTTATAGTCCAACTCTCACATCCATATGTGACTACTGGAAAAACCATAGCTTTGATGAGATGGACACTTGTTGGCAAAGTAATGTCTCTCCTTTTTAATATGCTGTCCAGGTTGGTCATAACTTTTCTTCCAGGGAGTAAGCGTCTTTTAATTTCATGGCTGCAGTCACCATCGGCAGTGATTTTGGAGCACCAAAAAATAAAGTGTCACTGTTTCCACTGTTTTCCCATCTATTTGCCATGAATTGATGGGACCAGATGCCATGATCTTAGTTTTCTGAATGTTGAGCTTTAAGCCAACTTTTTCACTCTCCTCTTTCACTTTCATCAGGAGGCTTTTTAGTTCTTCTTCACTTTCTGCCATAAGGGTGGTGTCATCTGCATATCTGAGGTTATTGATATTTCTCCCAGCAGTCTTGATTCCAGATTGTGCTTCATCTAGCCCAGCGTTTCTCACTTTACCTTAATTCTATTGTAAACCTCAAACTGCTTTTATTATTTTTTTTTGTAAATTTACTATTTTTTTTTTCCTTTTAAATATGAAACATGGAGGGGAAGAGGATGTAAGACTATGTAAATCATTTGTTTCCACATAAATTTTCCCTCACTCATCTTAGGACCCATGAGAGAATTCTTCCTGCAACAATGTCTAATATGATGTCATGATAGTGATTTTATATTTCCTTCATTATTCTACAGTTACTAACTGGAGTTCTATAACAAAGAGCTGTCACTTCTCTCTCATTGTTTATTAATTATTTATGTATATCATATTGGATATATTTTATTCTTTTGACTATAATTCAATGATATAATTATCCATTTTACTGCTCTCATTGCTCCAAATTTAGTCATTGAATGTTCTTTCATGTTGGCTCCCATGTGTTTTTTTTTTTAATTAGTTTATTTTCTATTTTTTAACTTTACAATATTGTATTTGTTTTGCCATACATTGACATGCATCTGCCATGGGTGTACATGATTTCCCCTTCCAGAACCCCCCTTCCACCTCCCTCCCCATCCCATCCCTCTGGGTCATCCTGGTGCACCAGCCCCAAGCACCCTGTATCATGCATTGAACCTGGACTGGTGGTTCGTTTCACATATGATAATTTACATGCTTCCATGTCATTCTCCCATATCATCCCGTCCTTGCCCTCTCCCATAGAGTCCATAATACTGTTCTGTTTATCTGTGTCTCTTTTGATGTCTCGCATACAGGGTTATCTTTACCGATTGACTAAATACCATATATTCTAATGAGGTGGATGAAACTGGAGCCTATTATACAGAGTGAAGTAAGCCAGAAAGAACACCAATACACTATACTAACACATATATATGGTATTTAGTCAATCAAACTGCTTTTAAAATAATTTTTTAAAAGCCACCCTTTCCTGTCTCTATAGACTGACTCTGTACAGTTAAGGGCCCTTCACCAATTAGTCCAGATAGAGTTTCTGGGGACCTCTCGAATCTACTTGAGATTTATCATCTGTGGGCCCATTTGTAATTGCCCAGCTAAAGAGGGTGGGCCTGTTTCTTCTCTGAGATCCATAGTCTCTTTCTTCTCCTGGTGTCTGCCCACAATGCTACCGTCACTCCTGTGTTGTAACCTGCACTGGTCCTTACCTTCTTTCTCAGCTCCCTCAACCTGGCATCCAAATCACACTTCCTGTCAGAGCTCCAAGTCAGATGAGATGAAAACCGGTCTCTGGGGCAGCTCTGCCACACAATCATGAACCTTAGGTACATAGTCCCTTCTCTTCTCCTAAGGAAGAAGCTGTGAGTTGTGAATTTTCTCCTGGTCACACTGTGACATGCTGGTGATGGGAAGTGGCTGGAGTGGGTTAAAATGCTGTGAATTTTCCTGCAGGGTTTGATGCACCTCTCCTTGCCTTTTTAAAAATTTATTTATTTTTAATTGAAGGATAATTGCTTTATAAAATTGTGGTGTTTTATGCCACACAACAACACGAATCACCTGTAGGTATATATATGCCACCCTCCCTGTTGAACCTCCCACCCCATCCCACCCCTCTAGGTTGTCACAGAGCCCTGGATTTGAGTTCCCTATATCACACAGCAAACTCCCGCTGGCTATCTATTGTACATATGGTACTTTATGTGTTTAAGTGCTATGCTCTCAGTTCATCCCTCTCTCCTTCCCCCACTGTGTCCGCAAGTCGTTCTCTATATTTGTGTCTCTGTTGCTATCCTGCAAATAGGTTCATCAGTACTATCTTTCTAGATTCCATATATATGCATTGTTGATATTGTTTAGTCACCCAGTCATGTCCAATTCTTCACGACCCCATGGACTGCAGCATGCCAGGCGTTCCTGTCACTCACCATCTCCTGAAGTTTATCCAAGTTCATGTCCTTGCATTGGTGATACCATCCAGCCGTCACATCTCTGACACCCTCTTCTAATTCTGCCCTCAATATTTTCCAGCACTGGGGACTTTTCCAATGAGTCAGCTGTTTGCATCAGATGACCAAAATCCTAGAGCTTCAACTTCAGCATCAGTCCTTCCAATGTATATTCAGGGTTGATTTCCCTTAAGATTGACTGGTTTGGTTTCCTTGCTGTCCAAGTGACTTTCAGGAGTCTTCTCCAGCATTACAGTTTGAAGGTATCAATTCTTTGGCATTTTGCCTTCTTTATAGTCCAGCTCTCACAACCATACATGACCACTGGAAAGACCATAGCCTTGACTATACGGACCTTTGTTGGCAGAGTAATGTCTGTGCTTTTCAACACATTGTCTAGGTTTGTCATAGCTTTCCTGCCAAAAAGCAATCGTCTTCTGAGTTTATATTTGCAGTCACCATTCTCAGTGATTCTGGAGCCCAAAAAGAGGAAATCTGTCACTACTTCCAACCTTTCCCCTTCTATTTGCAATGAAGTAATGGAGCCAGATGCCATGATCTTAGGCTTTTTCAATATTTGGTGTTAAGCTGGCTCTTTCACTATCCTCCTTCACCCTCCTCAGAAGGCTCTTTAGTTCCTCTTCACTTTTTGCCATTAGAGTGGTGCCATTCACATTTCTGAGGTTGTTGATATTTCTCCCGCCTATCTTGATTCTTGTAACTCAACCAGCCTGGCATTTCTCATGATGTGTTCAGCATATAGGTTAAACAAACAGGGTGGCAAAAGTCAGCCCTGTCATATATATATATATATTCTTTAGTATACAGTATTTTTCTCTTTTGACTTACTTAACACTGTATAATAGGCTATAGGTTCATCCACCTCATTAGAACTGGCTCAAATGAATTCCTGTTTATAGTTAACATTCCACTGTATATATGTACCACAGCTTCTTTATCCATTCATCTGTCGATGGATGTCAAGGCTGTATATTGTCACCTTGCTTATTTAACTTGTATGCAGTGTCCACCATGTAAAGTCCCAGACTGGAGGAGGCAAAAGCTGGAATCAAGATTGCAGGGAGAAATAATAATAACCTCACATATGCAGATGACACCACCCTTATGGCAGAAAGTGAAGAAGAAATAAAGAGCCTCTTGATGAAAGTAAAAGAGGAGAGTGAAAAACCTGGCTTAAAAATCAGACATTCAAAAAACTAACATCACGGCATCAAATCCCATCACTTCATGGCAAATAGATGGGGAAACAATGAAAACAGTGACATACTTTATCTTCTTGGGCTCCAAAATCACTATAGGTGGTGACTGCAGCCATGAAAGTAAAAGACACTTACTCCTTGGAAGAAAAGCTATGACCAACCTAGACAACGTATTAAAAAGTAGAGACATTAATTTACTGACAAAGATCCATATAGTCAAAACTATGGTTTTTCCAGTAGTCATGTTTGGATATGATAGTTGGACCATAAAGAAAGCTGAGTGCCAAATAACTGATGCTTCTGAACTGTGGTGTTGAAGAAGACTCTTGAAAGTTCCTTGGACAGCAAGGAGATCCAACCAGTCCCTCCTAAAGGAAATCAGTCCTGAGTGTTTTTGAAAGGACTGATGCTGAAGCTGAAGCTCCAACACTTTGGCCACCTAATGTGAAGAACTGACTCATTTGGAAAGACCCTGATGCTGGAAAAGATTGAAGGCAGGAGGAGAAGGGGATGACAGAGGATGAGATGGTTGGATGGCATCACTGACTCAGTGGACATGAGTTTGAGCACCTCCAAGAGTTGGTGATGCACAGGGAAATCATGTGTGCTGCAGTCCATGGGGTCGCAAAGAGTCGGATACAACTGAGAGACTGAACTGAGTTGAACTGAACCAGAACTTCTTTATCCATTCATCTGTTGATGGACATCTAGGTTCCTTTCATGTCCTGGCTACTGTAAATAGTGCTGCAATGAATGCCCGTGATAATGTGTCTTCCAATTATGATCTCCTCACATTTCTCCTTTCTTTCAGCTAAGAGGGGCTGTAACCTCAATGCATTCTAGAGCCGTCACAGTAATGAGAGATAATAATACATAAGAGACATGTTTTGATGAGAATACATGAGAGACTACAATAATGTCATCTGCATATTGTTGTTAAATTGATGATTCTGTGGAGCAGTGAGAAATATTTTCTGTATATTCCAGCAGAAAAGTATTTAATCTAGGAGTTTGGTGATTATAAATTATGGGGTTTTAAAAACACCTTTCTGAATGATCTACAGTCAGGTGGTCACAGCTGTTAATGGATTCCTGAGTTCTAAACTACATCTTCATAGCAGAGATGACAAATATTTCTCCACCTTCACTATCTCTGAAACCACTTTTCCATTTCCAAGAAGTCTGACAACACTGCACTGAAACACTGGCCAGCTTCTAATCTCCCATGTCTCCAAAAATAAGAAAACATTTCCAGTCACATGTACTTCCCAAATGCCATTAAGTGTTTCCAGTTGAAAAAATTCACTCACAGACTCTTAACCACAAGAAATTCCTGAAGTTTTCATTTGTACCTTTCCACTGTCGCTGCTCACAAATGGACATCAAGTGGAAAATAGAGACTGAGTGCCACTTGTCCACAAACACCACAGCCCACCCTTTGGGTTGCTTAGTGTTGAAATATATCCTTCCACTCATAAATTTGAAAACAAGGTACTTAAAACAATATAGTGAAAAATTCCTCTTTACTTAATACAATTCCACTCTTCTCCCCAAAGCGAAGTATTTGATAACCAAGTCATTCTCTTCTCTAGATGTTCCTTTCTCTAAACTAGATTAGTTTAGTCATAATCCAGTCTTGAATTACATATCATGTAATAAATAGAAAGTTGACTAATAGCTTAAAGTAGCAGAGACTGTTCCATTCCGCTTATACCTCAGATGTAGAAAACTGTAGTGAGAGTTTCTCCAATTTAACGAGAAGAAAAAGAAAAACTGGATAAACTTTTTTTGAAAAACAAAACAACTCTTTTTCAAACTCATCACATCGTTGAAGTCACAAGTCAACCAGATAGCACAAAAGTGCTGTAGCAAGCCAACTCAAAATGATGGCATAAGGGCGTGGACACACCTATGCTGGGAATATGCAGTGATTTGGGGTATTATCAGGTGCTAAGGAGAATTCACTGATTTTTTTTTAGTATTTTGCTAAAAACTGCATGTAGACTAGCAAGTGGTTCATAATCCCTGGAAGCCACAGATATAAATGGATTTTCAACCCATCCAAAAGCTGTTCTTCACAGATCTACACTGGACTTCATGACAATAAGATAGGCATGAATATACAAAGAAAAGTTGTATTGATTACCTTGTTTTCATTCAGTCACCCAACAGGTAATTATTCGTTACAAGAGTTGTAAATGATGATGACCTAGTAGGTCATAAAACAGACACAGCCCTACTTTTCTTAATAATAGTAAACAAATGATAACATTAAAAGTAAAGATAGCTTTAAACTGATGCTATTCATCCCATGATTATGAGAAAGCTATTGAAGTCAAGTATGGAAGTTTAAAACATAGTGTGAATGCTGAACTAGGATATAATAAATTTCTTATGTTTTATGAATTAACAAAGATTAAGATGTGATTGATAAAATTTCATTAAAATATGTATTTTATATATAATTTTAAGTAACTATAAAATAGTTATTTCTTTTTTAATGTAGCATTAAAGTAGACTTCTTTAGGTAGATACATGACTGAAAATATATGTATTTATTTCTATTTCTTGATTATATATACATACACACACACTTCCTTTCATTTTGATCCCTTTCTCTTTTCTTTTCCTTCATATATTAATTATATTATATTACTAAAGAGTTTTAGCATCATTAGCATTCATATCACCTTATGGAAACTGTAACCTGAAATGTACCCTATTTATAATTCGTTTCATTTCTGAGAACAATTCATTTGTCCTCTGTCAAATATATAATTAAGAAATGCTTACTTACTTACTGTGAATGCCAGCACAATTTTAGGAGACCCATTGTTTGCTGAGTAGTGAACTAATTAACTCTGCAAATCATGTTCCATCTCAGGCATTCTCTAGCTGACAGACTCAATCTATATGTATAAATATAAAACAGGTAGACCATATCAAATGTAATTACACACTATTTTACCATTTGAATGGAGTTACAAAGAAAGCAATATAAAGTATTATTATAGTTATTTATTTGCTTTGAAATCTTGAGACCAGCATTAATATCTTTAGGTAATCAGTTTGTCAAGGGTTCTATGTGAAAATAAGAAAGTAAAATAATTTATTGAGTTAAATATATAATTAACCTCAGAAGCAGTACCTAATCTTTCCAATCAGCTCCAGAATATATTAAAAAATGTTTTACTTCACTATTTTATGTTTAATATTCTTTCAGATTAAAGATCAAAATTTAGCATTTAGTCCTGTAATCTTCATTTGTTCCAGGTCTGTATTTGATACTACTGATAAAAATGAATGATATTAATTCAAAAGTGGCTTAAAAAATCAAAACATGTAAAACCCCACTTGAGTTTAGTTATATGACGTATAGCTTTTCTGGGAATAGGGATGTTGTAGTAAAAGAGAAGAGATCCAAATGATATCAATTATAAAGATAAAAGTATAAATGAAAAAGTTTTCAGAGTGTTTCATATGTAATCTCCATGACAACGAGCCCTAGTAGGTTTTGTTCATCATTTCATCCCCAAGTGTTTGTATGAAATTTGTTCAATAATTATTTTGCAATGAAAGGGTAATGAAAAAATATAAATATTTATAACCATGTCAAATTTTTTTTTTCTGCCTTATGAGGTATGCCATTTCTGCTTTGAGAGGAAAGGACAGAAAATGGGGAAAACAAATACCAAAGACCCAGTATGTCCCTTTGCAAATATTTTTCTCATTCAGTATTCACACCGACATTGTATAGAAGTTGTTGCCTTTACTTTCCCCAAAAATGAGGCAAATAGCATTGAAACAATGTAACCAAGATTGCACAGTTGGAAAAGCAATAACTTTGAATGTGTTTGCCAGGGGAATTTGTTCCACTCTCTCTTAGAACTTAAGCCAAGGCTACATTCACAGAATTAGCAAGTAGGACATAGTCAACTTGGTCATGCTAGCCATTCCAGTTATCTACAACTGCAACTGAGTTAAGTATACAGGTTTTAACAGGCATCTGTTAATGAGAAAATTACTTAAAGCTTTAATCATATGTATTTAACTATATATATGGATATATTGTATTAATCTTGAAGAGCTGAGTTCATGATCTCTGTCCCTAACCTTCCTAGAATTCTTCAGTTCAGTTCAGTTCAGTCACTCAGTCGTGTCTGACTCTTGCAACCCCATGGACTGTAGCCTGCCAGGCTTCTTTGTTCATGGGATTCTCCAGGCAAGAATTTTGGAGTGCGTTGCATATGATCCTTCTCCGTGAATATGATTAGTGCTTAGTTAAGACAGAAAAGGAATTAAATTTGTACAACATTTTGAGAGAGAACAGATTCACATAACTTTTGTTACCATATATGGTTAGAGTTTTTCTATTTTTATAATGATTGTGATTAATCTCTTACTGTGGCTAATTTATAAGTGAAATTTATCATAGGTATATATGTATATTAAAAAGCATCTGTGTGTGTGTGTGTGTGTATGACAGAAAGGTAACTGGAATTACTATTAATAGATTCTGGGGGGAAAAAAAAAACCCTGAACTTGTATATTCTTATGCTGATGATCATTCAGTATGTGATATGTCAATAACAAGTACTCTTGCTGCTTGATTGACCAAAAAAAAAAAAGTGTGTGTGCATGTATGAGCATAATTCCTCAGTTATTAAAATAAGATAAAAATATTTTCCCACCGCTAATTTTAGTCACTTTTTATTAATATGATTTTTGAATTATTTTGACATCCTTCTTTATAATATGTATAACATATAAATAATTCTGGATAGGTTTCCTTGTTCTTATTTTTTTAAAAAAAAGAAAAGTACATTATATAGAGTTGCTTTACTCATGCATAAGTGGAATCAAGCCATTCTGATGGCTATACTCCACATCACGTTTCTACTTAATAATTGCACTGTGTCCCTGGCATTTTATAGAGAAAGTTACAGTGGTATGCTTACAGTTTTAATTTATACATTAAAAAAAACACAACTAAGTGCATTACAGGAGGTAAATCTTACTCATATAATTACTTGAAAATAAAATGTCAATGAAATAGATTTATTTTCTTTTATTAGCTATGGAGAAAGTAAACAAAACTTTTGAATTTGAAAATAAACCGCTTGAGTGTTTTAAATTTGCCTTTGAATTTTTAATTCTTCTATTATTATTTGGGCATGTACAGCTGACTTATAACACAGATAAGTATTTGGTTTTCATAGTCTTTCTACCTGACCCAAGGACACTTGTTCAGTTCAGTTCAGTTGCTCAGTCACGTCTGACTCTTTGCAACCCCATGGATTGCAGCATGTCAGGCTTCCCTGTGCATCAACAGTTCCCGAGCTTGCTCAGACTCATATCCATCAAGTCGGTGATGCCATCCAACCATCTCATCCTCTGTCATCCCCTTTTCCTCCTGCCTTCAATCTTTCCCAGCATCAGGGTCTTTTCCAATGAGTCAGTTCTTCGCATAGGTGGTCAAAGGACACTTGTAGACATGACTCTTTTCCGAAACTGTGTTAATGTTCCCTCAAAAATTAAGGAGACATAGCATGAAAACAAAATATATTTTAAAATAAAAAAGATAGGGTACCTGTACATTTGTTTCTGTGTTTCCAACCCATAAACATGGAAAAACACATACTCTATGTATGTCCTCGCCCCCACACATTCCTAGGAGCTAGTCTGGTATTAATTCAGGAAGATTTACTTTGATTAAATTTCTGAGTCACGGATTCTGAAAAGAGTGACCTCTGCTAGTTTCTTCCTTTCAATCTCCTTCCACTTTAGAGTTAGAACTATGGATTAGGAAGTGCTGGGCAACCTGAGGGCTTTAGGGTTAATAAAAATGTTGGTGTTTGAAGTGTATTCTTTATTTACTACATAATGGGTCAGGATTCCATGTGTATTGTTGGGAATTTGTACTCTCTGGTCTTAGTTTTAGTATTGGTTTGAAAAATAGGTAACATCTACATCACAGGATTTGTTTCTTTTTTAAGTTTTAATTTTGACATAATTTCAGACCTTACAGGCAAGTTGCATGAACAGCACAAAGAACTTCCATGTATCCTTCCCCCACCTTCCCAAATCTTAAGATGTTATTACATTTATTGGTTCTTTCTCTCCTTACTATATGTGTTTGTTTGTTGACACACATAGATGGTCCTTAACTGAAAGCTGATGATGCCCCTTTACTTAAATAGATCAATAGGTATTTCTTTTTTACTATCTTACATAGTAAAATTATCAAAATTGGAAAATGCGTATCAATATGATACCATTACATAATCTACTGACTTTATGCAAACTTCATCAGTTAACCCAACAATATTCTTGATAGCAAAACAAATCTAACATCCTGCATTACATTCAGCTATCATGTCTCACATGTCTCTTTAATCTGGCAAATTTGCCTGATGGCTTGTTTATATCTCATGACTATGTTTTCTAGGATCGCAGGCCAGCACATATTCTATCTGTGTAATACTGCCCCATGATTGAATTCAGGTATGTGCTTTCAGCAGGAATACCTCAGAAGGCTTCTGCATCCTCAGTGATTTATAACTGGACACAGATGTTAGACCTGTTACTATTAGTCCTTAGTCCTCTTACTATTCCTGTTAACTTTAATCCCTTGGTTGAGATGGTATTTATTGACTTTCTGCACAGTGCTTTACTATTTTACCCTTTTCTATTTAATAGTTAACGTGAAGAGATATGTAGAGACAAAGTATCTTGTTGCTCTTCAAATGTCTACCTACTAGTTTAGCATCCATTGTTGTCTCTTGCATAAATCTATTATTGTGATGTAAAATTCCATGTGTACTTGGAAATTCTGGACTTTCTATATTGTTGCAAAGGTCTAGCTATATATTCATGTGTCATTACCACACTGCTTTAATTATAGAGGCTTCAAAGTGTGTTTTATTATCTGATATTGGAGCTAAATGAATTGATTTTTTTAAGTGTGTTGTATGTGGTGTAGTGTGTTTTCTTGGTTATTTTTCAATGTTTAGATATTCATACGAATGTTTACATCAGATTTTCTAGTGCCAATAAAATGCATATTAATGTTTAATTTATGAATTAATTTAGGGAATCTGAGTCCTCTGTTGAATTATCATACCTAAGAATAAGAAATATCTTCCTACTAATTTTGTTGTTGTTGTTCAGTCACTCAATCGTGTCCGACTCTTTGTGACCCCATGGACTGCAGCACACCAGGCTTCCCTGTCCATCACCATCTCCTGGAGCTTGTTCAAATTCATGTCCATTGAGTTAGTGATGCCATCCAACCATCTCATCCTCCGTCGTCCCCTTCTCCTCCTTCCTTCAATCTTTCTCATCATCAGGGTCTTTTCTAATGAGTTAGCTCTTGCTAATACTTTAAGTTTACTTTAATGTCATCCACAAATGTTTTAAAAGTTTACTCGTACAGTAAAAATTTTGCATATTTTCTGTTAAATTCCCATTTAGTTTCTTTTCTTCCTTTTAGATATTAACTTTTTCTCTCATTACATCTACTATTATTTATGTATATGGAAAATGTTGATTTCCTGTTAAGGGGGAGAAAACTTATAAAACCCCTGAATTTAAAAGTATAATCTTGAAGTTTGTTCATTGAATTTTTAGCTTTTTAAGTATTGTTTGAGCATTTCAGCTAACTCTAATATGTAAAAAATTTAGTTTTCACACACTTTCTATCTGTGCAAAGGACATTTGTAGACATGACTATTTCAGATTGTTTTCTAAAAATGCATGTGTTTTTTCTTGATTGTGCCTCATAAGTTGCAAGAACAGAGAGTGAAGCAGCATGCTGCACTTGTGTGCTGTTTCTGCTGAGCTCAGGTGGCCTTGCAGCTTCATCATGCGTGAATACCCTCTTGTTACAGCCTCCCCTGTACTGAAGTGTTTTGGTTGGGAACTCACTCGGGATATTGACTTCCACTTGGCCTCTTCTCTTAGTTTACTGAATCCTTTTCTTGTTTGAGTTAATTTTATTGTTGTTTATCTGGAATTTTTCAGATACCTGAATGGACCATCTACGTATAGAGATCATTTTATTTCATGTCATCTATTTCGTATTCTAATCAGTTTTCCTATTTAACTGAATAGTACTGGAGATAATGGACACCTTACTTTGTTTCTGATGTTAGTGAAAATGCCCTTGGTTTCTCCCCAAAACCAAGTTAGTGAATTTAGGATTAAGATACACTACATATAATCATCAGTTAAGTTCAGTCGCTCAGTCGTGTTTGACTCTTTGCGACCTCATGAACCACACCAGGCCAGGCCTCACTGTCCATCACCAACATCCAGAGTTTACTCAAACTCATGTCCATTGAGTCAGTGATGCCATCTAACCATCTCATCCTCTGTCGTCCCCTTCTCCTCCTGCCCTCAATCTTTTCCAGCATCAGGGTCTTTTCAAATGAGTCAGCTCTTTGCATCAGGTGGCCAAAGTACTGGAGTTTCAGCTTCAACATCAGTCCTTCCAGTGAACACCCAGGTTCCAAATAGGAAAAGGAGTACGTTAAGGCTGTATATTGTCACCCTGTTTATTTAACTTATATGCAGAGTACATCATGAGAAACCCTGGGCTGGAAGAAGCACAAGCTGGAATAAAAATTGCCGGGAGAAATATCAATAACCTCAGATATGCAGATGACACCACCCTTATGGCAGAAAGCGAAGAAGAACTAAAGAGCCTCTTGATGAAAGTGAAAGAGGAGAGTGAAAAAGTTGGCTTAAAGCTCAACATTCAGAAAACTAAGATCATGGCATCCGGTCCCATTACTTCATGGAAAATATATGGGGAAACAGTGGAAACAGTGGCATATGATCTTCTCTTGTGCTTTTTTTTTGTGTGTGTGTGAATCAGAAGTGAATATTGAAGTTCCTCAAAGGTTTTTCAGCATCTATGGAGATATTTATATGATTTTTTCCTTAAGTATTAATATAGTATATTACATTATACAGTAACATTACATGAATATATTTACTGAAACAACTAAATTCCTGAATAATTTTATTTGATCTTAACATATCATTTTCTTACTGTGATACTAGATTCTATTTATTTTTGTACAGCATGTATTTTTAGTTATTGTATGTATAATTTTTGTTACAGTATTTGTAAGTGATATTAATATATTTTTTCTCTTCTGCACAGTCTTTTCAGGTTTAGTTATCAATGTTATATTTAGAAATAATTAATGATGCTTTGAGACAATTTGGCCTTTGAGATTGGGTAGATTATTTTGTGATACCACCTTGCCCTTTTGTTCTTCCCTATAGCTGTGAGGGACACGACTGAGCGACTTCACTTTCACTTTACCCTTTCATGCACTGGAGAAGGAAATGGCAACCCACTCCAGTATTCTTGCCTGGAGAATCCCAGGGATGGCGGAGCCTGGTGGGCTGCCGTCTATGGGGTCGCACAGAGTCAGACACGACTGAAGCGACTTAGCAGCAGCAGCAGCATAGCTGTGAGGAGACAGGAAGAGAAAAGCAAAGGAGAAAAGGAAAGATATACCCATTTGAATGCAGAGTTCCAAAAAATAGCAAGGAGAAATAAGAAAGCCTTCCTCAGTGATAAATGCAAAAAGTTGAGGAAAACAAAAGAATGGGAAAGACTAGAGATCTTTTCAAGAAAATTAGATATACCAAGAAAACATTTCATTCAAATGGGCTCAATAAAGGACAGAAATGGTAGGGACCTATCAGAAGCAGAAGATATTAAGGAGTGGCAAGAATACACAGAAGAATTGTACAAAAAAGTTCTTCACGACTCAGACAATCACGATGGTGTGATCACTCACCTAGAGCCAGACATCCAGGAATGTGAAGTCAAGTGGGCCTTAGGAAGCATCACTACGAGCAAAGCTAGTGGATGAGATGGAATTCCAGCTGAGCTATTTCATATCCTAAAAGATGACGCTGTGAAAGTGCTGTACTCAGCAAATAAGGAAAACTCAGCAGTGGCCACAGGGCTGGAAAATGTCAGTTTTCACTCCAATCCCAAAGAAAGGCAATGCCAAAGAATGCTCAAACTACCACACAATTGCATTCATCTCACATGCTAGTAAAGTAATGCTCAAAATTCTCCAAGCCAAGCTTCAGCAATACATGAACCATGAAATTCCAGATGTTCAAGCTGGTTTTAGAAAAGGCAGAGGAACCAGAGATCAAATTGCCAACATCCTCTGGATCATCGAAAAAGCAAGAGGGTTCCAGAAAAACATCTACTTCTGCTTTATTGACTATGCCAAAGCCTTTGACTGTGTGGATCACAAACTGTGGAAAATCCTGAAAGAGATGGGAATACTAGACCACCTGACCTGCCTCTTGAGAAACCTGTATGCAGGTCAGGAAGCAACAGTTAGAACTGGACATGGAACAACAGACTGGTTCCAAATAGGAAAAGGAGTCCGTCAAGGCTGTGTATTGTCACCCTGCTTATTTAATTTATATGCAGAGTACATCATGAGAAACGCTGGGCTGGAGGAAGCACAAGGTAGAATCAAGATTGCCGGGAGAAATATCAATAACCTCAGATATGCAGATGCCACCACCCTTATGGCAGAAAGCAAAGAAGAACTGAAGAGCCTCTTGATGAAAGTGAAAGAGAAGAGTGAAAAATTTGGCTTAAAGCTCAACATTCAGAAAACTAAGATCATGACATCTGGTCCCATCACTTCATGGCAGATAGATGGGGAAACAGTGGTTGATTTTATTTTTCTGGGCTCCAAAATCACTGCAGTTGGTGACTGCAGCCATGAAATTAAAAGATGCTTACTCCTTGGAAGGAAAGTTATGACCAACCTAGATAGCATATTAAAAAGAAGAGACATTACTTTCCCAACAACGTTCCATCTAGTCAAGGCTATGGTTTTTCCAGTGGTCATGTGTGGATGTGAGAGTTGGACTGTAAAGAAAGCTGAGCGCCGAAGAATTGATGCTTTTGAACTGTGGTGTTGGAGAAGACTCTTGAGAGTCCCTTGGAATGCAAGGAGATCCAACCAGTCCACCCTAAAGGAGATCAGTCCTGGGTGTTCATTGGAAGGACTGATGTTGAAGCTGAAACTCCAATCCTATGGCCACCTGATGCGAAAAGCTGACTCATTGGGAAAGACCCTAATGCTGGGAAAGTTTGAGGGCTGGAAGAGAAGGGGATGACAGAGGATGAGATGGCTGGATGGCATCACCAACTCGATGGACATGGTTTGGGTGGACTCAGGGAGTTGGTGATGGACAGGAAGGCCTGCCGTGCTGTGGTTCATGGGGTCGCAAAGACTTGGACACGACTTAGCATCTGAACTGAACTGAACTGAGGTACTTTTTAAATAACGTTCTTAATATCTCCAAGAAAAATTTACAAGTTGAAATTTTTTATCTTAATGTGGTTGTTTTCAAAAATTGGATTTCCCTAGGATATTCTCCTATTTATTTCCAAAAAGCAAGCTCATAGTTTTTGCAGATTAATTTTATTTCAAAGGTCCTTTTCCCTTAAGAATCTTTATTATGTTCTGGTGTATTTTCTTTTTTTTTTCCTACAGTTGCATTTTTAAGCAATATATCTATTTGTTAATTAGAACTATGCACACATCTGATGAAAAAGACCCAAAACCATCCAAATTTCTTGAACTTTAAGGTGAATAAAGTAAATAGCTGGGACTTCAGTAACAATTCCCTGGAAGAAGGGGTGAGTGTTTTATACATCTAGGAAAGGGTATGTGCAGATATTTGGTGACCAAAGTGATGCACTGTGGTAGGAATTGATAACTATGCTAAAATACTCATTTATTGTCCTGTCTTTAGTCTTCTATTAATATATAAGTGGAAGTGTCAGTGTTTAAGTCAACATGTCAGCACATAAAAGAAAGACCACATTACTAAGTTCCCTTATAACAGAACTTAGTAATGGCTGATGGTGAGTTATATGTGCAGATTCAGGAGGGGCCCACAAAGAAGGGAAGAGGTTTCTGTATCTTTTCTCTGGTACTTTCTATCTTCATATTGGCTAGACTGTTTACTGTGTCTGGAGCAACCACTTTTGCCTCTGAAGATGATCTTGTGAATGGAATTTATGCATAAGGAAAAACTAAAGATGAAAATGTCTATTTTTCTAGTGTAATGTATACTACAGCATTCATGGAGAAATAAATGCATGTCATTTTTTTGTTTTGGGCTATTTTGAACTTTAATAAATGAAACTATGGAGTGAATATTATTTTGAATCTAGTTGCTCAAAAACATGCATACATTTGTAGAATATAGCAATAATTTGTTTTTTTTTAATATTTTTAACTAGTTCATTTTATGAATTCATCATAACTTATTTAGCTGTATTAATGATGAGTATTTGCTCTGTTTCTACACTGAAATTAATGCTATTAAGATATTATTATATTTCTCTTTGGTGACTGTGTGTTTGTGTGTGTGTCTTTTGCACTTAGCTGAATAATATATGTTTATATTTAGTATTAATATGACTTCCAGTTTACTGCTAAAATGCGTCAATTTATTATTTCTTGAAATATTAATGAAATTAACTTTAAAGTTCATGCCTGAAAATTCCAATATCTAGAACTTCTGTGTATCATCCTCCATTGCTTGTCTTTCCTCCTAATTTCAGCTTACTTATATATATTCCCACAGTCATTTTGTATTACTTTATTTTTTAATGACAGTCCTCCTGTGTGAAAAATTCTAAATAATTCAAAGCTTCGGTGATGTCATTTTCTATCTAAAAGGATTAACTTTTGCCTCTGGTTAACAGTTTGCAAGGAAGAGTTATCTTAATCCAATCAGATAGCGAATGTATTTGAAGCTTGGTTTCATTTAATTTAAAGCCTTCTTTATTTATAGCTTGCTCTTACTCTTATGCCAGAAACTTTGAATCTTGAAAGGAAAGCCTGGAGTGTTTACAGTGTCTCCTTTCTCCACCGGCCCCTTACACTAGGTCTTTTGTTTTGTTTTGTTTTCCTTTCAGCACTTTGAACCTCCTAAGTGTTCTGTTCTCATAGCTATTGCTTCCAAATCAATAAAAGTCATTCCACACATTGAACTCTTTATTTTTTGGCTTTAATTCTCATTAGCATCTTGCCACTACAAGTCCATGAGAGCTCTCCCATGCTTCCAAACAAATTTATTTTTATTTCCACTTTTAAAGTTTTTCTAAGCTAGTCCACCATTTCTGAAAGTGAAATCTGCATCTATAGTCTCCTGTAAGCCAGTGTTACTGGGTTTCAGTTCGCAATTAAGATGAACATAATACAGATAGTGCGAGCCTGATAATAAAACTTGAGAACAAATTACTTGGCAAATAACTACCCTTATGTTGATAAACAATACTGATATGCCTACACTTTAGACACTGAATTTCTCATTTTTGGACACCATATGTTGTGACCTGACATTCATACGAAAACTGGGTGTTTTATCCAGAAGCACTTCATTATCACTTGGAATTAAACTGAAGTGGGCTTTAAAACACACTTCCTGTGGATCTTAATATTTCCATGTGAAGCGTTACGTATAACTATAAAGTTTATTAATAATTGTTTGAAATGAGTCTGTTTTACAGAAAGCAATATACCACACGTCAACACACTGACATTTACAGTATTACAGCTGAGCCCAAGAGCATCCTAAAACTCCACTAATGCATGAGTGGCCTCTCACTGGTCAGAACTTCAGGTAGCGTACTGCCCTGGCCAGTTTTCTTGAAAGAAAAAAAATGGCCTACTGTATAGTAACCCATGATTTCACCAGTTGTTTGGGGAATTGGAAAGGATATGATAGGATAAGATTTACAATACAATAATTTGTGCTAGAGAAGTTTGGGAAAGAGTACTGTTGAGGAAATCTTTAAAATAAGTATAGAATGTTGAAGTACTTACATGCTAAATGAGTTCCCATCAAAATACTCCGATGAGGTGGTGACTCTAATAATTATGAGAGTTACCTGTGCATGACATTCACCCCAAAGCTTGCTTAATGGCCCAACAATGGTGGCCACAGTGACAGAGAATATAAATTATACATGGACTCAACCTCCAGGTCCTCCTCTTACTGGAGCTAAACTGGCTACAGTCAGCACTGAACTCCCAGCTTGATATTAAGCCCCTGAGGTGAAGCATATTGCTCAAATTAGACCCCTGCTAATCATGAAGATTGCTGCAATTTATTCACACTGATTTAAACATTTATTCTGCATATGGAATTTTATTCCCTACCTAGCATAAATTTTCCATGACAACATTTTTATACTTAATACTTATGAATGCATTATAGCATACAACATTGCTTCTGAATAAGAAACATTTTATGTTACAGATCTTACCACACTTTCCATCACTCAGAAGTTTCTAGTCTTGTAGAATTATTGGACAGTCTACCGAAGACATGCATATGGAACTAGCTGGGATAAAATACCAGACAATTCCATTATAATCTACTATAGGATATGCTATATGTCCTGAACTAATGAAAATAAGTGGTTCGTTTCTTCCATAAAGAGTATAAAAGAGCTCAGACATGAAGAGGTAAATACAGATCCCACCTTCTGCGATTACAATCCTTAAAAAATGCTGGAAATGTTTTCTTCCTTATCCCTGTGTGTGTGTGTGCTAAGGTGCTTCAGTCTTGTCCAACTTCTTATCCCTGGGAAGGGCTTATTGAAAAATCATAGAACTTAAGAAAGAAATTCCAGCAATACTGTCATTGATTCAGAAATAATCTGACCATCTAAGTTTGCTCAAACCACTTGTTGAGGCAAAAAAACAAAAAAAAGGTAGTTATTTATCATCTCTTGTGGTTGATTTTAGTGATGAGGGGGAATATAGTTGCTAGCCTTCAAAGGAAAACTGTATTTGAGAAAACTGTGATTATTTCCATGATTAAAGCAGAAAAAATTAAAGACTAAGGTAAATTCTACTTTTAGGACCACTGAGGAATAGACTGTTTCAGCTTGAAGGTCCTGTTCACCCTGATAATTCATGCAACAAACAGAAAGCTGAGATTCCTGCTGGGTAGAGAGGAACCTGATTTAGGCAGTTTTTAACATCAGTAATTCCCTGTAAGCAACTTCATAAATAAGAATGAGGACCACCAAACTTACTTTCTTCCTTGATGTGATGTGCATTTGTTTATGGATGAGTCGCTTTTCCTGCCTTGTTCTCCATTCTCATAACATTATTAATCAGCATATGTTGTGTTAATGCTATTTAACTTTGAACTTCAGAAGAGAATATAAATCTGGTATCTACATGCGAGGATGACAGGCATCACCCAGAGGTCCCCGAATTCAAGCTGGACAACACTGGGGTCACTCATATTGGTGAGACAATGGATAGATTGTAGTGGACATCTGTCATTGCTATTGCCTAAAATCCAGGCTTCCCAAAATAGAATCGTGGAAATTTACTCTCCTAGTGTTCTTTGTAGCTAAAATGTAGGCAAATAACTGCTGTTCATCCAATCAAATGCACTTTCAAGAGCTTTTGAACTGGCTATGAACAGCATGAATAAAAGAGGCTCAAAGAGATACTGTATTTTACTTACATATGAGAAAGGAAAAGCACCCTAATGTTAGTTTTACCGTGATTCTTGTGAAGTGTTTGCTGCTTTTGATTCTGTGAAGTTAAGCCTACTGTTTTTTAATGATTTTTTAGACTTAAGTTGCCAGATGGAATCTATTATTTGTAAGAACCCTGAGCAATATTGAATGACTGTTTCATTTCTTGAAATAGTTCTCTCCTAACTTGCTTGAATACAGACATGATGATAATTGAGAAAAGTTTTCATACAATGGAGGTTTGTAGAGATACTTTCTCTGAATCTTTAAAAATATGACAATGTATAATGAAAGCATATACCATTATTTATGTGATATCACATATATATATTTATGTATTATATTTATTTGTTTAATTAATTAAAAGAAAGGAGGGAGTGGAACATAGTTTCTAGTAGCTCCATCTAGGAATGAATCATATCAGGAGAGCTTTTTTCAGAAGTAGATAATTTACATTTGTGCACAATCTAAATCTTATTCTCACTCATTCTTTTTTTCTATATGTGATTTTATGTTACTTTTGTAGTATAACTCACTGTTTGTACCTTGGTTAATTCTTTTAGGGGGAGGATGGTGGTTAAAATGAAGAAAGTAAATACAATTCTAAAAGTTCCTATCATTTTTTAATAGAAGTGAAATATTAAAGTTGAGTGTTATTTATATTTTCATTCAAATTTCCTAATTTCTAGAAGAAGGTCAAACCTATTTTCTGGGTTTTAAATACTATTTCTTTTAAATGGCTTTTCTTTCTTGTTTATAGCAAGTTTATATAACTCTGCTCACTCTTATTGCATATAAGCATTGGCTCATTATCTCAGTGTAAAAAGAAATGAAACTGTTAAAATTAAGAATTATTTTTCTTATAGAAAAATTCTTCCCTATCTTTTCATAATATAATAGTTCCTCCATAAGTAAAATAATAATACAGAATATATTAATTGTTTAGTGTTTAAAATTGGAGCAATATAGTCATCATTTTTTATATGATTTCACCTTCCACTTACTGTTAATTTTTCTATACTGCAATAGAATGCTTGTTCTTAATATGTTGTGATACAACAAAAACTGAAAAATATGTCATTCTCCTATCTATCCTCAGTTACATATATATTTACATATTGAATAAAATAGTGTTAACCCAAAGTTTGTGCATGCATATGTGTGTAGTTGCTCAGTCCTGTCTGAGTCTTTCCAACCCTATGGACTGCAGCCCACCAGGCTCCTCTGTCCATGGAATTTTCCAGGCAAGAATACTGGAGTGAGTTGCCATTAGCATGTGGTTAATGATGTATGCCACTGAGAACCTTGTTCTTAACCAATTTTTGTTGTGTTTCATATTCTTGATGTATTCCTCTATAAATATTATCTTAATTATTACTTTTATTCTTTTGGATTTTTTTTAAGTTTTCAGTTTTTAAGAAGCATTTTGATATATACCTCAAAAACTTAACCTTCTTAAAACCATAAATACCTTATCTTTAGATAACCATTTTCTTGTATTTTTGATAAGCAAATGTTGTTAATGAATTAATGTGTCTAAATAATTTTCAACAACATTGTTAATGAATGTTGTGGTATGTTGTATGTATATTGGAATACGCCTGTTTCTTAACAGAAATTCCCAGATTACAAGAACATGAGTAATTTCCATATGAGCAGGATTTATGTAATTTTGTTAATTTCTCTTTTTCTTATGTAATGCCTAGTCATATTTGTCACATAAATTAATTTTGACCAATAACTGTTTAATTACAAACTAATTTTGAAAAATATTGAAAATCTCAAACAGTGATATTTCAACCTCTTAGGTAAGCATCTCTCAGTATTTCCAATGGATTCCCTTTCAGAGCAAAAGATACAACAGTATTTCTTGTGTCCAGTTTAGTTCTATTCCATTTGGAAAATTCCTGTGAATGCTCAATCTATTTTTAAAATGTATAGATCTTGATTTCTGTTTCTTAATATGTCTGTGTTTTTTAATGTGAAAAAAAAATCCTGTGTTCCTAGTTTGTGAGATAAAACAATAAAATCAAAGTTTCTAGGGTGTCAGCACACCATCACTGAGCCAGCTATCTCCATTGTGGGGTTTGCCCGTGTAGGCCCCTGACCCCACATTCACTCCATTACCCACATGCAAAGGGATAGAAAAGAAACTATTCCTTTCCTTCAGGATATTTACAGAGTAGTTTTGTACAGGCTGTCTTGGTGTTTGGCACTGTTCTTTTTTTTTTTTTAACATGAATAAATGTGTTTATCCAATTTGCCATGTACTATGTATAAACTCAATTTGCAGATATGAATCTGAGTATGATGATAATAAGTACCTGTCTGCATTTTTTATGTAAATTAGAATGCTATTCATTTATACTTCTGTTATTTTTTATAATTATAGTTTTTTTTTTTAAATTCATTCCAAACAGCTTAAAATATTTACTTAAAAATTTTGGATTAAATCGATTGACCAATAGCTAGTGTTATTAAACAAAATATATTGTTTTTATTAGCTGTATTTCTTCATATCTTTAAATGTTGTGGATATCTTAACTTTTTCTTAAATGAAAGAGTGGCTGATATGTGTTGTAAGAGAAGGAAAATAGAGAAAGAAAGCTTTATTTTATTTTCCAAAGTTGGATCATGTCATCTTAGCATCCATTTGTCATTCCAGTAGCACAAAATACTTCAACATACAATTCTGGCAATAATTATATTTTATTTTTAAAGTTCAGTTATCTCCAGGTTGGAAGCTCACTTAAATACTGTCCTCTGTAAACTAATCAAGGAAAGGAGTGAGACTGAATTTTTAGAGCCTGATACAGCATCAGATACCTTGTAGTCATTTTTCTTTGCAGAGAAAATTTAACTTATCTTCCCCACGGCTTGCTCATTTGGTCACTTGAAAATATTTCTTTATTGAGTGCTACAGTAAACCAGACACTTCCATTCTACAGCAGAGGAAGGTAATCAACAGAATACATCATAGAGAAATATGAGTATTTTATGCTGAAATAAATACTAAAGACAATAAATATGGAGAAAGTAAATGTTAAAGAAGGGACTCTTAAAAGCATGGGTAATGAGTCAAATTCACTTCACCTGCTTCACTAGTGAAGGTTGCTTTAAGACTTGTGTGTCCTCCAAGTTGCACACAGAATGAACAATAAGATGCTTGCCTGAGTTGTTCTCTAGAAACTTGGAATCAGCTGTGTCTAGTTGGAGCTGAGCTGGTTAAAGGGGCAGGACCCCAGCCCTCCAGCTGGGCCCGTGCACGTGTCCCTTGGTGACCTTTTGAATGAGCTGAAGACTGCAGCTCAGTTACACCTGCGCAGGACCAGGATAACCACACCTTCTTCAGCCACCTTGCCCTGCGTCCCCGTGTTCCCTGTGCCCTGGACCTTCTGGTTCTTATTCCTTATCCCAAATACCCCAAGCCCCTTGTCTTCAGTGGGCAGACTCGAGATGTAGACCAATGTGTTCTTCAGTCTCCTTGCTCTGCTGCGTGTGAATAAGTTCTGTCTGCTGAAGACCTCGGCATCTCAGGGTTTGGCTCCTGTCTCTCAGGCAAGAAGAACCTGGTTCGTAGCAGTCTTTATATTATAAACTGGGCAAGGGGGAAGCTCACTGTTATTTAAATGACAAAGTAAAGGAATTGACTGAGTTAACCATGTGTTTATTGGGAGTAGAGACTTCTAGGCAGACTAAGGTCAGGAACAGAGGTGCTGTGAAGGAAGTGTGTTGAGCAATTTCAAGAAAAACGGATAGAACCAGAGGCTGGAGCAACGTAGGGCATATGAATAAAGTCAGCTAATCAGCGTTTCATGTCTCCTGAGGCCCTTTCAGATCATTGTAGGGAATCTGGTATTTACTCTGAACAATAGGAGAAGCTGCTGGGGTGGAGTTAAACAGGAAAGTGGCCTGCTGAATTAGACCTAATTTTTTAGCTTTACTGAGGTGTAATTGACAAAAGTTATACACGTTTAAGATGTACCCAAGATGTTTGATATACATAATATACTGTGAAGCCACCGGGGCTCCCCTGGAGGCTCAGATGATAAGGAATCTGCCCACAAAGCTGGAGACATAGGTTCGATCCCTGGGTTGGGAAGATCCCCTGGAGGAGGGCATGGCAACCCACTCCAGATTCTTGCCTGGAGAATCCCCATGGACAGAGGAGCCAGGCGGCTACAGTCCATGGGGTCGCAAAGAGTTGGGCTTAACTAAGTGGGACTAAGCACAGCACCATATACTGTGAAATGATCCCCACAATCAAGGTCATTAATGGATCCATCACCTCACATAGTTTGTGTGTGGTGAGACCACTTAAGATCAACTCTCTTAGCAAACTACGGGTATCCATTACTGTATTGGCTATAGTTAACCAGGACGTGTGCCTTTGATTTCCAGAACTTCTTCATCCTGCATACCTGAAACTTTGTATCCTTGGGGCCGCATCCCATTTCCCCGCACCACGTCCTTGACAGCCCCCTTCCTACTTCTGCTCTTATGAGTTTGAGTTCTTTTTTAGATTCTGTATACAAATGAGATCATGCAGTACATTTCTTTTCCTAGCTGGCTTCCGATTTTAAATTTAACAGTAATGCTCTAACTTCTGTGTTGAAAATACACTGAAAGGAAGCCAAGGGCGGAAAGAAGAGCTAAGCTGCTAGAGCAGCGCCCCAAGTGAGAGATGTGCAGAAGCAAAGGGAAAGGGACATGGAAGGAGCCAGCTTCACTGTGTCCTTTGCTCCCATTTTGTACACATTTTCCATAGTCCCTCATTATTCCAGCCCTCTGCCCAACTTGCTTATAGCACATCGGTGCCTTGTCCTGATCTTCACACAAGAAATGCCCCAGGGCTTCTCTAACAAAAGCTATCAATCAAGAAGATGCTTCTAAAAAGCAAATTTCCCCCAAAAGTTTTCTTGATTCTTCCCAAATCTACAGTCCTCCGAGGTACAGTTTGTGGAGTACTGACTTCCCCTCACTAATGTGCATGATAGCTGGGAGCATTACATTACTTGTGATTTATACAAAAGCCCTAAGAAAGGATCGTCTCTCTCCTCCATGCATAGTGAAATCTAAGACACAGAGTTTAAATATATTTCAGAAACTGCCCAATTGACAAAGTGTGGTGCCAGATCTTAAAGCCAGTTCTGTTTTGCTTCAAAGCTCAAAATTTTTTTCACCCGGCCACAGAGCCACCTGGGGTGTAATTTGCATCCTCATAGGTAATAGCAGCAGCAGCAATTCTAGTTAGCATACCCTGTGCAGTTAATGTAGGGGCTCTTCCTTCCTCACCTCGGAATGTCTTCAAATAGACCACTGTACAACTGACATTTTCTATGATTTAAACTTCTCCTTTTGAAAGGGAGGTAATACTCAATGTGTATTTTGATAACTTCCAAGTAGTTTATTATCCTCCTAAAGAACCTAAGCTGTTCTGTTCAGTTGCATTGTTCCAACTATGTGTTTAGTTAGGCTTTTGCTCTTAAATTCTGATTTAGATGTTTTAATAATATAAAGTAATTCAAAATATCTAAGTCAATTTATCTTACAGCAAGTTAAATAATTAAAAATTAGCCCACTGGGTAGCTTAAGCCCTTTCTCCACTGTTTAAATTAGGATTTAAATTGACTTTTATGTTTAGGATTGGATTTTAGAATTTCATTTAAAAATAACATAAATTTGTAGCAATTGTTTATTAGATTTTGAAAGTTTTATGGTTAGCACCTAAGTCATTCTTATGATATTATATATATAATGGTGATTATTATTATTGTGAGATTATTTTTAAATGAAAGATTCCAGGGATTCTAATTATACAAATTTCTTCACATTTTTCATAATTTCACTAATGGAGATATATGTGAGATTAGGTGAAATATAATTAGTCAGATATTATTAGAATGGAACTTTTCAAAAGTAGTAAAGAGAAGAATGTTTTTCTGAAAGAATCCATACTACAGGCATGTCCTGTGCTAGAAAAGTATTAAATAGTTTGGGGAAATGCTCGAAGCCATTCAGGTTTCACTGTAGTTATTGAACTTTAAAATATTGTGTTCCAAAGGACATTTTTGATTTTGAATATATTTTGCCTTCAAGTATATGGTAACAGAGGACGTTTTTAAAATATATAATAAAATAGAAATATCTTTGGGATGCATATTAATATTTTATTTCTAATTTTATCAAATAATTAAGTTTAAAATGAATGTCTCCTTAAGATCATCAGATTTATGGAATGGACATATAATTCAGTGCTGAAGGAATTTATCATTAAAAGGGCAATTTTGGTTGGTCATGCCATTTCTTTAATCTGTCTGTCCAAAATTTCATTAACTCCCTTGGCATTGAGGAAATCTTATATAAAGTTCTAAAGAACTGAGAAAAGTTTATCCTCATTATATATATATAAAATTTTAAATGAGGAAGCCACAAAAGGGTACTTATTAGGTTTTTTTCTCTAATTTCATGTGAAATTTCAATCAGCTGAAGTTTGAAATATTTGAATCATTATTATTGTGGATGTCTTATAGTGGTAATTATTAAAATAATATTAACCATGATATCTAAATAATAGACAATTCTCTTGCCTTAGAAGCATGACACTTTGAAGTGTATAGCACCTAACAATTAATATCAAAAGACCAACTGTCATCATTTTAAAAATAATATTTATTTGTGTCAGATTTGAGTGGCAGCATGTAGGAGAGTCCATCTTCATTGCAGCCTGAGGGGTCATAGTTGCAGCATGCGGGCTGTTTTAGTTGAATATTAACCTATGTTCAGACAAAATTGGGGAATGATTTCTGGAATGTAGCTTGGAAATATTTCTATTCATATGTTATTTATATCTGATATCTGCATTAACACATATTATGAATATATATATATATATACACACATATATAAACCTTAGATTCTTTGTTATAAATAACTAGGCTGTGTCTTTTATTAATGTCCAATCTTGCTAGCTCCTATATATCCTAGAAGAAAAATTATACATTACAGATTTACTTTTTTTTCTCCAGTTTAGTGGCATTTACTAGAATAAAGTACAAAACGCACTTTAAACCGTGATCGTGACTACAATGCGAAGGATGTAGTCAATGCTTCTTTGTTAGTGCCCTTATAAAGGTCAGTTTCATAAATATTTGTGCAACTCATAAGTAATTGTATCATAAGTTTATATTATATGGAATTATATGATTTGTTTAACTTTGATTTTTTTTTCTGTCACAGAAATAAGTTCTTAAAGAGCTCTAAGAATTTTACTATGTAAAAAATATAGTATGCACCCATTTATACAGATATCATGGTGCATTTTTTAGATTTTTCCTACTTGAATTATTGAAAGATATTTCCATGTACTCGAAAGAACTTTATTTTCTTTATGAGATTGTGATTTCTCCCAGTCTGTCATATGTACCTTCCAGAATAATCCATTCTTAATTACTCTTTTATTTCAAGATTGAATAGTTTATTTTTCTCTTATATCAGGGAACTTTCCATCTATAGATTTCCATGATAAGAGTATGTATAATTATGGCTGCCCTGTCTGCTAATATGTTATTTTGACAAACTTATCTTTAGTTTTATCTGGATCCTTCAAGAAAATGAAACTCAGCTTGTTTTGGATAATCCACATTAACATGAAATGCACAAGTTTGTCTCAAAAGAATCTAATTAATTCACAGATGACTGTTAAGTCAAACCCAATATATAACATCTGTCATCATCACTGATATTTACAGTAATAGCTTCCAGACTTAAAGGTTTGTGCTGCAAAGTTAAAGGAAATTTTACCTGAGCAACTGAATTAGTAAAGTTTCCCATGACTATAAGTAATAAAAATCCACAGAAACTAGTTTAAGCTGCAAGGGGGGGATCATTTATTATACCTTCAATATTTTTCTTTATAAGCAGAAAATATACAAACACTACGTTAAATGAAGAGAAACGGTTACTATAAGGTTATAGAATTGGTTCATGGAATGCAAGGCCAGAGGTGGATCTAGAATTCAGATTAGACTAAAATTAATGCCTGCTGTGCTTCAGGGTTGGCTTCCCTGGTGGTGCAGTGGGAAAGAACCCACTAGCCAAGCAGGAGATGCGGGAGATGCAGGTTCAATGCCTGCATTGGAAGATCCCCTGGAGGAGGAAGTGGCAACCCAGTCCAGCGTTCTTGCCTAGAAAATTCCATGGACAGCAAGCCAGGTGAGTGCAGCCCATGGGGTTGCAAAAGTGTTGGACACTACTGAGTATGCACACAGACAGACAGACGTGTTTCAGGGTAGTACTTGTCAAACTTTGATGTGCATACACGATGCCAGGAGAATATAAGGTATGAGAAGTGTTAGTCGCTTCCTCGTGTCTGACTTTTTGTGACCCCATGGATGTAGCCTGCCAGTCTCCTCTGTCCATGGGATTCTCCAGGCAAGAATACTGGAGTGGGTTGTTATGCCCTCCTCCAGGGGATCTCCAGGGATCAAACCTAGGTCTCCCACATTGCAGACAGATTCTTTACTGCCTGAGCCACTAGGGAAGCCCCAAGAAAACATAAACTCACATGTTAAGACTTCTATGCCCATAATTGTTGTGGTCTGTGCATGGGTGGAAAAACAATTGCCAGACACAGAGTATTTCAGAACAGAGTGAGTTTACTAAGAACAAAGAGCAGAGATAATGAAGATGCTGCAAACACAGCAGGCAGATCTCCTGACAGATGGGGGAGCCAACCCCTTTCGTGGATTAGCAGCCAACTTTTACAGCCTCAAGACAAAGAAAATTCCTGCTGGTAGGGTGGCATTAGGTGATTTGTCAGGATGCTATCAGGTGGGTATTTTACCTAATACAGGAGTCAGGGAACTGGACAGTTTAGGTCAGGAGATTTCATGGCAACAGTTGCTATGGGGCTCAGTCAGTTTTGGAGATTTTTGCCCTGTGACCTTGGTACAAGGCTCCACGTCTGTGATCTTGGTATAGGGGCTCCGCAATAATCACTGCTGCTTTATTTGTAACAGTCAATGACTAGGGAAAAAATCAGATGCTCATCAACAGATGAAGGGTTGAGCAATGTTACTCAGCCATGAAGAATGAACTGAGACAAAAATGTTAGATAAAAAGAATACATTCTGCATGATTCCATTTATATAAAATTCTAGAAAATGCAAACTGACGATAGAAAAGAAATCAGTGACTCTCTGAGCTTGTAAGGGGACAGGGAGACAGGGGTAGCGGGGACTTTGATGATGATCTGTTAATAAATGTTCATTAATCATGTAGTGTTTATAGTTTCACAAGTATAGGCATTTGTTCCTGCTCCTGCTAAAACACATCAAATTTCTGCTTCATTGCATGCCAATTATATCACAATTAAGTATTTTAAAATGAAAGAATATTCATAGTAGGCACAACATGGTAAAGCTGAAAAACGCTGCTAGATGGAAAGGAGAGAGAAATCTTAGAATCAGTCCGGGGAGAAAGATATTTAAAAGAGCAGTAGTGAGGTTGGTATCTGATTTTGAAATATAAAGATTGAAAGGAAGCAGATCAGAGGATAATAGCTCGTGCTGGCTGGCAGGATGTAAAAGAGAAGTGGGAGACTTGCTGAGGTAGAATTCTACAAACAGAATGCTTTTTAAACAAACAAACAACAAATAAAAAAGGAAAGAGCAGAACGAATTTTAGGCAGAAGGAAGGTGCTCTCACATAGGATGTCTCATATGCAGGACAGAACACAGAGATGCATAATCTAAATATATGTTGACTGTATTAAACAATAGAATACTAGTGTATCACAGGGATTAAATATAAGATACCTTCTTCAAATTTGGGGAGAGATAAAAGACATCACAATGTTAAAAGGTTCAGGGTGAGAGTGAAAACATAAAAAATGGTGGGGGACTTCCTTAGTGTTCAGTGCTTAAGATTCCATGCTTCTACTGCAGGGGGCGTGGGTTCAATCATACGTCAAGGAACTAAGATTCTCTCATCTTATGTGGCATGGTCCAAAAAAAAAAAAGCAAGTGAATGAGAGGTTCTAATAGAAAAAATTGGCAAACATTCCAAGTAATCGTCATTCAAAGAGTGGATTAGAAAACCTCCATAAATCCAAAACTATATAGCAATTAAAATAAATAAAGTAGATGATATAGACTAGCATATATAAATGAAGTAAATTAAGTCAGACAAAAAATTATAAAGGCTATTTTTTTGTTATATGCTTACTTATAAATAGTACGATTATAAAGGCTCCATTATAAAAAAGGACAACAACCTTACTCATACAATTCAGGAAGGGGACTAGATGGGAGAAAATGATTTTTGGTTTCTGTTCAATATTTCATTTGTTTGCAAACGCAAGACCAAGAAGTTTGGCTAAAAATTAATGTGGTAAATATTTACTCTCTCATATTCCCTACTTTTAAATTTGAAATTACCTTAAAACATTTCCACTGAATCAGCTCTTCTCATCATGTATCCAGAGTATTGGAGCTTAATGAATATTCATTAGAAGAACTTATGCTGAAGCCGAAGCTCCAATACTTTGGCCGCCTAAGGCAAAGAACTGACTCATTGGAAAAGACCCTGATGCTGGGAAAGATTGAAGGTGGGAGGAGAAGGGGATCACAGAGGATGAGATGATTGAATGGCATCATCAATTCAATGGATATGAGTTTGAGCAAACTCCAGGAGATGGTGAAGGGTAGGGAAGCCTGGCGTGCTGCAGTCCACAGGGTCACAGAGTTGAACACAACTGAACGACTGAACTGAACTAAAGCATTTGATGCAAAACATCACTTCTAAGAGTTTTAAGAACAGGTTACATGATCTAACTGATATAAAGAATGCAAATGCAATAGTTTTCCTCTTGGAAGTTGGCAAGGCACATTACTAATATGAAAGATTCTAAGAAATCTCAGGGGAAAGAACTATTTAATTTTGTTCATTCTAACCCATGCTAATTTGATCACCAGAGATTTTTTTTTTTTTTCAAGTAAGCATCTCATAAAACACTCTAGTTACCTTGGAAAATTCATTTGTAAAATGAACCTTTCAAGAGAGTGTCAAATTATGCAGAGATGTCAATGAATATGGATTAAGAGAAACCATCACATATGGTGAATGGGAATTCACTGGTGTTTTCCAAGACAGAGCTTTAGGAGAAAGTGAGTTATAAAGAGAAAGTAGGAAATTTAACAGTATGTGTGGAAGACTCAGTTAAAGGGAGAAGGAATGTTTATAATTTGAAAGCGAGAAGGGAGAAGTGCAATGCATATTTTTTGTCAAACGATTTAATATTTGTTGTTTCATTTATGCTATAGATATGGATCTGAAATTGGATATAGTCTTAAGCATGAATATAAATTTCATAATCACCATGTATTGAGGAAGATGGAATGGAGAAAAAGGAAAAGAACTCTTAAAGCAGTGTCTCTCAAAATTTTGAGGCACTAGCTTAAAATTACCCCAAGACATGGGTCCAAATAAATGGTGTTTCGGAGATAAATCTTAGGTGAGAAAAGTCTGTTCATTTTCTGATTCATTTAATTTGAAGACAAAAAACTTAACTGTCCCTTAACAGTGACTTTTCTCAGAGAAGCTAGGTAACAATTAATGTGATATGGAATTGTCACCATTAAAAACAGTATAATCAGGAATTTTTAAAGTTTAAAATTCCGAGCTCATTAGAGATAGGTATCAGCTTTAAAATTACTGCAGTGCACTCAGAGGGCACAGAAAGATGGGGGTGAACTCATCTCTCCAGTCCCTTTTGGTCATGATGCTTTTGAAGGTCACCAGCTCTGACAATGCGCTTGGAGAAGTTCTGCAGAGGAGAAGCAGGTCAGCTCTGTGTACAGAAATATCTCCACCGCTCTCATTCAAATGAGGCTTCAGATAATCAGTCCACTCAAGGAAGATCTGAGGAAGGTTACATTACATGCTGCTTTAGTTTGATGATTTTAATTCTTCGGAGAAAATTTCCTTTCCTTTCAGAAGCTTTTATACTTTTGTTTAAATTAGAGAGAACATTGGTTTTTGTTCTGTTGATTTCTTACTATAAAATTTAATCAATTGTGCTTCTTGCGTTTTAAATCACATTAACTATGATTTTCTTATAGTAATCATATGATCTTAATATTGAGGATACATGGGAAATGTATGTGTGATGGTTCTAAAATACTACTGAATTATTGAAAATCAAGACAGTGCTGTTTCCTTTGTATCAATATCAAAACATATATTTATTCAAACTGCATTCAAAAGTCTATATCCTTACCTATGTCTTTGTGAATATAAATATCCCTTGTTTGTGACTTAATATACCAGCAAAAGAGAAGATATAAGAACAAATAAATCAAGAAAAAATTTTAATTTTGGTAGTACAGAAATTTATTTTTTTTCGGTTTCTGCTAAAAATAAATAAATATACTTTTAAGTGATCAACTCTTTGACCATAGGACATTCTGTGATATTTGAAGACATTATTTAATTTAAAGTAAATATTCAAAATAAAACATTATATGATGTTACATATAGTGAGCAAAGCCTGAGAGTATTTGGAGAAAATAAAATTAGGGAAATTCCTTGCCACTTTTCAAAAATTATAGTATTATTAAATGTATATGTATAAGCATAGCCAGTAATTTTCTAATGCTGTCTTTTAATAATCAGACACATTTTTAGTAACTCAAAGTTTAATTCATTTACTGAGATGGAGAATATTTATCCTTAATTCTTGGGCAAGTGAGATTTTTTCTCACTGATAGCAATGCTGTAGTTTGGATGAAATGTCAAAATCAGTCCTATGGCACTGGCTAGTTTTCTCCACGACACTGAATGCCTTACACTTGCTTAAACATCTATGACACCTATTGTCTTAGTTTGGACTGCTATAACAGAATGATGTGCACTGGACTTTAAGCAGCAAATGTGTATTTTTCACAGTTCTGGAAGTTGAGAAGTCTACGATTAAGATGCTGGCATATTTGGTGTCTGATGATGCCTCGGTCAGCAAGTGGCCATTTCCTGCTGTGTCCTCATATGGCAGAAAGAGAGGGAGCAAGTCCTCTAGTCTCTGCTTGCACCTGTGCTCAATTGCTCAGTCAGATCTGACTCTCTGTAGCCCCATGAACTGTAGCCCACCAGGCTCCTCTGTCCATGGGATTTTTCCAGGCAAGAATACTGGAAAATGAAAGTGACAGTGTTAGTTGCTCTGTCATGTCAGACTCTTTGCAAACCCATGGACTGTAGACCGCTAGGCTCCTTTTTCCATGGAATTATCCAGGCAAGAATACTGGAGTGGGTTGACATTCCCTTCTCCAGGAGATCTTCCTGACCCAGGGATTGAACCTGGGTCTCCTGCATTGCAAGCAGAGGCTTGGAGTGATTGCCATTTCCAATGTCATCATGAGAACCCCACCCATATAACCTTATCTAAACCCTCCCAAACACCTATTTCCCAATAGTATTGTACTTGGAAGTCTAATGTGGAGCCTAGAACCTTCACAAAGTGCAGAGAAGTTCATTTGGTATTATTGTTCTCCAGTTCGTGGATTGTACACCAGACAAGTATGGGATTTAACTTTGTCATGATCGTGCCCCTCCTACCGTCTTGTTGCGGCTTCTCCTTTGTCCTTGGACTTGGGGTATCTTTTTCTGGTTGGGTTCTAACATCCTCCTATTGATGCTTGTTGAACAGCAAGTTGTGATTTTAGTGTTCTCACAGGAGAAGATGAGCACGGGTCCTTCTACTCCACCATCTTGAATGCACAGGGAGTTACACAGGGGGTTAGAGCTTTAGCATATGACCTGGGAAGGAATGCAAGCATTCAGTCCTTAACACCAGTCCTTCTCCATCTTTGCTCTGTGCCCTTGTAGAATGTGGACAGGTATATCTATGGGGTCTATATCAGTAAACTTATTGAATTAAAATATTGGTTCCTTCTAGTAACTGTTCTCGGAGAAGGCAATGGCACCCCACTCCAGTACTCTTGCCTGGAAAATCCCATGGACGGAGGAGGCTGGTAGGCTACAGTCTATGGGGTCGCTAAGAGTCGGACACGACTGAGTGACTTCACTTTCGCTTTTCCCTTTCATGCACTGGAGAAGGAAATGGCAACCCACCCCAGTATTCTTGCCTGGAGAATCCCAGGGATGGTGGAGCCTGGTGGGCTGCCGTCTATGGGGTTGCACAGAGTCGGACACGACTGAAGCGACTTAGCAGCAGCAGCAGCAATAACTGTTCTAAATTCATCATAAATTTTATTTTGTATATTTTTATGTTTTAATTATGGATAGTGTTATATATTCTTAGAAGGCAGTGTTTCCTTTAAAAATATTATTTATAAAATAAGCACAATGTTCACACTTTCTTTTGACATACTTCTGATGTTGTGTTCAAATTTCCTCTTTTCATTTAATATGCAACTAACTGTTCTGCATTTTTATTTTCAACCCATATTATACAAAAAAAGAAGATGTATCTTTTCCACCCTAAGAAGGATTATACAATCTGTCTTTAATTTTAAAATAAATATTAATTTTTATTCTGTTCTTTCATTTTTATTTTTTGCCATTGAAATTCTCAGGAATTTTGAGAATTAGAGGAATATAATTTTTTTAAAAAATTGTATGTTTAAACAAGATTTGTACCTGATAACTACAAGTATTTTGTAATAAAAAATATATAATTATAAAGCTTTCTTAAATATTTCTTTTCCATTATTATTCTTTTGTAATGTATTTAGAATTTATTCTCATACCTCATAACTGTATGACTTTCAGTATCTCCTGGTCATCAGTGTAAGACAAATTATTCATGTTTCAGTTTTCCAATAATGAGATGTCAGCCCATAATCTTTGCTGTTGAAAGAATTGTCAGGAATGATTGAATCCTTGGTGATGTGACCTCAATGCCATTTAAAGCTTGCCTTCATAAAAGAGTACATACTATCTGAGAAGCCTCTCTTCTTCTTAGCTTTTCTTGTTTTTTGTTTTGCATAATATGTGAGTAATTCAAACGGAAAATCAATTCAGTGATAATTATATACATTTTGAACACTTAATATGAAGATATATGGATACCATGGTAATTTTCCTTTCATGAAATCCATCATGGGTTTTTGAGGCTGCTAATTTTAATTTTCAATTGCTCCATGGTAGTTGTGTTTGCCTGCTAGGATATTTGTTTGTTTACTTGTTTAAATATTATGTCTGTGATGATTATTGAAATAAGTAAAAACATCCACCAAAATGATTTCATATCCATGAGAGTTTCCCTTGTCATTATAAGTTTGCAAATCAGAGAAGTTATGTATTAGGGGCTGACCAGCAAAACAGAACTAGTACAATACACAGATTATAAGGCTTACTGTAAGGAATTGAGTTGAAAAATTGTGTGGGCTGGCTAAGCAATTTTGAAATTGACAGGGCAGGTCTTCAGGAAGAGCAGCCTAGAATTATTAAGAAACAGCTGAAGCTGCAGTCTGTAGGCACGTTCTTTTTCAGGGAAATCTCAATTTTGCTCTTACCTTTAAAATGATTGAATCATATCCACCCAGATTATCTAGGATAACCTCCTTTACTTAATGTCAACTCATTATGGACCTTAATCACATCTAGAGTATCTTTAAAGCAATACCATGATATGTAGTGTTTGACTGAGTAATTGGGGACTGTTCTCTAGTAAGTTGACACAGAAAACTAAACATTACAGGTTATTTCCTGTTTTACAGGATTAGTATTCACCTGATTCATGAAGAATGAAACTATAAATCTTAACTCCCAATGAGCTTAATTCATATCACTGGGAGTGAGGAGGTACCACAGTATCTTAAAAAAATTCTTTTATATATTGAAGATTTAGGTAATGGTCAGATATATTTCAGCACTACTTATAAATTTGAAGATCTTAGGGTTGGTGGATGCTTAAAGTTTCACAGATTTTCTATATCATACTTTGACCAAGATGAGGTTGTGACTGTAGAAAAAAGACTTAATTATATTTATAACCATATATTTAAAAATTCAAATCAACTATATCATGGACAATACTCCAAATTTAGTTCATTTGTTCTGTGTTAGTCATGCAAATAGATTAAATATATAAATAATAAATAACAGGTTGGTCAGTGCATATAAGAACAATTTTTGGCCTAAATCATGCATCATAGATATTCAGATTTAATCTTTCACTTAAAAACCTTTATGATTTGTGAAGTTAATGGACAGTGACTAAGATATAGTACTTCTAGCTTCGGAACTTCCTATAAATGGTAGGAAACTTCCCACCAGATACCTTATGCTTCAAATTTTCTTTATTTTTCTTAAAAATACATTTTTATTTTACAAATCTAATATGTCTCTAAATCCTTTTCTTTATAGTCTAGATTAGTTTTCTATTGCTTCACTACAAATTTTGTTGCTTGAAACAAAGTTTGTTAGCTCACAATTTCTCTGGGATTAGGGTGATCATTCACTCTTTTGCTGAGAATCTCATTAAGCTGAAATCAAGATGTCAGCCAAGGTTGCTCTCTCAGTCTGAGCTCTCTTGCGGCCAACTGGTTATTGCCACAATTCAGCTCCTTGCACTTGGAGAAATGGAGCTGCTCCTCTTTTGCACACTATTGACCTGGGACTACTCTCAGCCTCGAGGGACCACTCTTAGGTCCTGGCCACTTGGTGCCCTCCATGGACAGTTCACAATATATGCATCTGTTTGTTAGAAGCTAGGAGGGGCTCCTTTGCTTTGCATGTGTCTGCAGCTTTGAGTCTCTTTAAAAGATTCACCAGATTAGATCATTCCTACCCATGGTCATCTTTCTTTTGGTTAAAACAAAGTCAACTGGTTTTGTGCTCAGTCACTCAGTCCGGTCCAAATCTTTGTGACCCCACAGGCAGCAGCCTGCCAGGCCCCTCTGTCCATGTGGATTCTCCAGGCAAGAATATTGGAGTGGGCTGCCATGCTCTCCTCCAGGGGATCTTCCCAACCCAGGAATCAAACCCAGGTCTCCTGCACTGCAGGCAGATTCTTTACAGTTTGAGCCACCAGGAGAGCCCTAGGTAGGAATGACCTAGTTCACCTGATTATGTCATTCCTACCCATGATCATCTTTCTTGTGGTTAAAATAAAGTCAACTGGTTAGAGACCTTAATTATATCTGCAAAAAGGAGTCACGTATGGCAACATTTCAAAAAATCAACCATTACGATTCTCTCTTTATTTTCCATATCTTCAACTCTGAGCAAATATGTAGGCTTCCACAGGATACTAGGGGAAAAAATCACCAAGCAGAGCAAGTTTAACTGAGAAAGAAGCATTACATCTGTTCATTAAATATATATATATATATGTATTTTAACACATACACATGTATACCTAGGTGTGTATTTAAATACGTACACTTAATTAATAAATTAAACATACTATTACCATACTGTTCTCCATCTGCAATTGAATAGGTGAAAGGATATGATTTTCAAGTAGGTTTTACATTTGCAAATCACCTATTAATAATGTATATGAAGGGAAATTGTGAATAGTATAACTTATTGCATGCTATGTTGCTTCAGTCGTGTCTGACTATTTGCGACCCTATATAGACCGTAGCCCACCAAGCTCCTCTGTCCATGGTTTTCTCCAGACAAGAACACTGGAGTGGGTTAGCATTATTTTACGTCTCCTGCATTGACAGACCGGTTCTTTACCACTAGTGCCACTTGGGAAGCCCATTACCCTCCAAAATGTAAACTTAAAATAGATATCATAACTACTCCTTTGTAGATTTGAAGTCCTTTGAGAAAGGGTTATACTTCATTTGTAAATTGTACCATTTTATTGTCTCCATTCAATAATTATGCATTGTTGTAATTTTTAACATAGTTATGCTTTCTTCTATGGTACTAAGATGTAGCTTATTGTTGCATGGAATAAATATATTTTAGTTTCATGTTACTTGGAAAAGGAATGGATGAATCAAATTACAGTTTATGTATAATCATTCCCTCTGAAGCATTCAGTTGGTATTGAACACTGCAATACTAACTGCTTTGATATACTAGTGTCTTGAGTCAAAAAAAGAAAAAAAGCTTATGCCTCAGAATATTTACAGTAATGCAAAGGAGTAATGTTTCTTAGTAGAAACAAGCAATGTATATTTTGAAATATTTTTGAAGGAAATTAGAATCTGTCACTTTTGAATATATGAACTCACAATTTTATGAGAAAAGGATTTCAAATAGTTACAGAATAGTGAATTGTATATTGACAGCAAATGTAATAATTATTAATGACTTTTTGGCTGTATAAAATTACATCATGCTTGAGCAATTTGCTGCAAAAAATAGGTGAAAAAATTAAACTATAGGTTTTTAAAACGTAATTATCAAGCAATGATGAAAAGCAAATCATTTGCATATAACAATTACAACTTAAAATACTTGGTTAAATTAAAATAATTTACTAGCTACAGCTATGATTAGATAAGTAGAAAGATATTAAGGTAATAATGTAATATGTAAAGTTATAATATGAAGTACAAAGATACAAAGGCAGCAAAATAAACGTTACCAGACGTAAGTAAGAATTTAGGAAATGAATATTGGCAGTAATATAATTAGATATCTTAAAAATGTAAAGATGCTTTTTATAAAGTATATTAATGAGTTGTCATTACTTACTAGCCTAGCCTAGAGTTGAATATCACATCATAAAAACTGCTTTGTGGAATAATATGACTTTGAAAAACTATATGAACACCAAAAAGTGTACCTTTGGGAAATGATCTGATGATAGCAATTATACAACACACATTAGGATAAAGGTTGATGTCAATTATCTAGGAATTAAATATTGATGTCAATTATCTAGAAATTAAATGCATAGTTAAAGCTATAAGTCCCATATGAGAATTACATACTTCAAAAGAAATATTGTTTGGAAATACAGTGGGAGACCATCTACAAATTGGTATATTATCATAAATGAGTCATTATATAGGGGTTTTGACTTGATAGAGTAAAAGTAGCTTACACAGTTCATTAAAATAAGGAATTTATATGGGGAATTCATAAATAATTTGAACAAATACAACTTCATAAAGCACAAGGTTCTAGTGGCATATCTTCCAGAACTGAGGTTTAAATTAAGGACATATATAAAATGTTTAAAATTACTTTGTAAAAGATTTAGAACAATCTTCATACACATGAATTAAACTATGTAATTAATGCTACTTAATGTGAAAATACAAAGGACTTACATCATTATATTCTAATTGTGTAGATTCAAGCAAAAGCACACCTTGATTTTAAAGTCACATTATAATTTGAAAGCTGTGCAAAGCAACCCAGTGTAACAGAATCATCAATAAGTTATTTCTATTTTCATTGAAGTAAAATCAGTTGTATTCATATAATTATAAATACCACAACAATGTAAGTTTGGTGTATGTCTAACTGAACCACTTGATTTTATCCATGATCTTCATTTTTATTAATAAAAAGTCACCATGGAAAAACTTTGGAAGAAAAATATTTCCAGGAAGTATAAGTTTATGACATCTTAAGGAAATAATACTCTATATGACACATATATTCTCATCTTGTTCTGAATTTAATATCATATTAATGAAATAGCCCTCCAAAATATGGATCTTATTAAATGTATGTACTCAATGTTAATATAAATGAACAATAATTTATTTCCAAAACATGGTATAAGCAAGAAAGGGAAAAAATTAAGAATGCACAGTAATTTAGAATAATCATGGGGGGAAAATAAGCCTTCAAAATGCAAAATGTAATATAGATGGAGTGAACAGTAATGGGAAAGAGAGAAAATATGTAAGATATCTGTTTAAACTAAGTTTCTCTTCCAGTGTAATTTGCATCAGTTTATTTTTTTCAAAATATTATAGTTTTCGAACTATATATAAAAGACTAAAACACAGCTAAACACCACTGACAACAGAAGGAACCTGGATGGCAGTGCTAATACAATGCTGTTGAGGAAATGGATTTGACATTTTAAAATCAGATAAAATGCAAAATTCCGTGGTAATCCTCTCTGAATTTAGGCTTATTTGAGCTTAAGGGAGGCTTGACATACTTCAGAAAAAAAAGGAGGGGGGGGTTAGTACTAGCTTCATATATTTTGTAAAAAGAAAAAGTAAAATGAAAAATGAAGACGTAAATACCATTCTTTGTAATGCACCAGTGAGTATTTCCTAAATTGGATAAATAACTTTATGCTCAATCCACTACAAGATGCTTTTTGACATAATGTCAATTTTCAGTTTTCTTTCAAGTCTTAATTCAGACTTTTCTATGCAATTTCTGTTAGAACAATTGAGACATTTCTAGGCTCTAGCGTGCTTGCTAGCAGAGTGCAATAAAATCTGTTGCCTATCTTTCATTTTACTTGCAGCGATGCTTTTACATCAGATGATACCATATCAGTATGTGATCATCAATGATTTTCATTTTTGCAGTTATTAAATTTTTTTTTTGAAAATTTTCAATGTCCATGATTTGTTTTGTTCTATTCAAAGGTTTTGCTTTATGAGGAGGATTTTTAAAGGTTCTTTTCACTCAGTAGCTGAAAATAACAGATGGAGAAATGATAAAGGAACTTCTGATTGTTTTGGGAGGAGAGAGATGTGTGGGATCCTGAAATGATGAAGAGGTTGATGGTGATGGTAATCATCACCATCACCAGTTTTCTGTTCTTTAGAACAGGATCAATGTTGAATCCATTTTCTAAATTGGGATCATCAGAGAAGGGACTGTTTTCTGAGGAAGCTTATGAGATTTACCTTTTACCCATTTTGTGCTTGATTTCCTGTAGAGACATCTAATAGCAACATCAAGGAGGCAGTTTTTTGCACAAACATGGCTCAGAGCTTTTTGAACTTGAAGATTGTTGGCATATATGCGATGATCAGATTGTGGATGAAATTGCCTAGACAGAGGACATTTGGACAGTGAGAGTGTAGAAGAAAGCTGTAAGTAACCCTACCATCCACAGCCAAACTTGCAGAAAGGATATAAAAGAAGTGGGGTAAGTCATCATGGGGCAAATAAGGAGACTGTGATGTCACAGAAATAAGAATGAGGTGCCTCCTCCTGTGTTGTGGATTTTCCTATAAATACTGAGTGGGTTTGGGGACATGCAAAGGATTGTGCACCAGGGCAGCTGTCTGTTTTCAACTTTCTCACAAAGTTTGAGGTTGCTAGCTTCACGCGAACTTTAACAGTTCTGTGTAGAACAAGTACATCACTACCACTTTCTTGCATTTTATTCTTCCTGATACAACAGTGCTTTCAGTCTCCAGCTATAAAGAGCCAAGACGCTATTTTAAAATACAATTTCCTTATATTCTATAAAAGAAATAATTACAGGGCAATCACCAGCAGGAGTGGTTGACTCCTTTCTAGTTAAGAATTACAAAGGAACTACAAAACTAGAAACTTTTACTGCTAATGTATCATTAGTTGCATTTCCATTTCCTTCTCCAAGGGGAGGCTTGTTAGGGGAGGGGTTAATGACACTGACCTTGAACACCTGCAGTTATGCTCATTTAATCTACATCACTTGACCAGTAAAGAGCATAACTAATAATATCATGCATTCACAGATTCTTAGCTTATGGGGCCTTCGGTGCTATTTTGGCCTCATAAATGTTCTATTACTAGTATCTGCTAGATATTAAGAGATTTTATTCAGAGTCAGTGGTGGTATCTGAGAAACTTTTCATCACATGTGAATACTCAGAACTCAGGTGACTATATTATGATAGGAGATCCTTTAGAATATTAGATGAGGTAACTAAAAGAAAAAAACACTTTTTACAAGCCATGTGGTATATTATATCCAATTCTATTGTGAAGCCACTTGTATTGGAAAGTGTTGTCTTCAAATTCCCTTTGATCTAATACTACACTGAGATAACTCTTCATTATTCACACTCCCATCACTTGCCATCCTCAGAGAATTGATTAACCCTAAATTCTGAGTCTAATTCTTCCTCAACACTTTGTAAACAGATGTTTAAATTCTGCCAACATTTTTTAAATGGAACCAATCAACTTCGAAAATCTATGGAAAGTTTCAGTCATTGGCCTTCCAGTATTTGATGAAAAAAGATCCTTCTAGTCAGGTTTGTGACTTCAGAGTCTGCTAAATGAATGCTCGTTTGGACTTTTGTTGCATATTTTAGATCATTTCTTCCAATTGAAAATACTTTTATTACTTCATCTTCTGTCCAAATCATCGACAGTTATGAAGAATGGACTGATCTTCATTTTTTCCATGGTCTCTTCAACTAGTAGAGCCAACAGTGATGTCAGAAACTGAGTTGACAGCTCTATAATATACCTGTGTTTTGGGCTTCCCAGGTGACTCGTTGGTAAAAAATCTGCCTACATTTCCTAAGTCCACTGGAGATCCCCTGGAGAAGGAAATGGCAAACCCACTGCAGTATTCTAGCCTGGGAAATCCCATGGACAGAGGAGCCTGGCGGGCTGCAGGCCATGGGTCACAGAGTTGGAAACAGCTTATTGACTGAACAACAACGATGCTAAGTTTGCCATTTCCTGTGTTTTCTTTAGCTCTTTAACAAGGTTACAAGCTCACTGCGAAAAGATATTTCTCATCTATTCACACCAGTTTACCACACTGATAGGTTTATCATCAGTTAGGTTAGATCTGAAGTTATCTGCCCGTGCTCATTCTCTTCAGGATTTAAGCTCAATTACTTTACTTAAGTTCTCTGTATCTAAATGTCCTCATCTGTAAAATGGAGATGGTTCTAAATACTTACCTCTGGAGGAATTTGTGAGGAGGAACTTAAGTAACTTATACAATAAAATTATTAAAGTACACATACATATTTTCTCAATGTAATTGGTAATTATGTGATAAAAGGAAGTATAATAAATTGATCCTCTTGCTTACTGTAAAATTCAGAGAACATAACGTTCAATATAAATTGCTAATTTTAGGAAGGAAAATAGTAGCATTCCTTTTATAACAAACTTCTGCATAAAGAATATATATTTAAAAAATTCCGTATTCAGAACTCAAATACCACTATTGTTATGCATTACTAAATCCATAAATTAAACCATGGTTTTGTAATAAATAAAAGACATTCAGTAAATATGCCTAGGGTTGAGGATATATGTATTTTTCATAATAAACATTTACCTATTACAATTAACACTAAGTATTTATAAATGTAGAGGAGAATGTAATTCAAATATGTAAGTGATAGAATATTTATACAGTAAATGTAGAATATAAATTTTAGCTTATTAAGTTATTTTGAAAGCCTTAGGAAAGTGAAAAATGATAGTGATCAAAGAAGTAAACCTTGATTAATAAAGACATAGGATTTATAAGGAAAACCAGCATCATTCTTTTATATATTGTCTTCAATTAATTTCACAAAAGCTTAAAGATATGTCATTATCATCCTTCACAAAACATTGAAATAAATATATTCAGCAGAATTCACAGGCTAAACCAGAAAGGCATCTAACTGCATCTTAATTTTATAGTATTTGGAGAGTTTGATTAATACTTTCAGTCAAAGTTGAACCAATTTATAGCTAAATTAGCTTGTTCTCTGGATGATTCCTAGGGGTTACACATTTGCTTGATTTAAAGACAAATATTCTAAAGTAAGAAGAGGATATTCATTTCTGCTGTACAATTTAGCACCATGGGATTTAGTATAAATAAACTATTTCCCATCTAACATGTTTTATATAAGTAATATAGAATAAAGTGTGGTACATAATTATGACAGTAGAATAGACACAACTATTTTGTTTATATTTGTTTAGATTCTTGCTTAATTGCTTAACTGCCTTAGGTTTTTGTTTAAATGTAAATGCTGAATGTGCTTCCCAGGTGGCTCAGTGGGTAAAGAATCCGCCTGCAATGCAGGAGACATGGGCTTGATCCCTGAGATCCCCTGGAGGAGGGCATGGCAGCCCCCTCCAGCATTCTTGCCCAGAGAATCCCATGAACAGGAGAGCCTGGTGGGCTACAGTCTATAGAGTGGTGAAGAGTCGGACATGACTGAAGCAACTGAGGACACACAAATGCTGAGAAAAAGAAGGTGCATGTGAATGTGAGAGACAGGACAGTGGGGTTTCTTTAGCTATAGGTGTGAAACTGAGTCAGTGATTAGTCAGTCAATCAGTCAGACACATCTGGATCCCTCATTTTGCTTAATCTGTTTTCAATGTAGACAAGATTTAACACATCCTCATGCTTGGCAGAATTATGTCTAAGCACTAACTTTCCTCATTGTAAGACTGATGTTCTTTCCACAAATAAAAACGGTTAATGTAATAAATAAAATTAATGTACTTAAACAATCCCATAGTATGATAGATAGTCCTAGTGTGAATGAGTTATTTATTAAGAAAAATAAGATTAGTTTTTACTGAGCCAGATTTCATGATACTATCAAAATTCTTACCAAAGTTCTTCTGTTATATAAGTATAAATATTAGTAGGTGAAAGTTATACAACAGTATGAATATTTTTAATTATACTGATCTATACATTTAAAAATGGCTGAAATGGTTAATTTTATATATACTTTCTTACAATAAAAACATTGCTACGAAACATATTTCTATCACTACATAATAGTCATATTACTACTATGACTATATTTCTGAAGCTTCTCTTTAAATGTGACAAATTTTAAATATCCTGCATTACGCTTTACATTTATTTGACTTTAATTTGTTATTTTGCATTATGATATATGATAATTCATTTCAGTTCAGTCGCTCAGTCGTGTCCAACTCTTTGCGACCCCATGAATCACAGCACGCCAGGCCTCCCTGTCCATCACCAACTCCCTGAGTCCACCCAAACCCATGTCCATCGAGTCTGTGATGCCATCCAGCCATCTCATCCTCTGTCATCCCCTTCTCCTCCTGCCCCTAATCCTTCCCAACATTAGGGTCTCTTCTAATGAGTCAACTCTTTGCATGAGGTGCCCAAAGTATTGGAGTTTCAGCTTCAACATCGGTCCTTCCAATGAACACCCAGGACTGATCTCCTTTAGGATGGACTGGTTGGATCTTCTTGTAGTCCAGGGGACTCTCAAGAGTCTTCCCCAACACCACAGTTCAAAAGCATCAATTCTTCGGCATTCAGCTTTCTTCACCATCCAACTCTCACATCCATACACGACTACTGGAAAAACCATAGCCTTGACTAGACGGACCTTTGTTGGCAAAGTAATGTCTCTGCTTTTAAATATGCTATCTAGGTTGGTCATAACTTTCCTTCCAAGGAGCAAGTGTCTTTTAATTTCATTGTTGCAATCACGATCTGTAGTGATTTTGGAGCCCCCCCAAATTAAGTCTGTCATGTTTGGCATTGTTTTCCCATCTATTTGCCATGAAGTGATGGGACCAGGTGCCATGATCTTAGTTTTCTGAATGTTGAGCTTTAAGCCAACTTTTTCACTCTCCTCTTTCACTTTCATCAAGAGGCTCTTTAGTTCTTCTTTGCTTTCTGCCATAAGGGTGGTGTCATCTGCATATCTGAGGTTATTGATATTTCTCCCGGCAATCTTGATTCCAGCTTGTGTTTCTTCAAGCCCAGCGTTTCTCATGATGTACTCCGCATATAAGTTAAATAAACAGGGTGACAATATACAGCCTTGACATACTCCTTTTCCTATTTGGAACCAGTCTGTTGTTTCATGTCCAGCTCTAACTGTTGCTTTCTGACCTGCATACAGGTTTCTCAAGAGACAGGTCAGATGGTCTGGTATTCCCATCTCTTTCAGAATTTTCCGCAGTTTATTGTGATCCACACAGTCAAAGGCTTTGGCATAGTCAATAAAGCAGAAATAGATGTTTTTCTAGAACTCTCTTGCTTTTTTGATGATCCACCGGATGTTGGCAATTTGATCTCTGGTTCCTCTGCCTTTTCTAAAACCAGCTTGAACACCTGGAAGTTCATGATTCACGTATTGTTGAAGCCTGGCTTGGAGAATTTTGAGCATTACTTTGCTAGTGTGTGAGATGAGTGCAATTGTGCGGTAGTTTGATTGTTCTTTGGCATTGCCTTTCTTTGGGATTGAAATGAAAACTGACCTTTTCCAGTTCTGTGGCCACTGCTGAGTTTTACAGATTTGCTGGCATATTGAGTGCAGCACTTTCACAGCATTATCTTTGAGGATTTGAAAGAGCTTAACTGGAATTCCATCACCTCCACTAGCTTTGTTCGTAGTGATGCTTTCTAAGGCCCACTTGACTTCACATTCCAGGATGTCTGGCTCTAGGTGAGTGATCACACCATCGTAATTATCTAGGGAACTTCAAATTAAGACAACGGGATACCCCTAAACATCTATCAGAAAGGCCAAATTCTAGAATATTGACAACAGTGATTGCTAGTAAGGATATGAAGCAACAGGAATTGTTATTCATTGCTGATTGGAATGCGAAAGTATATAACCATGTTGGAAGACAGTTTGGCAAGGTTTTTTGACTTTTTGTTGTTGTTTTTTTATAAAACTGCACATATCTATAAAATGTATTTACCAAAGGAGTTGAAAACATATCCACACAAAAACCACACAGATGTTTATAGCAACTTTATTCATGATTGCCAAATCTTAGAAGCAACCAAGATGCCCTCCAGTCTGCGAATGGATAAATAAATAGTAGTACATCCAGAGATAATAGAATATAATTCAGTGCTAAAAAGAAATGAGGTATTGAGCCAGGTAAAGACATAGAGGAAACTTAAATGCATGAAACTAAGTAAAAGAAGCAATCTGAAAAAGCTACATATAGTATAATTTCTACTATTTTGCATTTTGGAAAAGTCAAAACTATGAAGACAATAAAAAATATTAGTGTTTGCTGGGGATAAGCAGGATGGATTACTTGGTGGAGCACAATGCAATTACTCTGTATATTACTATAGGGATGGGTGAAGTGTGACGTGACGTGAAGTGTAAGTCGCTCAGTTATGTCCGACTCTTTGTGACCACATGGACTGTAGCCCACCAGGCTCCTCTGTCTATGGGATTCTCCAGGCACGAATACTGGAATGGATTGTCATGCCCTTCTCCAGGGGATCTTCCCAACCTAGGGATTGAACCTGGGTCTCCAGAATTGCAGGCAGATTCTTTATCAAATGAGCCACCAGGGAAGCCCATACGAATAGGTACATGTATGTTTTCCCAAACCCGCAGCATGTACAACCCCAAGAGCAGTGAAGTGTAATGTAAACTGTGGACTTTGGGTTATTATGATGTGTCAGTGTGGGTTCACCGCTGGTGATAAGTATGTCATGTTGGTGGGTTGTTGATGATGGCAAAGATTATACATGCACTTGGTCAGGAGATACACAAGAACTCACCATACTTTTTGCTCAATTTTGCTGTGAATTTAAAACTTCTATAAAAAATTAAGTATATTTTAAAAATAACAGTATCACCACTAGTTTATTTGAAGCATTTCACAGTATTTAAATGATTCTGATTGATTTTACATTTATTGCTCTGGGAAGAATTATTTTAATGGGAAAATATTTTTGTGGATTAAGTGCTTAATCATCAAGATTGTATTTTGCAGCATTGTGAAAGAGCTGTGGAGTTTAGAATCATCTAGAGCGGTTTGAGACTCATTGCGCCATATGATTTTTAACACCATGTGCAAATGATTAAACCTTTGTGTTCATCAGTTTACCCACATATAATATGGGAGCAGAATAGCTCCTCAGAGTTGTGAGGAGGCTACAGTGAGATGAAAAGGCAGCCATCATGGAAGCTGGCTCAGAATAGGCATTAATAAATATTAATTACCTGCTAAGTTTGTCTCCAAATTCCACTAATTAGGCAGTGAAACTTTTCTTACTTCAAATTGTATCTTGACATCTGGATTTCTAAATCTTTTCACCTAGTTGGAAAGTTAGCAGAACCCTAGAGTTATCAATAGAAGGAAAACCTTTACCCAGCACAGTTGAAGGATACAGTATGTACTTCAGACATTCTTTTACTAGAATTAAGTGTTAAATATCCAGTTGAACTTTTTAACCAATGGTATTCCAGGAACTTACTGACTGATCTGTCAGTTGCTTTTTAAATTTATTTTTCATTAAAACATTCTGAAAGGGGTTTTATATAAATATAAAATTATGTATCTTGAGGGGTTTTTGGAACAGGCTGAGAGTCAAAACTAAATTAGCCACATGGTGAGACTTGGCAAATTCACTGAGAATTCCACAATGGTAGATGTTTTTGAATTCAAGTTGGATTAGAAATGTAAAAAGATGTAGGAAATTGTGAAAATTAAATGTCAGTCTTACCTGGTAACTAATTGTTGAAAAAGTATAAACAAGACAAATCTTACGTTGCTTTTCAAGCTCTATGGTAAATAAAGAAATCCTCTATATCTGCTGAAGTACAAAGCAGCAAGTGCCAAATGTCCTTGGGAAATTAAATATAAATGAGTCAGTTAGGTGCCCACTAGCACACCTACCACACCTCCTCACCCAGATTCTGCCATCCTGCACATTTGAAAATTTCTTATTTAATTACTTTTACATCTAGTTTGTGACTGGCCTTTTCCTAAAGCTTTTACATAGTTTCTTTCACTTAATTCCTTTACTGGTATGTAATTACAGATGTTTGTATAATTGTGATATGAAAATCTTTCGTAGTGGCTTTCTAAACTTCTTGGTTTTATTTCTGAAGGCTGTAGATAAGTAAATTTCATCTTACTTTATAGATAAGTAAAGTGCATGGAGTCGCCACGTACTTTAATTGCCTCTAATACCACTTTGTCTTTGGTTTCACTATGGTGCCACCCACATACTCCAATATTTGAAAAATTTTGACCGTTTTAAATCACTATTACTATTGTAATCAAAATTGTGGAAATATTTCTTTTTGATGAAACAGCATTAAATGTATTAAAAATACTACAAAAAATAACGTAGCATACTTTTTTACTTAATTTATGTGGATTAAAACCTAGTGAATAATTTGAAGATTGAAAACAAAAAATCATAACACTTTTGTATTAGTTTGTTAAGCTTTGTGTTTCCTCCTATTTAAATTTGATTACCAATGTTAATTTTGAAAATATGAATTTCTGTTTTAGAATAGCTACATATGACCATGAAAACCTTAAATCATCTACTTTTGAAAACAGAACATGTATGTCTTCTTCTCAACCATAGCTCTGATTTTCAAATTTTCTCTTAAAACACTTTCTTTCACAGACCTTTGAGTAATTTTAAAACATCTCATCTTTAATATTCAGTTCACTACCTGCCAGCTTTCCTCTTTCTGAACTCATAACTTCTGTGAAAGCTGAAAATTTTACTGCCCACTATGACTATATTATTTCTGCATAGTACTTAGTGCCATTTTATTTCTGTCAGGAAAATGCATGCTCTGTGCATAAATTTCCACTTGCTCATTTCCTTAGAATTCTAAAAAAAATTATAATGCATCTTTGATATTGTTCTTGTTATTACCATTTAATGTAAAAGCAATGAAAACTGACCACTTTCTAAGTTTCTTACAGTCAAGTAAAGAAAATTTCAGAGTGAAGTGAAAGCTTGGAGAAAGGATGGTAGGAATCAACAGGACTTGAGGGAGGGTTAGGAGATGTGTGAGCACTTGACAGACAAGAAGTAGGAAGGAGTGCTCCAGTTATATAAACGGGCAGAGCCAAATGAATATTAGAAGCATGAAATACTGCGGCAGTTAGGGGAACAGCACACTTCAAGGCAGCCAGAATGAAGAGAAATACCTTGGATATCAAGCTGAGCTGATGGGCATAAAACAACCTCAAGAACAGTTTCTATGTCATATGCAGGCATTTAGATTCATCCTGACATCAAAAGGAAATTTTTTTTGAATTGGAAAATGACCTTGTCAGAATGTCATCTTCAAAGTTCACCCAGGGGGTGACACCAGGACTGTTCAAAGCTGGGCAGGTGGGCAGATGAGAAATTGGAATCAGATTATGAAACTAATATAAAAGCACAGAAAAATAAAGTGCATCTAATATGTGCAAGAGAAAGAAAGAGAAAACGTAAATTACAATTTAGAATGAGCATTGACAAACATTGATGGCTACTTACACAGTGATTGGGAATGGGATGTGAGATAATCTTGGAAACCAGATTACAGACTTGAGCAGCTCTGTGAGTTTTGTGGATATCAACTGAGATGGAATCTGACAAACAAGACCTTTGGTGGAAAAGTGATGAGTGTAACTGTTTTGGACATATAGAGGTTCCTGGGAGAAGTCCTAAAGGAGATATCCAAAGGTTTGAGACTGAGGCATGGATTTAGAAATGGTCACTATATATCTCATAATTAAATTTTGGGGTATTCATGGACTAATTTAAATGGAACCTGAAGTATCAAAATTGGAAAGACCAAGAAAGTTGCATTAGGGGAAGTTGAGGGCAGAATGCTTCCTATTTAAAGGATAAGTGAAAAGAGAATAGCCCATGAAAGAAATTGACTAAGGATATCCAGGGAGTTATGAAAGAACCATAATAGAATGATGTCAATTTGTCATGTTTCTTAACCTTTGTAACAATTACATTGTTCTTGATGACTAAGATCATTAGTCTAATAACTATAATTAGTTATGATTATGCAAAACGGGAATGTAAGTTAATGTGTTCTCTATTTACTGTTCTCAATAGGTCTCATTAATAGTGTTTATGAACAAAGTGTTTATCTCTATCTGCAGATTGTCTCTAAGGTCCTTCCAGCTGTAAACGTAGACTGAACACGAGCTCATGCCGTACTTTGAGTCATAGGCTAACTTCTAGTGATGCAAGTAGCTTGCACAGAATTTTGCACATAATAGTTGCTGTAAAAAATCTAGGCGACATTTTTTCAGTCTAATACTCTTTTTATAGATAAGTGAATCAAAGCCAAGAAATGGTAACTCAAAAAGTTCAAAATGATATCTAATATCATAGTTGGGAGGAAAACGGAGAGGCCTTTATTCTCTAATTTCATCATCATTATTTTTTCTCACAATATTATACCACCTTTTCTCAGGCAATTTGGAATATTTACAAATTAATACATCTTAATTGATGTCAAAAAAACTATTCAGTGAAACCTATCTTTTAATTATATCATGTTTACATTAATCCAAGCACTCAACTTACTATTTTTTCATTTATTTAATAAACTGTTTTTAGCATGACCTGACCTTCTCAAGTAGCACGCCAATCTCCTTAGCCATCCATAAACTGCAGGATGAGCACTTTCTTAAGCACTCTGTTAAGTGCTTAAAGGATCAGACACTACTCTTGCAAAATACATGGGAGTTATTTCTCCTGTTTATAATCTGTATGTATCTATAAGTGCACTGGCAAAATCAACTTTAGGATCATGCTGGGGTGAGGAAGTGGGAAACCCAGGGCTTGAAAAATTCACTAAAGCCAAAACCACTGAGGACCACTTGCCAATTTGCCACCTGTTTCTTCCCGTTAGTGCCTTCGTTAATTTGCAGATGCATTGTGCATTTCCCATTTTCTATATTATTTTCCAAATGTATTTAATTTTGTATTTTGGTTTTATGGTTTTTATAAGTTAAATAGTATTATGTCTGAATATAGTTATTGCTGAAGGCTAGAAGCCCCTAATAAAATTCTGCAAATAACTCTTTCTTCCCCTTCCTGTTTGAGCTATGAAACAGCTTCTTTGTTTTTCTGACACAAGATGATGATAAGGGATGTATCAATCCTAAAAGATAATGTTTCATTAAAAATGATGTCTGTAATTTGTCTTTATATCATAGTAATAGTCTAAAATTATATATTGTTCATTACATATTTATTTATGCATAACATATAACATGATTATGTCATTAATGATATTATATAGAAATTATCTAAAATACTTGTAGCGTAAACTACTCTTCAAAAATATTAAGAAGTTGAGAACACGTATTTTGCCACACTTTAAAATCTCCTGATACTTAAAAAATCATTTTTAACCAATAATTATTGATAGAGGAAAATGAACATAAATATGTAAGTGCAAATCATGTTGTTGTTGTTCAGTCCTAAGTTGTGTCCTACTCTTTGTGACCCCATGGACTGCAGCACACCAGACTTGCCTGTTCTTCACTGTCGCCCATACTGCTCACTCAAGTGCATTGAGGTGGTGATGCCATCCAGCCATGTCATCTGCTGCCGCCCCCTTCTCCTGTCACCTTCAATCTTTCCCAGCATCCGAGTCTTTTCCAATGAGTCAGCTCTTTACATCAGGTTACCAAAGTATAGCCATTATAAATAGAATAATTGCCACCAGAAACTTTTCACTCGACTATGTTTATAAATAATCTAATAAGAGGAAAGTTTTGGTGTGGATATATTTGTGAGATAATCTAATTTTATTAAAATCTTTTCTAAAGGTACAATTTGAATTTGAAAAAAAAACTGTAAAAGTGCATACAGGCATGGAGATTTATAAAATCATAAAATTGGACCGATCATTCTGTGTGAACATTCCTTTGTTATGCATAAAATTATAAAATTCAGAATGTAGTCGTCCTTTTACTTATAAAGAATCAAAACAAGAGGCATGATTTTTACACTTAAGTGGAAAGCAGTTTTATAAACTGCATTTTCTATGTTTATTATAAAGGGGTTTATAAATGTCCAAATACTTAAATGTACTTTCTAATAAAAGATACATGACATAAAACAGCATTGAACAGGAGTTCCCCAACGTCTGTTGCTTTAAACATAAGATATGTAATACCATCAATCTATGAGATTCACAAGCCAACTTTATAACTGAAGGGAAAGATTGTCACACTTCAAGTACTTCTGAGCTGCGAAGTTTCTAAAAAGCTTTTAAGTGCTCATGAATTTACGTGATCTTTTAGATGGTAAAAGAAAGTATATGCCCAATGTTGAAAAGTAACACATTATCCTAGTTTCTGTTGATTATAATAATTGCTAAAATGTGACAGCTAATAAATTCTGGAATATTTTAGGTTGTAAATCAAGTTTATTTTTCACTGTGCTCATGTAACATGTTGGAGAGGTAGCTTTCAAAGAATAAGTTGAGGACAAACGATACAAATTGGTTTTAAAAATAGTGCAACTCAAAAAAAGTATTACATAAGGACTATAAATCCAAACACCATTGGTATCATATCTTTTCATCTTTATTATTCTTTTAAACCCCGATCATGGATAATCATGTGAAAAATTTCCTGAATCAACTATGACTCTTTTTCTAATGACTGAGTATTCATGCTTCTAAGTTTGCTGTATTTATCAACATGGAAGGACTATTTATGATACTCTCACCAAATAAAATTATCCCAAGGACTCAGACTTTCTAAATTTTTCAATTTCTTCTAATTTAGTTATGCTTATAAATAAATTTATCTATTGTCCACATGTACTATATGATTTCAAAGGTAATATTTTTTGTCTGAAATAATTCTCTAAGCACCAGAAAAATACTTCCATTTAAACAGTAAGGTCATTTTGTAGTGAAACATTTTTCACTATGTGTCAGAAAAAAAATTTTGAAATAAATGTTTTACAAATTAGATTTACTTTGGGGCTTCTCTGGTGGCTCAGATGGAATAGAATCTGCCTGCAATGCAAGAGACCTGGGTTCGATCCCTGGGTTGGGAAGACCACCTTGGGAAGGGAGTAGGTTGCCATTCCAGTATTTTTGCCTGGAGAATTCCATGGACAGAGGTGGCTGATTCTCCACAGTCCACGGGATTACAAAGAGTCAGACATGACTGAGTGACTTTCACTTCACTTCACTTACTTTCTATACTCAGAAGCTGAATCACAGGGTCCGAGTTGCTGAGTTACTTTTCAGTGTGTTCACTTGATAGTATTCAGAGAGTCTCTGTGACTTCAAGTGTCAGAGGTCATGCCACAGCACAGGAAGTTTGAATTTGGGGTGTGGTTTTTGCATTTTCCTCTTCACTGTTTTGAATTATGTTTCTCTTATTATACTTCCTTTGGCTCAGCTGGTAAAGAATCCGCCTGCAATGTGGGAGACCTGGGTTTGATCCCTGGGTTGGGAAGATCCCCTGGAGAAGGGAAAGGCTACCCACTCCAGTGTTCTGGCCTGGAGAACTCCATGGACTGTATAGTCCATGGAATCACAAAGAGTCAGACATGACTGAGCGACTTTCACTTCACTTCACATCTTAACTGCAGGAAGAACAATCTCAAAACCAACTTAGAGCTTCAGAGTGGGAGAGGCGTGTATGGAAGGACTTCCAGACTGTCAGAGTGTCAGCCCACCTAATTAAGGAAGAGGTGCAAAAGGGGTTCCCTGGCCTCAGATCAATGTGATGAGTACTTACTGAGCATATAACTTTAGCCCAGAGCTGAATTCCTTTTTGGGCAATCCAGAAGTGGGCCTAAACCATTCACATTCTGGACTCATAAATCACAAGATCTATGTCATGTGGAGTTTTTCTAAACAATGTTCCTGAACAATCTTTCAATGTGGTAGAAAACTGAAAATCTCTGTGCAGATGTTTACTAACAGAGGAAACCATTCCGTTAACTGTTGAATTTACATGAGCATTCCTTCGACTTTGTTCACATCTCAGCTGAAGGAAGAACCATCTGACCTCCTCCAAGAGTAGTCAACACATTTTTTTATTAATCAAGGTGAGCTATTATCATGGAAAAGAAAGCCTGCCGATTCCTAGTAAACATGGGACAAAGCGATACTGTGTTTTAAACTTTCCCTTGCCCCCAGAACTGCACAACATTTTTGGATTGTGACTACAACAACTTTATACAGTGACCATAAAATGAGGCACCCTTGCAACTATACAGGAAATTGTGTTGTGAGCTTCCTTGGTGGCTCAGGCAGTAAAGAAACTGCCGGCAATGCAGGAGATGTGGGTTTGATCCCTGGGTTGGGAAAACCACCTAGAGAAGGGAATGGTTACCCAACTCCCATATTTTTGCCTTTAGAATTCCATAGACAGAGGAGCTTGGTGGGTTATAGTCCACAGGGTCGGCCAGAGTTGAACACGAGTGAAGTAACTAACTTTTTTTACTTTCTTTTTTTTTTATTTGAATTATAAATCATAAAAAGGAAGAAGAAAATAAGTGAAAGGGAGTAAGAAAGGAAAGAACAAAGGAGAAAAAGAAGGAAGTTATTAGCAGAAATAATTCAAGGACCTCTCAAAAAGAAGTAGAAAAAATAATTCACTGTTATGGTTTCATAGCCGAGGCCATCATACATTAAAGGCCAAATACATTAAAATTTCATATACGTACATATTTTTCAGCAATAAAAATATTTATTGTATGAATGTAAGATTTATTTTGGCTCCATAACTTAATGAAATCAGAGCATCACCTTGACATGAAATCCAGAAGCGATGAAAGACAAAATTTCTAAATTTTGCTACATAAAATTTTGTAAGAGTATATATAGTAAACAAACACAAAGCCATCAAAGGCAAATTACATATGGGGACATTTTTGGTAGCATCCTTAAAATATCAAATCCTTTAAAAAGTTCAACAGAGTCCAAGAGTCAGATAGAAAAAATAGCAAAAATTATTAAGAGTTCATGATTACAGAGAGCCCCTCATGAATATGCTCATGTGATATGCTAAACATTAAAAAGCAAGCAAAGCATGTGATGATAAAATTGGCAGATGAAATGGATAAAGGACTTACTATGTGCCAGGCGATTTAGCACCTTGTAGAAATTATCTGTTGCATCCCTCAACCTTATGAGGTCAATATAGTTAACATCCCTATTTTACAGAAAAGCATGGTTTAGAGAGTGTTATGGACTGAATGTTTGTGTCCCTCCAAAATTCATATATTGAAACCCTGTACACCACTTCAAGGTGTTAGGAGATGGGCTTTTGGAGGTGATAAGGAGTCAAGGACGTCCTGAAGGTGGATCCTCATGAAGTGACTGGTGCCCTTTGCAAGTCATGAGAGACTCACTTCCCCTCTCTGATCTCTCCAAGTGAGGCTTCAAAGAGACATCATCTATTGCAAACTGTAAGAGAGCTCGGACCAGAACCAGCCCACACATGCACCCTGATCTCGGACTTCAAGCCTCCAAAACCATGAGAGATACATTTCTGTTGTTTTTAAGTGCACATTTTATTGTATTTTTGTTGTAGCAGCCCAAACAGACTAGGCAAGCTTACGCTTCTTGTAAAATTGATTAGATGAACAAAATTTAGACCATGGGTTGTCTCCTTATATTTGAATTGTTCAAAAAGTCTTTGGGCAGAAAGAAAGGACAGGCATACTTTTCCCTATTCCTCCTCCAAGAACAACTGAAATACCTGGATATTATACATAAAGAAAACACAAGCAGACTCTGAAAGGAAAGAAGATAACTGACTAGCTACCTAGGGACCCAAGGGACAGTATTAGCATGGTGGTGAGTTCCTTGGGTTTTCTCTTTTCCTCATTTATCACTGACCCTGCTGGAGAAATTAGCCATCCAGTAAACACAATGGGTGAAGAAAACAACAACAACAAAAATAAAACCAAGTAATCAAACCTACTTTCTTTAGCCTAAGGATAAGGACCAGTTATTGGAGAAGGAAATGGCAACCCACTCCAGTATTCTTGCTTGGAGAATCCCATGGGCAGAGGAGCCCTGTGGGCTACAATCCATGGGGTCACAAAGAGTCAGACACAACTGAGCTGTTTCACTTTTTAAGGACCAGTTGTAAAGGACAAAAAATATTCATCCAGTAACAGTAACTCTATTCCAGTCACATCCTACCCACACAGAGTTCAACACTCTTTCCCTCCCTCTGCAGACAAAGGAGTAGTTGCCCACTCTGGTCCTGTGGTAACCAGGGTAACGAGATGCTCCTGTCCTTCCCTATCCCTCACCCTCCTCCACGTGGTGTCAGAGAAGGATGAATAGGGGGTGACACCTTCCTTGCCTAGAAGTGTTATAACTATAGAGTAGAAGTCAAAGATTTGATAACGGTCAACCATTGGTGTTTAAAAAGTCCAATTAATTCTAGCTTCAGATGCTTGTAAATGTCTTTTAATGAAATGCATTTAAATACAGAGGTCAAAGCAAACTATATTTCTTCCTAAGGATTATACATTATAGTTCAGTTTAGTCCAGTCGCTCAGTATTGTCCGATTCTTTGTGAACTCATGTACTGCAGCATGCCGGGTTTTCCTGTCCATAAAACTCTGCAGCTTGCTGAAACTCATGTCCATCAACTCGGTAATGGTATCCAACCACCTCATTCTCTGTTGTCCCCTTCTCCTCCTGCCTTTGATCTTTCCCAGCATCAGGGTCTTTCCCAATGAGTCAGCTCTTTGCATCAGGGGGCCAAAGTACTGGAGCTTAAGCTTCAGCATTAGTCCTTCCAATGAATATTCAAAACTGATTTCCTTTAGGATGGACTGGTTGGATTTCCTTGCATCCTGAGGAACATCACCACAGCTCAAGAGCATCAATTCTTTGGTGCTCAGCTTCCTTTATGGTCCAACTCTCACATCCATGACTACTGGAAAAACCATAGCTTTGACTATACAGACATTGGTTGGCAAATCTTTTTAATATGCTGTCTAGGTTGGTCATAGATTTCTTCCCAGGAGCAAGTGTCTTTTAATTTCATGGCTGCAGTCACCATCTGCAGTGATTTTGGAGCCCAAGACAATGAAGTCTGTCACTGTTTCCATTGTTTCCCCATCTGTTTGCCATGAAGTGATGCAACCAGATGCCATGATCTTGGTTTTCTGAATGTTGAGTTTTAAGCTGGCTTTTTCACTCTACTCTTTCATTTTCATCAAGAGGCTCATTAGTTCTTCACGTTCTGCCATAAAGGGTGGTGTCATCTGCATATCTGAGGTTATTTATATTTCTCCTGGCAATCTTGATTCCAGCTTGTACTTCATTCAGCCTAGAATTTTGCATGATGTACTCTGCATATAAGTTAAATAAGCAGGGTGACAATATATAGCCTTGACATACTCCTTTCCTGATTTGGAACCAGTCCATTTTCCCATGTCCAATTCTAACTGTTTCTTCTTGAGCTGCATACAGATTTCTCAGGAGGCAGGTCAGGTGATCTGCTATTCCCATCTCTTTAAGAATTTTCCACAGTTTGTTGTGATCCACATAGTCAAAGGATTTAGTGGGGTCCATGAACACCAGAAGTAGATTTTTTTTTCTAGAATTCTCTTTGGTTTTCTATGATCCAACGGATGTTAGCAATTTGATCTCTGGTTCCTCTGCTTTTACTAAATCCAGCTTGAGCATCTGAAAATTCTTGGTCCAATTCTCAAGCCTGGCTTGGAGAATTTTGGCATTACTTTGATAGCGTGTGAAATGAGTGCAATTGTGCAGTAGTTGGAGCATTCTTTGGCATTGTCTTTCTTTAGAATTGAAATGAAGGCTGACCTTTTCCAGTCCTGTGACCACTGCTGAGTTTTCCAAATTTGCTGGCATATTGAGTGTAGCACTTTCATGGCGTCATCTTTTAGGATTTTAAATAGCTCAACTGGAATTCCATCACCTCCACTAGCTTTGTTCCTAGTGATGCTTCCTGAGGCTCACTTGACCTTGTACTCCAAGATGTCTGGCTCTAAGTGAGTTATCACACCATCATGGTTACCTGGGTCGTGAAGATCTTTTTTGTATAGTTCTTCTGTGTATTCTTTCCACATCTTCTTAATATCTTCTGCTTCTGTTAGGTCCCTACCATTTCTGTCCTTTATTGTGCCCATCTTTGCATCAAATGTTCCCTTGGTATCTCTAATTTTCTTAAAGAGAACTCTAGTATTTCCCATGCTATTGTTTCCCTCTATTTCTTTGCGTTGATCACTGAGGAAGGCTTTTTATCTCTCCTTGCTATTCTTTGGAACTCTGCATTCTGATGAATATATCTTTCCTTTTCTCCTTTGCCCTTGCTTCTCTTCTTTTCTCAACTGTTTGTTTGTAAGGCCTCCTCAGACAACCATTTTGCCTTTTTGCATGTCTTTTTCTTAGAGATGTTCTTGATCACTGCCTCCTGTACAATATCACAAACCTCTGTCCATACTTCTTCATGCACCCTGTCTATCAAATCTAATCCCTTGAATCTATTTGTCACTTCCACTTTATTATTGTATGGGATTTAATTTAGGTTATTCCTGAATGGTCTAGTGACTTTCTGTACTTTCTTCAATTTAAATCTGATTTTGGCAATAAGGAGTTCATGATCTGAGCCATAGTCAGTTCCCGTTCTTGTTCTTGCTGACTGTATAGAGCATCTTCATCTTTGGCTGCAAAGAATATAATCAATCTGATTTTAGTATTGACCATCTAGTGAGGTCCATGTGTAGAGTCTTCTCTTGTGTTGTTGGAAGAGGGTGTTTTCTATGCCTAGTGTGTTTCTTGGCAAAACTCTGTTAGCCTTTGCCCTGCCTCATTTTGTACTCTAAGGTATATTTGTACTTCGTTTTGTAAACTTGCCTGTTACTCCAGGTATCCATTGACATCCTACTTTCACATTTCAGCCCCCTATGATGAAAAGGACATCTTTTTTACTTTTTATTTTTTTGGTATTAGTTCTAGAAGGTCTTGTAGATCTTCATAGACCTCTTCAACTTTAGCATCTTCAGCACTAATGGTTGGGGCATAGACTTGGATTACTGTGATACTGAATCTCGGAAAAGAACAGTGATCATTCTCTCATTTTTTGGGTTGCATCCAAGTACTGCATTTAAGACACTTCGGTGACTATGAGGGCTACTCCTTTTCTTCTAAGGGATTCTTGCCCACAGTCATAGATGTAACGCTCATCTGAATTATATTCACCCATTCTGGTGTATTTTAGTTCATTATAGTATACAAACCTTTTTAAATCTCTTTTTAAAAATCACTACGTTACATACATTCAGTGGTTATATTGTGGAGAATGTATATACCCATTTGTGTATATCTCTGTATACATACATACATAATGAAAGTGTTAGTCACGCAGTCATGTCTGTCTCTTTGTGACCACATGGACTATAGCCCACCAGACTCCTCTGTCCATGAAAGTTTAATAAATGTGACTGTGTTAAAGATATATGATCAGGCACTTGCAGCTTTGGATAAATTTTCAAGTGAGAGCATAATGCATCAATTTAAAAAGCCATTGCATATCAAACGTTTCTAACAGAGGAAAACATGCAGTAGTAAAACTGTTTTGATTATTGATAAGTAGTTCATGTAATGATGAAGAAACTGATGGGAAAAGTGAAAGTTAAGAGAATCAGTAAGTGTATTTTTTCATAAATTGTTTTAGTGGTTAAAAGTTGTATGCATTAATATACTATATTGGTGTTTTTCTTTCTGACTTACTTCACTCTGTATAATAGGCTCCAGTTTCATCCATCTCATTAGAACTGATTCAAATGCATTCTTTTTAATGGCTGAGTAACATTCCATTGTGTATATGAACCACAGCTTTCTTATCCATCCGTCTGCCAATGGACATCTAGGCTGCTTCCATGTCCTGGCTACTGAAAACAGTGCTGCAATGAACATTGGGGTACACGTGTCTCTTTCAACTCTGGTTTCCTCGGTGTGTATGCCCAGCAGTGGGATTGCTGGGTCGTATGGCAGCTCTATTTCCAGTTTTTTTAAGGAATCTTCACATTGTTCTCCATAGTGGCTGTACTAGTTTGCATTCCCACCAACAGTGTAAGAGGATTCCTTTTTCTTCACACCCTTTCCAACGCATATATATGGAATTTAGAAAGATGGTAACAATGACCCTATATGCAAGACAGCAAAAGAGACACAGATATAAAGAACAGACTTTTGGACTCCGTGGAAGAAGGCGAGGGTGGGATGATTTGAGAGAAGAGCATTGAAATATGTATATCATCATATGTGAAATAGATCGCCAGTCCAGGTTTAATGCATGAGACAGCGTGCTCATCCCAGGCTGGTGCACTGGGATGACCCTGAGGGATGGTATGGGGAAGGAGGTGGGAGGGGGGTTCAGGATGGGAACACATGTACACCCATGGCTGATTCATGTCAATGTATGGCAAAAACCACTACAATATTGTAAAGTAATTAGCCTCCAATTAAAATAAATAAATAATTTTTTTAAGTTGTATGCAGAAAATATATTGTACTTACAATTATATCATTATTATAGCTGGGGTTTTCCCCTAAAATATATTTTTCTATGCTAGAAGGTACTAATATGTCCCCCCAACTATACCTTATTCATTTTTCCATTTCTAAAGAATATAATAAGCCTAATAAATGTGTGTTAGTGGGTTAACTAATATATTCGTTTACTTTAAGAAGTGTAATGTGATACCTTTGTTTATAAACATTGAAAGATTTATTCTCTGCTATTATAGTGGTGCATGTACAGACACTGTGCATATCAGCATTTCTAACAATTCTTTTAAGTACACAAAGGTGGCATCTCTCTGGTAATATATTGTGAAAATCTTGTGTTTGACTTCCTCATGTCTTGGGCAGCCCCAAGGCCAGGAGTGCTGGCCCTCACGTGGGCTCTGCGAGTCCAGGCCCGCACCCAGCAGCCGGCCCGGAGCACGCACTGTGGGGCCACGCTGTGTGCAGAAAAGGAACTCTTGGACTGCTCTTCGCCCTGACCTTCCCAAGGGGAGACCCCTCCAAGGGAGGAAAATCTACCCCACAGGGGCCTCACTGGGGCTTTGCGATCATCGTCAGCAGGGGAGGAAGCAGCGGGAGGACTCAGAGGACCAACGTGCCCTCATCCCACTCTGCCGGAGAGCAGGGATGGAGTGAGGACGCAGGGCTGGGGGAGCAGACCGAAGGGAACCGCAAGTCGGCATCGGCCCCTGAGTGGATCTCCGCTGCTTCCTCTGCACAGGGTCGGGCGATGTGAGAGGTTCCTTCTGGCTTGGCCCTGGGCTTCTGTGGAATTATGATTAGTGACAGTCACCATCATTTGTGAGGCCCTCACAGTGTGCCAGGCATGCGATCAAGTGCTTTTGCACGTCTGGTTTAAACCTCACAACCACCGTATAGGGTGGTCCTCTTATCGCCATCCCAGCTTTCAGGAGTTATTAATAGCAAGGCCACACAGCCAGCACAGGGGCACCAGCTCAGACCCCTATCTGTGTGAATCTGAAGACTCAGGCTTTTTAATTTTGGTTCCTGTATTTGCATACTTATTTTAAATAGTTTATTGACCATTTCAGAGGCGTTTAGTAAAATTCACAATTTTCTGCTGCCCCCACTTTGTATCTAGTTGCACAGCATTTCTCTCCCTCCAGGCAAAGCGCCATTTATCCCCACCCATCCCCCTCTCTGCCACTAGCAACCACAAATCTCCATTCTGTCTTAAGCAATTGACTATTCTGAATATTCAAATTGCATACAAAGGAATCATAAGATATGTGTGATTTTTAAAAATTAAGTGAATAAAGCCAAGCTTGTAGAATCTTTTAAATCTTATACTTAAATAGTTTTTAACACAATGTGCCTAAGGACAGAGCAAAGGCATCTGGGAATGTGTGGAATTTCTCAAATCTCTTCTAGGCAAAGCAGTTTTTTTTCAGTTGTGTTAATTCGGTTTTATTGGAAAGGCATACCCAGAATTCTTATTGTGTATTTCTGGTCTGAGATTTTCACATTTCTCTTCATTTATGTTGTTTTTGTTCTTGTCTTTTGAATGTTCTTTTTGGAAGAGCTTCTCAATTTATCTTCCACATTACTGATAAAGTTTTCTACAAAACAAATTCTGCTCTTCTCTGATTCCAATAAAAATGTTAATTTTGTTACTGTACTTTAAAGTTCTAAGCAGCTAATCTTACTGTCCTTTACATTGGCATATTTACCTTTCTGCTACCATTTCATGAAAATTGTAATGCTTTGCCATTATCAAATATTAAATAATTTACTAAGATAATTTTCATTTTTTTGTATTTGCAAAGATTCAATTAATTCATAGACAATACAATTTTTTGCTACAGTAATCTAAAGACAAGGGATAAAAGAGTAAAGCTTTATTTTACCAGCACTTACTTGAATGTATATAACTGACGTCTCTTGTATAACTCTCATTTAATAATATAAAATTATTAATATTCTGATATTCTCAGAAATATTATTTTGTCCAAATTGATGTAAATATTTTTATGATAAACTGGACATACTGAAGACTTTGTACCATCAGCATGCAATTATATTGTGTCGGGACTGGCCGACGAGTCAACGTAGGCGCAAACGCGGGATTCCTCGGCTGAGAAATAAGTAGATAGAGACGCAGCGGGGTTGAGAGGATCACTGCAGTCAGTGATGCTAGTGATGCTTGTTTATTTTTACGCACAGATTTTATACCCTTCTACCAGGAAATTCTTATACAATATATTCTTTGCACCAAAGATCACATAAGGAACATAAAGCGATCAATCAAGATCTTAAGACTTTGTTTCTCAGGACTCAGATTGTATCTCAGGACTCAGGTCGTAAAAGCCATTTGTCCTGCATCAGATGCGCTCCAGGGGCTGCAAGATGTTTCCTTAAGGTTAATGAATAATAAGGGGTGGCGGGACAGAGAGCTATGTCTGGAATTAGACCCTTGAGTCAACAAGGCAGCTCCCAAAGCAGATCCTGTTTGTTCTCAGGCTGCCCCCCACAATATTGGAAGTGCAAACTTGGCTTTTAATAGGAGATTTTTTTCTTTCAACATAATGGTTATCTATCTTTTTCACTTATTATGAAGTTACTGTATAATACTTACCCAATATCAAAGTAAATACACTTGTCAGACTCAATGACCTCTATTTTCCTAACAAATGTATTGATTCAAATTCTATCAATAACTTAAGAATTTATCCTGTTGTCCACTGAAAACAATGCATAACCTAAAAGTTGAGAGTTTTGTTTTATCCCAGGGACGTTCCTAGAACTTCAAGCCCAAGAGTCAGCATCTCAGATAGCACTGAGAAAAAAAGGCTGGGAGGAAGTGAGGACTAGGTTTTTTGTGTTTGGGGTTTTTGTGCAACAAAGGGCAAGTAGTAGGAATGTCAAAAAATATCATTAATGAAAGAAAACCAGATATCTCAAGGTAGGGGATTTAGCTCTTTTCTGTGTGGGGGAAGGTGCAATCGTCTGGGCTCAGAGAAATCAGCCCTTTGTGGTGCACCTCAGCTCTTTGGGGCCTGTGTCCAGTGTTTTCTCATCCTGAGTTTCCTCAAGCTGCGCCCTCGGGGAGGTGCTGCAGTCTGGTAGCTGCTAGATGGCAGGCGTTCCTTGTTTCTTTCCTCAGTTCCCTCAGGGCTCCCCAGTCCAGGGTGGCTGCAACTGCTAATAGTCACAGCATCCTGTTAATTGATAGGGCAGGCAGCAGCCACTCCAGTGATCTTGCCTGGGAAATTCCATGGGCAGAGGAGCCTGGTGGGCTGCAGTTCATAGGGTCACAAAGAGTTGGACACGGCTGAGCACATGCATACCACACATGCTTAGACTACACTATATACATGTTATCTTTTTCAATTTTTGTGCTCATCATCACTGCACATTTTATTTGGATCTTGAAATTCATAAACTAATCAATCAGTTAAATGAATAAAACTATCTTTATGTTGGTGAAGAAAAGTTACAATCATAATTTATTTAGGAGGAAATTTAGGTTGGCATGAACTGAATTGAATTTTCTGCAGTATTGTAAAATAAACATAAGATTTCATAACTGCTCGAATTATTTTCAGAACATCGAGTTATCTGTTCATATAGTAGATGGGATTTCTATTATTATAAATATAGCCCTTCTCACTGTGATACTCTGTTTAAGATACAAAGACTAGCAAAACTGAGAATGCACAAATTTGTGATGAATACAGCACGAAGAACCAAGTAGATAATTCAGTTTAATAAAGAAAAATGACTTTGTTGGATGGCTTACATCACCTCGAAGTAATCAGATAGTTGCACAGCTTTGGTTTCACAAAAGGGTATATATTAGCTGAAATAGAGATATTGAAAAAAAAAAAAGACGTCTGATGCTTTGCTTGACTTTTTTATGTCGGGAAAACAATTACACAGGATTTCACTTTCAGAAAAAAACGGGCTTCCCTGATCACTCAGTTGGTAAAGAATCTGCCTGCAATGCAGGAGACCCCAGTTTGATTCCTGGGTCAGGAAGATCCACCGAAGAAGGGATAGGCTACCCACTCCAGTATTCTTGGGCTTCCCTTGTGGCTCAGCTGGTAAATAATCTGCCTGCAATGCAGGAGACTTGGGTTCTATCCCTGGGTTGGGAAGATCTCCTGGAGAAGGGAAAGGCTACCCCCTCCAGGATTCCAGCCTGGAGAATTCCGTGGACTGTATAGTCCATGGGGTCACAGAGAGTCAGACAGGACCGAGCAACTTTCACTTACTTTCACTTTCAGATGCCAGATGCCTGCAAGGGCTGATTGATAATAGACCTCTGTTTGAAAAAAAGAACAGGATGGGGAGGGTGGGGGGAGGGAGGAGCAGGGGAGTGTTGGTGAAATGGAGATTGCTCCAACAGTTGCATTCAATTAATCAAGAAACAGTATGAACACAAATCAGACTGAAGGCCAGCTCCAGTAGCTTTCCATGCCTATATGTGACTAATGGATAAAAGCATAACTTGATGACAGAAAATAAATGACCAGCAATTAAGTTAATCTAATTGATTTTAGTGTCACTCAGAAGCATTTTCTTACTATAGTACAAACTATTTTACTTAAATGATCATTAAGAAAATATCATTCTTTAATTATTCTAGAGATTTTGGGCCATATATTTTAGCTAATACAGATTTGTTGTTGCATTGTTGTTGTACAGATGTTAAGTTGTGTCCAACTCTTTGAGACCCCATGGATTGTAGCCCACCAGGCTCCTCTGCCCATGGGATTTCCCAGGCAAGAATACTGGAGTGGGTTGCCAATTCCTCCTCCAGGGATCTTCCCGACCTGGGATCCAACCCACATCTGCGTCTCCAGCATTGGCAGGCGAATTCTTCACTGCTGAGCCACCGGGGAAGCCCCAAATACAAAATAGCAGCATTAGAAGTAGAAAGAAAATTGAAAGTATTATGGAGAATCTTAATACCATGGTGGACTACAGTACAGAATTTCATATGACATGGCTCTGCCTTGGATTACTTGCCAGGGAAATAATTTACTAGAGGGAAGACATAGCTAAAATAAGACCCATTGATTCGTTAATGTAGAAATACTTAAATATCAAGAGAATGAAGAAGTCTCAATCCTCTGCTGATTTGTATGATTCCAATAAAACAAAATTTAAAGACACTGTTGCTACTGCTGCTGTTTCTGCTAAATCACTTCAGTCATGTCTGACTCTGCGACCCTGTAGATGGCAGCCCACCAGGCTCCACTGTCCCTGGGATTCTCCAGGCAAGAACACTGGAGTGGGTTGCCATTTCCTTCTCCAATGCATGAAAGGGAAAAGTGAAAGTGAAGTCGCTCAGTCGAGTCTGACTCTTCACTACCCCATGGACTGCAGCCTACCAGGCTCCTCCGTCCATGGGATTGTCCAGGCAAGAGTACTGGAGTGGGGTGCCATTGCCTTCTCCAAAAGACATTGTTCCTCCTCACAAATTCTAAGTGTTTAATAAAGAGTAATGAAATTATAGCAAAATGAGTTTGATGGTCTAAAATCAGCTTGCAGGCACCATTTAATCAGCATTTTGTTGGCAGCCTCTGTGGAAGAAGTCATTAGTGACTGGCAGAAGAGCAAACAAACATCAAAGAAAGGTGGAAGCCTCAAAGTGAAGCTATTGCTTCTTTTTTGAAAAGATAGTCTGCCATTTTCAAATTCAAATAAATGACCTTTTCCAACATACTGGAAACAGAAATATGTAAAGAAAGAAAACCGAGATGAGTTTTATGATTCCAGTTTGGGAGAAGGAACCTATATATGGGTCATAAAATAAGTTTCAAAAATTATATTAGAATAGAAATCTTATAAGGAGAGGTCTTTGAAAAGAGTGGGTGTGAAATTAATGTGAAAACTACCAAAAAATGATATCTGGAAAATCACCAATAGCCTAAAATTAAACCAAAGATGTCCAAATAACCTGGAAGTCAGGAAGAAATGACAATGTATATTACAAACGGCTTAAAGAAAGTAATGAAAGGAGCATCTATTAAAATTGGGTAATATAGCTATAACATTGTTTTTAAGATATTTCTTGATTTTACATGCATGTGTTAGCAATGAAAGAAGGCTGAAAATCTAAAAGCTGACCTTCCATCTCAAGAATCTAGAAAACCAAAAGAAAATAAAAAGAAAGGAGAAAATAATAAAGAAAAATCAGAAATTAATGAAATAGAAAAGAAGGTACAATAGAACAAATTAACTGTGTTGGTTCTTTGAGAAGATTAGTAAGATTCATATACTTCCAGTGTGAAGTTAATAACATTAATAAACTCTCAAAAAGACATAACAATTAGAACATACAATATCAATTTAAAAAAATGAAGAGAAATGAAACAAACAATTAAAATGATGATTTGCAACATACTGTACAGACATAAAAATAATACAAGCCACTTTAATTCATTACATTTTTAATTTTGAATACAATGGGGAAAATTTTATTCAAAACACAAGTTACCAATATTGATGCACAAAGAAAATATGAAATCCAAAGTGTTGAATGTGTATCAAAGAAATTGAAACAGTTAATAGCTAATAAATTTCCCACTAAAATTTGAAAATGAAAAGTACTAGTCTTAAAAATTTCAAAGAAAAATAGAATGTAGTAGCACAAATATTTTATAAAATTATCTTTACCATGGTACACAACCTAATGACAGGGTCATTATAAAAAATGAGCATTACCATCAATCTTTCTTGTGAAATATTATGTTGGTGTTTCCCAGGTAGCCTAGTGGTGATGAAACCACCTGTCAATGCAGGAGACATAAGAGATGCAGGTTTGATTCCCTATGTCAAGAAGATCCCCTGGAGAGGGCATGGTAACCCACTGCAGTATTCTTGCCTGGAGAATCCCATGGACAGAGGAGCCTGGTGGGCTACCAACAATCCATAGCGTTACACAGAGTCACACATGACTCAAACAACTTAGAAAGCACACATGCATGCCTTAAACAAAACAGGATTTATTTTATTAATTTTGGTGTTTATTCCAGAAACACAACACTGATTTATTGTTTGAAAAGTAATAAGTATAATGTATCCACCATATTCATCAAAAAGTGAGAGGTATAATTATTTCAATCAGTCAGTTCAGTCACTCAGTCGTGTCCAACTCTTTGCAACCCCATGGACTGTAGCACGCAAGGCCTCCCTGTCCATAGCCAACTCCCAGAACTCAAACTCATGTCCACTGAGTTGTTGACTCCATCCAACTATCTCATCCTCTGTCATCCCCCTCTCCTCCTGCCTTCAATCTTTCCCAGCAACAGGGTCTTTTCCAATGAGTCAGTTCTTCATATCAGGTGGCCAAAGTATTGGAGTTTCAGCCTCAGCGTCAGTCCTTCCAATGAATATTCAGGACTGATCTCCTTTAGGATGGACTCGTTGGATCTCCTTGCAGTCCAAGGGACTCTCAAGAGTCTTCTCCAACATCACAGTTCAAAAACATCAATTCTTCAGCACTCAGCTTTCTTTATAGTCCAACTGTCACATCCATACATGACTACTAGAAAAACCATAGCCTTGACTAGGCAGAACTTTGTTGACAAGTAGTATCTCTGCTTTTTAGTATGCTGTCTAGGTTGGTCATAGACCAACCTTCTTCCAAGGAGTAAGCGTCTTTTAATTTCATGGGTGCAGTTACCATCAGCAGTGATTTTGGAGCCCCCCCAAAATAAAGTCTCTCACTGTTTTCATCGCTTCCCCATCTATTTGCCATGACGTCATTGGACCAGATGTCATGATCTTAGTTTTCTGAATGTTGAGCTTTAAGCCAACTTTTTCACTCTCCTCTTTCACTTTCATCAAGAGGCTCTTTAGTTCTTCTTCACTTTCTGCCATAAGGGTGGTGTCCTCTGCATATCTGAGGTTATTGATATTTCCCCCAGCAATCTTGATTCCAGCTTGTGCTTAAATGTTAGAACTTAACACCCATTCATGATAAAGATTATTTGCAGACCAAGAATACAATAAACCTTCTTAATATTATAAATAACTGGTGCAAAACCTATAGTGAACATCATCTTAATGATAAAATATGAAAATATTTTATTTTAATCAAGGATATCTATTATCACTATTCCATTCAACTCTATCCTGGTCTTGGATTTGGGCAAAAAAAAAATAGGTTTTAATTACTGAAAACCGGAAAGAAAAAACTGAAACTGCCATTATTTTCAGATGGCAGAATGTATAGATAGAAAATCTGAAAAATCCAGTCAAACTATTAAATTTTAGTGATGAATTTGGCAAGGTTTAGGGGAATAGGTCAATATTTGAATAAATTTTATTTCTACTTCTCAAATATAATAATAAAATTAATTTGTCAAAAAGACATCATTATTTTCAATCTCTTTAAAACATGTTAAATACCTAGGTACATCTCTTAAAGATTATACGAGAAATGGAGAACCCACAAAACGATTTTGAGAGAAATTTTAAAAGACCTCAATTTTAAATGGAAGATTATATTATGTGTATATGTTGTAAACATATAAAAATATCTTTTCTATTTGATTTGATATTTTCAATGCAATTCCAATTTAAATTTCACCCACTTTTAGGGAGGAGCTGATGAATGACCATCAGTTTGTAAATTTTGCATGAACTAGGGATCCTAGGAACTCAGACTCCCTGCAATGGAAGTGCAGAGTCCTAACCACTTGAACTTACATGTGTCTTACTTTGGCCAAAGTCCTTTGAATAGAAGTTATGCACACTAGTTCATTAGAGAGGATTTTAGGAGCTCTGCAGACTTCTGTATCGGCGAGTGAAGGCTCTCTTTCAGTCAGTTTTCTGGAAAGAGAAGTTGACTACATCAGTACACCAAACTTGTCTTGTAACTTGGAGCAGAGTCCCATAGGCATATCTGTATTTGCTGACATGTAGCCTCTGTAAGAAATAACTGTTTGTCATAAGCCAGTGAGATTTTGGAGACTTGTATACCATAGCATAGCATGGCAAAATCTAACACCTGAGGAATTAGGAGTTGCCTTAATACTAATCCAACTAATACTACATGATAGTTCAGTGTATAAATATATAGTATGATATAGTCACTCTTCTGATAAAGGATATTTAGCTAAGGGTATTACCAACAAAGTTAATGTGATGTGTATTTTCTTGTGAACCTGTACAAAATCATTTCTGAGTTATGTACTTAGAAGTAAAATGCAGGCGCATTTATAATTGTATATTCATCTTTATTAGATGCTAAATTGCTCTCCAAAGTGGATACACTATATAAACTCCAACAAGTGGGTTGGTAGATGCAGTTTCTGATTCTTCAGGAAAGTTTGATAATTCTGTTTTTTTCTTTTTAGCCACTGTGTTAGCTGTGAAATGAAATCTGACTTTTGTATCCCTGAACAAAATCATAGTATCTGTTCAACTTTCCCCCCGCCCCAACCCTTAACACTAGCAGCATATTAACATATCAACTATGGCTCTTTTGGTTAAATATGATTCATTCAGACCTGGGTCGTACACTTTACAGGCTTCCCACATGACATTAGTGGTAAAGAATCTGCTTGCAATGCAGGAGACTTAAGAGACTCAGGTTTGATCCCTGGGTTGGGAAGATCCCTGGGAGGAGGGCATGGCAACCCACTCCAGTATTCTTGCCTGGAGATTCCGTGAACAGAAGAGCCTGACAGGTCATGGTCCATAGGGTCCCACAGAGTTGGGACTGAAGCAACTTAGGATGCATACTTTATCCCCTGGGGCAGAGTGAATGGTCAGATAAAAAAACTTGCTAATTGAGAGCAGCAAAATCTAGATTCCCAAACAAAATTTCATGAAAATGATAGAGAAGAGAGTATAGGATATATAATGGAGAAGCTGAAAAAAATTACAGTACATATAACTCTCTCCTTGAATGTGGAAAAACAGATGAACTACAAAGAGAAACAAAAAGGATAACATAACTGTTCAAAACATTAACCAATCACATAATATTTCGTATTGCATCAATGCTTTGTAGTAATTGCAAATATAGACTGAATTTCAAGAAACCAGAATCTCAGATAACTTGTTGTGCAACTGAAATGAACGTATGTTGCATAGTTGTCATAATTTGTATTCACATATTAACTTGTTTGTTCTCTTTATGCTCTATGACAAAAGGAATTTGACAATTTTGTTGCAAAATTTAAGGACTTTTAAAATTATCTTTCCCTCAGGAAGTTAGTAAGTACTAATTCACTAGTAATGATGTTTCTGTTGAAGTAGGGCTAATTTTGGATGGTGTAGGTTCACAGCCCAGACCTTGCATTTGAGTCAGCAGAGAAGCTTTTTAAAAATAATAATGTTCATACTCCCACTAGGTAGAGCTTGACTCAATGGGTTTGCCTTAGGTCCAAACAAAATGACAATACCCATCAACTTGGTAATGAGGAAGTTCCAATAAATAGCTCTTTTAAAATATTCAAACATATACAAATTAGAAACTATAGTGTAGTAAGCTCCGTCAGTCAAACTAATCAATCCATGGCCAATTATCCAATGATATGACTCTACTACTCTCTTCTGCTTCCCTAACTTGTTATTTTGAAGCAAAACAAGATATTATATGTTTTATTATGTAAATATTTCTATATTTACTACTAAAGATAAATTTTCAAAAATTATAGCCATAACACTGTTATACCTTAAATAATGAACAGTAATTCTTTAAACATCCAGCTAGTGATTATATTTGCCTTGCTGTATCTTCTTTAAGAAAATTTTAAAATTTGGACAATTCAGCTCCAGAGATTCACTTGGTGGTTGTGTTTTTTAGAGTCATATGTCTTACATGGTTGGGTGCCATCCCTGTTTATCCCCATTGTTCATGCCTAATTTGTAATCACAATCACATTTTTTTTCTCAGCGTCTTAGCAGGAGGACCAATTATACAGTTTTGTTTAAGTATTTTTTAATCTGTAGATTCTGTTCTTTCTTTTTATTTTCCCCTAAAACGTACTTTGTTGAAGAAAGCATGCTGGCTATCCTATAGATGTTTTTGAAATCCATATTTTGCCAATTGCATCCTTGCTTTATTGTTGAAAAGTTATTAACTTTTTGTCCCCTGCATTTCCTGTAAATTTGTTGCCAGATAGCATGGTTAGATTCAAGTTTGATTTTAGGGAGAAATAATATTTCTTGGATGATATTCCATTGTTCCAACAAGTGGTTATCTCTTTTGATGTTTGCAGGCATTGATGATCATTCTCTAGACTCATTATTTCATACAAATGGTGAATTTGCCATTCCTTCATAATTTTTGGTGGACTATTTCTTCAAAAAGAAAAATCCTCAATAAACAATTAGATTCTCTGAGGTTTAACTTTATAGGAAATACAGCATAGATGCTTGAAGTTTTTGTTTGCTTGCTGATTCTCAGAATGTTGAGTTGCTTTCTTTAGCAGCCACAGAACTGACAAATAGGAGTTCGTGGGTTTAAAGCTCAGATTTTTACACCTTCTGCCAACGGTTGATTCCTCTTGCTGTCTACTTTGTACTTACAACAGGAACACCAAAATTTTGATAGCTTGCTTGAATTCAAGCAATAGATAGTCCATTCTCATTTTAATCATGTCCCAGCCCACACATGATATCAGCCAATTTATTTCTCTATAAAACCCTTATTCCCTTTTCTGGGTAGGAGGAGGGGAGTGGGTACAGAAGGAGGCAATGGTATTTTATACTAATATATGTTATATAATATTTATAAGAATATATAATGCAACATATGTAATATATTGAGAATACAATCAAGGCATTAGTGAAGCCCTTTGCTATAGGGTAGTCATTTCAGAAGACAGAGGAAATGTGTTTCATGAAAGATTGTACACAATATGTGCTTATTATGGTACATTCAGAAATATAGATTTTTTAGTTGTCCTTGTTAATCTTATCTCTGCAACTCATTTGTACACAGAGAATTCCAACTGGCTGGACATTAGCATAGCTATTTCCATTAATTTACAATAATCTCAAGATAGTCTCCAAATAATGATAGCTATACTTTTACCAAGAATTGTCAAATAGTTTAGGCTATTCTTGTCAATTCACCCTTTAAGATGTGTTATAGAGAGGGTTATATTCAAATTACTATATTTTAACTTAAAAAAAACCCATCTATGTATTATGTAAGCACTCTTTATGCTAATATTAATTGGTTTCATTTTTAAATGTTTTTAAAGATTACATTTTAAGCTAATATTTTCTTTTTTATATAAACTTTTTTTATATAAACATGGTTCAAATCAAATGTACTGAAGAAAGTAAAGTGAAAGTGAAATCGCTCAGTCATGTCCTATGGATTCTAGCCTACAAGGCTCCTCTGCCCATGGGATTTTCCAGGCAAGAGTACTGGAGTGGGTTTCCATTTCCTTCTCCAGGGGATCTTCCCAACCCAGGGATTGAACCGTGGTCTTCCGCATTGCAGGCAGACACTTTACCGTCTGAGCTACCTCCTGGTAACCTCCAAACTGTGCACTTGAGTTCCGTCCCTCATGTGTAACCATTTTTTTAAAATAGTTCAGTCCAACTTTCAATTTCTATAATGATTCAATATATGCATAAATGTAAGGCATATATGCATAAATGTAATATACATAAATTCTATGTGTCTATAAAGTAATGTGTATATATATGAATTTCCTATATATAGGAAGTAGTAGCATGTTTTATGTACTTTACCTGCCTTTTTAATTATAAATATCTTGAAAATAGGGTTTCCCTGATGGCTCAGTGGTAAAGAATCCACCTGCCAATTCAGAAGACGCAGATTCGATCCCTGAGTCAAGAAGATCCCCTGGAGAAGAAAATAGGAACCTAGTCTGGGTTTCCCAGGTAGCACTAGTGGTAAAGAACCCTGCCAGTGCAGGAGACAAGAACCATGGGATGGGTTCTATCCCTGGGTTAGGAAGATCCCCTGGAGGAGGGCATGGCAACCCACTCCAGTATTCTTGCCTGGAAAATCTATGGACAGGGGAGCCTGGTGGGTGCCGTAGAGTTGCAAAGAGTAGGACACAACTGTAGTGACTTAGCACACATGCACACCGGTATTCTTGCCTGGGAAATCACTTGGACAGAGGAGCCTGGCAGGCTACAGTCCATGGGGTCACAAAAGATTCGGACATGACAGCGATTAAACAACAACAATCTTGAAGATGATATCATAGATTGTGTACAAAAATGCACATGCTTCCTTTTCAGAATTGCCTGGTACCCACTGATGATTGTACTGTGACTTGTTCAACATTCCCCAACTGACAAATATTTGTAGTTTTCTTGGTCTTCTGTTGAAATTGTACAAAAGATTTATGTTTATTAATGATTCTACTAGAAAGACAATGCAAAACTACTTTGAGCAACAAAGATGCCTTTGCACAACAAAGATGCCAAAAGAGAGAGCTTTGGACTAACTCTCTGGTCACTATGGTCACCCAAAATTGTTTTGGTTTTTCTTTTGCCCCTCTGTTGAGAGGCTCTATTTGGATTTTTATTGCATTGACTGGGAAAATCTTGACATACTCAATCAGAGAACACCTGAGTTACTTTGCATATTAAATGCTTTGTCAAATACTAGAAATGGCAACCCATTCTAGTATTCTTGCCTAAAAATATCCCATGGACAGAGGAGCCTGGTGGGCTACAGTCCATGGAGTCGCAGAGAGTCGGATACGACTGAGCACACACATATCTAACTATTACACTGCATCCAGTCCTCTGAATGTAGGAAGGGGCAGCTGGTCACTGTAACAGTACTATATCGTGGGATTTTTGCTGTGGAATACTGGATGTCTGGTGGATTGTGTCCTAATGCCAATGCCCCATTTAAGTACCACGTGGTACTTATAATACCTTTAATTGCTTTCTGCAAAATAGAAACTACAGACTAATTATGAAATTCAGTCACAAATTTCTGATACATTCTTTAGATACACAGGAAAAATGTCATTTTGGTTTGTTCCTAATTTGTAAGTAAAGAAATCATATACAAATTGTGAAAAATTGAATTGTTTTCAAGAAAAGGGACTTTGGGCAGGGATTTGCAGATATTTCTTTTTTTTCCTCAAAAAAGATAATAAGTCTTGGCTATGTTTTATAAATGGGACACCCAAATGTAGCAGATCTTAAAAAAACAATGGTTCCGGTCTAATAGTCACATTTCTTTCTGCAAAGAGAAACAATTTCACATGGTCTAGTTAAGTTCTCAGGCCAGATTTGAAGACATTTTTGTCTTACATAATAACAAGAAAAATAGAGTGGTTTTGAGTCCAAACTTAATCAAACTTTTGTGTTTAAAAACCTCAACTGCTTCAGCCTTTTCCCAACTCGGAAATACTCCAAGGAAAGTTTGTGTTAGGGAGGCTGGATTTACGTGTCGAAAGTATACTTGAAAAAGTATACATTTGTCTATTCCTTTCACCTCATTTATTGGGGCCATATTGAATATTTACTGTATGAAATTAATTTTTAGTAACAGTATTCCAATATAGACCATTTATTATAAAGGAAATAAAATAAAGCAGTTACTATGACTGCTAGTTTTTTGAACATTTTCTAGTATATAATCTAAAATCAATCTAGAAATTATCTTCTAACAATGTCCTATGAATACATATTTGATTCTCTTTAATGTTATTAACAACATTGTTTACTTCATCAAAAATATATTTTAGTGGAGGAAAGTTGAAAATAAATTACCCTTCATTTTTCTATGAGATATAGTTTTCTTTTGAGTAACTAGGTTTTTGTCTTATGAATGCAGTAATTTATATTACTAATATGCTTTCTCCTTTAAGTTAATTGCCAAAACTGAGGACCAAATGTAGTCATGCATGTATAATTCACATTACTGAACATTTTTATGTGCTTATCATTATTTTACTTTTATCTTTCCCATAAGATATAATTTATATTATCTGATTAGCTGATGTATCAACCTACCTTTTATTACTAAAGGAGATATATTATTATAACCATGTCATTATTATTAATAATGGGAAGAATAATTATACTTCATTTCCAAGATGACTCTTTATCTACAATGTAAAATAACTGATCAACTTTTTTTAAAATACTGATACATTAAAAAATAGTCTATTTGTCTTGTCACCATTTATTTGACTGTATCAAAAATTCTTCTTCATTAGAAATTTACGTATAAGAAAAAGCACACTTTTTCTCTTTTATTTGTTGCAGATTTTCAGCATATATAATCGAGTCTTTTTCTTTTTTTTGGAGATTGTCAGCAGTAAAAGAAAATTTAGTATGCAGATGATGACTTCACAACGTGCAATTATGCACATAAATAAATTAGAACAAAATGATGTAGTATCAATCTTAATGAACACTGTAAAGCTGAGAGAAACATTAGTACAATGACAGGTCAATTAGTTGGTTGAGAATCAGTGATATTAGATTTACTAAGATGTACGTTAGAAATGGTGACCATAGAATGAAATGCTAAATCCACCCCCAGCCCCACAAGTATATCTCACACTTTATTTGACCACAAAACAGTTGAAAGAAGCTTCGTATCCAACCCAGCAGTTACAATCAGAGGCAGTTAAGGATCCATAAAAGGGGATCAATCTTCATGTGTAGCTTACCTTACTGATTTCCTTCAGAACAATGCCCAGATTGAACAAATTAAGATAATACAAAGTACTACATGAAAATGTTCCATATACACAGATTTAAAAACCTTACAGAAATAAGAAAAGCAATTTCATATCAAGAAGGTCTTCAAATTCCAGAAAAAGTATAGTCTTTTCCCTTGATTCCTCTAAAATACTAAATATTATAACACGTGATTCTCAACAAGTTACCTATTTGGTTATAAGAAGTAATATGAAAATAAAATAAAGAAGTAACATGAGACTTGTAGAATAACTTGCAAGTCCTTGTAAATCATCTCACATTTTCTTATTGACTTTAAATTAAGATTTTTGTATATAATAATATATTTCTAAATTTGATAATAAATTTTGCTTACATACCATGAATACTTAGTAATAAACAAGGATCCAGTTATCTCATATGAGACTTAGACTACTTTTAGTTGTGTATTTGGAGAAGGCAATGGCAACCCCCTCCAGTACTCCTGCCTAGAAAATCCCATGGATGGAGGAGCCTGGTGGGCTGCAGTCCATGTGTTTGGGTCCTCTGTTTATCATCTTTATAATTGAATTGTTGTAATAAATACCTATTAGAAATTCTGATTTTTAGATCTTCAAAATTAGCAGAATGTGCTTATGATTATGCTAAAACTTTCTAGAATTTCTAGTCTGATCATGAGGGTAAGCAACCAGTATAATTACAATTCTGTACCCATACAACCATTCTGTTTTTCACTTTCAGTACAGTATTCAATACATTATATGAAAATTCAACATTTTATAATAAAATAGGCTTTGTGTTAAGATGATGTTGCCCAAATATAGGCTAATTTAATGGTTCTGAGCATGTTTAAGGTTGGCTAGGCTAAGCTATGATGTTCCATAGGCTAGGTATATTAAATGCATTTTTAGCTTAAAATATTTTCAGTTCACAGTAGGTTTATTGAATGTAATCCCATTGTAAATGGAGAAAGATCTATATATATTTACAGCTCACTAATTCAGCTGTAACATCTATTAATTACAGTTTTATCGACAAAATATTGTAGACAACTTTGCAACAATTTTGTTTTCTGAACCTATGTTTTATTTACATTCCACAAAATAGCAATAGTGTAACTATTTACAGCTATTCTTCAAACATGTATAGAGTTGTCTATCCTAGGAATCAACATTGCCATTTTCAATTGCTGTTGGTAAGAAAAATGTCATTTTATTTCAAAATTTATATATTCTACTTCTGAAAGTCACTACAAAAATGAATGTATTATTTTCCACAAATCTTGTTTCCCAATATAGATATTATATAAGCAGATACTGGAGCTTTCTATTTTACGATGATTACTATGAGCATGATAAATTTTTTTGGTCTAGGAGATGTTTAGTCATTCTGAATGTCCAATTCTTTACTAGTCAAAGAAATAAATCAGAAGATTTTAACACAGAGATTGTTCTAGACTTGTAAGGTGAAAAAAATGTAACACTTGTGGATTTTTTTCTGCTTGATCTGTGCTGTTCATGCTTCAGTCAATTTTTTAAGCACCTCTTTTCATGGAGAATGCATCCTCTGAATGTATTTGCATTATGATTGCATATTGAAAATCCAATAATTTTTAAGCTTTATATAGTTTTCTTAACTCTATATTGTTTTGACTACCTCTTTCCTTGCAGTCTCTCTTCTTACTTTCAACATATTTGTTGTCTAACTTTCCTAAACTCTAAGGAACTTACTTGCTTGTACATGTCTCTATTAGTGAACAGATCAAAGAGATCTGTGCATTTTATTTATTTTTGTTATTGTTCTTTAGTCACTAAGTCATGTCTGACTCTTTGCAACACATGGACTGTAGCCCGTCAGGCTCCTCTGTCCATGGGATTTCCCAGGCAAGAATCCTGGAGTGGATTGTCATTTCCTCCTTCAGGGAATCTTTCTGACCCAGGGATTGAACCTGCATCTCCTGCATTGGCAAGCGGATTCTTTATCGATCCAAATATTTCTGTACTGAAGTCCTTATTTTAACATTTCATAGATGATAATAATAAATAAGATTACTGTGTTCCATTTATCTTTCATATTACCTGACACAGTATATTCACCTAAGAAGTGTTAAAATAAGGACTTCAATTCATAAATATTTGGTGGAAAACCTGACTTCTGGCATTGATATAGCCAGAGGTTCACAAAATTTGGTACTCCGTAAATATCTCTGGAATTTGTTTTCTCCTATATTATTACCTTTACCCTAAGGTGGTCCCATTCTCTGTTTTGGCAGAACAAACACCAACAACTTCAAGTCAGATTCCTACTAACTCAGCATCTTTAGCAGGAAGACAGATGTCATCTCCCATAACTTTCTACTTAAGTATTAGAATGGTCCCTGAATAGCCTTGCTTTGGTTATAGTATCTCAGTGGCAAAGAATCCGCCTACCAGTGTAGGAGATGCTGGTTCGACCCCTGGGTTGGGAAGATCCCCTGGAAGAGCAAGTGACAACAGTATTCTCACCTAGAAAATCCAATGGACTGAGAAGCCTGGTGGGCTACAGTCCATGGGGTGACAAAAGAGTTGGACACAGCTTAGTGACTAAACAACAAAAACCAGAACAGACCATATCTGTAGTAAATGGTGGAGTTAGTGGAATGGGGAATGCAGAGCCTGGCCAAGCCTTCATCAGTGTGGACAATGCGCTCGACGTGGTGGGTGGTGGCAAAGCCAGCCCCACCTCCAGTGACACATTGGGAAGAGTAGAGGGTTTAGTGTCCCAAAGGGAGAAAGTGCTACTTAGCAGACAGAAACAGCAGATGATCACTACATATCCTAAGGTGTTAGAAAATGGCCTCTAATAATCAACATGAAAAACTCATGTTTCTCTATAGTCCAATGATAATTACTTAGATAATACTAACACTAAATTAATACATTGTATAATGTTAAGTGGCAATCATTTGCCATTTGTTTTTATTCTTTGAAAATTTGTATCTCCCTCAAAAATACCTGTTACTATCTATGTTTCATTGAACCTGTTTTTTTTTTTTTCATTTTAACAAATGAGTTACAAAAAGATATCTATGCTTTGAATATGTAGCAAAGAGTTAAAATGTGCCTGTGGCTAAAGAAGACCAATTATATTATTATACTTATAAATGTATGCATAAGATTTCCATTAAGAAAGAAAAATGAAATGTAGCAAAGGATTTTTCTTTTTCTTTGATATAAATACATACATATCTATACACAGAAAAAGAAAAAAAGGAGAAGCATTGAGAGACTAAAAGATACACATAAACAGACATGCACACACACACACAATAAATCCATGAAAATATCTTGCCATTTTTCCAACTGGGTATATAAAAATTCAAAATAAGAAAATTAAATTCCTAGGCTAAAGTATATGTACAATCCCAAGTTATTCTATAACAGGCAAACTGTTACAAGTCAACTGTAAAAGTGCATGCAACAAAAGAAATATATATGGAGGGATTTTAATTTAAGATAGAGTGAAATGCTGTTTGGGCTTCCCAGGTGGCTCAGTGGTAAAAAAAAAGAAATCTGTCTGCATTGCAGGAGATGCAGGTTCAATTCTTGGGTTGGGAAGTTCCCCTGGAGAAGAAAATGACTACCCACTGCAGTACTCTTGCCTGGGAAATCCCATGGGCAAGGAGCCCGGCGGGCTACAGTCCTTGGGGTTGCAAAGAGTCAGACGTGACTGAGCCACGGAGCATGCACACAGGATACATTCTTTGCAATCAAGAGGCTATTTTAAAGAAGTATCTAACCAAAACGAGGAATTAGAAAATGATAAAGGCAGCAACTGATTTATTTAAAACCATGAACTTGGTGGCTCAGATAGTAAAGAATCCATCTGCAATGTGGGAAAACTGGGTTCAGTCCCTGGGTTGGGAAGATCCCCTGGAGAAGAGCATGGCAATCCACTCCAGGATTCTTGCCTAGAGAATCTCCACAGACAGAGGAGCTTGGTGGGCTACAGTCCATGGAGTCACAAAGAGCTGGACACAGCTGAGTGACTAAGCACACACAGATGAAGATAGTAGAAATGATGTTTTCAAGACTTGAGTTGTTTTTCCCTTTGGGCCATGTAGACTATCTTAGAAATCACACAAGTGAGTTAATTAAACAAATGTTTTCAAATTATCGTGATCTCTACTTCTAAAATTGACCACTATTCTATCTTCATTGAAAGCTTTTCTGACATGACATCCACAAATGACCTTTTCCTAAAAAAAAGTGTTTAATTTAGAATGACTTTACATTTCTCCTTACTTAAAGCATATATTTATGTCTTGTAAAACTCATCACCTTGTGACTTTAACAAATAACAAACCCCTTATTCTACCACTATACCATCTGGATACATGTTCATGGTAGCACTCGTTACTTTATTTAAAATGATTGTGTCCATGTCTCTCTCCCCTTTGTGCTATAAACCCTCAGAGCTCAGACTGTTTTCAGTGTTCCGTGCTTGTGTGGTGCCTAGAATATAGGAAGCACTTAGTTGGTGCCTTTTGAATAAATGACTGAGAGAGGGAGGAGTGGGTTGTGTGCATGTGTGTATTGTGAGAGGAGGGAGAGGAAGGGATGAGACAGAGGTCTTGTGCAGATGTTAATACTTGCACATCAGTGTGTTTAAGTGTATAAATTGGCAGATGGGGAAAATGGTCTGTTCACTCAGGATAATTCCCTTAAATATGCAAGATATATTTTTCTTCATTAGGTATGTTAGGGCTGTGTTGGAGCCTTAATAATCCCTAAGAACTCCCTAAGCCCCATCTAAAGTGTCCCTGGTGGCTCAGATGGTAAAGAATCTCCCTGCAATGCAAGAGGCCCAAGTTCCATCCCTGAGTTGGGAAGCTCCCCTGCAGGAGGAAATGGCAACCTACTTCAGTATTCTTGCCTGGAAAATCCCATGGACACAGAAGCCTGGTGGGCTACAGTCCATGGGAATTCAAAGAGTCAGACATGATTGAGCAACTAACACTAAACTGTTGTTATTTCCATTTCTATAGGGTTTAAATAAACAGTGCCTTAAATGTGCAGTATTCTGTTGTGATGTGTATCTTTAATATTAACTGTTATAAGCAATGAACCAAAGTCAGGAGTTTTTGCTGATTAACAATAAATGATTTTTACAAATGTTATTGTAACTGGCCCTTGTTGAAGTTGCTACAATGAATTTAAATCAGGAACAAAGAATGTTTTATTGATCAGCATCTCCCTTCCTGCTAAGCCAATCAGTCACTTGCCTCTTGAAACCACAAAACACTCCAATAAATATTCAGGGAAGACCCAGTAGTAGGTCTTAAACAGGAAGACATAGACATATTTCATAAACAGGAAGACATAGACAAGGCTTTATATATTCTACTTGTCTTTGGCAGGAAGTTTGAAGAACAGCTTGAAATGTATGGAAAGACCTTGCCCAAGGCTACCGATACGAATGACTACCTATGTGGAGAAATTCTTTTTAATCAGTAGATTATACAACAAGATCGTAAAATTCTTGGTGGTTCAGCAATTTGCCAAAGCATTTCTGTAGGTTATCCTATTTGCAAACAGTAAAAATATCTTTCTAACTTCCTCCTGCCATTTGCCTCATTTATTTAATCCCAGCAATTCTATGGGAAATGTATCCTTCACTAAAATTGCAAATCTCTTAAGTGTTTTTTTTTCTTACTTAATTGAGAATAATAATAAATAAGACAGGAGATATAATTTCAGTTATTATATCCTATTTTTAAATGTTGGATCCCAAAGCATCAGCTTTCCTTACAATTTTTGTGAAAATTTTTGAGTAGAGTATGGACAGAAAGTCTGTTTATAATAAAAACACACACAGGAGATATTGCATCTCTGAGAGGTTCTGCTCTGAATTGGTTTTGATATTGTTCTGTCAGGCTTCAGTGTGTTAGCTTCTCTTAACCAGAAAAAGTATTGCTAAAATGTGGGAATTTTGTCATATAAACATATTAAAGATATATGATTTCTACTTTGCACAAGATTGTTTTAAGAAAAATAAAGGGTGAAACTAATGGCAATATTAATAATCAAATATTTTCTCAAAACAATTAGTATCAAGTGTTTCTTTCAGCAATTTTTTTAGAGGAATCATTACATCCTTCAGTCAACTATGAAATTGAGTCATGATCTTTCAATCATGTCACTGGATTTTTAGATAGCCTTCTCACCTAGATAGCAAAGCATAGGTGACATATTAGGATCTGATGTGATTTTCTGGGAGCGGTGATTTAACTTGGTATATAAAATAGAAACAGATTTATTTTCCATGTAGCTCTTGTACGTCAGTTTCAATACAACTTTAATTTTATTAGCCGTGGGGGTAAGAAAAATAAAATAAAACAAAGAAGTATGATCCCAGCAAATGCAGCTCACAAAAGGATTTAAGTGAGGAAATATAGTAACAAGAAAGAAAATTAAATGTAATAAACATTTTCCCCAAAGAGGAAACAGTTGATGACATAAATATGTTTTTTTTTCTCCTACATAAAAGAGGGCACAAAAGTGAAATGAGGAAGTTTATCAAAAAACTAAGTTTAATATGATACGATTAAGCAGTAGAAATTAGCATAGCTAATATCTTAGTTGCGGTTGTCCTTTTTATTCAAATCCACTTGCCCATTTCCTCAGTTTTGTGTCCATTAAACCAGAATAGAAAATATTGACTTCAAATATTTGAAGTGTGTCTATATTAATAGCATTTTTTCTACTTTGCCTTTCAAATATCTGTATGCATAATATAATACTAATTAGTAGAAAAAAACAACTTTGGCCAACATTTTACATTTGTGCAATCAAAGCATCCTTTGACACAAGTTGGCTAAGATATCTGCAGCCTGTGTACCTTGCCATGCTCCCCATCTGCTTTGTTCTGGAGTAGACTGTGTCCTTTTCTTTTAAATTGAAAGGTGAGCAGTAGCTGGTTGCTTTATGTTCAGAGTGCCAAGAAACTATCAACCAATCTACATTTAAATCTAGTAGGACTTTGTGGACTTCCTGGAGCACCAGTGATACCGGGGTCTTCAGCAAGACTGTGAGGAGCAGGAGTGATCAGAGAAGTTTTACTGTACAAAGTGCTCTTTCCAGTCAAATCTAAAGAGTCAGTGGCACTAATCAGAGAAGGCCAAGGAACTGGATTAGCTTTAGAGGAGACTCTAGGGACGAACAAATCTGGGGTACTTAAAAGATTTAACCCCCCAGAGGGGCTGGAAGAGCTGGTTTCCAGAAATCCCAGAGAGTGTCCAGGGCTGTCTAGACTGGTAAGAAAACTCCAAAAACTGCAGGTCTTTGTAGACCCTCATCTTTAAGCTATAGTAATGTACTGGAGAGAGTTAAAGAGGACACTAACAAGGTAACAGACAGCATATTTTAGGATACCAACCACCGTATAGAAAACACACTGAGGTTGGGATAGAACGTGGAAGAGCTCAGCTGAGCTCTCCTCCAGGTGCTCAGATGAGAGGTTGCGAGAGCTTAGAATAAGGCAGTGAAGACTGACTTGAGAAATGGTAAAGGGACAATATTGATGGAACTCTTGGGCCCTCTGCAGCTTTCAGCCACTGATGTCTGCTGATTGACACAAGCTGGATAGTCCTAACCACTTTCTATGATTAAGACTTATTTTTATGTGCCCATATTAAAGCTTGGTAACATAGTGGCTTCTTCTGTAAGAATCAGTGCACATTCCTCAGTCCTTGTTCTGCACACTGATACACTGCTTCTAGCTTTCAAATCTGAGTTCATATTGCACCTCCACCCCACCTTACTTCAAATAGAAGGTTTAAGCTGAGACTCAGTGTCTTCATTTCCTCTTCCTTTATAATGCCCCTTCTGTATGATGGTATGATTACCAAAACTACAAAGTATGTTTATGTTTTCTGCCTAGTGTGTGCCTATAATATTACCAAGCAAATGAAACTAAGTACTTTAGTTGTTCAAAAGGTGTGTTCAGAGCTAGAAGTATTCACAAATGTTAAAAGAAAAAAAAAAAAGAAAGACTAGTAAAGAAGTTGTCTCACTATTGAGGAAGAACATTGATAAAGTTATTGAAAGAATCTAACATTCTAGGGTTGTAATATACAGAGTAGACATTACCAGATGCCTTAGTTTCTCAAGATATGACACTTTGTTGCCAGGAGAGGAGTGCATCGGATGGCATCACTGACTCAATAGACATGAGTTTATGAGTAAACTGTGGGGATTGGTGATGGACAGGGAGGCCTGGTGTGCTGCAGTCCATGGAGTCGCAAAGAGTCAGACACGACTCAGTGACTGAAATGTACTGAGGAGTGCATTTTGAGAAAGAAGAAGCTATGCACCATAAGGAATCTATTTAATTTATAGTCTCATAGCTAACCTACGAAGATGTTTTGATACGTATTCACATTTTAAACCTAAGAAAATTAAGCCACAGGAAATTTAAACAGTATTTTTGATGGCATGGAGTTAATTTGGCTTGTGAAAGAGGAAAAACTTACCAGAAATCTAGTTGACATAATATAATAAAGCCATTAAATTTTCATAAAGAAATCTCTACCCCTTCCTCAAATTCATATCAATGCTGTAGAATGATCTGAGAGACATAATTTCCTTATGTTAGTTTTCTTTATCAAAATGACTGCTCTTCTACTTTAAGACCTACTTCAGTTATCACTTGTCTATGCTTATTTGCTGGCATATAAAAACAATGTGGTTCCCTTAATATTTATGTATATATTTAGTGAACAATTTATGCTCATTGTAAAATAATCAAGAGATTCATATAGCAAAAAAAGACAAAATGCACCCATGATGTCACTCAGTTCCATTCAGTTCAGTTGCTCAGTTGTGTCCAACTCTTTGCGACCCCATGGACTGCAGGCTTCCCTGTTCATCACCAACTCCCGGAGTTTACTCAAACTCATGTCCATTGAGTCGGGGATGCCATCCAACCATCTCATTCTCTGTCGTCCCCTTCTGCTCCCGCCTTCAATCTTTCCCAGCATCACATCTTTTCAAATGAGTCAGTTCTTCGCATCAACTGGCCAAAGTATTGAAGATTCAGATTCAGCATCAGTCCTTCCAATGAACATTCAGGACTGATTTCCTTTAGGATGGACTGGTTGGATCTCCTTGCAGTCCAAGGGACTCTCAAGAGTCTTTTCCAACACCACAGTTCAAAAGCATTAATTCTTCTGCACTCAGCTTTCTTTATAGTCCAACTCTCACATCCATACTTCACTCCTGGGAAAACCATAGCTTTGACTAGACAAACTTTCTTTGGCAAAGTAATGTCTCTACTTTTTAATATGCTGCCTAGGTTGGTCATAGCTTTACTTCCAAGGAGCAAATGTCTTAATTTCATGGCTGCAGTCACATCTGCAGTGATTTTGGAGCCCAAGAAAATAAATAAATAATGTCACTGCTCCAAAATAATCCTATGGTGTATAGTTATCTAATATTTTTATGCATATACATGGAAATGTTCAGTGGTTTTTGTTTTAGAAATGGAATTATGTAATAGATGCCAGTTTATAGTTTTTCCTTCAACAAAATATTGTGAACTTTATTTTAGCAGCAAAATAGTAATGTTTATATGATTTTTAATAGTTGTGTGGTTCACCCACATAATTTCTGACAATATATTATTTACTATAGATGAGTTGTCAGTAATTGTATGCAAATGTATATTATTTCACAACATAAGCTTCAAAAAATGCCAAACTGGGGGAAGACATAGATCAATCATATATTAAAGCCTAGCACCATCAAGAGAGACTATGCCTCTCCAAACCCAAGTAACCAATATGTGAACTCAGAAACAACCATCAGTCATGTCTGTAGGCTAATACTTCTAACAATTTTTTTCTTCAGATGTTATTAGTTGGGGAAGATTTTGTTTTCTTCCTCCATCTAACAAACTCATACACATTCTTCAAGACCAATTTAAAATGTCTATTTCTATGGCCCAATTTTTTTCAGTTTCTCCTGGAGAATGTTATTTCTCCCTCCATACATTCAAACACTGAAAGTACAGACTCCACTCACAGACTTTATCATCCTAACATGTTAATTTCTTCCACAAGATGGCTTATTCTTTAATGTCTGAGGTTTTCATTCCTTACTGTGCTCCCAGCACTCCTATACAGTGTTCCAAACACTGTATTTATTATTTATTCCAAATAAAGCTGCAAGGTGTTTATAAAGGACTGTCAAGGTCATTTTGTTATTTAAATGACTGACATTGTCCTTACACCACTACACTTGTGTGACTTGTTAGAGTAAAGAAATGCTTTCATTCTCTGTGGAGAGCTGCAACTCTTCTAAGATCCCCAAAGTTCCCTTACTTCTCCTTAAAAATGTTTTCCTTGGGAACCCTGAACTTCCATGGATCCAAGTACTACATGTTTTTTTTCTAGAACAAAAGTTCTCTAGGAACCACTTGCTCCAGCGCATGCCGTATTCTTTTCTCACGTTTCTCAGGCTCTTCCAGCTGATGGTTTTAATCATGCTGCTGCGCATAGATATGTCACCTTACATGTCCTAGTGGACCCTTGTCAGATAGACCAAATCAGAACGGTACCTGTGTTAGAGCTTTGAGAAAACACATCCAGAGATTTGTTGCTGTTGTTGTTGCAGTTACATGTTTTTTCTTCATTTTAAGAAAGTTATACAGAATGAAGTAAGCCAGAAAGAAAAACAGCAATACAGTATACTAATGCATATATATGGAATTTGATAGATGGTAACGATAACCCTATATGTGAGACAGAATAAGAGACACAGATGCACAGAACAGTCTTATGGACTCTGAGGGAGAAGGTGAGGGTGGGACGTTCTGAGAGAATAGCATCGAAACATGTATATTATCATATGTGAAACAGAACACCATTCCAGGTTCGATGCACGAGACAAATGCTCAGGGCTGGGGCAATGGGATGACCCAGAGGGATGGGATGGGGAGGGAGGTGGGAGGGGGGTTCAGGATGGGGAACACATGTAAACCCAGGGCTGATTCATTTTGATGTATGACAAAAACCACTACAATATTGTAAAGTAATTAGCCCCCAACTAAAATAAATAAATTTATTTAAAAAAAAAAGGAATGTGTATATAACCAAATCACTTTGCTATATCACAAGAATTAAGAATCATGTAAATCAACTATACTTCAGTAGAAATAAATAAATAAACATTAAAAAAAAAAAAAGAAAGTTCAAAAACTAATTTTAAAAGGTCATATTTTTCTCTAAGGCAATTACTGAACTGCAATCACTTATAAATTCTATGCCCACTGAATATGGAGCAAGCCTTGCCAAAGTTTCCTATTTTTGTTAGGTTGTTTCTGTTAACTGAGTAAATGAAGTGCAAGATATGCTGATTCCTTGCTTTTTTAAAACCCCTGAGCTGAATTGAGAGCTTTGTGAGCAGTGGTGACTTTTGAGACAGGGCCACAGTGTGTTTGTGGATAGACAAGGGTCACCTGAGTACCCCTGACACCCTTGAGATCTTTTCCTGTTTAGACTTCAGGTTTTTAAAATTTTAATCTTCATTAACACAATGCAGTGACCATTACAATACAGTAACATAATACAATGTGACCATTGTTTTATTTATTCTTTGACACCAAAAATTATTTAGAGAGTTAGTTGTTAAAAAAAAAAAGCAACCGAGGTATCTGGTGGCTCAAAGGTAGAGAATCCACCTGCAAGAGATGCAGTCAGGAAACACGGATTTGTTCCCTGGGTCGGGAAGATCCTTTGGAGAAAAGAAATGGCAACCAGCTCCATATTCTTGCCTGGAAAATCCCAATCTACAGGGTCACAAAAGAGTCAGACACGACTGGATACTGAACAAAAACTACAAAATCCAGTATTACAAAAAATATCCACAATGATGCAGAAAGCTTCTAGTTGACTGAAGTTTTATTAACACAGTTATAACTATTTGATAAAAAGTGTTTTTATTCTTTCTAAAACAGCTTTATTGAAGTATAATTATTATACAAAAACTACAGATATTTAACACTTACATTCTGATAAATTTGCACATATGCAGTAACCAGGAATACCTTCTCCCCCAGTCAAGGGAACACATATATTCAACACCTCTCAAAGTTTTCCTGGTTTCTTTTGGGGTTTTGATCTTGTTTTGTTTTCTGGTTTCTTTCTTTTTTTCTTTTTTTTAACTATAGCTTTTAAAAGAGTAAAAAGAGACATATTTTCAGTGTAATAAGTTTTTTTTCTTAGTAACTTTGAAATCTGAGTCACCTAAATTTTCATACTTACTAGGAAGTTTTATTCCACCTTGAAAATTAGAATGATACATAAGTGCAATCTTTTGAACTGCGTTATAATCTTATTTTCTTTAAAAATTATCTAAAGATGTCTTCTCATAATTAACTTATCCAAGTTTGCTAATGAAGTTAAACATTGTTTTTATATTTGTTGATTATTTGCATTTTCCCCCGTTCAGTTTCACTCTTGCTATTACTTCTAGAGGACTTAGGGTGAGTGGAGGGAGAAGAGAGATGAAAAACAAAATGAGAGTTTGCAACGTGAGAAGAGAAATGAGTGGGGAGAACAGGAGGAGGACTAGAAACTCAATTCTCACACCTTCCTGTGAACTAGGCTGCCTTCATTCCCCTGGGCTAGATCCCTGCAGCCATGAAATTAAAAGACACTTGCTCCTTGAAAGAAAAGCTGTGACAAATCTAGACAACGTACTAAAAAGCAGAGACATTACTTTGCCAACAAAAGTCCATCTAGTCAAATCTATGGTTTTTCCAGTAGTCATGCATGGATGTGAGAGTTGGACCATAAAGAAAGCTGAGCGCTAAAGAATTGATGCTTTTGAACTATAATGTTGGAGAAGACTCTTGAGAATCTCTTGGATGCAAGGAGATCCAACCAGTCCATCCTAAAGGAAATCAGTCTTGAATATTGACTGGAAGGACTGATGCTGAAGCTGAAACTCCAATACTTTGGCCACCTGATGTGAAGAACTGACTCACTGGAAAAGACCCTGATGTTGGGAAAGATTGAGGGCAGGAGGAGAAGGGGATGACAGAGGATAAGATGGTTGGATGGCACCACCAACTCAATGGACATGAGTTTGAGCAAGCTCTAGGAGATGGTGAAGGACAGGGAAGCCTGGCGAACTGCAGTCCATGAGGCCGCAAAGAGCCGGACACAAATGAGTGACTGAACAGCAACAACGAGGCTAAATTCCATTGCTACCTGCTGCTCAGTTATTGTAGGGTCAGGCTCATTATTTTAGAAGGCCTCCCTGGTGGCTCAGCACTAAAGAGTCTGCCTGCAGTGCAGGAGACCCAGGAGACAAAAGTTTGATCCCAGAAAGAGTCCCTGGAGTAGCAAATGGCAACCCATTCCAGTATTCTTGCCTAGAAAATCCCATGCTCAGAAAGGCCTGGTGGGCTGTTAGTCCATTGGGTTGTAAAAGAGTCGGACATGAGTGAGCAAGAAAGCAAATATTACTTTAGAGCTTGACTCCTTTTAACTCTAAATTGATTTATTTTGATCAGTATCTCATTCCCCAATAATCCTTTCTAGAGACTCCAAGGGAGAAAGGGTCATTCTGGATTATGGAGGTTTCTCATTTGATCTGGAATGTCAATGAAATGATAACTATATCTCATTTTTACATAAAATAGCATTGTAAATACAGTGTTTAATCATTATTGATAGAAATTCCTGGAATATAGAATATGGTATTTTACTTTCACACTGCAGTTACAAGCAAACCTCATTTTATTGTGCTTCTCTTCATTTTGCTTCACACGGTATTTTGCAAGTTGAAAGTTTGTGGCAAGCTTGTGTTGAGCAAATCTGTCAATGCCATTTCCTAGCAGCATTATTTTTTAATTAAGATGTGTACATTTTTTGATATAGTACTGTTGCAGACTTAATAGACTACAATATAGTGCAACCATAATTTTATAAGCATTGGGAAGCTAAAAAATGTATATTACTTGTTTTATTGTGATATTCACTTTCCTGTAGTAGTCTAAAACATAACCCACAGTATCTTTGAGGTATACCTGTATTCTCTTATTATTTGTAAAATATCTTTAATTCCAGGCAATAGACATTCAAAAGCAAAAATTACATTTCATCCAAAAATATCAAATATTCAGAATTTCTAAGAGTAGAGACAATATTAGGGCTTCCCCTGGGCTCAGTGTTAAAGAATCCGTCTACAATGCAGGAACCACAGGAGACATGGGTTTGATCCCTGGATCTGGAGGTTCCCCTGCAGGAGAGCACAGCAACCCACAGCAGTATTCTTGCCTGGACAATCCCATGGACAGAGGAGCCTGACAGTCTACAGTCCACAGGGTCGCAAAGAATCACACACAACTGAAGTGACTTAGCATGGCAGGACACAGAGACAATATTTCTGGTTCCAAGAATATTCAGATCCCTAGAATGTGATACACACGTGTAGTATGAATTCTCTAGCTTCCCTTATATTGCCTATAAAATACCAGTCTGTTTTTTTTTTTTTTTTCTAGTCTACTTTGAAGAAACATGTTCACCAGCCTTCTAGGTACTAACTTGGTTTCCTAAGAAAGGTGTAGTGACTATGGACCACCTATACATAAGTGTAAACTAATAGTAAATCCTTCCACTCTGTGAATAAGACATTCTTTGCATTTCAGCAATTAAAGGCTAACCCCCTAAATGCAAGGCAAAAATCCTATTAGTCTAGCATGCAATTTGTTTGTAGTAGTTACACAAATTATTTTGAATGGATAACCTGGCTTCTTGAATAAAGTTATCTGTCGATTCTCTCCCAGGCTTATATTCATTGCACAAATGAATTAAATTTTGTTGTTAAAAATCTCAACTGGGGGTTAGAAGGAAATATGACACATTGCTGTCATTGTTTATCCCCAAGTCGTGTCTAACTCTTTAGCAACCCCATGGACTCTAGCCCACCAGGCTCCTCTGTCCATGGGATTTCCCAGGCAAGAATACTGTAATAGGTAGCTATTTCCTTATCCAGGCGATCTTCCTGACCCAGGGATCAAACCCGTGTCTCCTGCATTGCAGGCAGGTTCTTTACCCCTGAGCCACCAGGGAAGTCTTTGTTGACACATTATTTCCTCTCTAATTATACGTGATGATTTCTCTTTTAAATGCAGTTGACCCTTTAACAACATGGGAGTTAGGGGAATGGACCATCAGCACAGCTGAAATCGAATATAACTTTATAGTCAGCCCTGGGTACCTGGTTCCTCTATATCCTTGGTTACATATATCCAGACAGTGTAGTACTGGGACTTTTACTATCGAAATAAATCCACATGTAAGTGGACCTGTGTATTTCAAGCCTGTGTTGTTCAAGGATCAACTCTATAATGTTTTATCTGAAGATGTGTGAGAGAGAATGCCAATCATAAAGATGCTATTTTTAAAACCTAAAGATTTTAGCAGAAAAAAAAAAAAGAAATTGAAATTGGGATTTGAATTTTTTGCTGACTTTTTTCTTAGATGTTCAAGTTTTACAGTTGAAGAATAATCTTCAAATTATTTGATTGTTAGAATACAACTATTCAAAGGCATTATTTTAAAAATAACTCTTGGTGGAAGGCATGCTGTTAACCTGTTCTTAACAGCCCCCAATGCTTCAGTAGTTATCTTTTAGCTACTTGTTCTGAGACTGAAAATCAACAGAGTTATTTCATTTACTTTTTTACTATATAGTCTCTCAAGCACCCATTTTCAGTGCCTTTTTGTATGTGATATTTTTATCTCTTTTTTGTTTAATGAAGTATTTTTACAAGCTGTATTGTGCATTTTATTTTAATGACCTAAAAAAAAAAAACCTATCAAACTTTGTTTTTAATTTGCTATCAAAAATACTCAACTTAGAATTTGCATTTACCAGTTCACTGTGTTGGTAATAATCAGCAAAAAGAAATGGTAAATACGAGGAAATGCATCTTTTATGGTTGGACAAACCCATCAACAGGAACAAAATAAAGCTGCCTCTCTTTCTTACATAAACTTGAGAAAGCATCTGTCTTACTATAGACAATATACTTCACCAACCATGGAAGAATTTATTTCCATTGTCACGATTTACTTAGTTGGAAAACAGCTCTTACCAGCTTGCGAGTTACTTATTGTTTTTAATAAAGGAAGCTTTTCTTTATGGAAGGCAATGGGCTGCAGTAGATAGTAGTTTGATACAGTAAAGATTCTAAAACTAGAGCTTTCTTAACTATTTCTTCAGTGCTTAAATATCATCAACATAAAGTCAGTTAGAACTAATGACATAAAAATCCTCTCAATATAAGCAGCATGGGAAAAGACTGAGAATTTGAAATCAAGAAATATGACTCTTACCACTGTCAAAGTTGAATTGAAATTGCAGCTAATTGCTTGGTGGAAAGGGAGCAAGAACCTTATTCAGCACATGGCAAAATGAAATTTAAAAGAGTACAGTTATGTTACAAGAAGAATGTAGCAGATTTAACTCAGAAGAATTCCTTTAACCTCATATTCAAGAGTAGATATTTCATTGAAACTAATCAAAGGTTTGGGGAAGGCAATGGCAACCCACTCCAGTACTCTTGCCTGGAAAATCCCATGGACGGAGGAGCCTGGTAGGCTGCAGTCCATGGAGTCTCACAGAGTCGGACACGACTGAAGCAACTTAGCAGCAGCAGCAACATTCAAAGGTTATGAGTTCAACAAACTGGGTATTCATATTTCTCATATAATTATATATTTCAATAGACAGCCAAAAGTGATTATCAACAGGTTGGATCTATTTCAATGAATGGGTGGGTTACACAGAGAAGATTTGTAGATGTGATATTTATCTACATTTAGAGAACGGTCTTTGGATGATTGGACAGGAAAATATAGGAGATATTAAGTGTGGCACTGAGCACAAAGGATTGCTTGAGATATTTAACCGTTACATTTTAGAGGCCTATTGGTAGGAACAAAGAAAGGTACAGTGTAAGGAAGTAGTAAATAAACATGCTGTAGTCGTGGCTCTGCTGGCCTCTCTAAGGGCACGAGCCGAGTCTGTTTGTTTCAGCTCCTCGTGTTCTCATTCCCACAGGGCTCAGCTGAGATTCTCACAAGGCAGCACTGAATTTCCTGGGAGTAGTTAGCTGGTGCGTGGCAGCTCTGAGACCCATCCAGGCACCCGACACCAGATGCCCCTACTTTAAGGAGAGGAAAATCTCCTTGATGAGGGTGAAGTTCTTATTCTTGGATATGGTTCTCTGATTCATGGTTTTCTCTTGGCAAATCATCTGGGTCTTTGCTTTGAAGTCTGAGACATCTTCATATTTCTAAGAAATGACCTGTATGTTGTTACTGTTCAGTTGCTAAGTCATGAACTCTTTGTGACCTCATGGACAGCAGCAGGCCAGGCTCCTCTGTCCACCACTGTCTCCCAGAGTTTGCTCAAATTCATATCCAGTGAATCAGTGATGCTACCTAACCATCTCATCCTCTGCTGCCCTCTTCTCCTTTTGCCTTCACAAGGAGAATTTAAAACGAAATCGCTTTCCCAGGGACTTCCCTTGTGGCTCACTGGTAAGGAATCCACCTGCCAAAGCAAGAAATGTGTGTTCGATCCCTGGGTCGGGAAGATACCCCAGAGAAGGAAATGGCAACCCTCTCCAGTAGTCTTGCCTGGGAAATCCCATGGACAGAGAAGCCATGGGATCACAAAAGAGGCAGACATGATTTAGGAACTAAAACAACCACAGATCTTCCCTAGGCAGTTTCTATCTCACAGAAGTTTAAGGACTCCAAATTTTCTTTCCATTGCAAACTTTCTCGGTAACTTTTAGTCCAATTTGTAAAACTCCATATAAACATGGAGGGTTTTCTATGTACGCTTCACGTTATGAGTCACTCCATTAGGCAAAAATCAGACTAAGAATTCTTTTGGAAACTGGTCTCATTCTACTTTAGGTGGTGTCTCTGGTTTTTGTGGAACAATATTCTTAATATTCTCAAAAGACTCACATAGTTGACAATGCTTACTCAGTGCCATCTTAAATCTTTGTGAGGTTTTTTCCTTTTATAAAATTAATTTTTATTGGAATATAGTTGATATAGAATATTGTGTTAGTTTCTGTTGTACAGAAAAGTGGATCAGTTATACATATACATATATCACTCTTTTTAGATTCTTCTTTCATACAGGTCATTATAGAGCGTTGAGGAGAGTTTCTGTGCTAATCAGTAGGTTAGCCATACCCAGGTTTCCAGAGAAATTACTTCTTATCTTGAAAATTTCTTGCAGCCTGGGGCATCTAGAAATAGGAATAATGTTATTGTCCAAAACAGCACCCTACATCACCATAGTTTTTACATCACGGTCTTTTATATTCAAGATGAAGAATCAGAGAATGAAAGATTGGCATTAGTTCGTTTGGTTCAGTCAGTGCGAGAACTGAAATTAGAATCTCAGTGTGTTCAGTTAAAGAGCCCACATGATATCCAACAAACCAAGTTGGCAGTTTCCTGATTCAGCCCCATGAACACTTTTTTAATTTTATAATTAAAAATTTAATTTTATAATTAAATTTTTAATTTTATAGGTAAGCCCTATAATTTTATAAATAGGAATTTAATTTTATAAATAGTAGTAATGGGTAAAAAATATCTGGATGTGTATAACTACAGTCTCTTTACTGAATATTGGGTAAGAATGGTAACAGTTTGGTGTCACAAAGTACAGAAGAAAAAAATCTACTGTGAAGTACATATTATTAAGAGTGAAGATTAGCTCTCAACTTGAGTTCCCCAGAATACATGGACACAAACATTTGAAATAAATCTTGAATGACTTGAATTCTTTATTTTATCTAAATACATTTCAAGATGTTTGCAAACAGATTATCTCCCTGCTCTCACCTGTCTCACCCCATCCATGCCCCCTTAAATTTCACAATAAAGTTCACTCAGTGGTAAACAAAACAAAACAAAAACAAACCAGTTTTTATTATAGTACCTCATTTCTGGTAGGAAGGTTAATGGTAACTGGTTGTCTTCCTAATGAATTGAAATTGTCAAATAAACAAAAACATTTTGTAAGACATCTAGAGAAAAACCACAGGTTATTTATTGGGAACAATCCAATTTGAATAATAGTAAATTTCTTATTCCCTTGTGGCTCAGCTAGTAAAAAATCCACCTGCAATGTGGGAGACCTGGGTTTGATCACTGGGTTGGGAAGATCCCCTGAAGAAGGGAAAGGCTACCCACTCCAGCATTCTGGCCTGGAGAATTCCATGGATTGTATAGTCCATGGGGTTACAAAGAGTTGGACACGACTGAAGGACTTTCAGTTTCACCTTCAAATTTCTTTTCAGAAACCATGGAAATCAGAAAGGAGTGGTACAATGTTTTTTCACATACTGAAAGAAAACATAAACCCAAAAATGTAAAACCAGTAGCAATATTAATTAGGTGTGACAGGTCCCTGAAAACATTCTCAGATAAAGAAAAACAAAGATAGTTTGTCACAGGCATACCTATCCTAAAGAATGGCTAAAGTAAGTTCTCTAAACAGAAAAGAAATTATTTAAAAAACAAACTTTGATACTTCAAAAAGAAAGAAAGAACACAGTAAGCAAAAATATGGGCATATATGTTTGGCTTTCATTCTCCACTTGAGCATTTAAATTATATTTGACAGTTGAAGTGAGAATTGTGAAAATGTCTTTAATAGTTTTTAAATGTATAGAGGAAAAATTTAAAGCAATTGTATTGTAGATGAAAAAAATTTAATGGGACGTGCAATGTCTCCATTTTGTTCAAACTAGTGAAGTGTGGACACCTGCGGACTGAGATAAGTTATGTGCATATAATGTAATGCCTAGAGCAAAGAGTTAAAAGGTTATGCAAAGAATTACAATCAAACACACTACAGACAAATAAATATAAGATCTTTACACATTCAAGGAAAATAGAAAGGCAAGAAAAAGAAATGAACGAGAAAGAGAACAATAGAAAAATTTAAATGTAAGACTTAAGCTCTAACAAATCAATAACTACATTATTACTAAGACAGTGGTTGACAGCGTGGGTTAGTAAACATGCTTCCACTATACTCTGTGTACAAAAAAACTCATTTCAATTATAATGATTTATACAGGTTTAAAGTAAAAGGATGGGAAAAGATATCTGTAAAGATATCTGTAAAGATGTAAAAATTTTAATAAAAGAAAAACAGCTGTGTTAATATTAAATAAGTCACAATTTAATTAATATTACATAGACTTCCCAACAAAGAAATTTACCAGAATAAGTGAAGATCTTTATATGATGGTAAAGGGTTAATAAAATAAAAGGACATACAATAAAAGGACATTTAAAATCTTTTCAGGAATAGTTTCATATCCAAAGATACTAAAGTATAAAAAGCCATGAAAAATGAAGGCAAACATTTTTAGCCATTATCTGCAAAAAGGATTAACTTTTGACAATGAAAAACCGTTACAAACTGGTGAGTGAAAAACATTGAAGTCTTGAATAGCTACATGGACATAGGTTACAAGCGGGTAATTTTCTCTAGATCAGAAGCTAATGACCAGTATAAATACATAAAAATGTTCAACCTCACAAAAGTAATTGAATAAATGCAAATTAAGAGAAAATGTAATTTGTTAAGCTAATGGAATAAAGGAAGATTAGTAAATTGACTTGAAAATCCACAGACATGTTGTAAAAACATGTTTATTATTGTCATTTATCCAATGAAATAGACATACAAATACTTGTGATAAATTTATAACAACCTCATTCTTAAAATGAATTTGACAACCTTTATAAAAAGCCCACAAATACCCATAGCCTTTAACATAATAAGTGTACTTCCAGGAATCTTAATGAAATAACCTAACTGTGGCAGATATTTGGATGTAAACATATTAATCACAATGCTGTTTATAATAATAATAATAATAGCTAATCTGTATTGAGTGTTTAATATGGGCAAGATCTTATTATAAAATATTTGTATATTTCTGGTACAGACAGTTAACACTCATCAAATATTTCAGGTGCCTCCCCATGTTTTCTAGCCTTCACACCACTTAACTTGAAACCCTCGTGACTATTTAGGTCAATAGACTGCCCCGATCTGAAGTGTGCTAATTCTTGGCTGAGGCAGTTATGAACCAGTGTACTTTGTCCACCCTCCGTGTTCTCTGCTTAGAGGACCTGGAAGCCATGTGAACAGATGCTTGTGATGACATAGAAGCATTTCTAGAGGAAGACAGTCTTGTTTCTTGAGTTAAGCAAGTAGAAGCAATTTCCAGCGATGCATGTCAGACTTGATCTGAGCAAGAAACATCTTTTCCTGCCAAGTCACTGTAATTTGGCTTGGTAGATTTTTCCACAATACCCTTGACTGGCTAATAAAGTACGCTGAGACATACGATCCATTAGAAAACCCTAACAGGTAGATACCATCATTTCTTCATGTTATATTTTAGAAAATTAAAGTAGAGTGTAGTTAAAAAATTATCAACATGAAACAATATTGAGATTGTAAATGCTTCCTGGTCTACTTTTGCTGTTTATTATGACTGCTGATTTTTGCTCATGGAACTTAATTCCAAATGTGATTTGTATTTTTTTTTTAATGTGTACCTTAAGTTTTACATAATACACAGCTATCGTCACCGTTTTTCTCTGTGAGAATCCCTCCTCTCTTTTTTGTTGGAAAAGTTATATCCAAGGAACTGGCTTTAAAGACAATCTTCTTAATGATTTAAACTACTATTATTGAAATCAATTAAAGTTTCAGATCTTGTAAAAAAGAAAAATGTATACTAATTTAGATTTAAATTCCACTTACTACAAATACCTAGAAAAGAAAGATAGTATAGAGTAGGCATTGTTTTGAATGTATACCTGAGCTTCCAAGAAAGGAAAATCATCAAATACCAGAAATAAAGAAGAAAGTGTTAATCAACAAACTGCAGTCATTTACAGATCTGATCACAGCCATGTAGATGTGACTGGTCACCAGGGGGTCATTGGGGTGAGTGCTCACACAGGAGGAGTGGTGAGAACCTGGGTCACCCTTGAGGGGAGTGAGAATCTCACTGCACCGGGGGTGAGGGGGAAATAAATCATCTTTTGGTACAGAAAGGATTAATGTCTTTCTCTCCCTCAAATCTGACCAACCAAAAAGTTTCTCATAAATATGCAAAGGCTTAAATGTGCACTTCCTATGGAAATTGGTTAGAAATTTATACCACATTTGTGTGCTGAAAAATCTCAAGGTGCAAAAGTTACACACTTTCCTTAAAGCAGGTTGATGGAACATCTGCGGCTACAGAGAAACAAAGGCAGATTGCTCAGGAGGAATGCACCCACCAAGCAGGAGAGGAAGGATGCTCACAGAGAAAAACTACAACAATTACTGTGCATTATGCAGATTTCAGGCTACACATAAAAAAATTACAAATCATACGTAGGAATAAACTTACAGGTGCAAGAATCCTAAGGCATACTAAGCAGCACAATTAGACCAAGAAGCACTTAGGACCATAGTATGTTTTACATTTTTATGAAATTTAAGGTCAAGACACTAGGAAAAAAGAACAGGCAGCTTTGAACAATGGAATAAATTGCATAAATAGAATAAAACAGCCACTGAAGCAAAAAGGAAAAATAAATGAGCTAAGTCGCAGATGAGACACATTTAATGAAAGAATTAGTGAATTTGGAGAAAGAGAGAGGACATAGCTAAAAATGAGATGAGTGGGAAAAGAAGATAGTTCCCTTGTCCATGGTCTCCCCTGCCTGCAGCTTCACTTTCTGCTGTGTCAGGTGTCTGGTCAGTTGGAGTCTGAAAATACTAAATGGAAAATTATGAAAGTAGACAATTCATACATTGTACACTTTTCTGCATAGTGCCATGGAATTCTGGGCATTCTCTTCTGTCCTGTCAGGGGTGTAAATTATCCCTTTGCCCAGCATATCGCGTGCATTCATCACTCAGTAATGTCCGGGTTATCCAATCACCTCTGAAGGTGTCACGGTGCTCATGTCCAAATGGCCCCAAAACAGGAGAGCTGTGATGCTGCCGACTAGACATGCCACAGAGAACCCATAAAGTGCTTCCTTTAACTAGAAAGGTGCAATTCTCTACTTAATGGGGAAAGAAAAGAAATGGTATGCTGAGGTTGCCAAGATTACAATAAGGATGAATCTTCTATCCGTGAAATGGTGAAGAAAGCAAAAGAAATTTGTGCTAGTTTTACTGTGGCCTCCCAGTGTGGTGTGATGAGTACTTTGTTAAGGTGGAAAAGGCATTCGATTTGTACAATAAGATATTTTGAGAAAGACCCCACATTCACAAAACTTTTATATCAGTGTATTGTTATAATTGTTCTATTTTGCTGTTATTATTCTTAATTGCTTACAGTACCTGTTAATAATCTATGAAGTTTATCATAGGTATATATGCACAGGGAAAACATTATAGATATATATACATATATTTTATTATATATATTTAATTCCTTGGTGACTCAGATGGTAAAGAATCATGCAATTCAAGAGACCTGGGTTCGATTCCTGGGTTGGGAAGATCTCCTTGAGAAGGGAATGGCTACCCACCCCAGTATTATTGCCTGGAGAATCCCAGGAACAGAGGAGTCTGGCAGGCTACAGTCCATGGGAGTCTGACAAAGAGTCAGGCACAAATGAGCAACTAACACACACACACACACACACACACACACACACACACATTCACAGTTTCAAGCATTCTTGGTTTGGTACTATCCATGGCTTCCACCATCCAATGGGGGTCTTGGAAGGTATCCCCTGTGAATAAGAGGGAACTACTATATGTCTTACTGGATTTTCAGACATACTGACAAACAAGTTGGACAAAAATATTTCATGGAGTGGCTGCTTTATATTTGATATGTTGGAATAAATAACTTCTGAGATTCAAATAAGCTCAATATAACTTGAGCAAGAAAAAGAAAACAAGCATCAGCACCTTGGTCAAATATAATAGCATCATAAAATAGCAAAGAAAAATTAAGTTTAAAAATAATATAATAGTGCTGACAACAGACTTCCTTCTTATTAAGGCATGGCTTGCAAATTCTGAGGTAAACCATTATTTAACATATAATTCTATAAATCTGTAAAAACGAAAATTCAAGTGAAAGGATTAAAAAAAGGAAAAAGAAAAGACTTAAAAGAATTTGTTATTAACAGAACTTCATCAAAGAATGTCAAATTAAAATGTATTTTAGAATCAGAGAAACTGAACCCAGGAAAAAAAAAGATTGAATTCAAGAAGTAACTATGAGTAAAGATATGATACATTTGCAGGCAGAGATCAAATTGCCAACATTCGTTGGATCATGGAGAAAGCAAGGGAGTTTCAGAAAAACATCTACTTCTGTTTCATTGACTACACAAAAGCCTTTGACTGTGTGGATCCCCAAACACTGGAGAATTTTTAGAGATAGGAGTACAAGACCACCTTATCTCTCTCCCGAGAAACACGCAGGTCAAGAAGCAACAGAACAGGACATCAAACAACTGACTGGTTCAAAATTGGAAAGGAGTAAGCCAAAGCTGTATATTGTCGCCCTGCTTATTTAACTTATGTGCTGAGTACATCATGTGAAATGCAGGGCTGGATGAATCACAAGCTGGAATCAAGATTGCTGGGAGAAATCTTGACAGCTTCAGATATACAGATGATAGCACTCTAATGGCAGAAAGTGAAGAGAAATTAAAGGGCCTCTTGGTGGGGGTGACAGAAGAGAGTGAAAAAGCTGGCTTGAAACTCCGCATTCCAAAAACTAGATCACGGCCTCCAGTCCTATCACTTGATGGCAAACAGAAGGCAAAAAAGTGGAAGCAGTGACAGAGTTTATTTCCTTGGGCTTCAAAATCACTGCAGATGGTGACTGCAGCCATGAAATTAAAAGGCACCTGATCTTGGAAGGAAAACTATGACAAATCTAGACAGCATATTAAAAAGCCGAGACATCACTTTGCCAACAAAGTCTTTTTAGTCAAGGCTATGGTTTCTCCAGTAGTCACGTATGGATGTGAAAGTTGAACTATAAAGAAAGCTGAGCACCGAAGAATTGATGCTTTTGAACTGTGGTATTGGAGAAGACTCTTGGGTCTCCCTTCAACTGCAAGGAAATCAAACCAGTCAACCCTAAAGGAAATCAACCCTGAATATTCATTGGAAGGACTGATGCTGAAGCTGAAGCTCCAATACTTTGTCCACCTGATGTGAAGAGCTGACTCATTGGAAAAGATAGTGATGCTGGGAAAGATTCAGTGCAAAAGGAAAAGGAAGAGACAGAGAATGAGACAGTTAGATTGCATCATCAACTCAATTGACAAAAATTTGATCAAATTTCAAATAATGGTGGACAGAGAAGCCTGGCATGCTGCAGTCCATGGGGTTGCAAAGAGTCAGACAGGACTTAGCAACTGAACAACAACAGCAATAGGCGTCCAAGCATACAAAAGCTTTTGTTGCTCAGGCACCTATTTTGTTTTTGAAAATAGTGAATTTCATTATTAAGCCAATTATCTTTTAAGGACAGGGTATTGGATGGGACATTAGAGTGTGGAGGCTGCACCTCAGGCACTTGTCATAGCTAGCAGCAGGGTTTCTTGTGGGTAAATTCAGCCAGCTTTCTCCTAGTTTCCCACAGGAAGGTGCTGAGGCAGGAGCCATCTCCACACACGTGGCCTCCCACAGTGTAAGAAGAGCTCTTGCTTGGACAGAATGTCAGAGAGAGCACTGCTTACCACAGAGGAAGTGTCCTGGGACCTTCCCATAAAACTGCCATGATGGAGGTACTTCTGGTTAAGGAAGAATTGCAGATCGTCTGACTAGGTCTTTACCGCTCATGCCTTCTTAGTGTGCCTCAATTTGAAGGAGTCAGGATGTGGAGAAGGACAAAGTCAAGAAAGGGCCATTGAGTGTATTAAACCTCTCTCCCATCACGGGCTGTGGGACAGGTGAGTGAGAATGATGGGGTTTGACATGAGATCAAAGTTTTAATTTACAGGGACCAAAATTTTAACATGTGTGAAAATGAAAGTGAAGTGGCTCAGTCATGTCCAACTCTTTGGGACCCCAAGGACTGTAGCCTACCACGCTCCTCCATCCATGGGATTTTCCAGGCAAGAGTACTGGAGTGGGGTGCCATTTCCTGCTCCAGGGGATCTTCCTGACCCAGGGATCAAACCTGGGTCTTCAGCATTGTAGGCAGACGCTTTACCGTGTGAGCCACCAGGGAAATCCAGTGTAGGTGGAAATAATTAACATGTGTAGGTGCAAATAATTAATACACAAGAGTTTCATTTTGAGCCTTTCTATTTCCATTATAGATTGTTTATCAATTATTTGCACCTACACAGAGTTCTGTGAATCATTTGACAAAACAGCACTGGAGCTGGTAAGATGTCAGGGTATTTGTTAAGCCGGGATTGGTTGGAATGTGAAATGGTTGCGTAGTTACAAGGGGAGACCTTGTGACCAGAAGGGAGCAGCCAGCACCTGCTGGCAGATATTGTTTAGAAAATAATATCTGAGGATGTTGCTGAGTTTAATCCAACTCAGAAAATTTAAGTTCTCAAGGATGAAGGAAGGTATCTGAAACCACATCCACAGTGGACACATGGCACCATTACAAATGCCTGAATCACCATCATTAACACTTCACTTTGACTTTTAAATGCATCCTTTTCCTTAATGGTTAAAGCAGTTGTACAGTGTATGATAAACAGACCATGAGTCAGGCCATTCTAATTAACATAAAGTTCAAGTTAAATTGTGTCCTAGCCAGAATGACCTCTGTAGACTCCAATATGTGAAAATTTCTTCCATCACTCTTTTAAGTGAATGGTAACTCTCTAAAACACAGAACTGAAATTCATAAGGAAATTGTGGGTCCTGCCCAAGATGACATCTAAATTGAAGAAGGGCATTGCTACATGGCATGTTTAAAGACTCAGTCGGAGAAACATTTATTCATGTATTCAAGGAGACATGTGCAGGGGTCTGGGTTCTACATAAAATTGAATGTTTTGAGTTAAAATGTATGCAAATCAAAAAATAATGTGTCATACTGTAAATTTAGAAAATATTTAGGAAATTAAGCAAGTTGCAAAAGAATACATGCAGAATGATATCATTAATATAAAAGCTTAAACACAAAAAAGTATAATAAGCATTTCTATGTTTATATACTTTTTGATATCATATATTTGTGTAAATATATAATTCTTGGCTATGTGGACCAATGACTATGTCTAATGTAGAATAAATTTGAAAAGTTAACTATTTATGGTTTTCAGCATTTTGTTAATATTCACAAAAACAAATAATAATAATTTATGTATTTTTACAGTATAAAGTCTATTGAAACTCTTGAAATTGGCTGAAGTACAGTTCTGTTTACTGATATTAGAAGATTTCTGAATTTTGCCTACAACATGAAATGAGTTTTCCAGTCTAATGCATTTTTAATAGCACAGCAGCCCACCCATCTATGGCCCATCTCTTAATGCATAAAAGGAGATGCCCATCGTCATATGCCATTAAGTTAAGTGTTTATCAATGGAGTGAATGTAATTTCCCTAAAGCATTACTTATTTACCCTAACATAGTTAAAATCAGTTATTTATTTATAATCATTTTAGCCTGTGGAACTTGTTGATAAGAAAACTCACTCATACAAATAACATAAATCCAAAAAGTTACTTTAAGATACCATATTTCGAGATAAATTATCAAGTTGGATACATTTGTAAATTTAATACAGTCTGAAGTTTAAACTGTCAAAGTTTTCAGATGATAATTTCTTTTACTTGAATATTGTGGAGATTGCTTTTCAATCTTACAAGTTTAGCTTGAGCTTCCATCATTGAGGTAGCTTAATACATAGCATCCTTTGTATTTTAATAGTGATGTAGGATCATAAATATTTAAAATATAAAGGGAATGAAAAAGTACAATCCAGTTTTCCTCTTACAGTTGAATTGATCCAAATAAGAAAGTTGAGAAAATTATTGTAGAAAATTAACAAGTGTTTTCCCCATAAATGGCAGTACTTATTTCTTACATGAATGATCTATCTCTCGGAAGACTATGGAAGCCTACATAAAGAATATAATTTTTATGATAGGGCTCAGTGACTGCCTTTATCCAAGGTCAACTTTCCCTGAAAATTTGAAGACCTTAAATTCTGAACTTATAAATTTCAAGATTCATTTACTCCTGACAATATGCCACCTCTTAGTTCAAAGGAAAAAAAAAAAAAATACATATGCATTTAAGAGCTAAGGAGTAAAGCCCAAAAGAGTATTTAACTTTATATAGCTCTTTAAAATGAAAAATCTTTATGACTTGAGTGTAAGATAGTAAAAAAAAAATCATAAATTAATTTTTCTCCACCATGGATTTAGAGTTTTAAATGAAAGTTGAAAGTGGTCATAAAATGTTCTATTGGTTTCATACTTTCTAAAGAAAAATTATTGGTAATAAAGTATGAAACCAACTATGGACTTAGCTGAATGGGGAGGAAATAATATATGAACTTTAAGATAGTGTCTACAAGATAGCAATAAATCTTTTGAAAGAAATGTAATTCAGAAAATCAGACACTTTTCTTATTTTTATTAAAATTATAAATTGGTTAATGTGTTCACTGAATTGATAGATTGTCTACATTGTTTGGTATGTTTATGCTGATTAATTTCCACCTAAATATTATATTTGGAAAGATCCTACGTGCAGACCTGGGGAAGGAGTAGATTGATTGCAAGCAGTCTTATGAGAATATATGTGAAAAAAATTCAGTTTTTTCTACATGGAATTAATCATAACAATGTGAGTAATTTTATTGCTGTGAATTAAGTGCTTGGTAAAATTGGCCTAATGTATTATTTTGGCATTAATTCCAATCACAGAGTTTGTTTTTAAGTAAATTTAAGGAATGTAATCTTTTCTTTCCTCCCTCCTTCTTGTTATGTAGCTCTGTGATTCCCTTAGCCTAATACTTCTTCCTCAAAAAACAAAATCATGAGATGTCCATATAGCAAAAATTATCAGCCTCATAAATTTTGAGTCCAAATGCCCAAAATATTGAACATCTTTTGACTCCCAATTTTACTTCAAGAAAACTAGATTAAGAATAGAATTATGAAGGGAGCTAAATTTTGTTTCAAAGTTCTTTATTATTATTATTATTAAACTTGGAAATCGTCAACAATCAATAAAGAATTATATAAACAAATGGTTGTATATGCAGTAAATGGAATTCAGTGGCCTTGTAACCATTAAAAATATCACAGCAGCACACTAGCTTACATGGAAAAGTATCAATGATATTTTGAAACTGAGACTAATTAAAATTATTACATATAACAAAATGCCCTTCAATATGTGAATATTGAACAAACATGAAGGATGAACAAACATCAAGGCAATGGAATTCTGCTCATTAATGGACTATTGATTCTTAGAACAACAAAAATGGATGTTAAATATGCTTTGACAAATGAAAGATGTCAAAACTGAAAGGTTATGGATTGTATGAGTCCATTTATATGATGATGTGGAAAAGGCAAGGCAGGATACAAAGCAGGGAATAATGCTTGGATGGTGGTACAGTACTGTCTTGCATTTAACTCCCACACTAGATAACCCAGATATGGGATATTTTTTTTTCCCCCATGCATTCTCAGAATGTCTAGAGCCTCATCATTTCAAATGTTTCTCAATATTTAAGGTCCAGTTCAAGACCCCCTCCATGAAGAATTCTCTGAGATTCTCTAGCACACAAAGCATTGCCCTTCCTTTTTAAGTCTTTGTGAGATCTTCAATTATAGTTTCTCTTCTCTTCTCTTGAGGCTCAGTTGGTAAAAAATCTGCCTGCAATGCAGGAGACCCCAGTTGGATTCCTGGGTCAGGAAGAACCACTGGAGACTGGATAGGCTACCCACTCCAGTATTCTTGGGCTTCCCTTGTGGCTCAGCTGGTAAAGAACCCACCTGCAATGTGAGAGACCTGGGTTCAATCCCTGGGCTGGGAAAATCCCTTGGAGAAAGGAAAGGCTGCCCACTCTAGTATTCTGGCCTGGGGAATTCCATGGACTGTATAGGCCATGGGATTGCAAAGAGTCAGAAATGACTGAGCAACTTTCACTTTCACTTCTCTTCCTAGATACATTTAAAGGAATTTAAAGCATTAGATGTATATTATAGCTGATTATATTCCCAGAATACCTTGCATTTTTTCAGTATTTACTTGATGCTTTCTGAAGAATTGTTGGCTTATCAATTACTTTTGTATCTGAAAATTTAGGAAAAAAAGAGTCATACATTGAGATAAATGATACCATTGGAAACCCATACTCACTGGCAGGAAATAAAAACTTTTGTTGTCTTTAAAATGGAAATGATAAAGTATCTTAAATAAAATTATTATTAGTATATAAGGTGCAAATTGGCGTTAGTATAGATGAAGCCTTACAGGTTATACAAATATGATTTTCACTATGAGGTTTGTTTATAATTGTATAGGAAAGTATATGGAGAATTTTAGAAATTGAATGTAGAAATGTCTTTTGCTGTTGCCCTTCTTTGTCAAGTGCAGAAGTCCCTTCTTATTGTTTGAAAACAAACCTTTTAACATTTACTCATGGAGAGTGGTAATTTTATTTGTGGATTTATTTCAGAAATATGCTATTAATATATTGTCACAGGCCAGTTAAAAGACCAAAGTTGCTCTAAGGGTCAGAATAAATTCTTATATAAATTATTTAGAATATTGTCATTTTCTTATAAGAACTATATATTTTAATTGAATAATTTTAAAATTATAGTAAAGCATTTTAATATAGGAACAAATAGTAAGACCCAACCATATGATTTTATGGGCATTACTAATGTTAACATGTTATTGTATTCCATTCATATTTATATATCTCTATCTTTACCTACTCTATCAATATTTTACTACATAAAAATGTACTTAAGTGTATTTATATATACATAGAGAAAAATTATAGACATTAATGCAACTTGAATGTTTTGACATAATGTCAAACCTATTACAATTTAACAAACAAAATTATATATTATTCTTAAGCAAATTTGATTTCCTTTCAAAAATTCTACTTGGGCATTTCCAGTATTTTATTTGGTCATTAGTAATTTTTTCTCAATTCTTTTGTGGACTTTTTGGCCACACCTTTGTCATTTGATTGATTAGAGCATTTAATGGAATTTTTATTGACTGGTATGAGCTATATTTTGCACCAGCACCAGTGGTCATGAGTTTAAATTGACAAATAGCTCACACCTGCAATATGTCCTTCTTTGCCTGTGTAAGAATTTCTGTGGAATATAAACCCAGGACCAGAATCACTGGTTTAAAAATTTTATATAGATATAGATACATAAAATTTGATAAAGTGTACCAAATGCACTCATATTTCTAAGTGAGATTTCTCTCATGTAAGTGAGATTTCTCTGGTGTATATGTATGTGGGTAGAAGTAAAAATGTGTATGTAAGTGTGCAGCCATTATGAGTTTAACCTTAGTTTCTGATGACATTTGACCCTTTATTGTGTTGTGGATTATCAATAGTTAATATAGCATAAAAGAAACCTCAGGTAAAACCATCTGCTCTAAATGTAAGAATGCAGATGAATATTTTTACAAAATCTTTAGCCTCTTGCACATTATTTGCTTTTATGAGTTTTAATGAGTTAAAAATTTCCATTGTCTTTGTATTTATGAATTATTTTTTTATTATTTCTAATGTCTATTTTGTTTATTTCTCTTTTCATTTGATAACTTTATTTTGCCTTTGATGTCTTATTTAATATGTTTTATTAACAACTTGAGACATAGTTTAGATCATTTGTTTTCATAATTTCATGTTAAAGGCCATTATTTTACATTAAAGGCCATCATTTATTACATATATTTATAGGATTAAAAAGTTCAGACATACATTATTCCATGTTTATTAATTGCATGAATGGGCTTTTTGTTATATTAATTTTTTCTGTCAGAGAAATGTTAAATTATTCACTGTAATTATGTACAGGTTTACCCAGAAGAGTCTTGATTTATTACTGTTTTCACCAGTATAATTATAAATAATGATACTTTCATCCTCAAAATATCAATTTGGATTACAAATTATGTGTTCATTCTAACAAAATTATTTCTATTGGTCTATTCTGTTATGTTTAAGATTAGCTTTATATATTATGATGCTAATTATGAAAAATTATAATGAAAGTAAAACTAGCCAAATTTTTTTGAAAATTAAAATTATGTGTATTCTTCCATACGCTGTCCACATGTGAAATAAAGTAATACTCAAGCCATCCTGTGAGGGGGCATTAATCACATTATACAGGTAAAGAAAGTGAGGCACAAAGTATTAAATGTTTCCTTAATTTTCTTTAGTTTAACAAAACTGAAAATAAGCATGATTTATTATTTAATTATGTATCTTATAATTATTATGCAGTTAATGGTATCTCAATCTGACAGGTTTTTGCTTTATAAAGGATTAGGATCAATCATTTAAATGAATATTTTAAAATGTGTTTAGTTTTGTTCAGAAAACGACAGAATAGGAAGCTCCAAGCCCTTGTTCCCCCAGGGAGACATCAAGCACATTAAAAATGGGCTAAATTAACCTTAGAGGAGCTCTGGTTAGAAAGCCTACCTCAACCAACTGGACACCCATTCAAGAAAAAAGCCACAGCATTCAGGTTTGAGATCTTGTGATGTCCCCACTTGCTTGCCCCACCTGCTCAGCAGCTCACCCGGTCTTGGTCTGTGGAAGGCTGCAGCCCTATTCCCAGTTCTCTCCGCTGAAGTGGAGGGAGCAGAGAAGACGTGTTTAAAATATTCTAACCTGACTGGGGGCGGTCTGAAGGACTAGTCTCTGCTTCACCTAACTTAGGTATCAGCAGGAAAAGCAGCGGGTGCCTCTTGGGAAAGCTGCAGGGCGACCACGTGGAGCAGAGAGGCAAGTGAGGCAGACAGTAGAGCATCCAAGGCCCAGGGGAGGGTGAGGCTCTTGACCTTTAAGACGTTTAAAGGCAGCCCTGTGGAAGGAAGGGAGAATCAAAAAAGCCACCCTCAGACCCAGGCAAGACACATGCTCAGGAAAGCCCTGAGAAAACCTTATTATTAACTATTACTATAATCACCATGAACGTATCAGTCGCTCGGTTGTGTCCGACTCTTTGAGACCCCATGGACTGTAGCCTGCTCGGCTCCTCTGTCCATGGGATTCTCCAGGCAAGAATACTGGAGTGTGTTACCATGCCCTTTTCCAGGGGATCTTCCCGACCCAGAGTTTGGACCCGGTTCCCCCACATTGCAGGCAGATTCTTTACCATCTGAGCCACTAACAATACCATATATAATCAGCATGTAATCACCATATACTCACCATGCTGCACATTAAATCCTCAGAACTCATTCATTTTATAGCTACAAGTTTTGACTCTGACCAGCATCTCCCTCTCCTCTCCCATGCCCCCTCTCCAGTTTCTGGCAACCACTATTCTACTCTAATTCTATGAGTTTTGGTCTTTCTCATTCTAAATGTAAGTGCATTATATGTTATTTGTCTTTCTCTGACTGACTTATTCCACTTAGCATAATGCTCTCAAGTTCAAACCACATTGTTATAAATGGCAGGATCTCCTTCTTGCTCATGGCTGAGTTTTACTCCACTCTATGTACACACCACAACTTCTTTATCTATTTGTCCATCAGCAGACCCTCAGGTTGCTTCCATTGTTGTAGCCACCCATTCTGGGAAACAAACTCACTCAGAAGGACAATGCAGGGAGTGGAGTGCAGTTTATTACACCGGCGGGCCCAAGGCAGAGTCTCCTCTTAGCCAAGGACCCTGACCAGTTTCTGTGAAAACCTTATATACCCTAAGTGTACATGCTCTAACCCACCTCCCCAAATTCTCTGAAACTAGTCTGAACAAAGGAAAAGAAAGATATAATCAAAGTTAACCCGTGATTCTTATGCCTTAAACCCATGATTCGTACGCCTTAAGCCTAAGTAGTTCACGGTGGACAATTATCAATAGGCCTGTGGTCATACCCCAATAAGCATAATAGAATGTATGATTCTATTCAGTTACACAGATAATTAGGTATTCTTTTAGGCAACAGAGAGTCTAGGTACAAGCCCTGGGGCTCTTCCATCCTGGGGGTCTTGTTTCCCAGTTGGTATGTCATTTTCATAGATACTGGACATATAGCTCAAAGTCCACGGTCTGGCCAAGATGGAGTCCTGCTTTCAAGATGGAGCCCGTTCTGTCTGTTTCCTCCTTCACCATAACTTGGCTGTTGTGAATAACGCTACAGTGAACATGGGATACAGATACCTCTTTGAGATCCTGTTTTTGTTCCCTTTGGTTTTGTACTCAGAAGTGCAATAGCTGGACCACATGGTAGCTCTATTTTTAATTTTTTTGAGGAATCTTCATACAGTTTCCATAGTGGTTGCACCAACTTACATTCCCTCTAACAGTGCACAAAGGCTTCATTTTTCTCCACATCTTCAGTAACACTTGTTATCTCTTTTATACTTGATGTGAGCCATTCTAAGTGGTGTGAGGTGGTGTCTCTTTGTGTTGCTGATTTGCATTTCTCTGATGATTAGACTGGCTTCCCTAGTAGCTCAGCTGGTAAAGAATCTGCCCACAATGTGGGAGACCTGGGTTCGATCCCTGGGTTGGGAAGATCCCCTGGAGAAGAGAAAGGCTACCCACTCCAGTATTCTGGCCTGGAGAATTCCATGGGCAGTCCATGGGGTCGCAGAGTCAGACACAACTGAATGACTTTCACTTTCACTTGAGCCTCTTTTCATGTATATGCTGGCCGTTTACATGTCTTCTTTGCAAAAGTGTCTGTTCGATCCCCAGTTCATTTTTAAATTGAGTTATTTGTTTTGTTGTTGAATTATATGGCCACTTTATATATTTTGTATATTAACCCCTTATCAGACTATGATTTGCAAATATTTTCACCCATTCCACAGTTGCTTTTCATTTTATTGATTGTTTCTTCTGCCTTGCAGAAGTTTTCCAGTTTGATGTCAGATTCAATGAGCTCATGCATTACATAACATGAAAAAGAGGAAACTGTATAATCCAAAATCAAGTTGAAAATTAAACATATCTTTAAAGTTTTTTCACTGTTGTTTTTTTTCAGACCATATGTTTCTTCATTATACATCATTATCTCTTGCAGACTCAAAAATACTCAATTTACCATTTTCAATTGTTTTTTTTCTTTACAAAACTATACCTTTCATATAAATACCTTACAAAATACTTTTTAAAAAAATCTCAACAGAAAGAATGATTGCTTTAGTTTGATTACTCATGTTTAATCACAAACATTCTGTAGATTCAATGCATGCAAGAAGATTAGGCATTTCAAGTTTTTAATTAACGTGATATATAATATATTCTTATGTAATTTAATAGAACTTATATTTACTTCTTATTTTGAGGTTACCTGGAACATATATATGCATAATAGTGAATAACAACTTACTGAACTATTCCACATAAAACACTATGAGATACAAGAAAATATTTGCTACAGTGTTCCTGATCTCCTGTAGGGCGCTAGAAAGTATGTCCAACAGTACTAAAATTCTTGAAGACAAAGCAAACAAAATTACTTATAAAGTTTGCCAATACATACATTCTCTTTCATGGACTGCCACCTTAGGGAGACATTGTTTGCTTTTCCATGAAAATTGTAGCAATTATAAATTGTTAAATATAGTAATTAATATTTATTTACTAAGGTGGTAAGTAAATTAATATTTACTTAATCTTTTCTATCTTTTAAACACTAGCTTTGGGCACTTTTGTACCAGTTCATACTCTTCTTGAATCCATTCTTGAATCCATTCTTTTCTAAGTATTCAGGCACTAAATGCTTAAATAAATTACCTACAGTCTTTCAACTCTTTGAATAGAGCTCTGATTCCATGGTCCTAACTTTTTTCTTTTCACTGTACAGTTACAATTTGGGACTTGGATAAGGACATTAAAATGCACAAAATACTAGCAGGAAACAAAATCAGGGGAAATACACACATGAACACACACTCAAGCACATATTGAATCTGAAATAGTTTGTTATAAAACTATAAAATAACACTACAAAAATAACACTAAAGAAAGAAAGAATTAAAGAACCGTATGGTCACCAAAAACTTCTGTTTATGAATGTCCTGTCCATCTATTAGCTGTGAAAATACAGAATTCCTCAAGTTCAGCAATACAATTTGTTGGTAATCTAAAGAAACTGCCTTTCCAGATTGCTCTTTCAGACACCTTCTTATCGTTGTAAGATTTGTAACATAGGCAGAGACTAACATTCTATTTGCTTTGAAAAGTAAAATATTTCAATTCAGCCATTCACATAACTCTGGCTTCAGCTTCAACCTAAGTCATCTCAGTGGGAATTGGCAGACAAAACAATGTTCATATTTTCAGTTGTCCTATTGTGTCTCTTTTCTCATTCTTGTAGAATTCATCCATCTCATTGTATTGAAATGGGTTTGACTTCCATAATGCATGCATGGATTAACATAATTTTCAGTGGTAATATTGTTGAGTTTTAACAGAGTTAAAAAAAGAAGAAAATAAGCAAATGATATTTACTCATATTCAGATATTGAAGAATAGCAGGGTTCTAATATTGAGGACTGAAAAAAGACCAATGATTTTAATAGAAGGAGACACAAAATCTCACCTCTCCTTTCTGTTTTGCTGCAGAAACCCAGTCCACTTCACTGAATGACAGTGGCAGTTGCTGTGATATCAGCAATTTCTTACTGTGGAGTTCAAAGATCTAAATGATTATGTTAAAGACAATTGCATGTAATCATTTCAAGTATTCTCTTTTAAAGATTTGGGAATAATTGATTTACATTTCAAGAAATATGTAGCTAATATGGAATGCACCTTTTATACTAAAAGTGCACTTTTATGAATATATCAAAATATTCCAAAGAACATATCAAATGTTTTTTTCATTCAGTTTCAGTTTTGGTTCAGTCGCTCAGTTGTGTCAGACTCTTTGTAACCCCATGGACTGCAGCACACCATGCCTCCCTGTCCATCACCAACTCCCAGAGCTTACTTACTCAAACTCATGTCCATTGAGTCGGTGATGCCATCCAACCACCTCGTCCTCTGTCGTCCCCTTCTCCTCCTGCCTTCAATCTTTTCCAGCATCAGGGTCTTTTCCCATGACTCAGTTCTTCCATCAGGTGGCCAAAGTATTGGAGTTTCAGCTTCAACATCAGTCCTTCCAATGAACACCCGGGACTGATCTCCTTTAGGATGGACTGGCTGGATCTCCTTGCAGTCCAAGGGACTCTCAAGAGTCTTCTCCAACACCACAGTTCAGAAGCATCAATTCTTCAGTGCTCAGCTTTCTTCACAGGCCAACTCTCATGTCCATAACTGACTACTGGAAAAACCATAGCCTTGACTAGACAGACCTTTGTTGGCAAAGTAATGTCTCTGCTTTTTAATATGCTGTCTAGGTTGGTCATAACTTTCCTTCCAAGGAGTAAGCATCTTTTAATTTCATGGCTGTAGTCACCATCTGCAGTGATTTTGTACTTCTGCTAATAATTATTTAAGATGCTTTTCAATAGCAGCTGCTATTTACCCAAAGATAACCCTGTCAAGCATATGACTGCTGCAAAATCTACTCTAAGCACATTCTTTCTTCTAAAAATGGAAAATTGAACATAAATACTAATGTCAATAAACCCTTTAAGGAAATTTAAACAGTAAAATTAAACATTACATTAATACACAGAAAGGTTGGTGGAGATAGATTTATGTGCAGAATGTAGACAAAAACATCACATTAGAGCAATTAGACTTAAGAGGAATTAGACATTAGACATTAGAGGATTAGAGGAAATATAGGAGCCTTAATGAATTTATTGCACTTCTATGTGTCCAAAAAATTCTTCATGATATATGAACATGCTCAAAATAGACAATTACATGATAAGTTATTATGTATTTATTGCCTTTAATCATATGTAAATTCATGAAAAAAAAAGATTGATGTCAAACTCAGTCTATTTCTACCATCGGTATTCATATATACATGAACCATTTAATAAAAAGTTACATGTAGACAGATATATTATTAAGAGACATTTTCAGTATAACTTTCATGCCTTTTTAGAAATTTGAAGTACATTTTTATTGTTTAGATCAGGTCTGTACTAAAGTAATTGAAGTCTTAACTCAATCTTGAAGAAATCTTTTAAAACATATAGACTTATGGCCTAAAGAATTAAAAATAGAGTTCAATATGCATATGTGATTTTATGGATAAAAATTATTACATGATGATTAACAGAAGGCTTTCCAGTTTAAAATTTAAAATAAAATTAGGGTATATGAATTAAGAAGAAAAGCTGACACAGTCAAAATTTTGACTGTCAAAGATGAGTTTATTTATGTATTTTTTTCTTCATAGATATGTGTGAGTTATCAAATTGCTTTGGTATTTAGATTCCAGTGGGTGTATTTCAAAGAGTAAAGTATATTTTTATTTAAATATAGATATTTAATACAATATAATGGAGATTATATTTGTTGTTTATTCTAAGACTATTAAGAAGCCTATTGTATAAAAATGTAGATATCATCATAATACATGTGATTGTTCATCAAGGACAAGAACTGTTGTCTTTTCACCTGTCTAGCACAAGCAAACTGTTAAGTACAAAGACATCAAAATATGCCATGATTGATTAAATTAATATTAGTAATTAAATAACTAAATTAACCAGTTAGATTTTGTTATCTCACCATGTTTGTGAATTTCCACTTGAAATAATATCCTTGCCTTTAGGATAGCTTATTAATAAATATGCTGACATATGCTAATATATAATATTATAATAATATATATTATGCCAACATAATTTGTGAATTAAACCCAGAAAAATAGAAACAGGCATAATTTCTACAAAAGGCTATGTGATACCATTGAGAAACATTTGAAATGTATGAAACTATAGAGAGGATATATAAAATAAGTTTTAAAATAAAGTAATATACAAAATAACAACATCACGATGTGCTCCTCAGTTTTTTTCAATACTATTTGAAGCAGTTATCTCAATTCTTGTGAATAATATGCTTAGATACCTCTTTCTCATTTTAAGTATCCACTTGAACTTCCCTCCTTGAAACCTCTTGTATATATTCTAGACTCATACAAAAGTAGTTGATGTCTGCATATTGTTATTGGTAGAATATGGAATTTTTTTAATATCCCAGATATTTTACAATTATACCTAAAGGGACAGTCTGCTTGCATTCATATATTTCAAAGAATTTGATATAATTCCACACTTACATACTAAAACTTAGTCTTGTATTTAATGGATGCTGTATTTATGCCATATAATTTGGAAAAATTTCAGATATTATTCATTTTTTGCTATTCATGCCGTAGATTACTTCAACCTCCTATTTTCTAGAAGTACAAATAAGGCTAAGTTAATTTTATTCTCTCAGAAAATGCATCATCTTTTTATAAAATTAATTTTAATTATAAATTAAATTACTTCAATTTTGCTAGACTACATTATTCCCTATTCACCTTCATGGAAAAAGTAATTTGAATACTTTTATATAATAAATGTTTATATAGATCATGTAACAGATAAAACATGGATGATGAAACATTTCAAGATGAATAGAAACCACAGAAATCATATATTTTCAGAGAAAATGACAAATGCAGTGAACTCAAATTAAAATCGAAGAAAACAGTAGTATTAAATTTGCAGTAATTTAAAGAAACACAAGTTTAAAAATGTCAGATTCTTGGTATATTAGTACCCATTTTATTTTACTGCTTCAGAGAAAATTAACTGCTCTGAATGAACACATAGAACAACCAAGGGCACACAATATGTTGCTTTGTACACTAGCAATTTTATTCTTAATTTTCCAAAATAGCCCTCCCATCGATACTTTGATTGTCCTAGAGAATATTAAGCTATGGGTTCATCCAGTGCTCTTCAAAAGAAAAAAATATATGAAACAAAAAACAAACAAACATCAGAGAAATTGCACTATCGAATTAGAAGAACAAGGGTTGTTTATTCATTTCACTCTCCTATTCTAGAGGAGACAAGTGGTTTGTTTCTGTCCCCAGAGAAGGCTCTTGGTATGAGATTTGAAATGTCAAGTATAATTAAGACAAAGTCTTCTTTTTAGCCCCACAAAAGAACTGCATCTTTCAAAATAACTGTCTCTTGAAGTTAAAGAACACAAACAATCCATCTTAGTTGAAACAGCTCACTGTGCTAGATCAGTTGTCAGCTTCAGCGTGGCTTCAGGTTGGTGTGACATCCAGTCTCCCATCACTGCCCAGCGTGGCTGTTCCAACCCGTGATACAATCACAGCACATTTATGAAGTTCTGACTACCCAATCCAAGAGAACCCGGGTGCCAGCTGCCATAAGATGCAAACGATATGAGTCTGTTTGTGACAGAATCAACTCAAATTAAAATAGCACATTCAGGAGTAGTTGCGATGAAATATGTAAGAAAAAAAAGGAAGACTTAAACACAGTTAAGCATTTCACTGAAATTTATGACTTCCCTGTCATGACACATGCTATATTTTAGATGTGTGAGAGTTCATTTCTTCAGAGAACAGCCATGCAGCACTTTTATATAGAAAACATACAATTCTTTGTGATCTCATGGGTGGCTTCTCCTAACAGCATGTATATTAACGTAACACAAAAATATATGTAAGCCTTATTGTAGGAGATTTTTTTCAAGGCATACACTTATACTCAGTGCCTGACAGGGTGCAAATATGTTATCAGAAAAGTTTTTAAAATTTTATTAAAATTTCCTCTGCAGCTTTTTTTTTTTTTCAGATAGGAAACAAACCAAGAGTTTTTATGAATAAATAAATTTTCATTATTTTTTCTTGTGAACAGGTAAGGAGAAACTCCAGCATGCTCTTGGATTCAGGAATAACTGTCTCCAGGCAAATACACCACCAACAGATTGTATAATCTCAGCACATGGTAAGCAACTTCATCATCATAATTATGACTATTAGGTACTGTGGTATTTATGATTAAAGCCAGGTTTCATTCAATGTAATTCCTATCTACTTTTGTCAAATGGCTTTTCTTGAAGGTAATTTTGAAACTTGGAAGGACATTTTGTTGACGACAGGTATACAAGTGGCCTTATTTCAGCTTCGTCTGTGGTTTTGAGAACTCTCTGAGCCTTTTCTCATACTCGTGATTCCGCTCTACATGGCATTCTCTCATTTTCTCTTCCTGGGCGGACTTATCTCTTCTTAAAGACTGAAGTCAATTGTGACCTCATTAGGTAGAGTATTCCCTAATACTTTAAGACACTGAATAGCACCCTTTTCTTTGTTTTTAAGACATACTGCTGTTGTATTTGTTCTAGTCCTTATTCCATTGATTATGTAAGTTAAATATGTACCTATACTCTGAGATAATTGTCAGGTTTTCTAGGACAGAGGATATATCTTATTAATCTTTAAATCGCTAGTTCCTAATAATAAGTAATAATTGATCAAACATCTGACATGAATTTAATTGAATTTAAGTACCATGCTCACTATTATAGTAAGTCCGTATTAGCATAAATATAAAAATTGAAGAAGATCATACATATTGCCTTTATGACCTGGTTAATAGGTCCTCAAAACTCGTGTCCACGACTCATGGGGAAACAATGCGAGCAGGACAGATTAGGTGATAGGGGCAGAAATAATGCCAAGAATATTAATGATTTGGGAGAACTATATTTTATGAAAAACTCAATATATTCTAAATCTGAGCCTCTTCTTGAAAGAGCAATGTATAGAAAGATTTCTTCTTACAACTCCCCAAAATTCATCAGGCTTCTTGTAATAATTTTGAGCTTCTTAGACAATTTGAAGGCATGCAAATAATCCCCAAAAGCACTGAAGAGAAAAAGGGACTTCTCCATTTTTTTTTAACAGAAAATTTGAGTCTCAAGGAGTCTCACCTCCCCTCCTTACCCATCACTCATCTTCTCAAGTCTGTATCTATAGACATAGTGTTAAATCACTTCAGAACCATAAGGGATAGTACACATTCTAACTGACTCATCTGTTAGTCATTAATTGGGCCATATATATTCCAAAGACTATGTCATTCATTATGTTTTGCCTTATTCCATCTTCATAATAATCTTAGAAAATGTATTTGCAGATGGTAAAATTGAGGCTTATAGGATTTTCTGAAGTCTATGTAACTTGAAAGCTTACCTTCTAAAAGCTCTTCTGTTCTCCTTTCTTAAAGGAAAGCTCTCATTGGCTATCCCACATTAACGATGGCTGTGCTCAAACTGTGTTTTTGCCAGGGTATAAAAAATTTTCCATCTGCTTTCAAAATATATTTATAAGTATAGATTATTTAAAAAGTGGCCACATTTTCCAATGGAAAATATATTGACCTATAATGTAAGGAGGGGGAAACTCAGCTAAAACGAATGTCAGAATATTTCAAAATTAAGGTAACTAATATGCATTAACATATGCCCAGCGAAAGTACTCACCTGATCAGGTATGTATGTTTCCCTTGACCTTGCCTGTGACCATAATTCCATATGACAAGGACCCTGTGAGGAGTCTGGCTCAGGGTCAGTCTCTATGTGTAACTTTTCCAACCTGACCGTTGGCTATGACCGAAGCTTTAGCTGACAGGCCTCATGGAGTCAAGGGCCTTTCCCACACCAGACGCCCGGCACAGCCAGTGTGCTACAGTCTCTGGAGGGTCCAGACCCTCCCAATAGGGGACGCTCTCACACGCATTTACATTCCCAGCCTTGATGCCTTCATGCCTGGTCTCTTTCTCTGAGATCTGGGGCAGAGGTCTTCATCTTTACACTCTGCAGACTCCTGTCTATGGGGAGGAGGAGAAACCCTTACAGAAAGTGTTTGTAACTTTCCCCCACTCTGACCCTATACCCCCCGCTTCTCCACTCTCAGCCCTACCTTCTCCTACACTCCTCCATCTCAGGGTTGTTCAGCTGCAGAACCTTTGGTTCGGGGCTCGCTCAGCAGTGAAATGACCGCCGACACCTGCGCTTCTGCCTGACCCTCCGGTGCGAGCCCTCGCAAGGGAACTGGCTCCCTGTTAGCCTCCTGTTGCTCCTGCTGCAGTCAGGGACTAAAGCTTTAACTCATCCATCGCTGGCATGTTGCTTTAACGGGCCCCTCTGGTGTCTGACAGCCCAGCTCCCACTTTCCTGGCTCAGCTGAACTCCCAACACCACACACTAAAGAGTTCGAGTTTGTTTTCTGATGTTTGACTGCTGACAGCTTTTCAGCATCACTCCTTTCCCTTTTCTGCCTCACATCTGCTCAAGCTGATGAGAAACCCAGATGGCTGCTCACTCAGTGGCAGTGAGAGCTTCAGAGTGCTGAGAGCTTACTCTGTGACAGCCTTCATCCCCATCCCAACCTGACCACAGTTCAAGTCCTTTCCTTGCTTTTTCAAGCCATTTTAGGACTGTCAGAAAAGCTGCATGCTCCAGAAAGTTTCATTTTATAAATGATACCTTTTTTTATAGTCCTTTATGTGTGTGTGATTATCAGTCTTATTAAACCAAATTTTGGGTGGGAGTGTATCCTCTTTTTCAAGAGTGGCTACAATAGACTGTACAAGGAAGAACAAGTGATGAAATGGGTTAATGTAACTAGGATCAGTCTAGAGATTCAGGACCTTCTTCCCAGAGAAGGTTGTGCCGTAGGTTAGACATGAAGAGGAGTGGGATTACCTCGGTGATGAAGCCAGAGTATTCTTGGTGGAGTAAGTACATTTGAAAAAACACAAAGAGAAGAGAGTTCAGTATCCAGAGACATTTGAAGCATACTATAAAAGTGAGACCACAGTGCAGTGGTCAAGAATCCACCTGCCAATGTAGGAGACACAAGAGACAAAGGTTCAGTCCCTGGGTCAGGAAGATACCATGGAGAAGGACATGGCAACCCACTCCAGTATTCTTGCCTGGGAAATCCCACGGGCAGAGGAGACTGGCAGGCTACAGTCCGTGGGGTTGCAGAGAGGCAGACATGACTGGGCATACACATATGCATGAGTATAAACGAAAGACAAAGGAAATTGTTGAATTTTAAGTGTATGACTTTGTTGAGGATAAAAAGACAAAACCCAGAATCCTGGCTTGGATTACTTGCTAATAACTTGGTTCATGTACACAAGATATGACATATCAATAATTTGGATTGTTTGATGTAAAATAATTGTGGAGCATAGAGTCAGTGAGTCTAATATAGAACTGAGTGAATCTGACACTCTGGGGAGATAGCTGGGCTAAAGATGCAAAGGTGTGTGAAATATAAGTTGTAATTTAAGTTGTAAGAAGGAAAGGCTATTCAGAGAGTGAAAATACAGGGGTCTGAGAAAAAAAGATATAAAGAACAATAACAATAAACACACTGAAGTGTCGGCATAGTTAGAAGAGCCTATGAGATTTGAGTTCAGGTGAGCTAAGAGACGTTGCTATGAACGGAATTCATGTGTTGAAGCCCCTACCTGCTATATTACATGTTTGGAAGCAGGGACTTCATGAAGGTCATTAAGGTTAGATGAAGTCCTAAGGGCAAAATTCTAATCATATGGGACTGGTAACCTTATAAGAAGACAAAGCCCATATATACACTATTGATATTATGCATAAACTAGATAACTGAGGAGAACCTCCTGTACAGCACAGGGAATTCAACTCAGTGACCTGTGTGCCTGCTAAGTCGCTTCAGTTGTGTCTGACTCTTTGTGGCTGCGTGGACTGTAGTGCACCAGGCTCCTCTGTCCATGGAATTCTCCAGGCAAGAATAGTGGAGTGGGTTGCCATGCCTTGCTCCAGGGACCCAAAGACCTATGGTGGCCTAAATGGGAAGGAACTTTAAAAAAAAGGGGGGAGGGGGAGGTATGCATATATGTATAACTGATTCACTTTGCTGTACAGTAGAAACTAACTCAACTTTGTAAAGCAACTATATTCCAATAAAAATTCATTTAAATAAATACATTTATTATTGGAAAAAAAGAAGACAAGGCACTAGAGTGCTCTCTGCACAGGCCCCAGGGAAAGGCTGTGCTAGGATTCAGCTGGAAAGCAGGCATGTGTTAGCCAGAGAGACACCATCAGAAACCAAGCTCCTGGCACCTCTATCCCCACCTTCCTGCTTCCAGAACTGAGAGAGACCAAAAAAAAAAAAAAAAATGTCTATTGCTTAAGCCACCAAAACCTGTGATGTCTTATAATGATGGCCCAAGCAGGCTAATTCAGATGTGCTTAGTCTTTAAGAAGAGGCAGGGAGGAACTTGACAAGAAGAACACATACCATGGAAATGTCATGTCAACAAGGAACCAAAATATCGATTTACTTCAGAAAGAAGTATTTCTGTTTACCCTGTAACCTAGGTTGAAGCAGTTATAGGACTTGAGTTGGAAGTGGCAGTCAGATTAGAATGGAAAAAAGAGTGAAGGCAATGTTTATTATGACAGAAAGGAGGATGCACTGGGCTTCCCTGGTGGCTCAGATGGTAAAGTGTCTGCCTGCAATGCGGGAGACCCTGACCTGGGTCAGGAAGATCCCCTAGAGGTGGAAATGGCAACCCACTCCAATACTCTTGCCAGAAAATTCCATGGATGGAGAAGCGTGGTGGGCTATATTCCATGGGGTTGCAAAGAATATGGTTAGAAAGAAAGCTTGAAGTCACAGGAAAGAAAGTTGATGGAAGGCTTTTCTGCTGACTGTGATTGACTGGAGCAGGTTTATGTGCTAATGACAATGAACCCTTATGGCAGAAAGTGAAGAAGAACTAAAGAGCCTCTTGATGAAGGTGAAAGAGGAGAGTGAAAAAGTTGGCTTAAAGCTCAACGTTCAGAAAACTAAGATCATGGCATCTGGTCCCATCACTTCATGGGAAATAGATGGGGAAACAGTGTCAGACTTTATTTTTGGGGGCTCCAGAATCACTTCTGATGGTGACTGCAGCCATGAAATTAAAAGACGCTTACTCCTTGGAAGGAAGGTTATGGCCAACCTAGATAGCATATTTAAAAGCAGAGACATTACTTTGCCAACAAAAGTCCATCTAGTCAAGGCTATGGTTTTTCCAGTGATCATGTATGGATGTGAGAGTTGGACAGTGAAGAAAGCTGAGCACTGAAGAATTGATGCTTTTGAACTGTGGTGTTGGAGAAGACTCTTGAGAGTCCCTTGGACTGCAAGGAAATCCAATCAATCCATCCTAAAAGAGATCAATCCTGGGTGTTCATTGGAAGGTCTGATGTTGAAGCTGAAACTCCAATACTTTGGCCACCTCATGCGAAGGGTTGACTCATTGGAAAAGACCCTAATGCTGGGTAGGATTGGGGGCGGGAGGAGAAGGGGACGACAGAGGATGAGATGGTTGGATGGCATCACCGACTCGATGGACATGGGTTTGGGTAGACTCTGGGTGTTGGTGATGGACAGAGAGGCCTGGCGTGCTGCAATTCATGGGGTCGCAAAGAGTCGGACACGACTGAGCGACTGAACTGAACTGAACTGAGAATGAGCCCTACAGAAAGGAAAATGCTGACAATATATTTCAGAGAATGCCTCATCAACAAAAGTGTGAGAGAATTGATTCTTAGGTAGGTGATAAGGAGTCCAGGGCCCTCAAGGAGGAAGAGGTCCAGGGCTCTCACAGAGGAGAAAAGGGTGAATGGATTATATAACAACAATGTATCTTTCTTGAGGACATGTTTCTTCTTCTTAACAAGAACCTTCTGACTAATCTTATTTTCTTGAGACATATGTTGCAGGAGTGGGTCTGGTAAGACCTTTCTATTGTTAGTTCTAATCTTGTTAATTTAAGATGTATGTGTGGGAATGGGTCTGGTAAAATATGTAAGGCCTGGGTAAGACTAGCAAGGGGGGCACTCTCCATCTGATGTCTATGTCGGAAGCTTTCTCTGTCCCTTTTTATACTTTAATAAAGCTCTGCTATGCAAAAGCTCTTGAGAGAACAAGCCTGGACCCTGGTCCAAAAACTAAATCTTCTTCAGAGAGCATGAATCTGAAATTATTCACCATAAGCTATCAAGAGGCTCCAGTGAAGAATCATTTGCATTGGTTTTATATGGGTCTGGAGATGGACCCACCTTCAGCTCCCGTGATGTGAATCCTGAGAGTATGGATTCTCAAGTGAGATATAAGTGATGTGTAGAGGTCATCTGAAAACTGAGCCCCATTTTTAGCTTTCTTCTGCTTTGTACCTGAAAGTATATACAAAGCTTTCAATTCATTTCTGTTCAGTCACTCAGTCATGTCCGACTCTTTGGGACCCCACGGGCTACAGCACGCCAGGCTTCCCTGTCCATCACCAACTCCTGGAGCTTGCTCAAACTCATGTCCATCGAGTCGGTGGACAAAGTAGTCAATGGAGCCACTTAAATGTCATCATTTTTTCCCATAACTTAAAACTGTTCCAGATAAGAAAAGATATAAATGCAAGTTTTATATCTAAGAAGAAGATTGTCTATTATTGAGCACATTGGAAATAGATGAATCTCAGAGCCTTCAGGTCAAATATTGGGTTGGCCAAAATGTTCGTTTGGTTTTAAGTAAAAATAAAGACATATTTTTGATATTCACCAAGAACTTTGTTGAACAATGAATTCCCTAGTTGAATGAACTTTCTTGCTCAACCAAATAGCTGTTATTTTATTATAGATTACCTCCAAATTTGTTACCTAATGCTACAACCATCATTTATTTTGTACAAAATCTACAAATTGGACAAAGCATGGTAGGGACAACTACTCCTTCCCCAACTGACACTGGATTGGCTCAACTATAAATTGGAAAGTCTATGTTTAAGAAAAATTGTTCACATGACTGACAAGTTGATGTTGATGAAGCCGACAGCTCAGGGGAGAGAGTGGGGCCAGGTCCTTGGATGCCCTCCACACTCAGCTTGGGTAATCTGCATGGTCAGCTGGAGCTCCCTTGGAAGTGGTGCCTAGGATTCAGACTAACCTTCACAAATGACCGAATTGTAATCTGCCAGTTTATTAAGGGCTTCCCTGGTGTCTCAGCTGGTAAAGAATCTGCCTGCAATGAAGAAGATACCAGTTCAGTCTCTGGGTAGGGAAGACCACCAGGAGAGGGAATAGGCTACCACTCCAGTGTTCTTGGGCTTTCCTGGTGTCTCAGATGGTAAAGAATCTGCCTGCAGTGCAGAAGACCTGGGTTCGGTCCCTGGGTTGGGAAGATCCCCTGGAGAAGGGAATGGCTACCTACTCCAGTATTCTTGCCCACAGGATTCCATGGACAGAGGAACCTGGCAGGCTACAGTCCTTGGGGTAGCAAAGAGCCTGATACAACTGAGTGACTTTCACTTATTGACTGTTTGGAGCTTTCCATGTGTTGCTAGTGGTAAAGAACACACCTGCCAGTGCAGGAGATATGAAAGACCCGGGTTCAATCCCTGGGTCAGGAAGACCCCCTGGAGAAGGAAATGACAACCCACTACAGTATTCTTGCCTGGAGATCCCATGGACAGAGGAGCCTGGTGGGGTACGGTCTATAAGGTCACAAAGATCATGACTTAGTAACTGAACAACAACAGTGCCTTGACCCCAAATTAGGTAAAAGATCCACCCTATTATGCACCCTATAGCATTCTAACCGATCACCTAATGCCACTCTTCCAGTAGGAATTTTCTCTGTTTTGAGGCAATAAAAATTGGAAGGGGCCAGCTCTCCCTTGAGCTGGCCTGTTATTCTAGCAGCATTTCCCACTCTAATAAACTTTATTCTCCTCTCTTTCTGCCTCATGTCTGGAAATTCTCTTCCAAGCTGCTCATAGGCCACGACAAAAAGCTAATCAACTATTAAAAAGTTTAACTGGAAAACTACATAATGTCAGATTTTTTAGAATGTGCTGCACGCTATCATACAGATGAAATTAATTTACACTGTGGGTGATGAAAGAGAATTTTCCCTTTACTCTTCTAGGTCTGGGCTGAGACAGCTCTGCCCTCCTTGTAATAAAAGATTAAGAGGAGAAAAAGAAACAGGGGAAGTTTAATAACATGTACACCTCCTGTGTACATGGGAGAGACCAGGATAATAGTTCCTCAAAATGGCCCAAGACACCACCTTCAATGCTGTGTCCAATTAAACAAAAGAAGGTGTTGGGGGATGGGTGAGTCTGCTGTGGAGCCTGCCTGGATGATCACAGTCAACAAAGGTAGGGTTGTTGTGCAAATTCAGGTCATTGTCTTATCCACTGATAAGAGTTTCTAGAGATCAGGTCATCCTTCCCTTCCTGGTAACAAAGAGGGAGGGACCTTTTCAAATGGAGAGTTCCCATACAAATGCAAATGAGTCTTTCTAAAGGGTAACTTCTACTTAAGTTTCAGAGTTTTTCCTGTGTCTGCTGCTTCTTAAAAGTAATCAGCCAGCAATCACCGTTGTGATTACAGGATTGATTTTGAGGTGGCAAATTCTGCCCTCCTTCAGAATATGCACACTATTTCTTCAGTTGCTTTGGTTCAGTTCAGTTCAGTCGCTCAGTCATGCCCCACTCTTTGTGACCCACTCTTTGCAACTGCAGCACACCTAGCTTCCCTGTCCATCACCAACTCTGGAGCTTGTTCAAACTCATATCCATCAAGTCAGTGATGCCATCCAACCATCTCATCCTCTGTTTTCCCCTTCTCCTCCTGCCTTCAATCTTTCCCAGCATCTGGGTCTTTTGCAATAAGTCAGTTCTTCCCATTGGGTAGTCAAATTATTGGAGCTTCAGCTTCAGCATCAGTCCTTCCAATGAATATCCAGGACTGATTTCCTTTAGGATTGACTGGTTTGATCTCCTTGCAGTCCAAGGGACTCTCAAGAGCCTTCTCCAACACCACAGTTAGTCCAGCTCTCACATCCATACATGACTACTGGAAAAAATATAGCTTTGACTATAGGGACCTTTGTAGGCCAAGCAATGTCTCTGCTTTTTAATATGCTGTCTAGTTGGACATAGCTTTTCTTCCAAGGAGTAAGCATCTTTGAATTTCATGTCTGCAGTCACCATGTGCAGTGATTTTGGAGCCCAAGAGAATAAAATCTCATGCTCTCTCTATTGTTTCCCCATCTATTTGCCGTGAAGTGATGGGACCGGATGCCATAATCTTAGTTTTTTGAATGTTGAGTTTTAAGCCAGCTTTTTCACTCTCCTCTTTCACTTGCATCAAGAGGCTCTTTAGTTCTCCTTAGCTTTCTTTAATAAGAGTGTCATCTTCCATGGTGTCATTTACATATCTGAGGTTATTGCTATTTCTCCTGGCAATCTTGATTTCAGTTTGTGTTAGGATCTTGATTCCAGTCAATGGCTTATCTAGGCTTTATTTCTTACAAAAGAGACTTCCTGGGTATGACCTCAGGTGACTTGGGTTCCCAGCAGAAACTGGGCGGGGTCATGGTGGTGAGAGCACCAGAGGCTAGGGACTAGACCAGTGGTCAGTGACAAGCATCTTGTCCCTTTGGCTTTGCAGGAAAAAAAAAAAAATGTCCACAAAGGTGGAAAGTAGTGAAGCAAGTAAAGTAGTTATTAGGAGAAAATGAGTATAATACGTGCAGATAGACACATAGGTGGACTCAGGGTGAGAGAGAGTCGCTGAGCTGCACCTTTCTGGCAGTCTGAATTACTTTTATGGGACATTTCTTCTGGTTTTCCTTTGACGAATCATTATGTTTTGCCTGGTTCACGGTTCACAAGTGGTATATCTCAGGATCCTTCCATGTGTGTGCACGCATCTCTTAGCCAAGATGGATTCTATCACAATGGTGTATGGGTAACTGGGCATTAGTTGGCATCACTCCCCTTTGACCTCCAAGGAGCCTTTCTGCACATGTGTGGTCAGGGAGACCTTCTGACTCTGGGAAGGAGAAATATGTGGTCTGAGCAGGGCCCAGCCTCTTCCATTAATTGTTCTTCTATTCTTGACTTGGAGTTTCTTCAATAGAGAATGAATCTCCATTTGCTTTACCCTGGACGGGGTAACTATCTGCCTCCTGCTGCAAAAAGAGGCCAAGACTCTTTGTACATATTCTTGTAGTTTCCAGTCCTCCATTCAGAGATCCATGGTTGGTATCAGTCAGAAACCACAGCCCTCCCATGCTGTTCTGTGTTATATGGAGAGCAGTGCCCCAAACTCTCCTCTCTTCTGCATTCCCTCAGACATTGGACGCTGCATAAGCTGAAAATCTGCTGGTTGAGAAATGAGCATTGTGGAGGCAGAGCAGGAAATAGCAAGAACTGTGGGAACTTTATAGCATCCTGGAATTACAGAATTGATTACAAGTAAAAGAGGGAAGATTGGAGTGGAGGCTGCTACCATAGTTACAGTTCATACTGGAATTACTCTTTCACTATTTACATATTTAAAATATGTGAAAACTAGACCATGAAGGAAAGACTACATACCTAGGTTGGAGTTACAGTAGCAGAGGTAGTTCTCTAAGTAGGTGGAAGTTTATACAACCTGTGCACATCAAACAATTTAGAATTTTCCAAACTGATAAAGGAATTCAGTCATTCCCCCAAATATATACTAGAGACAAGGCTCCTCTGCCTGTGGCTTTCTCCAGGCAAGAATACTGGAGTGGGTTGTCATTTCCTTCTCCAGGGGTTCTTCCCAACCCAGAGATCAAACCTGGGTCTTTTGCATTGTAGATGGATTCTTTACCATCTCAGCCACCAAGGAAGCTCATAGACAAGACTAACAGATAATAAATCTTTGAGAGAAATCTTAGCTGGCCAAGGTAAAAATTTAAAGAAAAAAAATAAAACAATAGTATTCATTGTTAAATACATGAGAGAACCAGATAGAGAACTATTATATGAATACTCAGAAACAAAATCTGTTTCTAGAAACTATCTCTCTCAGAGTCCGAAAGACAATTTCAATGCATTTGTCAGTTTTATTTATTTTTAATTGGAGGATAATTGCTTTACAATTTTGTGTTGTTTTCTGCCATACATCAACATGAAACAGCCATAGGTATACATATGTCCCCTCCCTCTTGAAACTCTCTTCTACCCCTCACCCCATGCCACCCCTCAAAATTGTCACAGAGCACCTGAGTTGGGCTCTGAGTGCCATACAGCAAATTGCCACTGGCTACCTATTATACATGGACTTCCCTGGTAGCTCAGCCAGTAAAGTATCCTCCTGCAATGCAAGAGATCCCAGTTTGACTCCTGGGTTCAGAAGATGTCCTGGAAAATGGACAGTCTACCCACTCCAGTGTTCTTAGGCTTCCCTGATGGCTCAGACAGTATTGAACCCTCCTGTAAAGCAGGAGACCTGGGTTCGATCCCTGGGTTGGGAAGATCCCCTGGAGGAGGTCATGGCAACCCACTCCAGTGTTCTTGCCTGGAGAATCCCCGTGAACAGAGGAGCCTGATGGGCTACAGTCCATGGGGCCGCAGAGTTGGACATGACTGAGTAACTCAGCACATCTGTTTTGCATATGGTAATATATAGATTTCAAAGCTACCCTCTCAATTTGTCCCACCCTCTCCTTCCTCACCTGTGTCCACAAGTCTGTTATTTGTGTCTGCATCTTCTTTGCTGCCCTGCAGATAGGTTCGTCAGTACCATCTGTCTAGATTCTCTCTCAGTTCAATTCAGTCATTCAGTCGTGTCTGACTCTTTGTGACCCCATAGACTACAACACACCAGGCCTCCCTGTCCATCACCAACTCCCAGAGCAAAAGGGACAATAGCCCAGTTCCTCAAGGCAACTTAATCTTTAACAGTCATGATGTATTGGCTTCAGGGCCTAAATTATCTTGTGGATTTGCCAAATCTCTTGGCTTTGTTTCCACTTCCAAAGGAAGACCACACCACATCTGGGAAGTGGTTTCTCCAATCTAGATTATGAAATCTAAGAGAAATGGGGAACTATCACTGACTCAAAATTCATATGCAATGAGAGTGAAAAATAAACCTTTGGAGATATTTTGGTCATTTAGAGATATTTTGGTTGTGTGTTACTGCAGCAAAGATGACAAGACAGCATAATAAAATACAATGTTCACTTTTAAGAACATTGTTGATTAAATAAAGTATAAAAAAATTTTCCTTGAAGTATTAAGGGAATTCACAAATGAGCTTTTTATTTTGAATTTATAGGCTTCCAGGTAGTCCCAAAATTAACAACAAAAAAAAGGAAGTCTTTGAGATGGTGAGTTTGAACAAAGAGAATATTCCAGACAAATAAAGCCTCAAGTTAGCCTAAATTTGCAATATTTTCATGTGCACATGAAAAATAAGCTTGCTAATGCTGTATGGGTAAAACTACTGGCCAAGCCTTTCATCATGTAATTAACGAATACATTTCTGAAATAATGGTTTGGAAGCCCAGACAATAAACTAATAATGCTGAATAGAGCAGAAATGGAGGGATATGGTAGGTATAAGCAAAAGCAACTAGGTACTAAAGCACTCTTCCTGGAAAATGTTCTGTAATTGCTCAGAGCACTTGTGTATGAACACAAAAAAGCATATTTAATTACAGAATATTTGACTTCCATTTAAGCCCTCTTTTAATTAGAAAATTACTCATTGCTCTTTAAAACTTTTACAGATACACTACATATAAGTTAAATTTTATCTTTATCTGATCTTATTTTTAATCTTTTGTATGTTTTGAAATAATAAGACCCTGTAGCTGTTCTGTCCTTTGAAAATATGAAGCACATATACAAATATCATCAAATGTGATTCCTATTGAACCCTGGAGTAGGAGGATGAACTTACGTTGTTATTTCAGCTTTCCAGAATGAGAAGCTGAATCTCATTAAGGTAACAGCACTTGCCTAAGTTCCTATGACCAACAAGAGTTGCAAATGAAGACACTTACTGTATCTAGACTTCAAGACCAGAGCTTTTCCCTTAGTACTGGTATTCTTTTCTCATACTAAAGTCAAGCTCCTTCTTGGAAGAAAGGTTATTTTTCCTTACTCAGTCTGTCATTACTTTCATTCCTTCCTTCCTATCCATCCCCTTCTTTTTTAACCTCCCTCTCTCCTTTTCTTTCTCCTTTCATCAAAGGATTAGCTTCCAGTATGCCCTAAGCAGGGACTTTCCTGATGGCTCAAGCAGTAAAGAATCTGCCTGCATGCAGGAGACACAGGAGACATGGACTTGATCCCTGGGTCAGGAAGATCCCCTGGAGGAGGGTATGGCAACCCACTTCAGTATTCTTTCCAGGAAAATCCCATAGATGGAGGAGCCTGGCAGGCTACAGTCCATGGGGGTCTCAAAGAGTCGGACATGACTGAAGCAACTGAGCGCATACACACCCATGCCATAGACAATGGGGTGGTTGCTAAAGAAATATGGGTGAATAAAAGCTTCCTTTGTCTTCAGGAATCTTAAAGTCCTAAGAATGGACTTAGAGTAACATCAGTGTCAGACTCTAAGAAACAAGCTTTGGGGGGCAGTTTCAGCTAAACAATAACTTACTAGGATCTTAAAAAGAAATGCTGAAGTTGAAGCTCCAAAACTTTGGCTGCCTGATGGGAAGAACCGACTCATCTTTTCTAAAAAGACCTTGATTCTGGGAAAGACTGAAGGCAGGAGGAGAAGGGGACAACAGAGGATGAGATGGTTGGATGATATCACTAACTTATTGGACCTACATTTGAGCAAGCTCCGGGAGATAGTGACGGACAGGGAAGCCTGGCATACTGCAGTTCATGGGGTCACAAAAAGTTGAACAACAACAACAGAAAGAAATGGAACAAGAATAAATGCAGTGCATGTCAAAAGGGCAGTGGGTGAAAATGTAAGGAGACCCTAAAGATGTGCACATACTGTGGTTTCCAAGTGGCTGTATGCAAATTAAATACTTTAAATCTAAATTGCATTGGAAGAACAGGAATGGCAGGTGGTTGGAATGTAAGCATAAATAGGTTCAGGTTACAATATGTAGATTTTGTTTTGAAGACAATGGGGAACATTTACAAGATTAGATGACTGAAAGATGAATGACGTGTCATTTTTGGAAGGAGTGTAAATTTCTTATAGTTTCTATCTCAGAAATATAATCTCCTTAATCCACAACGGACACAATTTAGCGACTGAACAACAATCCGCAGTGACCCTCCTCTTTTACACGACAACCTCTGCATAACCCAGTTGTGTTGGGTGTTTTTTCTTAGCACAAGGAGGCTTTGTTAATTCATAATAGACATATTTCACACTGAAAATTGTTTACCGGTAAGAAATGAAAAATATCTAAAGTAAAGGCCTAGTCAAAGACACTTTTTGTGACATCCAACAGGCTGAATGTCATCATTTCATCTTAGATTTTATGCACAGTTTATTCTCCTATTTTCCTAGCTGTTTTTCTATCCATCACCTTTTTTTTTTTTTTTTTCAAAATAGATAGCCCCAGCTGAGCCAAACTCCCAAGGTTATTTGAGAAGAGTATTCATCAAGAAACCAAAATATATCCTAAATTTTTAAGTGGTATCTTCTTTGCCTAATGCTTTTGCTCTGCCTCTATCTTAGGGTTTGTTTCGGCTTTGTTTCTTCAGCTTGGAGACAACTGGTATTTCCTGGGGGAAACAGATAGCCATCCATTCATGCTCATTAAATATTAATATTTCTCACTCTAATATTGATATAAACATGCACCATCTCGTGCACCACATGTAAACCTCCACATGGGTACTTGCCACAGAGTGTCAGTTTAAAGGAGGAGGAACAATATATTGTTCTACTGTTTCACCCCAGGGAGGAAAATAGGGTGATGATACAAAATGTTCGGCTTCTGGAGAAAGCAATCTGAAAGCTAGAATGGAGTTTTGGTGAAAGATATTCAGCCAATACAGGGTTACATGCAAACTAATGATGTAATAATTTGATGGATGATGAAATGTATTCTTCCAGGCATCTTAGGTTCCAAAAGAAACAATCATATGAAGAGTATAGTAAAGGACATAAGCAAAAACCCATTTTAAGAAGATCATGATGTGGGCGGGGGGGTGGCTAAAGACCTGAACCATAGTGAATCATATTTTCAAAATATTTGCTTTACATGAGCTGTACAGAGGCATCTCCATAGAGAGATGATACATAATTCTGATAAATAGAAATAAGTACTACATCTGTGGTATGTTAGTAGCAGCATATTCATGCATCACATGCATGAAGACCCTGACATGCTGTATTTAACTGACAGCAAGAACCTGATAAAAGTCTACTCTACAGTATCTCCTCACACAAGTGGTACAGCTCTGTTTTAATTCCAATTCATCACCATAATAGAACCTTCATGACCACCTAGCAACTTTTCAGGGAAGCAGTTTGAAAGACTACAGAGCTCCTAAAACTCATGATTTCTTGACAGAAGAGAGCATTCCTCTAAGAAAACCATTTCCAAATTACTCAATATTCACCAGAAGCCTAGCAGCTGCCACCAGCTCTCTGTGCCTGCTGGCTTGCTGCAGTCAGTGTTGCATGCAGAAATAATAATAGCAAGATATATCTCCTTATAAAACTTGATAGTTTTTTTTCCATAATATTTACTTTTCAAGCCAGTGTAACTGACTGAAAAATTTACTCGCAATTCAGTCACACATTTCTAAGGAATGAAAAATACACTGACTGGCATGACAGGCAATAAATCACAAGCTATAAGAAAATAAATGACACTAAACAAAATACTGTAAAGATGAACTGCAGATCTCTCAGAAATATATAATCGCATTGGTCCACAAAGTTTTTATTCTATACATGAGCAGAGAAGATGCATGTAGAAATAAAACCTAATGGTGACCTTTACATAAATAAAATGCATTCCTCTTTAATGTTTCCTGCATTCAAAAACACCTACAAATCATAAAAGATGCTTGGTAGGTTTTACTTATTCACTTTTGATGTGTTTTGCAACACTGCAGTCCTTCTCACAGCTTAAAAATTCCTACATTTTATACCACTTATGTGCCTGGTCACTCAAATTGACAGACATCTCCCAAAGCAGATTTTTTTTCAATGGCCAGAGTGAGAATGGAAATAAAAATCTATCTACCAGAAGAATTGATTCTTAATGGAAAAAAAAACCTCTCTGCCCTTTGTGCTGTCAGTTGACTGATAAATCATAGATCAAAATCCCACCTATAAAATATTGAAGGAAAACCTCTTCAGGCCCAGACTAGAGCTTTAATGACTTGTGCATACTAAAGACTATTTGAATCGAAGATAAATTCAGAAAGTTATCCCAGGATCCAATTTTCTCCAAGCCAAAGGCCATCTGCTCAGTAGGTCTATAATCTTGATTTTGTGTTTGTGTGTGTGTGTGTGTGTGTGTGTGTGTGTGTGTGTGTGTGTGTGTGTAGAGGAGAAAAAAAAAAAAGAGAGACGTGCTTCACACCATGTCACATTTCAATTTTCCTAGGAAAATATGTATTGGTGTTATATTGAACACATTTGTGTATTTTTCAATAGATAAAACATTAAGGGATTAAATTAATAGATTTTAGAATGTAAACCAAAGGTAAAAGTCATTAGTTTTTTCATAGGTCCTCTGTTTTATAATACTAAGCTTAATAGGCATACCAAAACTATTTCAACATAATGCCCATTAATTTATAAAGAGCTGAAAAATACTGCCAAGTGAGCTCTTTCACATGTATCAGGTTTTCAAAAGACATTCTTCTGGTTTAGGTATATCTATTTCTTCTTTTTTTTTTTTCAATTCTTTTTTTTTTTTCATTTATTCACCAAAAAATTAGCCAAATAGATAAATAGGACCTGATAGACAGCTTGGATCATTTGAAAATCCAAACTCAACGCATAATGTACATCAGACTTAATTTATTCCAAATTGACTACACTGTCTAGTCTCTGAACTCTCATGCATATAACAGCCCCATCCATGTTTAAAATTCCTAGTCTCTTTTCTAAAAGAAGAACCCACTACTCTTCTCAGACTCTGTTACTTTTTCCAAGCTACTTGCTGAAATCAACAGATGGGCTGAGGGAATAAATGGTCACAAATATCATCTCATCCCTGGGGATTAACCTCAGCAGCTTGATATCACACTTCTTCATTTCCTGATTAGCTCTTAAGTCCCTTCAAAAAAATGTTTTATAATATGTTTCAACTCTTCTAATTGACATCAGCAGAAAGATGGGAGCAAATCACCTAACCTAGCATTCTGGGAAGAAAAGCCTTATGTAGCCCCGGGGTGCACACCAGGTTCTCCTCTAGGCTCTGGGACTCCTGCAGGTGGTTCATGTCGACCTCCAATGGTTCCTGTTGTGTTCCCAGCTTTTCCCTAAGTCAGGATGCACCCCTGCCAGGCGCACTAGCCCCAGCGCACACACACACTTCAGCACTAACCAACATGGTGCCAGTTCATACGTACTGGCTTTGCTTCCTCACACTGTTTCTGTCCCCAGTCAGAATTTCCCATTCTTTCTAAAGCCTAGCCATGGATGTGTGTCAATGTGTCTTTACTCAGAGGGTACTGCACGAGTCTACTCAGGCTGCACGGGGACTGAGCTTTGAAATTTGATTTCCACAGTATAAAGTCTGCCTTTTACTGCTTCTACTGTAGAAATGTATTCTGACATTGGATTTAAATTCTTTTGCAGCCCTGCCATAGATCATTTATTTCTCTTAAATTAAATAAATTCTTTTCTTCATGTTCTGTTAAATTTTAATTGGATCCTGCCGAAATTTCAGCTCCATTTGATTTCCTCAGGAGGATCTTAGGGCTCCTATAATAGAGGCTATGCCACCTAGCAGAACGTTAAAAATGACAAATGCATTAAAACTGTCTTCTGGACTCTGAGATACATAATTTCTAGAAATAGTTTTACTTCTGAATTTTCATATAATACTTCTTTATCTGGCTCTGTCTTCTATTTACCAATGGACAGTATTTTTTTATTTTCTTAATTTAAATTTTTATCTTGGCCAGCTAAAAGACAGTATGGTACTGGCACAAAAACAGAAATATAGACCAGTAGAACAAGATAGAAAGCCCAGAGATAAACCCACACACCTATGGACAATTTATATTTGGCAAAGGAGGCACCATGAAGAACATTGTGGAGATTCCTTGAAAAACTAGGAACAAAACTACAATATGATGCAATAACCCCACTATTGGGTATATTGAGAATATACCCTGAGAAAATATAACTGAAAAAGCCACATGTACCACAATATTCATCACCATACTATTTACATTAGGTAGTACATAGAAACAAGCTAGATGTCTATCAACAGATGAATGGATAAAGAAGTTGTGATACATCTATGTAATGGAATATTACTCAACGATAAAGAAGAACCCATCTGAGTCAGTTCTAATGAGGTAGATAAACCTAAAGCATATTATACAAAGTGAATTAAGTCAGAAAGAGAAAAACAAATATTTATATTAATAGTATATATATAGAATCTCTGTCCTTTATTGTGCCCATCTATGCATGAAAAGTTCTTGTAGTATCTCTAATTTTCTTGAAGAGATCTCTAGTCTTTCCATTCTATTGTTTTCTTCTATTTATTTGCATTGATCAGTGAGGAAGGCTTTCTTACCCCACCTTGCTATTCTTTGGAACTCTGCATTCAAATGGGGATATCTTTCCTTTTCTCCTTTGCCTTTCGTTTCTCTTCTTTTCATAGCTGGAAAAGGTCAGTTTTCATTCCAATCCCAAAGAAAGGCAATGCCAAAGAATGCTCAAACTACCACACGATTGCACTCATATCACACACTAGCAAAGTAATGCTCAAAATTCTCCAACCCAGGCTTCAACAGTACATGAACTGTGAACTTCCAGATGTTCAAGCTGGATTTAGAAAAGGTAGAGGAACCAGAGAACAAATTGCCAACATCTGTTGGATCACTGAAAAAGCAAGAGAGTTCCAGAAAAACATCTACTTCTGGTTTATTGACTATGCCAAAGCCTTGGACTGTGTAGATCACAACAAACTGTGGAAAATTCTTCAAGAGATGGGAATACCAGATCACCTAAACTGCCTCCTGAGAAATATGTATTCAGGTCAAGAAGCAACAGTTAAAACTGGACATGGAACAACAGACTGGTTCCAAATCAGGAAAGGAGTATGTCAAGGCTGTGTATTGTCATCCTGGTTATTTAACTTATATGCAGTGTAGATCATGAGAAATGCTAGACTGGATGAAGCAAAAGCTGGAATCAAGATTGCTGGGAGAAATATCAATAACCTCAGATATGCAGATGACACCACCCTTATGGCAGAAAGCGAAGAAGAACTAAAGAATTTTCTTGATGAAAGTGAAAGAGGAGAGTGAAAAAGTTGGCTTAAAACTCAATATTCAGAAAACTAAGATCATGGCATCTGATCCCATCACTTCATGGCAAATAGATGGGGAAACAGTGGAAACAGTGACAGACTTTATTTGCGAGACTTAAAAATCACTGCAGATTGTGACTGCAGCCATGAAATTAAAAGATGCTTGTTCGTTGGAAGAAAAGTTATGACCAACGTAGACAGCTTATTAAAAAGCAGAGACATTACTTTGCCAACAAAGGTCCACCTAGTCAAAGCTATGGTTTTTCCAGTAGTCATGTATGGATGTGAGAGTTGAACTATAAAGAAAGCTGAGCGCCAAAGAATTGATGCTTTTGAACTGCGGTGTTGGAGAAGACTCTTGAGAGTCCCTTGGACTGCAAGGAGATCCAACCAGTCCATCCTAAAGGAAATCAGTCCTGAATATGCATTGGAAGGACTGATGCTGAAGCTGAAGCTCCAATACTTTGTCCACCTGATGCGAAGAAGTGACTCATTTGATGAGACCCTGATGCTGGGAAAGATTGAAGTCAGGAGAAGGGGACGACAGAGGATGAGATGGTTGGATGGCATCACCGACTCAGTGGATGCAAGTTTGAGTAAATGTCAGAAGTTGGTGATGGACAGGGAGGCCTGGTGTGCTTCAGTTCATGGGGTCGCAGAGTCGGACATGACTGAGCAACTGAACTGAACTGATGCCACAGCTAAAACCCTGAGCAGCCAAATAATGCATAAATAAAATAAATCTTAAAAAATAAGGACAAGGCAGAAGAAGGGCACCAGGGGCTGCCTCAGAAAGCTCTGTGAGTGTGTTGGTTTGCACATGGAAATGACTGGAATCAAACAAGTGAAAAGTAATGTTATTAAGAGGGTGCACTGTCGAAAAAACCACCAACATGGATTAAAAGAGACGGTTACTATTTGAGATGTACAACAGCTTTGCATTGATGTGTAATCTCTGGAACTAGTGAGCAAGCTCTTCAAGCACAAAGAAGGTATGTTCCTCAGTGCTCTCTTCAGAGTTAAAAAAGTTTACTCATATAATGAATAAGAATTGTCCAGAAGTAGAGCTGAGGGCCACTAAGAAGGACAGATTGGACTATATCCAGGGAGAAAAATTATAATCAAAAAACATTTTATGCTCCTTGAAAAATCTGGCCAACAGAATTCCAGAATTACTATGGGCTATTGATCCTATACCCCATCACATCCCATTTCTGAATAGTAGTAGTAATTGTGGATCTCTAGCCGTTATTCCACTATTAACCTTGAGTGTGTAGGGATTAGAATACAGAATGAGTAAGTGTGTGTATGTTTGTGTGTTCATGTGCCACCAACTTTTAAAAGCTCCATTTGGACCTGCTATAGAGATTAAATGTGTGTGTGTGCTCAGTAACTCAGTTGAGCTTGACTCTTTGAGACCCCAATGGACTGAAGCCCACCAGGTTACTCTGTCTGTGAGATTTCCCAGCAAGAATACTGGTGTGGGTTGTCATTTCCTTCTCCAGGAGATCTTCCCATCCCAGGGATCAAACCCAAGTCTCCAGCTTGGCAGGCAGATTCTTTACCACTGAGCTACTAGGGAAACCCAATAGAGATTATTAATATCTTCTCAAATATGAATCTGATTGTCATGACTGGATTGTATTTTCGGTGCATCTTCCTTGGGGCAGGGTTGCAATCTCTACTACCTGTAGAAAAGATGTTTGTGATTTGGCTGCTCTGCTGGCTCGGTGATAAAACATCTGCCTGCCAATGCAGGAGATGCAAGAGATGGAGGTTCGATCCCTGGGTTGCAAAGATCCCCTGGTGCAGGAAACAGCAACCTGATCCACATTCTTGCCTGGGAAATCCCATGGACAGAGGAGCCTGGTGGGCTACAGTCCATTGGGCTGCAAAGAGCTGGACATGACTGAGCATACACACACACAGATGTTTGTGACCAAGACTGTGGATATTGTTCTTTGTACTATTGTTTGTTAATTTTCCTCATGCTTTTTAATTATGCATCACCATGTTGCTATATTGGAGAAGGAAATGGCAACCCACTCCAGTACTCTTGCCTGGAAAATCCCATGGACGGAGGAACCTGGTGGGCTGCAGTCCATGGGGTCACTAAGAGTCGGACACGACTGAAGCAACTTAGCAGCAGCAGCAGCAGCAGCATGTTGCTATATAATCACATGCTTTCCTAGGGGAAGGAATAACCTTCTCCACCCATGAACATGTACTTGGCCTCCTGGCTTATTTGGCCCATAAGATAATCCAATGGACATTGGCAATTTGATCTGTTGTTCCTCTGCCTTTACTAAAACCAGCTTGAACATCTGGAAGTTCATGGTTCACGTACTGTTGAAGCCTGGCTTGGAGAATTTTGAGCATTACTTTACTAGCGTGTGAGATGAGTGCAGTTGTGTGGTAGTTTGAGAATTCTTTGGCATTGCCTTTCTTTGGGATTGGAATGAAAACTGAGCTTTTCCAGTCCCGTGGCCACTGTTGAGTTTTCCAAATTTGCTGTCATGTTGAGTACAGCACTTTCACAGCATCATCTTTTAGGATTTGAAATAGCTCAACTGGAATTCCATCACCTCTACTAGCTTTGTTCATAGCGATGCTTCCTAAGGCCAACTTGACTTCACATTCCAGGATGTCTGGCTCTAGGTGAGCGATCACACCATCGTGATTATCTGGGTCGTGAAGATCTTTTTGTATAGTCTTCTGTGTATTCTTGCCACCTCTTCTTAATATCTTCTGCTTCTGTTTGGTCCACACCATTTCTGTCTCAAGTTGTGGCATACGAGTTCCTCAGTTGCTGTGTTGGATCTTTAGTTGGGCCATGTGGGATCTTTAGTTGGGGCATGCAAGCTCTTAGTTGTGGCATATGGGATCTAGTTCCCTGATCAGGGATTGAACCTAGGCCCCCTGCATTGGGAGCAGGGAGTCTTAACCACTGGACCAGCAAGGAAGTCCCTGACTTGCCCTTATGTAATATCATGTTGAGTTTATTAGACTTCACTCTGAAGCCAGTCTTGGTCCGTTTTCTGTGCCCTATTTTGTTCAACTGAAATGATTTATCTGTAGCTACCATAATCTATTCGGACTTATGAACCAAGAACAGATGACAATTATAGGTATCCCCTGCTTTTGGAAAGTTTGCCATAGGCCACTTCATTTTTACAAGACATGTTTTTTATATGGGTTTCTGTTTTCATTAACCAAAAAATCTGAAGAGGATTTTAGCTTTTACAGAAAAAGGTGAAAAGGCAAACTATCTTTGCACCTATGTTTTTCAGTGAGCTGTTGCACACAGAGGCAGTGCACACTCAAAGCAGCCAACCAAACTCCTTTCCTGGGTACCACACCCTACATCTCAGCATCAAGCTGCCAGAGCCTTGAACTTCCCAGGAGCATCTGTGCTTTGTCACAGTTTATTTTGTTCATCTGCCAGCGTCATGTCCTAAGGTAATTGCTTCTTCACTTTATTGCTATTTTGACTTAATGAAAGTTTTCATAGGAACTCCATACTTTCCCGTAGGGATGTGAACCTGTATCTTAATTTGGACTTTGCTCTGGGTTAATAATAAGTTAGAGTACTTTCAAGAACTTCCAAGTTTTTCAACTCTGCAAGTCCTTAGTTGTCTGCACTGTCTTTTTCCTCTTTTACTTCTGGCTAACTAGTGAGTTCTTTTCTGGTCTCATCTTTGTTTTCTTAAATCCAGCCAATAGCAAAAGCACACTTGATCAAGTTCTGTGTATTACCCCTTTTGCCAAAAGTCACAAGTTAATTAGTTACATTAAATGGCTTAAATGTTATTGTAGAAAACACTGTTACCAATTTCATTAATACATAAAATTTCATCAATACACAAAACAGGTTGCCATTTTCCATCCACCAATTATAGTTGATTTTCAGCAATAATTTTCACCAATTATAGTTGTGGTCCTGCGGCCAGGACCACATATGCTGCTTTTTCTATGTGGCTGTGCTTCACTTCTTACATAGTTTCTGAACTACTCAGCTTTGCTGTGTTAATAAATCACCTCCCAAATATCAGTGATGCACAGCAGCCCGTATCCGTTCCTCTAACGTGGGCTTTAGTTGTTGACAGCTCTGCTCGTGTTCCACTTTTTCCTTCATTTCAGGATGAAAAGAAATTACTCTACATTGTGACATGCTGTCTTGTGGCAGATTAAAAAAATAAACAAACAAGAGTTGGATAAAACCTACCGTGGCTCTCAATGTTTCTGTTTGGAATCGACATCCTGTCACATCATTCACCAAGGGAAAGCACATGGTCAAGTAAGTAAGTAAGTGGCTTAAGTAAGTGCACTCTTAATACTTACTTCCTGCTGGAAGGCACTGCCAATCCAAGGCAAGCAATTGATAAATAATCCTTTTCAGGGAAATGGGTAGTAAATAATTGGGAATAATTATAATCATGATGTCACAAATGGTCTGATACTTCTTTAACCCTTGAAGCAGTCTATAAAGAGCTCATTAATTTTCTACCACTTTTTGTTCCCAAACTCTGTGACACAGTTTAGATAGTTGTTGTTCAGTCGCTAGGTCGTGTTCAACTCTGTGATCCTATGGACTGCAGCATGCTAGGCTTCCCTGTCCCTCACCATCTCCTGGAGCTTGCTCAAACTCATGTCTGTTGAGTGGGTGATGCCATCCAACCATCTCATCCTCTGTCATCCCCTTCTTCTGCCCTCAATCTTTCCCAGCATCAGGGTCTTAGACAGTTAGCTTTGTGTTTGTCCTTGACTTCTTCACTTCCATCCAGTTGTATGTCCTTCCAACTTTCTACGTAAGCTCTCAGCTTCACCCAATTATTTTAGCCTGGCAACACACCAGGGATGAAATTTAAAAAAGTAAATCTCATCTGGAATTGGCCCTCTGCCCTAAGTCTCATATATATAGTATAAGCGAATTCCAGTCCTTTTGGTGAAGATGAAGCCTGCTCTTGAGAGGCTTCATTTTCTGGATGTTTAGTTAAGGTTCTGATTTCCTGGCTGGCTATTGCCATCTCTCTTCCTGGAGGGTTGGTCCTATTTTTAACCCTTGTTGAGTGTCTTAGTGTCTTGCATCAACATTTCACAGATATACACCAAGATCTCTGCAAAGTCCTTTTCCAACTCCTCCAGCATTTCCTCATCAATCCAGTTATTTTAGAGAACAGAAATGGGCTGAATTAAGACTAGATTTTCTGTTTCCCATGGACATTGTAATTTAAACACTAATCAGCTCAATAAAGGCAAGCTTTACTCTAGAACAGCATATTCCCAGATTACTCTGGTCTTCCTATTATCTCATCCAGAATCTGCTTTAGTTAAAGTTATATATAGATTTTAAACTTTGAGGTAAATGTACATGTATTTGATTTGAGTCTGACCCCCTAATGTCGGTGAAATACTTGATAAAATATTTCTCAATAAATGATTACAAAAAATAGCTATCTAACTGATTTAAATACAGTTATTTTTTGTTTTCTTTTTACTACCATAATTTTAAAGAACTAATGTTGGTTCATCACAGTTCTGAAAATTCATAACGGGTCCCCATAGTGGATGAAATACAAAGTTGTGTGTGTGTGTGTGTGTGTAGTGAAGGACACGGCGGCCTGGCGTGCTGTAGCCCATGGAGTTGCAAAGCGTCAGACAGGACTTAGTGACTGAACAACAACAAATCAGTTATACCCCCCAGTGGTTTTAATAATTATTTGACAGCTAACAAGCTGTAATTTTGTTAAAGCACAGAGTATATGTTTGTATATTATAGACCTGGTGAGAGAGAGTGTGTGTAATAGTCATTTTTGATATTATGTAATTGACGATTTAGCATCTTAAAATCAGAAGCCAAAGTAAAGGCCAGAGTTGCCTTCTTATGGCCATATAGTCCCCATGCTTTCTTAGGCATGTGAATATCATATTCTCAAACCTCCAGGCTCTATGCTGCTGCTGCTGCTGCTAAGTCGCTTCAGTCGTGTCCGACTCTCAGCAACCCCATGGACTGCAGCCTACCAGGCTCTTCCGTCCATGGGATTTTCCAGGCAAGAGTACTGGAGTGGGTTGCCATTGCCTTCTCCACCAGGCTCTATAGTCACCATAAATACTTCTTATGTATTGGTTAAAATTTAGTTTTCAGGTAAACAGGGACATCAAAAAGACATGGTTTTGTATAAAGATGTACAAAGGAAACACATGAATCTCAATAGGCATATTATTTAGAAATAAACTAAATAAAATAATATAGACTATACAAGTATTTTCACGCCAAAATTTGTAGAACTGCAAATATTTGAAATGTACATTCCTCACAAATTCTCCATATCTTTTAAATGTTAATTAAGTCAGTCCTCATCACAGTACTAGAATTTTAAGACTATGGTCAACAAAGGAACATACAACAGCAATAAAAACAGTCTCTAAAGGTAGCTATCAGGCAGCTTGCAGAGCATTATTCAGATTTATAGATGTTTAGTTTTCCATCAAACATCTTAAAGCCAAGTATATGTATTTGTAATAATTCAAAATCCCAAAGGATTTGGTCTGAATGCTTTACTCTTGTCATAATTTCAGCATTCAAATTCTATATACACACACAGAGAGAGGGAGAAAGTTAACAACATGATCTATCATTTAACAAATAGGTCAGTTGATAAAGAATCCACCTGCAATGCAGGAGACCCAGGTTCAGTTCCTGGGCCGGGAAGATCCACTAGAGAAGTGATAAGCTACCCACTCTGGTATTCTTGGGCTTCCCTTGTGGCTCAGCTGGTAAAGAATCTGCCTGCAATGTGGGAGACCTGGGTCCGATCCCTGGGTGGGGAAGATCCCCTGAAGAAGGAAAGGCTAACCACTCCAGTATTCCAGCCTGGAGAATTCCATGGACTCTATAGTCCATGGGGTCACAAAGAGTCGGACACGACTGAGTGACTTTCAGTTGCACTTTCTTTTCTTTCACGTGTATCTCATGTGTCCTGGTGGATCACGGGCCTGCCTTTGTGCTCAGACTCTCGAGTTTCTCTTAGGAGTCTTGGCACCTATGAAGTTTGATGATGAAACTCTGTCTTTGTTTCTCTGTGACTTCCATGCTGCTGGACAGATTAAAAAAAAAAAAATCATTGTTTAGATTAGAACCATTTCACCTCAGTGTTAGGGTTTCATGTCTCTTCTCTCCCTCACCTGGGATTTCTCATAATGAATTGTTCTTACCTGCCCTTATTTAATTGATAGACCTCTCCTACAGGACTGACATGTACTTACATAATGAAAAGAATAATAACTGCAAACTTCACTATCAGTGAAGTGAGGTGCTAAAAAGAAATCCTAGTTAATATTTTATCATCTCTGAATATATTTGTTTTAATTTATAGTTTTCATGTTGATCTTACAAAGGGGTGTCATATTCATCATGTAAAGTACAACCTGAGGTGACAGTTCCCGTACAAAAACATGGTCATAGGTGGATCCACTAAGGTGCAAAGACATAGACACGCATGCCTCTCCCAGCTGCGCCTCGCTCTTTCCATTAACCTCTCTCTGTCCTCTTCGGTTATTTCACCACCAAGCTGTTTGAAAGAAGCTTGGTGTTTCCACTTCCTCAGCTCCCATTCTAACAATTTTAAATCATTAATCCCCCGTGTCACACTCTGCGCTTGAGACTCTCATCAATGATCATCTAGGATCTGGTTGATAAATAAAAGGCACAGTTCATTTTACCTGGCATCTGTGCCGTTGCTTTGACTGAAAGGGCCCTCACATCCACGCCAGCACCTCAGCAATTTACGCATGTCTGGACCCAATTTGCACTTCTGGGAGTAGGTCTGCATGGTCCAGCCACACCCAGAGCTCCACCAGTGAAAACACAATGCAGTACTCTGTCACAAGCTTCCACTGCCCTCCCGTATTTTCTGTATCTCTAAATGGTATAACCATCTACCTGCTCTTTAAAAGTAGGCATTGTAGGCTGAATGTGACGCTTCCTCATTCCCAGAAAAGTTAGCCATCATTTCAGCTTTAGTTCACGTGAGAATCTCTGTTGAATGGCTTCTCCTCCACTCTGTGACTGCCTGCATCCTTATAGCAGTAGCTTCCTTGACATTATTATCTTTCCACACATAGCCATCAAATTTACTATGTTAAGAAGCAAAACTCCCTCGGTTTTTAAAAAGTCAAATTCTCTTTCCCACAGGACAAAATCCAAACTCTTCATCCTTTCACAGTATGACTCCTGTTTTCCCCTTAAATATCCAGCCACCAACCTTGTAACCCTTCTCCGTTTCCGCCCCAATTAACTTCTTTGAAATTCTCTCCCTTCACACATTTTCTTTCTTTGCACTTTTGTATTAATGATATCAAACCCTCTTCTTTTATCAAAATATCTGTCCCCCAACTTAAATATGTGTTTAACAGGCAGTATCTTCCATAATCCCTCTGAAAATCTAATTACTTGACATCCTGTGCCCTGTGCATTTGGTTCAGTTTGGTCACTCAGGCATGTCCAAGTCTTTGCAACCTCATGGACTGCAGCACACCAGGCTTCCCTGTCCATTACCAGCTCCCAGAGCTTGCTCAAACTCATGTCCCTTGAGTTGGTGATGCCATCCCACCATCCCATTCTCTGTCATCCCCTTTTCCTCCTTGCTTCAATCTTTCCCAGCATCAGGGTCTTTTCTTTTCTTTATTTAAAATAAATTTATTTTTTAATTGAAGGATAATTGCTTTACAGAGTTTTGCTGTTTTCTGTCAGACCTCAGTATGAATCAGACATAGATATACATATGTCCCCTCCCTCTTGAAACTCCCTCCCATCCCCCTTCCCCATCTCACCCCTCTAGATTGATACAGAGCCCCTGTCTGAGTTTGCTGAGACATGCAGCAAAGTCCCATTGGCTATCTATTTTACACATGGTAATGTAAGTTTCCATAGTACTCTCTCCATACATCTCACCCTCTCCTCCCCTCTCCCCTTGTACATAAGTCTGTTCTCTATGTCTGTTTCTTCATTTCTGCCCTGCAAATAAATTCTTCGGTACCATCTTTCTTGATTCCCTAAATATCCATTAATATATGATATTTATCTTTCTCTTTCTGACTTACTTCACTCTGTACAATAGGGTCTAGGTTCATCCATCTCATTAGAACTGACTCGTGTGTTCCTTTTTATGGCTGAGTAATATTCTATTGTGTATATGTACCACACCTTTGTTATCCATTCATTGTCAATGGACATCTAGCTTGCTTCCATGTTCTAATTATTGTAAATAGTGCTTCAGTGAATATTGGGGGTACATATGTCTTTTTCAGTTTTGGTTTCCTCAGGGTAGATGACTAGGAGTGGGATTGCTGGGTCATATGGTAGTTTTTTCCCCTAGTTTTTTAAGGAATCTCCATAATGTCTTCCTTCCATAGTGGCTTTCAGTGCAGTTCAGTTAGTTGCTCAGTCATGTCTGACTCTTTGCGACCCCATGAACCACAGCATGCTAGGCCTCCCTGTCCATTAATAACTCCCTAAGTCCACCCAAGCCCATGTCCATTGAGTCAGTAACGCCATCCAGCCGTCTCATCCTCTGTTGTCCCCTTCTCATCCTGCCCTCAATCCTTCCCAGGATCAAGGTCTTTTCCAATGAGTCAGCTCTTCGCATCAGGTGGCCAAAGTATTGGAGTTTCAGCTTCAGCATCAGTCCTTCCAATGAACACCCAGGACTGATCTCATTTAGGATGGACTGGTTGGATCTCCTTGCAGTCCAAGGGATTCTCAAGAGTCTTCTCCAACACCACAGTTCAAAAGAATCAATTCTTCGGTGCTCAGCTTTCTTTGTAATCCAACTCTCACATCCATACATGACCACTGGAAAAACCATAGCCTTGACTAGATGGACCTTTGTTGGCAAAGTCATGTCTCTACTTTTAAATATGCTATCTAGGTTGGTCATAACTTTCCTTCCAAGGAGTAAGCGTCTTTTAATTTCATGGTTGCAGTCACCATCTGCAGTGATTTTGGAGCCCAGAAAAATAAAGTCAGCCACTGTTTCCACTGTTTCCCCATCTATCTGCCATGAAGTGATGGGACCGGATGCCATGATCTTAGTTTTCTGAATGTTGAGCTTTAAGCCAACTCTTTCACTCTCCACTTTCACTTTCATCAAGAGGCTCTTTAGTTTTTCTTCACTTTCTACCATAAGGGTGGTGTCATCTGCATATCTGAGGTTATTGATATTTCTCCCAGCAATCTTGACTCCTGCTTGTGCTTCCTCCAGCCCAGCATTTCTAATGTTGTACTCTGCATATAAGTTAAATAATCAGGGTGACAATATACAGCCTTGACATACTCCTTTTCCTATTTGGAACCAGTCGTTGTTCCATGTCCAGTTCTATCTGTTGCTTCCTGACCTGCATACAGGTTTCTCAAGAGGCAGGTCAGGTGGTTTGGTATTCCCATCTCTTTCAGAATTTTCCACAGTTTATTGTGATCCACACAGTCAAAGGCTTTGGCATAGTCAATGAAGCAGAAATAGATGTTTTTCTGGTACTCTCTTGCTTGTTTGATGATCCATCGGATGTTGGCAATTTGACCTCTGGTTCCTCTGCCTTTACTAAAACCAGCTTGAACATCTGGATGTTCACAGTTCACATATTGCTGATGCCTGGCTTGGAGAATTTTAAGCATTACTTTACTAGCATATAAGATGAGTGCAATTGTGCGGTAGTTAGAACATTCTTTGGCATTGCCTTTCTTTGGGATTGGAATGAAAACTGAGTTTTTCCAGTCCTGTGGCCACCGCTGAGTTTTCCAAATTTGCTGGCATATTGAGTGCAGCACTTTCACAATGTCATCTTTCAGGATTTGAAATAGCTCAACTGGAACTCCATCACCTCCACTAGCTTTGTTTGCAGTGATGCTTCCTAAGACTTCACATTCCAGGATGTCTGGCTCTAGGTGAGTGATCACACCATCATGATTGTCTGGGTTGTGAAGAACTTTTTTGTACAATTCTTCTGTGTATTCTTGCCACCTCTTCTTAATATCTTCTGCTTCTGTTAGGTCCCTACCATTTCTCTCCTTTATTGAGCCCATCTTTGCATGAAGTGTTCCCTTGGCATCTCTAATTTTCTTGAAAAGATCTCTAGTCTTTCCCATTCTATTGTTTTCCTCTATTTCTTTGCATTGATCACTGAGGAAGGCTTTCTTATCTCTCCTTGCTGTTCTTTGGAACTCTGCATTCAAATGGGTATATCTTTCCTTTTCTCCTTTGCTTTTCGCTTCCAGTCTTTTCACAGCTCTTTGTATGGCCTCCTCAGACAGCCATTTTGCTTTTTTGCATTTCTTTTTCTTGGGGATGGTCTTGATTCCTGTCTCCTGTAGAATGTCATGAACCTCCATCCATAGTGGATTTATCAATTTACATTTGTACCAATAGTGCAAGAGAGTTCCCTTTTCTCCGTATCCTTTCCAGCATTTATTCCTTGAAGATTTTTTGATGATGGCCATTCTGACCAGTGTGAGGTGATATCTCATTTTAGTTTTGATTTGCATTTCTCTAATAATGAGCAGTGTTGAGCATCTTTTCATGTGTTTGTTAGCCATCTGTTTGTCTTCTTTGGAGAAATGTCTGTTTCAGTCTTTTCCCCACTTTTTGAGTGGGTTGTTTGTTTTTCTGGTATTGAGTTGCATAAGCTGTTTGTATATTTTGGAAATTAATCCTTTGTCAGTTGTTTCATTTGCTATCATTTTCTCCCATTCTGAGGGTTGTCTTTTCACCTTGCTTAGTTTCCTTTGCTGTGCAAAATCTTTTAAGTTTAATCAGGTCCCACTTATTTACTTTATTTTTATTTCCATTACTCTAGGATGTGGATCAAAGAGGATCCTGCTTTGATTTATGTCATCAAGTGTTCTGCCTATGTTTTCCTCTAAGAGTTTAACAGTTTTATAGTTTCTGGTCTTACATTAGGCCTTTAATCCATTTTGAGTTTATCTTTGTGTATGGTGTTAGGAAGTGTTTTAATTTCATTCTTTTACATGTAGCTGTCCAGTCTCCCAGCACCACTTATTGAAGAGGCTGTGTTTGTCCCATAGTATATTCTTGCCCCCTTTGTCAAAAATAAGGTACCCATAGGTGTGTGGGTTTATTTCTGGGCTTGATATCTTGTTCCATTTGTCTATATTTCTGTTTTTGTGCCAGTACCGTACTGTCTTAATGACTTTAGCTTTGTAGTATAACCTAAAGTCTGAAGTCAGGAAGGTTGATTCCTCCAGCTCCATTCTTCCTTCTCAAGACTTTTTGGCTATTCAGGGTCTTTTGTGTTCCCATATGAATTGTGAAATTTTTGTTCTAGTTCTGTGAAAAATGCCATTGTTAATTTGATAGGGATCACACTGAATCTGTAGATTGCATTTGGTAGTATAGTCGTCTTCACAAAATTGACTCTTCTTACCCAGGAACATGGAATATCTCTCCATCTGTTTATGTCATCTTTGAATGCTTTCATTAGTGTCTTATAATATTCTGTGTAGTTTTTTGTCTCCTTATGTAGATTTATTCCTAGATATTTTCTTCTTTTTGTTGCAATGGAGAATGGGATTGATTCCTTAATTTCTCTTTCTAATGTTTCATTGTTAGTATATAGGAATGCAAGTGATTTCTGCATATTGATTTTGTATCCTGCAACTTTGTTAAATTCACTGATTAGCTCTAGTAATTTTCTGATATTATCTTTAGGGTTTTCTATATATAGTATTATGTCATCTGCAAACAGTGAGAGCTTTACTTCTTCTTTTCCAATCTGAATTTATTTTATTTCTTTTTCTTCTCTGATTGCTGTAGCTAGGACTTCAAAATCTATGTTGAATAACCATGGTGAAAGTAGACACCCTTGTCTTGTTCCTGATCTTAGGGGGAATGCTTTCAGTTTTTCACCATTGAGAATAGTGTTTGCTACAGACTTATCATATATGGCCTTTCTATATTGAGGTAGCTTCCTCTATGCCCATTTTTTGAAGAGTTTTAATCATAAATGGGTAGTGAATTTTGTCAAAGTTTATTTCTGCATCTATTGAGATGATCATATGGTTTTTATCTTTCAATTTGTTAATATGGTATATCACATTGATTGATTTGCGTATATTGAAGAATCCTTGCATTCTTGGAATAAACCCAACTTGATCATGGTGTGTGAGTTTTTAATGTGTTGTTGAAATTGTTTGCTAGAATTTTGTTGAGGATTTTTGCATCTATATTCATCAGTGATATTGGCCAGTAGTTTTCTTTTTTTGTGTTATCTTTGTCTGGTTTTGATATCAGGGTGATGGTGGCCTCATAGAATGAGTTTGGAAGTGTTCCTTCCTCTGCAATTTTTTGAAACATTTTTAGAAGAAAAGGCATTACCTAGTCTCTAAATGTTTGATAGAATTCACCTTTGAAACCATCTGGTCCTGGGCTTTTGTTTTTTGGGAGATTTTTTATCACAGCTTCAATTTCAGTGCTTGTAATTGGGTTGTTCAAAATTTCTATGTCTTTCTGGTTCAGTCTTGGAAGATTGAACTTTTCTAAGAATCTGTCCATTTCTTCCAGGTTGTCAATTTTATTGCCATATAGTTGCTCATGATAGCCTCTTATGATCCTTCGTATTTCAGCATTGTCTCTTGTAATCTCTCCTTTCTCACTTTTAATTTTGTTGATTTGATTCTTCTCTATTTTTTTCTTGATGAGTCTGGCTAAAGGCTTGTCAATTTTGTTTATATTCTAAAAGAACCAGCTTTTAGTTTTGTTAAGCTTTACTATTGTGCCTTTCATTTCTTTTTCACTTATTTCTGCTCTGTTGTTTATGATTTCTTTCCTTCTGCTAATTTTGTTTTTTTGTTGTTGTTCTTCTTCTTCTTTTCCAGTTATTTTAGGTATAAAGTTAGGTTGTCTATTCGGTTTTTCTTGTTTCTTGAGGTAGGATTGTATTGCTATAAACTTTACTTTTAGAACTGTTTTTGCTGTATCCCATAGGTTTTGAGTTGTCATGTTTTCTTTGTCATTTGTTTCTAGGAATTTTTTTTTATTTCCTTTTTGATTTCTTCAGTAACCTGTTCATTATTTAGAAACGTATTGTTTAATCTCCATGTGTTTGTGTTTTCTACAGTTTTTTTCTTGTAATTGATATCTAGTCTCATAGTGTTGTGGTCGGAGAAGATGCTTGATATGATTTTAATTTTCTTAAATTTACTGAGATTTGATTTGTGACCGAAGATGTGGTCTATCTTGAAGAATGTTCCATGTTCACTTGAGAAGAAGGTGTAGTCTTGTGCATTTGGATGGAATGTCCTGAAGATATCAATGAGATCCATCTCATCTAAGATATCACTTGTGTTTCCTTATTAATTTTCTGTTTTGATAATCTGTCCATTGGCATAAGTGAGGTGTTAAAGTCTCATACTATTATTGTGTTACTGTCAATTTCTTCTTTTATGTCTGTTAATGTTTGCCTTATGTAATGAGATGCTCCTATGTTGGGTGCATAGATATTTACAATTGTTATCTCTTTCTCTTGGATTGATCCCTTGATCATTGTATAGCATCCTTCCTTATGTCTTATAATATTCTTTTATTCAGGGTCTACTTTGTCTGATATGAGGATTGCTACTGATAGCAATAGGTCGGATTCATGATCTCCGAAGAAGAAGATTTAGCTTTGGGACCAGGGACCAGGCTTGATCACTCAAGAGCTTTTGTGTAGCAGAGTTTTATTAAAGTATAAAAAGGGACAGAGAAAGCTTCTGACACAGACATTAGCAGGGGGACGAAGAGTGCCCCCTCACTAGTCAATAGAAAGGTCTTAGCAGACCCACTCCCACAACATAACTGTTAAGATAACAAGATTAGTCAGAAGGTTCTTGTTAAAGAGAAACATGTCCTCAAGGAAGATTCATTGTTGTATTCACTAAGACAAGGCAATGTAGAAAAGAAGCCTTTGTCCTTTTCTCCTCCTTAAAAACTGCAGACCCCTATCTCCTCTTTGAGAGCCCCAGACCTCTCTCTCTTCCTCAGGGACCCCAGACTTCTTATGAACCTACCTAGAAATTGACTCTCTGACTACTCCATGTTTCTTTTACTTTCCATTTACATGGAATATATTTTTTTCCATCTTCTCACTTTCAGTCTATATGTGTCTTTAGGTCAGAAGTGGGTTTCTTGTAGATAGTATATATATGGGTCTTGTATTTGTATCCATTCAGCCAGTCTGTGTCTTTGGTTGGAGCATTTAATCCATTTACATTTAAAGTAATTATTGATATATATGTTCCAATTGCCATTTTCTGAATTGTTTGGGGTTTGTTTTTGTAGATCTTTTTCTTTTCTTGTATTTCCTGACTATGTAAGTCCCATTAACATTTGTTGTAGCTGGTTTGGTGGTATTGCATTCTCTTAACTTTGCTTGTCTGTAAAGTGTTTGATTTCTGCATCAATTTTTAATGAGATCCTTGCCATAGAGTAACCTTGGTTGTAGATTTTTTTCCTTTCAGTACTTTAAATATATCCTGCTATTCCCTTCTAGCCTGCTGAGTTTCTGCTGAAAGATCAGCTGTTAAACGTATGGGATTTCCCTTATATGTTACTTGTTGATTTTCCCTTACAGCTCTTAATATTCTTTATTTGTGTTTAATCTTTGTTACTTTGATTAGTATGTGACTTGGCAGGTTTCTCCTTGGGTTTATCCTGTTCCAGACTCTTTGCACCTCTTGGACTTCACTGACTATTTCCTTTTCCATGTTGGGGAAATTTTCAACTATAATCTCTTCAAAAATTTTCTCCTATCCTTTCTTTTTCCTCTTCATCTTGTACCTCTATCATTCAAATGTTCATGTGTTTAATATTGTCCCAGAGGTCTCTGAGATTATCCTCAGTTCTTTTCATTCTTTTTACTTTATTCTGCTCTTCAGCAGTTATTTCCACCATTTTATCTTCCAGATCACTGATCCATTCTTCTGCTTCAGATATTCTGTTGTTGATTCCTTCTAGAGTATTTTTAATTTCAGTAAGTGTGTTGTTTGTCTCTGTGTGTTTATTCTTCAATTTTTCTATGTCTTTGTTAATTGATTCTTGCATTTTCTCCGTTATATTTTCAAGGTTTTCGATCATCTTTACAATCACTATTCTGAATTCTTTTTCAGGTAGTTTGCCTATTTCCTCTTCATTTACTTGGACTTCTGTGTTTCGAGTTTGTTCCCTCATTTGTGCAGTATTTATCTGCCTTTATGTTATGTTTTTAAACTTTTTGTGTTTGAGGTCTCCTTTTCCTAGGCTTCAAGGTTGAATTCTTTATTACTTTTGGTTTCTGCCCTCCTAAGTTTGGTCCAGTTTTGTGTAAGCTTCATATAGGGTGAGATTTGAGCTGAGTTTTTTTTTTTTTTTTTCCCCTTATGTGCAGGGCTGAGTGAGATGGTAATCCTGTGTGCTGATGATTTGGTTTGTATTATTGTCTTGTTTGTTGTTTGAATGAGGCATCCTGCACAGGGTGCTACTGGTAATTGGGTGATGCCGGGTCTTATATTCAAGTGGTTTCCTTTGTGAGAGTTCTCACTATTGATACTCCCTAGGATTAGGAGTTCTCTGGTAGGCTAGGGTCTTGGGGTCAGTGCTCCTACTCCAAAGGCTCAGGGCTTGATCTCTGGCCAGGAACAGAGAGTCCACAGGTGGTTTGCTATGGCATTAAATGAGATTAAAACAGATACCCAAAAGTGAGAAACCAAAGATGAACCCTAGAAAAATAGCAGTTATAAAATTAGACAAATAATAATTAAAATAGTGGGATATACACCTACACATATACACCCATAAGCAAAATCAAAATAGTCCAACAAAAATAAGGTACAATAGATTGACCTGGAGAACAAAGCATATCAAAAATGATATCCACCAGTTAAGAATAAAACTAAATAAAGCACAAACTGGAAAACAAAACTAAAGCAAGGTGCCAACTGGGGAATAAAGCAATGAAAACAAAACCAAAAAATATGGTGAGAAAAAGAAAGAAAAAATAGAAATGCAAAGTTAAATCGAGGTAGATAAAGAAGATTTATATATATTAAAGGTCAACTGCAAGGGGAAAAGAACAGTAGGAAAAGCAAACAAAGGAATAAATGTAGAAAAATAATAATAGGTTTAAAAAAATTTTAATTAAAATTTAAAAAAGAGAAAAAAAAAAAAGAGAAAGGAAACTCCACAGAACTGTAAAAGGCCAATGTGGAGACAGAGGTTTATAACAGCAATAAAAAGTATGGTTGAAAAACAAAAAACTCAAAAGGTTAATTAGATTTCATCGTGCTAATAAAATTGACAACTACAACAGAGGCGGGGAAAAAGAAAAAAAAAAAGAAATAATCCTAAAGAAACTACAGAACAAGTCAAAATATAAGAATAATAAATATTTTCCTTGAATCTCTGCTGTCAGCATCCTTTCCGTTTCTGGGAGTCATAGTCCACCTCGCCTCCCTAGGATTCCCTCCAACATTGTGCTAGTCTCTAGACCTGCTGTAGGGGCAGCTCAGACTCTAATCTGGTCCTATTCCTGTGTGTTCTTGCCTTCAGTGTCCACAGATATCAGAAATAGTGTGTTTTCTTTTGTGGGAGCTCTCAGTGTCCTCTTATATATTGCATAGACACAGAGTGTGCCTAGCTTTAATCATGTGGATTTAATCTGAAGCTTGTACAGCTGGTGCGAAGGTTTGGGTCTACTTTCTTAGCCACACTGCCTCTGAGTTTCAATTGTGGTTTTATTTCCACTTCTGCATATGGGTCCTCCACTGGGGTTTGGCTGCCCTTGAGGACTTGGGTTTGCCCCAGTGAGTGCCAGGTGTGGAGGTGGTGCAGCTGCTTGGGTCCCAGGGGCTCTGGCAGCACCAGGTACTCAGGGGAGTTGGTGGCTAGGGCAGCAGGAAATATAGTGCTCTAGAAGGGTATGGCAACCAGCATTGGCCAATACACTCCAGTATTCTTGCCTGGAGAAACTCACTGACAGAGAAGCCTGGAAGGCCACAGTCCACAAGGTCACAAAGAGTTGGGCACAACTGAAGTGACCCCACCTACATAGATACAAGACTATTTTTGCCTGTGGCAGCTCTGCCCCAGTGAGGGTTGAGCGTGACTGTGGCACAGCTGCTTGGGACACAGGGCCCCTGAGAGATTGCCTCAGCTGCAGGAGTTATGGCCTGATCAGAGTCTTTTATCGAGGCTCTGGTAGTTGGTAATCAGAAGGCCTCTTTGGCTAGTCTTTCTCCATAGCTCCACCTGCTCAGGCACTTAGAGGGACCCCTTGCCTGGGGTCTCTCTCTCTTGTTTGGTGCATCAGGCACATAGAAGAGGCCCCCTGGCTAGGGTCCAACTCTGTAAATTGGCGGTTGAGGTACTTAAAGGGGCACTCTGGGTGGGGTCCTACTCTGTTGTTCCACGGGTCAGGTGCTTGATGGGCCAGCCTCTCCATTGTTCAGCTGCCGATGCTGGCATGTGGGGGAGAGTGGCTATGGTGATGGCTCCACCCCCTATGCATGACTCAGCAGTACCGCCTTGCTTCCATGGCTGCCTGGCTTTCCTCCACAGCATTTCCCACTATAATCTCCTCCCTCAGGTCAGGTTCCCTTGGTCTGTCTCTCCTCAGTCAAAAGTAGCCCTCACCCTGGGATTGCTCCACAATCCTTACACTCCAGCTCCCAGCTGCTATACCTTCCAGGGAACATGCATCCCTGTCTGGGGTAGGTATGGCTGCGGCAAGGACTGTCTGATTCTCATTCCATTTAGGCTGTCACAGATCAGCTGCTTCACTCTCAGCCTTAAATGTTTATCCTCTGACCCAGACAATTGCGCTAATGTGGGGATTGGACCCCTGCTTCAGTTCCCCCACCCACTGAGGGCAGGTCCAGTCCTAGTAACATTCCATCAGGGTCTTTTCCAATGAGTCAGCTCTTTCCATCAGGTGGTCACAGTATCAGAGCTTCAGCTTCAGCATCAGTCCTTCCTATGAATATTCATTACTGATTTCCTTTAGGATTGACTGGTTTGATCTTCTTGCAGTCCAAGGGACTCTCAAGAATCTTCTCCAACATTCTCCAACACCACAGTTCAAAAGCACCAATTCTTTGGCTCTCAGCTTTCTCTATGTTCTGACTCTCACATCGAAACATAACTATTTGAAAAACCATAGCTTTGACTGTACAGACTTTGTTGGTAAAATAATGTCTCTGCTTTTTTTTTTTTTTTATAAATTTATTTATTTTAGTTGGGGGCTAATTACTTTACAATATTGTAATAGTTTTTGCCATACATTGACATGAATCAGCCCTGGGTTTACATGTGTTCCCCTTCCTGGACCCCCACCCACCTCCCTCCCCATCCCATCCCTCTGGGTCATCCCATTGCCCCGGCCCTGAGCTCTTGTCTCATGCATCGAACATGGAATGATGTTGTTTCACATATGATAATATACATGTTTCAATGCTATTCTCCCAGAACGTCCCACCCTCACCTTCTCCCTCAGAGTCCATAAAATTGTTCTATGCATCTGTGTCTCTTATTCTGTCTCGCATATAGGGTTATCGTTACCATCTTTCAAATTCCATATATATGCATTAGTATACTGTATTGTTGTTTTTCTTTCTGGCTTACTTCACTCTGTATAATGGGCTCCAGTTTCATCCATCTCAGTAGAACCGATTCAAATGTATTTTTTTTAATGGCTGAGTAATATTCCATTGTGTATATGTACCACAGCTTCCTTATCCATTCGTCTGCTGATGGACATCTAGGTTGCTTCCATGTCCTGGCTATTGTAAACAGTGCTGCGATGAACATTGGGGTACATGCGTCTCTTTCAATTCTGGTTTCCTCGGTGTATATGCCCAGCAGTGGGATTGCTGGGTCATATGGCAGTTCTATTCCCAGTTTTTTAAGGAATCTCCACACTGTTCTCCATAGTGGCTGTACTAGTTTGCATTCCCACCAACAGTGTAAGAGGGTTCCCTTTTCTCCACACCCTCTCCAGCATTTATTGCTTGTAGACTTTTGGATAGCAGCCATTCTGACTGGTGTGAAATGATACCTCATTGTGGTTTTTAATATGCTGTCTAGGTTGGTCATAGCTTTTCTTCCAAGGAGCAATCTTTTCATAGTTGCAGTGACCATCTGCAGTGATTTTGGAGCCCAAGAAAATAAAGTCTATCACTGTTTCCTCATCTGTCTGCCATGAAGTGATGGGACCAGATGCCATGATCTTAGTTTTTTGAGTGTTGAATTTTAAGCCAGATTTTTCACTCTCTTCTTTTACTTTCATCAAGAGGCCCTTTAGTTCCCCTTCACTTTCTACCATAAGGGTTGTGTCATCTGCATAACTGAGGTTATTGATATTTCTCCCAGCAATCCTGATTCCAGCTTGTGTTTCTTCCAGTCCATCATTTCACATGATGTACTCTGCATATAAGTTAAATAAGCAGGGTGACAATATACAGCCCTGACGTACTCCTTTTCCTATTTGGAACCAGTCTGTTGTTCCATGTCTCATTCTAACTGTTGCTTATTGACCTGCATACACATCTCTCAGAAGGCAGGTCAGGTGGTCTAGTATTCCGATTTCTTGAAGAATTTTCCACAATTTGTTGTAATCCACACAGTCAAAGACTTTAGCATAGTCAATGAAGCAGAAGTAGATGTTTTCTTCTGGAAGTCTCTTGCACAGTCAAAGACTTTAGCATAGTCAATGAAGCAGAAGTAGATGTTTTCTTCTGGAAGTCTCTTGCTTTTTCTACGATCCAGTTGTTCACGGGCATTTCTGCCCCCAGCCAGGATGTGTTGGATTGGATCTGCTGAGGCAGAGGGTTCCCCAGGCTACCTTTGAGGACCTAGGAACCATTGATTCACACTTGCTTCTTCAGCACCATGCACTTCGAATGAGCTGATTAAAATCTGCCTGTGCTGCCTACCAAGCAGTGCCTGAACTCATGTGCTCAGAATTCCATGGCATTTTCCCCAGTGCCTGCTTACCACTCATATCAGATTACAATACCTTCTTATCCCTGCCTCCGAGTTGTTGCTATGTTTAAGTTGCTCCCAAACCCTAGACCCCGTTCATTACACAGAAAAATCCCCTCCTCATATGAGCACTTTAATCCAGAGATGGTAGCTGGCTGGTTAGATGGCAGTGCTATTATATGAATGTAGGCTGGTACCAACACCGCACCAATTCAATATCCTGATTCTCCACCCTCTTCATATCACATGAGGTGTAAATTTCTTAGAACATCTGTGTCTGACTTTATTATTATTATTATTAGTTATAATACATGAGTTCTAGAGGTGTGTTGGAGCCAGCTCCTAATGAGTCATGGGAGCCCATTGTTACATCTTCAGGGATTTTTGTGCATAACTTGTTCAATACTGAGATTATTTAAAAATTAAAATATGTAACATTATAATTAAATTATATTTTCAAAAGAAGTAGTAAGTACTCAAAACTCATTGTTTCACAATCAGTTTGCTGCTATGTAATGAGGTTATTTATGTCTAGTGTGAGGACACTGTGCAATGCTGCGGTAGTGTGCCTCTCTTCTCAATATTGCCTTCAATAATGCTGCACAGCTGGAGTCCGGTAATGGGAATATTTGTATCACAGCAGTCAGAAAGCTCTACACATCAGGCTTTGAGTTATGGTTTCAACAAAACAAAACAAAAATTGTCTAAACTTCAGAAAATGGTGTAGAAAATATTAATAATGTAGTGTAGGTGTAAAAGTGTGCTATAGCCATTGCATGGAAAACAGCTAAAATTTTGAGGAAACAGTCTTTCAATTTCAGATAAGAAGCTACTCATGTCATTGTTGAAGGTTTATTTTCAACATATATCTTCACTGTTTCTCTTTTATCTCACTCATTAATTTAAATGAAAAGATCAAAGAACTCTCATTTTGGAATGACAGTTATTCATCAGATGCTACTATAGCACTGGGCTGCTGATACAGACATTCAGCCAAACCAACAAAAGCATTCTGTGATAATTCATTGGCTATATGAAAATGATAAGAATATTGCATGTTATTTTATTATTTGAAATATGTCTTAAAATGCTTTATATTAATACAACTTACACTGAAAATGTATGTATATGCACACATTTTTTCAGAGAGAGCCAGTTTTTATACATTTACCAGTTATCCCCAATAATTCTACATTGTTGTTGTTGTTCAGTCACTGAGTTGCATCTGAATCGTTGTGACCCCATGGACTGTAGCACTCCAGGCTTTCCTGTCCTTCACTATCTCCTGGAGTTTGCTCAAACTCATGTCCATTGAGCTGGTGATGCCATACAACCATACGTCCTCTGTTGTCCCCTTCTCCTCCTGCTCTCCATATTTCCTAGCATCAGGGTCTTTTCCAGTGAGTCAGCACTTTGCATCAAATGGCCAAAGTAATGGACATAGTATGCAAATGAAAAAAAGAAAATGTAAATGACAGCACTTGTCTATAAATCAGACTGATAATATAACTGAAGGATATTCACAGGAGTTTACATTTTTAATTCATTGTTTTGTATATAAAGTAAATTTTTCTAAGTAATTTTCTGCAAAACTTGGAGTTAAACTGAAGTTTCCTGATATTCTTGCTATTTCAGGTTTAATTTCCATTGTTTTGCCACCTGCCTGTATGATCTGCTACAATGTTTTAAGCGTTTTTTTTCTGGGTTTTTTTTTTTTTGGTTTTATGTTGTTGCTGTTGCTCTTCAGTTGCTCAGTCGTGTCCAACTCTTTGCGACAACATGGACGGCAGCATGCCAGGTTTCCTTGTCATTCAGGATCTCCCTGAGCTTGCTCAAACTCATGTCCATAGAGTCAGTGATGATATCCAACAGTCTCATCCTCTGTCATCCCCTTCTCCTTCTGCCTTCAATCTTTCAAACATCAGGGTCTTTTCTAATGAGTCAGTTCTTCACATCAGATGGCCAAAGTTTTGGAGCTTCAGCTTCAGCAATAGTCCTTCCAATGAATATTCAGGATTAATTTCCTTTAGGATTGACTGGTTGGATCTCCTTGCTATTCAGGGAATCTCAAGAGTCTTCTCCAATATCACATTTCAAAAGCATCAATTCTTTGACGCTCAGCTTTCTTTACGGTCCAACTCTCACATCTACATATGACTACTGGAAAAATCATAGCTTTGAATATATGGACTTTTGTCAGTAAAGTAATATCTCTGCTTTTAAATATGCTGTCTAGGTTTATCATAGCTTCTCTTTCAAGGAGCAAGCACCTTTTAATTTCATGGCTGCAGTCACCATCTGCAGTGATTTTGGAGTCCAAGAAAAGAAAGTCTGTCATTCTTTCCATTTTTTCCTCATCTATTTGCCGTGAAGTGATGGAACCGGATGCCATGATATTCGTTTTTCGAATATTGAGTTTAAATCAGCTTTTTCTCTCTCCTCTTTCACCTTTATCAGGAGGCTCTTTAGTTCCTCTTTGCTTTTTGCCATAAGGCTGGTGTCATCTGCATATGTGAGGTTATTGATATTAAGAAATATCAGCAATCTTGATTCCAGCTTACATTTCATCCAGCCGGGCATTTCACATGATGTACTCTGCATAGAAGTTAAATAAGTAGTGTGACGATATACAACCTTGATGTACTCCTTTCCCAATTTGAAACCAGTCTGCTGTTCCATGTCCAGTTCTAACTGTTGCTTCTTGACCTGCATACAGATTTCTTAGGAGGCAGGTCAGGTGGTCTGGTATTCCCATCTTTTTAAAAATTTTCAACAGTGTTTTGTGATCTACACAATCAAAGTCTTTAATGCAATCAATGAAACAGAAGTAGATTTTTTTTGGAATTCTCTTTCCTTTTCTGTGATCCAATAGATGTCGGCAATTTGATCTTTGGTTTCTCTGCCTTGTCTAAATCCAGTTTGAACATCTCAAAGTTCTTGGTTCAAGTACTGTTGAAGAGTAGCTTGGAGAATTTTGAGTATTTCTTTGTTAGCGTGTGAGATGAGTGCAATTATGCAGTAGTTTGAACATTCTTTGGCATTGCCTTTCTTTGGGATTGGAATGAAAGTGACCTTTTCCAGTCCTGTGGCCACTGCTGAGTTTTCCAAATTTGCTGGCATATTGAGTGCAGCGCTTTCACAGCATCATCTTTTAGGATTTGACATAGCTTATCTGTAATTCCGTCACTTCCACTAGCTTCGTAGTGATGCTTTCTAAGACCCACTTGAATTCACACTCCAAGATGTCTGGCTCTAGTTGAGTGATCACACCATCGTGGTTATCTGGGTCATGAGGATCATTTTGTATAGTTCTTCTGTGTATTCTTACCAATTCTTCTTAATATCTTCTGCTTCTGTTAGGTCGATACCATTTCTGGCCTTCGTTGTGCCCATCTTTGCATGAAATATTCGCTTGGTATCTCTAATTTTCTTGAAGAGATCTCTAGTCTTTCCCATTCAATTGTTTTCATCTATTTCTTTGCATTGATCACTGAGGAAGGCTTCCTAATCTCTCCATTCAGATGGGTATATCTTTCCTTTTTTCCTTTGCCTTTAGCTTCTCTTCTTTTCTCAGCTATTTGTAAGGTCTCCACAGACAACCATTTTTCCTTTTTGCCTTTCTTTTTCTTGGGAATGGCCTCATGTGCAATGTTACAAACCTCTGTCCATAGTTCTTCAGGCACTGTATCTATCATATCTAATCCCTGGAATCTATTTGTCACTTTCACTGTATAGTTGTAAGGGTTTTGATTTAGGTCATACCTTAATGGCCTAGTGATTTTTCCTACTTTTTTCCATTTAAGTCTGAATTTTGCAATGAGTTTATGATATGAGCCACAGTCAGCTCCCAGTTTTGTTTTTGCTGACTGTATAGAGCTTCAGTTGCAAATAATATAATCAATCTGATTTCGGTTTTCACCATCTGGTGATGCCCATGTGTAGAGTCATCTCTTGTGTTGTTGGAAGAGGGTGTTTGCTATGACCAGTGCATTCTCTTGACAAACCTTTACTAGCCTCTGCCCTGCTTCATTTTTTCTCCAAGGCCAAACTTGCCTGTTACCCCAGGTATCTCTTGACTTTCTAGTTTTGCACTCCAGTCCCCTATGATGAAAAGGACATCTTTTTTTGGTATTAATGCTAGATGGTCTTATAGGTCTTCATAGAATTGTTCAATTTCAGCTTCTTCAGTATTAGTGGTTGGGACGCAGGCTTGGATTTCTGTGATATTGAATGGTTTGTCCTGGAAACAAACAGAGATCGTCTGTCAGTTTGGGGATTGCACCCAAGTACTGCATTTTGGACTCATTGGTTGACTATGAGGGCTACTCCATTTCTTCTAAGGGATTCTTGCCCACAGTAGTAGATATAATGGTCATCTGAATTAAATGCACCCATCTCATCTATTTTAGTTCACTGATTCCTAAAATGTCAATGTTCACTCTTGGCATCTCCTGTTTGACCACTTCCAATTTACCCTGGGTCAAGGACCTAACATTCCAGGTTCACATGCAGTACTGTTCTTTACAGCATTAGACTTTACTTCAGCACCAGACACATCCAAAACTGGATGTTCTTTCCACTTGGGCTCAGCCTCTTCATTTCTTCTGGAGCTATTTCTCTGGTCTTCTCCATTAGCATATTGGGCACATACCGACCTGGGAGTTCATCTTTCAGTGTCATATCCTTTTGCCTTTTCATACTGTTCATGGAATTCTCAAGGCAAGAATACTGAAGTGGTTTGCCATTCCCTTCTCCAGGGTACCACGTTTGGTTAGAACTCTTTACCATGAGCTGTCCATCTTGTGTGGCCCTACAGGGAATGGCTTATAGTTCACTGAGTTAGACAAGGCTGTAATCCATCTGATCAGTTTGGTTAGTTTTCTGTGATTGTGGTTTTCATTCTGTCTGCCCTCTGATAGATAAGGATGAGATTTGTGGAAGCTTTCAGAAGGGAAGGACTGGCTTTTGGAAAAACTAGGTCTTGCTCTGGTGGGCGGGACCATGCTCAGTAAATCTTTAATCCAACTTTCAGTTGATGGGTAGGGCTGTGTTCCCTCCCTATAGTTTGGCCTCAGGACAAGGGTATGGTAAAGGTAAAAGTGGTAATGGTGACCTCCTTCAAAAGAACTTAGGCCAGCAAGCCATGGCTTCCAGGACTGTTGTAATCAGTGCCTCTGATCCTGCAGCAGGCCACCATTGACCCATGCTTGCTGGGTAGCCAAAGTATTAGAGTTTCAGCTATAGCATCAGTCCTTCCAATGAATATTCAGAACTGATTTCCTTTAGGATTGATTGGTTTGATCTCCTTGCAGTCCAAGGGACTCTCAAGAGTCTTCTACAACACCACATTTCAAAAACATCAATTTTTCAGCTCTCACCTTTCTTTATAGTCCAACTCTCACATCCATACATGACCACTGGAAAAACCATAGCTTTGACTAGATGGACCTTTGTTGGCAAAGTAATGTCTCTGCTTTTTAATATGCTGTCCAGGTTTATCATAGCTTTTCTTTCAAGGAGCAAGCATCTTTTAATTTCATGGCTGCAATCACCATCTTCAGTGATTTTGGAGTCCAAGAAAATAAAGTCTGTCACTGTTTCCCCATCTATTTGCCATGAAGTGATGGGACCGGATGCCATGATTTTATTTTTCTGAATGTTGAGTTTTAAGCCAACTTTTTCACTCTCCTCTTTCACTTTCATCAAGAGGCTCTTTGGTTCTTCTTTGCTTTTTGCCATAAGGGTGGTGTCATCTGCATATATGAGATATTTGAGAAATAGTTCTCCCAGAAATCTTAATTCCAGCTTGTGCTTCATCCAGCCGGACATTTCGCATGATGTACTCTGCATACATGTTAAATAAGCAGGGTGACAATATACAGCCTTGACATACTCCTTTCCTGATTTGGAACCAGTTTGTTGTTCCATGTCTGGTTCTAACTGTTGCTTCTTGACCTGCCTACAGACTTCTCAGGAGGCAGGTCAGGTGGTCTGGTATTCCCATCTTTTTAAGAATTGTCCACAGTTTTTTGTGATCCACACAGTCAAAGGCTTTCGTGTAGTCAATAAAGCAGTAGTAAATGTTTTCTGGAATTCTCTTGCTTTTTCAATGATCCAACAGATGTTGGCAATTTGATCTCTGGTTCCTCTGCCTTTTCTAAATCCAGCTTGAATATCTGGAAGTTCAAGGTTCATGTACTGTTGAACCCTGGCTTGGAGAATTTTCAGCATTACTTTGCTAGCATGTGAGATGAGTGCAACTGTAGGCCCGAAGCCTCCTGCTTCTGGATGAATTAGCAGTTGGTTCTGCACCAAGGTTGTGACCCCCAGGATTCTGCAGCTCACACAGCACTCTCCACGGCATTGCGCGTACTCCTCTGCTGGCCCCAGCTATGCACAATAGTATTTCTAATAATTAGTATTTCTCTTATTGTATAATATATTAATTTTCTTATCAATTACAAAACTATCTCAGTTAAAATGTATTTACAAGATACAGGCCAAAATCAAGTATATGCTGAATCTATGATAGGAGGATAATTAGAGTGAAGAAAAGTCTTAATCAATAATCCTTGTTTTCAGGGAATAGAAGCCACTTGTACAAGTTTAAATTGAAAAGATAAAAAAAGTATGCTTCTTAGGAATATTTAAAGGCATTTCATAAAATTTAAGTCCAATGAACAATGCCTCAGACTGTAACAATCTGTCTGGGACCACAACTCTCTTATTATACCAGCAATGTTAGGAATCTTCCCCTCTTTCTGTGCAGTTCCTCTGTTTTGGTTATTCATGCAAAATCACAGTCCCAGAGGACTCTCATTGCCTCAAGCCAACTTAATAACCTAATATTTGCCAAAAACTGACCCCATTTAAAAATCCCATTGAGGAAGTCATTCATTGGCCCCATTTGGATCAGGAGTGCCCTCCCACTTCAATCAGCGATGGGTATGAGTTGTGTATTAAGGGTAGCCCAGGCTGCAGGTCCCACTCACACAGTCCTTGGAAAAGAAATTAGGACTTAGTGTCACTTGAGATTTTTCTAAGCAACTTTCTAATTAATTTTATGCAAATTCCTTATTTGGCTTAGTATGTGTTTCATTCCTATTTGATTAGAAGGATAGCCTTAATACAATCATATTTTTGAAGAATATTCTTTCTCTGGGGAAGTTTTTTTTTTTTAATAGCAAATCTCTATTTTTATACTCCTTATTTTTCTCTTCTAAAATATCTAAAAATGAATATTTTATACATCTTAAAATATTTAACTTTATCCATTTTTGAAACCAAGACCATTACATAATCTGTAGTTTCATTGCATTGTATACATAAACCAAATAGGATATAAAATTTAAAAGCATTATTTGCTGTAATAATTTTCTATAGTTTAAAGGCAAATTGTAAATGGAAAATCCACAAAGAAATAATCAACTAAAAGCTTAAGCACTTTCATTAAAATGTTTCTGATTCATTAATTTGCATATTAACATGATAAAACTTTTTAAAATCATTATTCCTCTAAGTAAGCACCAGAAATAATGTTTTAACGTCCTGGAGGTCATCAAGTCATGGGAACTTCAAAACAAATATAACCACCAAGCCCAAGTGATCATTTCTTGGCATGAGTATATATCAATTAACACTTTTTATAACCCTAATTATATTTGGAGCTAAGATGGACTATTGATATTGATATAAAACAAAATCCACCATTTTCAAAATATTGGTGTATAAAAAATATATTATTTTCAGGGAGAGGGTCGGGGATGGTTGATTTAACAATTCTCAACACGCTGTGTATGGTGATACAAAGACACTTTTAATGTCTCTGACTCTTAAGCAAACTGAAATGCTATAAATTTGTCCTAACAGAGTAAAGCATGTGGATCTGGTGGCTAGTTTTCTAATAAATACTTATATGCTGTCATATATGCTTGTCAAGATGGCACACTTTTAGGTAAAAGCCATATCCTTTGAATAAATAGTTGTGTATCTATAATGAATACTCAGGGGGAGCTAAAGTTACTGTCTACTAAAATTATAAGCCAACTGTCATTTTACAATTTCAGGAAGCACCATAGCTCATAATAGCAGTAATTTAAATGCAAACAGACACAACTATGTTATTTTACTATCAATTATAGTCTTATATGTGTTTCCATGTCACTGTCTACATCTTAAAATGCACTTAATTTGGAGGCTTAAAGAATACAAACCAGTTCATCACAAGAAAACATGCTAACAAATGCTGGATTTCTAAAACAAGGAATGAATGAATGCTTATTAAATTCATATTAGTTATGAATAAAACTATCATCAGGTGTGGAGAGGCTATAGCTTGCTCTTCAATATCTGGCATCACTAACAAAAGAGTATGTCTTAAGATAAATGAAGCTCTCAATTTCATATAACATGTACTGTATTCTAGCTCTTTGGCTTTTAAAAACCTAATTTCCTGTTTCCTAGCTTTACAGGAAAAACACATATATTCAGTAAGCATTTAACCTGCTATATGGTTTAGATGACACCCAGATGAGTAATTCACGATTCTCTTCGCAGCGAGTTTGCAGTCAATCACTGAGAACAGATAGACATACACATACACATATAGAAAGAAAAAGTAACATAAACACTGAATATAATAAGCTTTCTTGAGAGAATATGATAAGCAATAAAATGAATCTCTTGAAACTGATTTTGCCATCATGTATCCATTGGGCATGCTCAGCTGCTTCAGTCGTGTCTGATTGTGTGCGACCCTATGGACTGCGGCCTTCCAGGCTCCTCTGTCCATGAGATTCTCCAAGGCAAGAATACTGGGGTGGGTTGCCATGCCCTCCTCCACGGGGTCTTCCTGACCCAGGGATCCAACCACTGTGTCTCCTGCGTCTTCTGCATTGCAGGCAGATTCTTTACCACTGAGCCATCCGGGAAACTCCATGTACCCATTACTTATCACTATCTGCCCAATATGATCGTAAGAACAACTTGAAGACATTCACGTAGCTGAGGAGTGGTATTTGGGTGGTCATTTCCAATTGTCCCCACAGACACGTGGTCCTATGAGGAGGAGCGTGACCAGAGGAAGTTCAGAATGGAGGCAGGGGTAGGGGGAACAGATAATCTAGAGGCCCCAAAAGGTGGGTCGTCAGGCATTTCATAAATGCTCCTTAAAACTGGTTAAAAAGTTAAACAATAAAGATGTGGTGGTGATGGTTTAGTCACTAAGTCGTGTCCAACTCTTGCAACCCCATGGACTGTAGCCTGCCGGCTGCTCTGTCCATGGGATTCTCCAGGCAAGAATAGTGGAGTGGTTTGCCATTTCCTTCTCCAGGAAACTGTAATGATAAAACTTTATTTTGAAGTGGTAACACAAAGATAGTTTTCCATGATATATAACATTACAGAAAAAAAGTATTCTCACTTAATTTTAAAATCTTATTATTGAAAATCTTCGTTAAGCCAGAAAATCAAATTAGAAGACATACAGATTAGAAAAGAAGAGACTTAAAAATCCTATTCTCAGACATCATTATCAACATATAAACCCCCACACAATCTGCTAAGAAGCTATTACAACAAATAAATGAGTTTAACAAGGCCTCCAGAACACAAGTTAAACATACAAAAAGCAATAATATTTCTACATTTTAGAAATGAAATCTTGGAAGTTTTAAGAGTACCATTTACAACTACAACACAAAAAATTAAATATATAGATGTAAATCCTACAAAAATACATGCAAGAACTGTCTGCTTCAAAGTATAAGGATACTGCCATATATGTGGTCAATTGATTTTCTGCAAACGTGCACGGGAAAAAGAGAAATGAAATGTACTCAGAATTGTTGCTGTTGCAGACATAATTCTCAAGTATTTCCAAATAAGCTATACTATTTAGTCAACTGAATCAGAAGTCAGTTTCAAACTGCGTAAGTAGGCTCTCTATATGGTTTGCTGTAACTAAGTTTAATGAGGAGGGTGCTATTGAAGACAAAATGATGTTTCAGCATCTATTTTAATCTGTCCTGCCTATTATCAGTTGAAATTTTAAAATGTAAGAATTTACAAATCAATGTAGGTGTTTTACAATTGTTTTAATTTTTACTTTGATGAGTTCTTTGATTTTGCTTGTCTTGTTTGCTCATGACTTTTGTAAATTCTTTAATTAGTTAATATGATACCGCCAATAATTTTAATATTTTAAGATTCAATTGAGATGCTATTTTTGAAATAAACCATTTGGAGTAGTAGAACATTAAAATATATGACTTTACTGTCAAGGACAAACTAAAAATTTTAAATGATGAGTTTTAAATTGTGTATGAAAATCAAATTTTAAATGTTATAAGTGGGGAAACTTTTTTCAAAGGAGCTGCTACTTGTAACTGAATGAAATTATATTTCATAACATAATAGAATTACATTGAGTCCTAAACTTTTCATAGCATCTAGATTTGGCAAAGCATATAGTCATCTAATTTAGCAAATTTCTTTAGTTTAAATACCATTTGTCAAAAACTATAATCTAATGAAGGCCAAACAGACTATACTTTTGAAAATATTTAGGAAAATATTTATACATTGCAAAAACAAACAGATATAATTAAGAATTCCCTCTTGAATTTACTAGGTAAGCTGTAGAAAAGGTGTCTCCTTAATTTAGAAAAATTATGATCTACAACAAAGCATAAATGAAGGTGTAATCTATTCAAAATTTTTAAATCCTAAAATACAACTTTGAAGACTGTTGCAGGCAATTTTGTAAGAAATACATAATAAGACAGAATTTAGAAATAAAATTTTCAGAAAATGCTAGTCATAAGCATATTAAATATTAGATCAGATAAGATTATAAATTTTAATGTATGAAAATACAGTACAGAATAATAATTTTATTTATGGTATTTTAAAGCTCATATAATCAAAAACCATCTATAAAATTTCAATTTAAAATGCAGATAGATATTAATTTATAGAAGGAATTTGGTTTCAGTGATATTTTGAATATATTTCTATGATAAAGGATACAATAAACCCAACAGTCTGTTCAATAAATATTTTACAATTGTACATAAAATATAAATAATTAATTTTTTAACATTCACCAACTCTTAGAAGTGTCTGGTTTGGGATTACACTTTTTTTTAAAACATTTTCTTCTCAACTCTAATTCTATACTTGAGTTCAGCACAGATTTTCATGTTAAATGTTTTCACTAATTTTTGTCTCACTCTTGGTTTCTTGCTAGTAAATATCTTTCCATTTGAATGAAACAATAAATGTAACTAAAGTGAAAGTTGCTCAGACGTGTTCAACTCTTTGCGACCTCATGGACTATAAGACGTGTTCAAATCTTTGCGACCTCATGGACTATACAGTCCATGGAATTCTCCAGACAAGAATACTGGAATGGCCTTTTCCTTCTCCAGGGGATCTTCCGAACCCAAAGATCAAAGCCAGGTCTCCCGCACTGCGAGCGGATTCTTTACCAGCTTAGCCACAAAGGAAGTCCAAGAATACTGGAATGGGTATCCTATCCCTTCTCCAGGGGTCTTCCCAACCCAGGAATCGAACCGGGGTCTCCTGCATTGCAGGCAGATTAAGGGATGGTTATTTTCATTATCCATTGAAGAAGTATTTGAGAACTTTATTATAAAACTGACAATATTACAGGGGGTGAGGGAGAATTAAGAGATCAACAGATAGTCAAGTCCCCGTTTCTTTGTGTTTATTGTCTGTAAAGGAGACATACTTTAAATACCTCTCCTTCTCTCTCTTTTTCACAAACACACACACACACAAACCACCACCACGACCGCATAACAGGGACTCTGAATTAAGGCTGGTGCTATCTTCAATGCTTCTAAAAAGGAGATTTGATACATTCACGGGATTCACTCTTTAGAAGAAACTTTATTTAAAGGGTAAATATTGCCAATCTGTTGAGAGGGTTTTTTTGATGAAAGGATGCTGTCTTTGTGAAATGTTTTCTTCTGCATCTATTGAGATGATCATTGCTTTTTTATCTCATTTTCTATTAATGTGATTATCACATATACTGATTTGCATGTGTTGAATCATCCTGACATTTCAGGTACAAATCCCAGTTGATCTTGGTGTATGGTCCTTTTATTGTCCTTTTGATTTCTTTTTGCTAGTACTCTGGGGGATTTTTGCATCTATATTATCAGGGATATTGACTGGCCTTTAGTTTTCTCTTTTTCTGTGTTGTCATCAAGCTTTGGTGTCAAGGTAATGCTGGCCTCATAAAATAAATGTGGGAATGTTCTCTCTTCTTCCGTTTTTGAAAGAGTTAGGAAGGATTGGCTTTAATTCTTTAAATGTTTGGTGGAATTCAATCCAGAAATTCAGTGAGTTTTTGTGCCTATTTTAAACTGCTAACTCTGTTAGACACTGCTGTTCCATTAAAGCATATTGCTACTATCCATATTCACAATTTTTTGGAAAGGAAGACATAAGAGAAAAAATATTGCATGTGTATACACACACACACACACCATTGCAGGTTTGATACTTGGGTCAGGAGAACCCCCTGGAGAAGGAAATGGCAACTTAGTCTGTATTCTTCCCTGGGAAATTCCATGGACAGAGGAGCCTGACAAGCTGCAGTCCATAGGGTCACAGCGGTTAGACACGACTTTACTGCTAAACAACAATATATATAATTTTACATTTATATATAAATATATATAAATATATATAAATGTATATATATATATATATATCTCCTTGTTGCTGGGAAAGACTGAAGACAAATTGAGAAGAGGGCGGAGGATGAGTTGATTAGATAGCATCACCGATTCAAGGAACATGAACTTGGGCAAACTCCAGGAGATGGTGAGGGAGAGGGAGGCCTGGCATGCTGCAGTCCATGGGATCACAGAGTCAGACATGACTCAGCAACTGAACAATAATAACATATACAATTATATGTTTTATGATATGTTTTATAATCATTATTTATGATTATATATATAATTTGGTTTTAGTGTTTAAATCCTGATACCTTCACAAGGTAATTTTTTAATCCCAGTGTCAGCCACATTTATATGGATATGAAAATTCTGTTCTCACAATAGCAAATAACTAAACTTGATTGCAAATATCTTAACCTTATAAAGTGGGTTCAGGCTGGTGTGCCTGATTCCTAAGGCTGCTGGTCTCAACTATGAATGATCCACTTGCCTAGAGCACTGTAGTTAGTATTTGTCAAAAGATAAGACTCCAAGTCATGAGTAAAACCACGTGTCTACCTCCAGTAGTCACCACCACATCAGGATGATCTCTCTTTTGTTTTTACCTCCCACATCTTACACAGTGTCTCTCCATGGAAGAATATAACCTGAACCCTGTTCTGAAAAGAATCCAAGAAATTCAGTGAGTGCATTGAAGAGTGAGAATATTTCTGAAAATCAACAAGCTGTACCTGGTAAGTCCACCCTCTTGAGCAATTAGTTTTATGTACATCATCTACTCTTAGTTAAACTGCCAGTCATTGGGGTTAATGTCATATTTGCCAAATACGGTGTCAGGAAGACGTACCCATTATGAACCCTAAAATAAGAGACCAAACCTTCTTATAAGTCTCTGCATTTGCTGTGATGTGTTTTCATCTGCTAGCCCAACCATCATTCCCCTTAGATAACATATATCTAAGGAGTACCATCACTAATTCATCTTATATATGATATTAGTATATGAGGATGATGTTCTGCAAACGTTTGTACTGATTATTACAAAGTTGTAGTGGATATTTATAAGTTCTTTTTTCTATTACCAATTTCAGCTAAAGCCTCATCAAATTATGGCTCTTAATTTCATAGATTGAGCCTAATAATTATTAAAAATTCTAAGTCATTAATGATCTTACTTATTTGAGGGTGTTGTGGTCTTTCATTAACTTGTAGTACTGAACAGGCACATCCACCAACAGTACTACCAGAGAACTACCCGAATTCCAGACATTCTTCTTCTTGAGCCAGTTTTACAATAGCAATTCCATTTTCCCTTTGATAAACAGAATCAATCAACTTTGATCCCCATTTGTTCCTGATTGATGAGCCTTAAGCTACAATATGGTTGCCTCAACTTGTGATTCAGAGCAACCATTGTTGTTATTCCTGGTGGAAACATATCTAGATCTTTGGAATTTAAGACATAAATTAGCAGTGTCTTTGCCGAAATGCTTATGCTTTCCTTCTGTCTCCACAGTAAACATAGTTATTTTATAATCCATATCTATTGACTCTACCATCAGGAGTGACTAAGAACCTACTTTTGCTTAATATTTTGTATTTTTGGTCTTCATTTAGATGTTGTGTTTTCTTATGATGCTAGATATCATTGATTGTGTACTAAACATTTTAGTTGAAATATTATTTTTAAAATAGTCAAAAAGTTTTGGGTGAGGTCGTTTTCTTCCAGAGAGAATGTGTTAACCTCTTTCAGGCACCTGAGGACATTAGAAATACATGATTAATCTAACCCAGTGTCAGAACATGTGTTTTTTGTTTTTTGTTTTTAACTTTTTTTTTTTTATAAATTTATTTATTTTAGTTGGGGGCTAATTACAGAACATGTGTTTTTTGGGGTCACTGATATAACTCAGAGAGGTGCTATAGTCTATGTAAGGGCTTATTTGCTTCCGTCTCTAATTACACTCAGCATACAGCACTTTAAAGCCTCATATTTAAATAAAGGTGGGTTAGAGTGCTGTAAAGTAAGCATACTCTGTAGCCCAGCTCCCATCCTGCTAGTCTCAGAAGACTGAAGCTCTCCTGTTTATTCTCTCAGTTGCTTGCATTGCTTTCATACTGGGCAGAATGATCCCAAAGTCTTGGCTCATCCTACTGATACCTATTGTATTCCACATCTTAGCCTTGTAATTCCTTCTTATGCTATTAACTATTTTGATTCTTTCAGGAATCTATTTTAGCTATATCATTCAAATTTCTTATTTTGAGTCCAGATTTATTTCAGTTGGCTAGTTCATTATTACTGTAATCAAAGGACTCCCATTCCAGTGTTTTATTCAGGGTAATTTTTTTTTTTGCTGATAGAGAAAACTTAAAACTTTGAATCTTGGGACTTAAGGCCATTTCTACAATTATTTTATTTTGTCTGTTTATTTTTAAATTTTATTTATTTATTTAGAGAGTAGTGATGACTACTCTTTAGTTGGGGTGCCCAGCCTTCTCATTGCGGTGACGTCTCTTGTTGCAGGGTACGGGCTCTATAGCACATGGGCTTCAGTGGTGGCACATGCACTTAGTTGCCCTGTGGCATGTGGAATCTTCCAAGACCAGGGACTGAACCCATGTCCCCTGCACTGGAAGGTGAATTCTTAACCACTGGACCACCAGGGAAGTCCCGGTTTCCACAATTATTTTATCCTGAAAGTTCTTAAAAGCTCTAGCCACAAGAAATAAAATAATAAAAAGTAAATTCTTTGATCATAGACAATGCTGACTAAAGTTTCATGATGATGAATAAGGTATTTAATAAATATATGAGTGGTGCTGTTGGTGGAAATCATAGAGGTAGAAGATGTATCAATAGTTACACACTAAGGATGTGTCTATTTTACTATGGACAAATTACTGCTCCATCCATGATGGAAGAATTCCAAGGTAATCAATCTTAATTTGCAGCCAGTTGGCTGTTCTTTCCCTCCAAAGGATGATGCCATAGCAAGAAATCAGCAGTAGTCTCTGTTGTTGACATATTGCATATTCAGTAATAATGTCAGCCAAATCAACCTTGTTAAGACAAAGATTGTGCAATCATTTTATCTCCACTGTCATGGCTGTGTTTTTCACGTGTCCCTTCAGTGAAAACTAGGTCAATTGGAAAAGGAGGGAGATAAACCTTCACTGAATGGATCATTTTCATCCACCTGATCACTAAGAGCTTGATTTGTAAAAGATTCACTTTGATGATCCATCTCATGGCAATATAAGGTTTGTACACTCAGTTCTTACACTGAGCATCCATTCATATACCTTGTGTTCATTCCTCTGGTGATGTTCCTTCCAAGTCTGTTACCATCAGCTGAGCCACTCTCCATATATTAATATTAATGTAACTCCAACACTTTATTAATCTCTTCTTGTAGACAGGTTAATTGCCCAAATCTCTCAACTGGGAGTTTCATCGTTACCCACTGTCATTTAGGAATATTCCTTTGAGCACTTATGTGACCAACCAGTGTAATTTTAGGCTGTGTCAGCATACTATTGTGGAATGATCATGGACAAAACGTCAGTTTGAGTTTCCAGTCTGACTGGTCATAGAGAATTCCACAATAAGCCACAGGTTTGGGTTGAGGTAGATGTGGGAGATGTGGTCACTGAAAAATAGCAGCAACTACAGGGGTCTGAACCATAGCTCACCAGACTTTATTTGCCTTCTGAAACAGTTTAGGTCTGATATTTTATATTGCACTTATACTTGGTAATGGAGTACTTAACCTTAACCTCATGCCTTCATAGATTAGATTATATATATGTTGTGATAGGGCGGTCAGACCGCAAGGTTGCTTAGTGACTTGAGGTCAAGCTTTCTGCCCCTACCAGTGCCCATCATTAAGGCAGAAGCTGCTGTCAAAGGAGAATATATATCAGAAGATAAAAGCATGCTAGCATGCTTTCCCCAACTCTGATATATGTCTTATGAGATCTTGCCAGAGTCTCCTTTTACCCACCATGTCTGCCACAGATACTTGCAACATCTTTGATCCGGTTTACAAAATGCAAGAGGCTTCGTATTAATACTTTGTAGCAGCCGTATAGTTTATTCAGTAAATAATTCAAATTAGGACACTATCTTATGTTACATGACTTCCCAGGTGGCACTAGTTGCAGGAGATGCAAGAGAAGTGGATTGAAGGTCTCTTGGGAGTAGGAAATGGCAACCCACTCCAGCATTCTTATCTGGAGAATCCCATGGGCAGAGGAGCCTGGTGGGCCATAGTCCATCGGGTCACAAAGAGTCAGACACGACTGAGAGTGCACACACACACACACACACACACACACACACACACACGCATAGCTACATTATATAACTTTCACAGTGCAGAGAAGTGTGTCTCTTTCATAGAGTTAAAAGGTGAAAATTGCAAAACACTTCTCTTTTTTGTTTTTATCTTTAGAGAAACAATATTAACATACTCCAGATAACTAGATTCATAGAACTTTCCATAAGTTGGTTGGCCCTTGGTTTTCATTTGATTTTCACTCTTTGATAAGACCATTTTGTAACTAAATAGAATAAAATAGTCATCACTTCATGATTAACACATCTAATCATCATGTGACCAATATGGCAAAATAGTGTCATATCCAAACTGATATCAAGTGATCAAGATACCTTAAGACTAGATTTTGACAGTGATGGGGATGACACAGCCCTGAGGTAAGACTGAGAAATTACACATACTTACATGGCTTCCCTGGTGGCTCAGATGGTAAAGAATCTGCCTGCAATGCAGAAGACCCAGATTTGATCCCTGAGTGGCCAAGGTCCCCTGGAGAAGGGAATGGCAATCCACTCCAGTATTTTTGCCTGGAAAATTCCATGGACAGAGGAGACTGGCGACCTACAGTCCATGGGGTCCCAAATAGTCACACATGAGTGAACGACTAATACAACAACAGCAACAACAACATTGCTACCAGAAGAAGGAAAACCACATGTCGTGTGTCTCTTGCTTGGTATAGATAATAGAGCATTTTTCAAATAGATAGTTTTATTGCAGGTTCCAGAGGTTGTATTAACTCACACTTGCAAAGATTAAGACATGGGTGCAACTGGAATGCTTCCTGGTTACATAATGGAATTGCACTGCCATTCTCTAAGATACATTTGCCTGTTCAAAGGCTAATAGGAAAATTAAGTAGACACATCATAGAAATCACCACAGTTTGAAAATGTCTTTGAACATTCCTGTACATTTGAAATTCCTTGAGAAATATGGTATTGAATTTAGTTGACTTTTGAAAAAGAGAAGTTCCGTTAGGTCTTCCTGAAACTTTAAGTCACAAACCATAAGTTCTGTGGGTTATGGGACTGATTACTGGCCAGTCATTTTGGGTTAGTTGAAAAGTTCAGTTGGGTTTTTCTGTAACGTCTTATGGAAAAGTCCGACTGAACTTTGTTGGCTGACCCAATGTAAGACATGAGCTTGGGGACATGCTTCATGCCTTTCCTTGGGGGGAGCTGATTGTGTCATTCTCTCCTCATCATTAAGAAGGCTGTCTCTGGTCCTCTGTCCTCTCCGCAGTCTCTAAATCAACAGATGATGCAGGACCATGAGGAACAGATTTCAGTGAGTGTAGAATCCTTCCTTTGTGTAGGACTTCCAGTTATCTCTAGTGCGCCAAGCACACTCAGCCTTAGCATTCTGGCTGCTTTGTTCTTCCCCACTCCCAAAGCAGCCACGTCTTCCTCTGCTGCTCTGCCACAGGTAGGACACTTTTTCTTTCAGCCTCTCCTCCGGAGATACCAATACTCTGCCCTTGGTGTTCAGCTGTCATTGCATTAGAACTCTCAGTTAAGCTTTTGCATATTATCTTTTATTCCCCTCTTTAGATGGTAAGATTGATGTTTCCTACTACCAGTAATACTTTTAATACATGACAGGAGAGGCTAACAAAATCATTGGCAAATGTGAGAAGTACAAAAATACAGAAGCTTGGGGATTGTAGGGGAACTGCTCCAACAGCCTTAGCCGTGTTTGTACTAAAGTAGATGATTCATAACAAGGCATGCAAAATCCACAGGCAACATCCCAAGTCAGCAAGTTGAAGACACCCATGCATCTAATCGCAGTGGCCACTTGAGAATATAATCTTTTTCACCTTCCTAAAGCCACGGAGTTGGCAGTGTCTGTCTATAACCTCCCTGGCAAAACACACTTGCAAGTTAAGCATTCTGGTTTATACCTCTGCATACAGCAGAGAGTTTATAGATTGGTATGAAATATGCTGAGTGCCCACAGATAGTATCTGGCATATCTCAACTCATTCAATTGTAATTTCCAGTATAAGCAAATGATTAAATCTCTGAATATGTATTTATATAGCTGATCTTTTGAATAAATGTTACATGTTCCATAATCCCTAATTTATATTTAGAGTATGTTGTAAGGGCACTGAAAATATCAAATGATAAACCATTTTTCTTTTAACAATACCAAATGAAAACTGCAAAGGAAACTCGTGCTAAGCAATGGTTGGAAGTAGGAATATGATAGGAATCATATTAGTGCATGGAAGTCTATAACTTAATAGCTATTGGTAACTGTGTGTTTTTAATGAAATAATTAAATGGATTATAAAATACTGCATTGTAAACATGGTGGTTATTTGCTAGATTCTGTGGGTAAAATATTGTAATTTTATAGCAACTATTTTTTCTCTTCAGAGTAAGTGCTATAAAGTCCAATACATCTTTTACATCAATGTGCTCTAATTTCTTAGAGATACAGCTCTGAGTGAGTAATACCCAATGATACAAATGAATTAGTTACTGATGATACAACAACTGGAATTTCAAAATACTATCACCCTGAGTGAAAGAAGCCAGGCATAGAAAGTATTACTGTATGATTCTATTCACATTAAACTCAAGAAAAGACCAATATAATTACCATGACAGAAACCAGATTAGTGGCTGTTTAGGACTACAGGGAGGAGAAGGGGATGACAGAGGATGAGATGGTTGGATGGCATCACCGACTCAATGGACATGAGTTTGAGTAAACTCCAGGAGTTGGTGATGGACAGGGAGGCCTGGCGTGCTGCAGTCCATGGGGTTGCAAAGAGTCGGACATGACCAAGTGACTGAACTGACTGAGGACTATAGTGAAGAGAGAATGGACTGAGGAGATGCAGGAAAGAACTTCTGAAGTGATGGGAACTTGATTTGGGAGGTGGCAACATGGGTGTATATATATTTATCAAGATGCATTGAAACGTGCATCTCAGTGAGTGTACTGTAATAGAAATTAAACTTCAACAAACTATATTAAAATAAAAAAAAACCACACAAACAGATTAGAGAAAGAACTGTCACATTGGCATGATGTGTCAAAATCATTTTTCTGAAGGAAGAGATTTAAAGGTGACTGAAAGGTGATATCCTGTCAGTGATAGAAGGCAAGATTACACAGTTTTTCAGGAAAACCCTCTGTTAGGAGATGCTCCTGAGACTGAGAAGTTTACCTGGATGACCATTCTCATCAAGTCTTCTTTTGGAAGAAGTGCAGAAGTTTTTCCTTTGAGACTTAGAGAAATCAAGAAGGAAAAGACAGGTCAATGGAGATGCTTCCTTTTATAAATGACGCTGTTTCTCACAGCCTGTGTGCAACTGCGCTCCGGCAGGAAGCAGGTTTCTGTGTCCGGCTGCTGTTCACCCAGCCTCCTGCCCCCTCAGGAGTCAGAGCGCCACGTGCAGTAGGAAGAAGCATGTGCTTTGGTGCCCGTAGAGCAGCGTGAGAACCCCGCCTTGCCACCTCCTAGCTTTGTGACTGTGGCTACGTTATTTCAATTCTATTTGGCTCAGTGTATTCATTGGTAAGAGCTTCTCAGGTGGAGAGAGTGGTAAAGAACATGCCTGCCAATGCAGGAGACATAGATTCAGGTTCGATCCCTGGGTCAGCAAGATACCACGGAGGAAGGCATGGCAACCCACTCCAGTATTCTCACCTGAAGAATCCCCCGTCAGAGTAGCTTGATGATCCACGTGGTCACACAGATTCAGAGGCAACTGAAGCAACTTAGCACGCACACAGCCCCACTCACTGCTAAATGAGAAATATCCTTGCAATACTAAATGGGGTCACATGTATCAAGTACCTTCTGCAGTGGCTGGAACATAGAAAGCATGATGTTAATTGTAGTTCTTACCGAGGCCTTCCTTGGTGGTCCAGTGGCTAAGACTGCACTCATAATACAGGGGGCCTGGGTTCAATCCCTGCCCAGACAACTAGATCCCACATGCTGGAACTAAAGATTACCCACGAAAAAAGAGGTTGCCCCAGCTGGCAAGGAAGATCCCACATTCCCACATGCCCAACTAAGACTCATGGCAACCAAAAAAAAAAAAAATATATATATATATATATTTCTTACTAAGATGTGGTAATAGAAACAGACATTCGTGGTTCCCTTCTACTTAATCACTGTTCGCTCTCATTCATGTTTTGTGAGAAAACTTATAACTCAGATAGGCTCTACCTGTCTTAGCTGGTGTTATGAGGTAGGTTTTTGTGCCACAAATTTCTCGTATGATCCCTAAGTTGCTTTTGGGCACCCCCAAATTTTTTACATGAAAGGTAGAATTCCAGCCTCCCACCTCCGGGCCCCAGCCTAAGGCGTGCTTGCTCGAATTCCCGGCACCTGTGAGCACACCCGCTCGCATGGCTGCAGTCAGTTGAGGGTCTTCTGATGGGACATCAGGTGATGCAGGTGGAGTCAGCATGCAGGAACCTTATATAAAGGGAGGTGGCGGCTCAGAGCCTTGGGCGGGAGCAAGGCGGTGTGTGATGTGAAGACGGGGGTGGCAGGCGGAGAGAAGGCATCCTTGTCCAGAGCCCCCCGGAGGAACCAGCCCTGCCCAGCACCCTGATTTCCCACGTCTGAAGGTAGGAACCCACTTTCCTTGTGCTGTGGCGCTCTGTTTGCCGTGGTTTGTTGCGGCAGCGACGGGAAACTGACGCGAGCTTGTCGGGGAGCCTGGGGCAGCTCCGCAGAGTCTCCGCAGCCACCCTGGAGACCGCGGTCCCCCCTGAGGATGCTCACGGGCCCGGTCCAGGTCCCCGGGTTTCTCTGAGCGTCTAGAACCGTGTATCCCACCACCTTCCTGCCCCGTATTTTTAGAGGGAGAGGGTGTCTCTCTCTGCGGTCAAACTTGCAGAATCACAACCGTGTCGCCTCCAGCTGTTCATGTGTTAAATGTGTCCTGTTGGTTAGGAGGGTCTTGCTGACTTGGCCAAGGATGACCCAGGGCAAACTCATCACTGCTTATGGGATGAGCATAAAATTCTGTACGTTTTACTGTAGCTCAAAATAGAGAGCCAGGGTTTGTATCTCTTTTCTCCAAATTCATAAACACGTATTGGTCACTTAGGACTCCAGGAGGAGAAGGTAAATGGTTTCTGTTTAGAAAAGTGAAATTTAAGGTGAACACGTGCCACATCATTCTGGGAGGCCAAAGTTATTTACGATAGCAACTACCTTTTTGGAAGAACTGTTCATTGGAGCCTAGTATCTATGTATTTTGCTGCCTTGCAAGGTATCCGAGAGCGATTTTCTTGACTAATGGTTGTGTGGAGAGCACTGCAGGTTGAATCACTTTAGGCATAATGAAACACTCAATTAAAAGAAAAACGTTTGTGTAATGGCTATCATTACAATGGAATGTTTTACAGAGAAAGAAAGCTATATTTGAAAAATCTATTTTGAGTTTTTTTGTGATTCTCAATGTAAGAAGCATAGAGCAGACAATGACCTTAAAACATGCCTTTGTGTTCAGGTGAAATGAATCAATAGATGGAAATTCTTGAAAGTACTTGTTTCAAGGTTCTCTGAATTTGGTAACTTTATCTGGAAGGAGTTTCAGTTGTGGTAAACAGTAACGGGAGGAATCATAAATTTGTAAAATAGGGTAAAATCGAATAGAACTGCCTTTATGGAGTGGAAACCAGGAAGCTTTAAGTCACATGCTCAGAAGCTCTGTGACGGTTGCTCAGCTCTGGCTGAGGGTAGAGAGGAATCACCTGGGGGATTTTCAGTGTCCTACACCTGATTCCCACTGCAGAGACTCAGGCTTAATTGAGTCTGGGTGTGGTCTGATGGGTTTTCAAGCCTCTTTTCTCCCTGGGTGGTTGCAGTAGTCAGCCAGGCCTCCCACCCAGCCGCATTTCTTTCTGGGACCTGGGACACTGCTGGGTTCCAGCACATGTCTCACACTAGGGACATGTCCCCTGTTGATTACAGAAAGGATAAAACAAAACACACACACAGCAGCTTTCGGCTGGCAGAGCCTTCGGAGGTTTCAATATGGCGTTATTTCCTCCATGAAAGATGAGCAGTGATTCAGCCTAAGCCGTTACAGAGAATAGCTGCCTTGATGATTTTATAAACTGAATATTGTCAAAATGGAGACACATAGAGAACAAACTTATGCACTTGGCTGGGGGCGGGGGCAGGAGAGGAGAGGGTGGGATGTAGGGAGAGAGTGCCAAGGAAAACATACATTACCACAGATAAAATAGACAGCCAATGGGAATTTGCTGTATAACTCGGGTTGATCACAGCCTGGAGGGGTGGGATGGGTAGGAAGGTGGGAGGGAGGTCCAAGTGGGAGGGGGCGTAGGTAAACCTGCAGCTGATTCCTGCTGATGTTATGTAGAAGCCAACACAATACTGTAAAGCAAAAAATAAAGTCTGAAAAATAAATATCCTTCCATTAAAAACATACAGTTATTAAAAAAAAAAACACAAAAAACCTAAAAACTAAGGCTCCTGCCACCCATTTTTTCTTCTCATAAAAAAAGTACAACTGGGATCCAGTAGTGAGTGTGTGGGAGGGTAGATATTGAACAGCCCTTTCTAGAAGAATCATCCTAGTGCTGAGAATCCCATCCTTTATTCTAATAAATCCTCCTTCTTAACACGTATCTTATTTACACTAATCTCCAGCACTTTATATTTTATAATGTAAAAATATTTTAACAGGCCTTTAAAATACTTTAATTAAGCTGAGAAGGAAACAAAATGGGAAAAACATTTTACAGATGTGAGGCCATTAAAACTTATCTGCTTTAACTGAAAGTACTTTTTTCCCTTTAAAATTTTATAGCCTTATGTATTGTAATACTAATTCAATAATCTATTAACATAAATGTCATCATTTTATAAATGTAATGAATTATTAATGCCAGTCATCTGTGTGTTTTTTTTTTTTTAGTGTGTGGCTGGGCTTTACAACCTAAAAGTTGAGTGATGTCAAGGGATGTTCATGGAAAACTTTGTTTTTTTCTGGGTCAGGCTCATTTTTTTTTTAATTAATTTATTTTAATTGGAGGCTAATTACTTTACAGTATTGTGGTGGTTTTTGTCATACATTGACATGAATCAGCCATGGGTGTACATGTGTCCCCATCCTGAACCCCCCTCCCACCTCCCTCCCCATCCCATCCCTCAGGGTCATCCCAGTGTACCACCCCTGAGCACCCTGTCTCATTCATTGAAACTGCACTGATGATCTGTTTCACATATGATAATATACGTGTTTCAATGCTATTCTCTCAAATCATCCCACCCTCGCCTTCTCCCACAGAGTACAAAAATCTATTCATTACATCTGTGTGTCTTTTGCTATCTTGCATATAGGGTCACTGTTACCATCTTCCTAAATTCCATATATATGCATTAATAAGCTGTATTGTAAACTCAGCAGTGGCCACAGGACTGGAAAAAGTCAGTTTTCATTCCAATCCCAAAAAAAGGCAATGCCAAAGAATGCTCAAACTCCCGCACAATTGCACTCATCTCACATGCTAGTAAAGTAATGCTCAAAATTCTCCAAGCCAGTCTTCAGCAATATGTGAACCGTGAACTTCCAGATGTTCAAGCTGATTTTAGAAAAGGCAGAGGAACCAGAGATCAAATTGCCAATATCCACTGGGTCATCGAAAAAGCAAGAGCATTCCAGAAAAACATCTATCTCTGCTTTATTGACTATGCCAAAGCCTTTGACTGTGTGGATCACAATGAACTGTGGAAAACTCTGAAAGAGATGGGAACACCAGACCACCTGACCTGCTTCTTGAGAAACCTGTATGCAGGTCAGGAAGCAACAGTTAGAACTGGACATGGAACAACAGACTGGTTCCAAATAGGAAAAGGAGTACATCAAGGCTGTATATTGTCACCCTGCTTATTTAACTTATGCAGAGTACATCATGAGAAACGCTGGGCTGGATGACGCACAAGATGGAATCAAGATTGCTGGGAGAAATATCAATAACCTCACATATGCAGATGACACCACCCTTATGGCAGAAAGTGAAGAAGAACTAAAGAGCCTCTTGATGAAGGTGAAAGAGGAGAGTGAAAAAGTTGGCTTAAAGCTCAACGTTCAGAAAACTAAGATCATGGCATCTGGTCCCATCACTTCATGGTAAATGGGGAAACAGTGGAAACGGTGTCAGACTTTATTTTTTGGGCTCCAAAATCACTGCAGATGGTGATTGCAGCCATGAAATTAAAAGACGCTTACTCCTTGGAAGGAAGGTTATGGCCAACCTAGATAGCATATTTAAAAGCAGAGACATTACTTTGCCAACAAAAGTCCGTCTAGTCAAGGCTATGGTTTTTCCAGTGGTCATGTATGGATGTGAGAGTTGGACGGTGAAGAAAGCTGAGCGCCGCAGAATTGATGCTTTTGAGCTGTGGTGTTGGAGAAGACTCTTGAGAGTCCCTTGGACTGCAAGGAGATCCAGTCAATCCATACTAAAGGAGATCAATCCTGGGTGTTCATTGGAAGGACTGATGTGGAAGTTGAAACTCCAATACTTTGGCCACCTCATGTGAAGAGATGACTCATTGGAAAAGACCTTAATGCTGGGTAGGATTGGGGGCAGGAGGAGAAGGGGACGACAGAGGATGAGATGGTTGGATGGCATCACCAACTCAATGGACATGGGTTTGGGTAGACTCTGGGAGTTGTCAATGGATAGAGAGTCCTGGCGTGCTGCAATTCATGGGGTCGCAAAGAGTTGGACACGACTGAGCGACTGAACTAAACTGAGGTATTAATATTCAAAGTGCATTTCTTTTAAGAAGCATAAAATTGGAACTTCGTTTTTATCTAAGCAGACAATCTCTGCCTTTTATCTGTGGTATTGTCACTTACATTTAATGTGATTTTTATGGTTTGGATTAAATCAGTCTTGAAGTTAACAGAGGAATTTAACTGGCCATCTTCAACTTCAATATGGGTGGAGGCATATTTATATCTCCAAATTTTGTTAAAAACTGAAAATGAGAATTTGGCAGTCTGTCACAAAACTAGGCACAAAAATAAACATCTACCTTTTTTATATTTGCCTTTCTAAAATTCTAACCTTTAAATAATGGTAATATTTAACAAAAGAGACTATAAATTCTATGTCCTGCTGCAGGGATGAGGCTTATTTTAAACAAGAAATACTATAATGTCTCGAAATTTTTTCAACTGAGTGTAATAGGCAGTTGTATATGCTGTGCATAAAGCTGAAAGTGAAAGTGTTAGTCGCTCAGTTGTCCAACTCTGTGACCTCACGGACAGTAGCCTGCCAGGCTCTTCTATCCGTGGGATTTCACAGGCAAGAATACTGGAGTGGGTTTCTATTTCCTTCTCCAGGGGATCTTCCTGACGCAGGGGTTGAACCCATGTCTCCTACATCTCAGGCAGATTCTTTACCATCTGAGCCACAATAGGCAGTTCTGTATGCTGTGCTTAAAGCTAGTTTCAGGCTTCCCAGGTGGCTCAATGGTAAAGAATCTGCCTGCCAAGCAGGAGACATGCGTTTGATCCCTGGGTCGGGAAGATCCCCTGGAGAAGGAAATGGCAACCCACTCCAGTATTCTTGCCTGGGAAATCCCATGGAGAGAGGAGCCTGATGGGCTATAGTCCACGGGGTCATATAGAGTAAGACACAACTAAGCGACTAACACAAAGCTAGTCTAATAACTATTAAGTTGCACCGCTTGTATATTGTTGGATAACTAGTCCAATACTCCTTGGGCCCACACCCTAATAGTGATCTTCCTAGATTCCTAAAATTACATTGAGACTTCCTGTATGTGCTACAGTTTGAGGCTGACGGTGACATAGAAGTGGTCAGATAAGTCACCTGTAGATGCGGGGAAAGTTTGGTCCCATTGATTATATTCTCAGTGTTGTCCAATCCCACAGGCTTTATAATGTGGCCTGAACTCTGGAATTAAAGGAATATGATTTTCTCACTCAGTGCCACTGACCCCATACATCAGGAATGTCTTTACACATCTGTTAAAGTAACAGATTTGATAAAGCTGGAGGTTAAATTGTAATAAAAATCTAAAAATAATTTATGAATCCAGTGAGAAATTCAATATTTGACCTTTCTGTTCTCCTTGATATGTATTTTACAACTAAGTGATGAATACATATTGTACATACGGTATCTTAAAAAACTGAACTATTCACAGATTTACCAATACACATACAATATTAAATTTAACAGCTGTGGTTTTGATATATTTCACTCAGTTACTAAATGTAGGGGATGCATTTTACAATTCAGCTTAGAAGTCAGATTTAATAGTTGTCTGTGTTGTGAAGATAAGCTCCTGACAAGATATCTTTTGGCTCAACTCATAGTTTTAATAATTTTTGACCAGTTATATATACATCCATATATAATGATTGATTTTTAAAAACAAAGTATTGGGTTGTTATTTAGTCACTAAGTCATGTCCGACTCTTGCCACCCCATGGACTGTAGCTCACCAGATTCCTCTGTCCATGGGTGTTCCCAGGCAAGAATACTGGAGTGGGCTGCCATTTCCTTCTCCAAAATATTGGGTAACTTGGTTATATCTGGAGACCTATTAAATTATTAACAAAATTAGGTCATAGAACATTTTCAGGAAAAACTATGATGCAATCTGTAAAATCCTTGTTACTGAGCCATATAGTTATGTTTCTGACAAAAAAGATATACCTTTCTCATAATTGTGTCAGCAGACAACTGTGGAGTATGTAGCTAGGAATATACAAGCACTTATTTGCCTGTGATACCCTAGTAAGTCTGAGGACAGTCATTATAAACATGACTCCAGATAGCATTTCAGATTCAATTTTAACTAGAGAATGGCAAGTTTATAGAGCCCATGGTGACCACATCCTATTCCAATAATTAGTCCTGAAACTCAGCACTTCTATATAACAGCAGCTTTTCGTTTTTTTGTTTTTTTTTTTTAAGTGATAAAATGCTGAAAAAGAAGATACTAGGGCTGGAATGCGTTCTCTGGAAATAGCAGAGAGTTCCTGGTGTGTGTCACAATTTCTTATTGTATGAAGCCTTTATCCACTATTGAATGTGAGTCTGCTGGGGGAAAGGGAGGGGCACCTGAGGAAGAAGAGCAGGTGGGCAGTGCTCACCAGGGGTTGTATTGTGCGTAACCAGAAATTTAGGAGTGCTCCTGACCTGAGAGTGAGGCGTGAAAGCTGGAGAGTTTCTGATAAAAACAGTATTAAAAATGGCAGGTTGTCCCAAGCAATCTCAGAAAAGGTTATAAGCACTCGTATTTATGTATATTAGTATTTATGCATTTTAGACAACAGACTGGATAAGAGGATAATGATGGAGAAGCTAATATTACTACTAATTTCTCAATTATTTGGAAAAGTTTTCAAATTCGGAATTCCATCTACACAATATTTCTTTTCTTCTAGTACTTCTTGTGGAAGGTTTTGTGTGTATGTAGCCACCTTTGGAATGTACAGACACACATGTATGATACATACCATCTGTATACTCTACTTACAATGTAATGTTGACATGTCTCCACTGAGAGGTGTGATCTGTGTTCCCTCCCCTCAAGCCTGAGTGGGCTCCTATGGCTAATTTGGCCAATATAATGTAGCAGTGATGCTGCATAACTCCTGAGGCCTGACCAGAAGTGGCAATGTGGCTTCTCCTGATTCTCCTTTTCCTGGAACTCTTGCCTCTGGAATCGGAGGACCCCTTGTGGCTTATTCTGGCTGATAGTCCCAGCTAGTCCCCTGGCTGGACGTCAGCGTCTATGATCAAATGCGAGCAAATGAGCTCCCAGATATTTCCAGGCCTGGATTTTGAGTCTTCCAGCTTTGTTCCAGACACTGTGGAATAGGAACTAAAACCATCTCCATATGTCCACCAGATTAATGATCAGCAGAAACTGTTAATAATTATTTGTAGCCTCTAAGTTTGGGGTGACTTGTTATACAGCATTTGGTGACCAATGCATCTCTGTAGCTCTGGTGCTGAGTTTTAAAATTGTGCCTGTGCTTTTCATGGCACCCCACACTCCTCCCCCCAGCCCACATACTTCATCCTTCACTACTTTTTGCTACAGTGGCAAGATTTAGGAGTTCTAATGTCAGCACCAGCCACAGTGTCAGGAGGGGGAATGAGTTTGGACGAGGACAAAAATGTCCTGGGAGGAATGATTATTCCTGGAGCAGTTAACTACAAATAGGGCAAATTTAGTGGTGAAGGAGAAACATTAGCTCCAGCAACACTTTGGGTCCCATATGTAATTTCATTACAAAATTATCTTGTTTTTTGCTTAGATTGTCTATGATTAACATAAACTTTATTTTCTTCCAGTTTTACTGAGTATTTTCTTCCAGTTTTACTGAGAAATAGTTGATACATGTCACTGTATTAAATTTAAAGAATGTAGCATGATGGTTTGATTTATGATTTAATATATATAATTACATATATATATTATGAAATATATATGGTTGAACCTATTAGTCATCCATCTTCTCATACAGATAAATAGAACAGGAATAAAGAATAGAGGAAAAAAAATTGTGATAAGAACTCTTAAAATTTACTCTAAACAACTGCTACATGTCACAGAGCTGCAGTGTTAGCCATAGTCATCATATTGTACATAACATCCCTAATATTTATTATATAACTAGAAGTTTGTACTTTTTGTTCACCTTCTTACAACAAATGGCAGCTGGGAAACAGAGACATTTCCATGTTTTTTGAATGTTCAAATTGAATGGCGATTTAGATAAGATGATGTTGAGTTCAGATGCTTTTGTAAAACCGTCAAAAGCAAATACCAAGAAGAGACTGAAATCAAAGGGTCTGGAGCTTAGAGACGAGATGTAATGTAGATAAGTAAATTGCTTAGTCCTTTGCTTAGATGTGGAAATGCAAACTATAGATATGAATAAGATCGAATCATAAGAGATGTGAGAGGAAAATTGCTCAAAAATGGTCCTACTGACATTTTGGGTGGGACAGTGCCTCCTTATCATGTGGCCATTGTGTGAGCTCTAGGATGATCAGCAGCAGCCCTAGCCTCTACCCCTCGATGCCAGTAGCTCCCCTAGTTGTAACAGCAGAAATGTCTCCAGTTTTTGCCAAATGTCCCTTAGGGCAAGATCACCTCCAGTTGGGAATCACTGGTTTAGAATAACAAGAGAAGAAAATCCCTTTTAATACTTTCATGTTTAGTGTAGTTCTCTGTTGTTAAAATAAATGGAGACCAGGCTTGAAGATACCTCAAGCAGACAAAACGGCCAAGACGAGTGTAATTTAATCAAACTCATTTCATAAACATAAGCCAGAATTAATGTTGGTTATTTTTTGTAAATGCCTCTGATAATCATAAGTAAAACTTGTCATCTGCCTACAATGGCCCAGGATAGCAGAGTTTTGGTTATAATTGATGGGAAAGTCTACTGTAATAACCAACAATCATAAAGTTTAAACAACTTCCTAATTTTCACTTTCAATGTCATCCTGTAATGGCGTGGCTCTGAGGAATACCACTTTGAGGTTAGACGTCTCCCTGTTCACTGTTTCTCACTCAAAATATATCAAGTGAATTTTTTTTTTTGCAGTAATGACTTTTAAAGAGTTTCTGTAAAAGTTCATTTTTTCCTAATATCTTTTCAGAAATCTATTTCACAGAATATATTCGTCTCTCTAAATTACCTTTAATTTAGTAGAACTGTTATACAAACTCATCTTCATTTTTTATGGCAAAACAACTGTACTATTTCATCTTGATATCTGAATTCTGCTCATATTTCTAAAAGAGTAATGTGATATTCTTCAGAATAATTAGAGTACTCTTGGAAAATGTCCATTTGACATAAAACCTAAGTATTTCAGGGACATTTTCTGGTTTAAATGCTCTGATGAAAATCAAACATGGAAATCCCTTAAATACTTGAACTGTAATTAAATACCTGGCATACTTAATATGTTGTTAGATTTGTAAGTGATATGATAATTTCAAACAGACAATTAAAAATTGATTCTTGTGGCATATAGCCCTCAATTATAATGGTAAGTGTGTAAAATATACTAATCAATTCATGATATAATTAGTGCTGCAAAAGAGAAAGGTAAAATGTTGCACTGATTTATAAAACTTAGTGACAAACAATTGGACAGTGTTTGGTTTTCTGTTAAGAATCCTAATACTTTCAGATTATTTCAAGATTTCATATCAATTTGACTTTTGTATGTGGCATATTATTAATGTAAATCTTCCTAACCACCAAATAGACTTCTTTAATACTTACACTATTTTGTCTTAATCTTTATCTTAGGTCAGTTTTTGTACTTATCCCTTCACCTCTAATAATTGGTTTAGTCTGAGATTTGGTCCTGGATCCTCTTCTATTTTAACTCTAACAAGATGCACCTCATTCAGTTGCACACTTTAAACACCATAATCGACGCCTCCAGGTGTTTATTCTGAGTCCTTATGTCTCCCCTAGCTCTGTATTTATATATTTGTGACTGGCCCTACCATTCACAGAGAAAACCTTATATGTTAGTAAAACAGCCCTTCACCACCTCCTTGAAAACCACCATCAGCAGTGTAGAGTGAGTCCTAACACTTCAATGCCTCTGGAAAGTTCCCCAACATACCCTTTCTGTGGACGCTTACATCGCCACCATATGTTTTTGCTCTAAGAAGATCGAGATTCAGATTATCATGCTGTTTTTCCCAGTTTATTCCAGTCATCACAGGAAGTCTAGGGCATCTTTATTATCATTCAGTCTCAGGAATTAAATAGCTCTAAACACTTTGCTAACCATTCCTCCCATTTGTCCCAACTCCTACTATATTTCTCTCTGCCTTTTTTCCTTAGTCAGTGTTTTGAAAAATCTCTATAACCTCAGGCCCTCTTCACCATTTGTTCTAAAGCTTGGCTCTTTTCTGACTACACAGTTGACCTTTCAAACTGTCAAATAGTGAGGTTTTCTCTTCCTCATCAAATGGGCTGGGAAATGGAGTAAGTTTCTCCTGCTGTACACTGCTGCTTCCAGAACTTTCCCCAGCTCTTAATCACCTCCCACTTTTCATTTTGGTTATTTCTTTGACCTTTAAGTCAGTGACCTCCCAGCTCCTTAACAAACTGAACTCTAAAGTTCTCCATTTGGTTTCAGCTACTCACTCATTTGTTCTTATCACCATATCATTATTATCAATAACTGAAAAATTAATACCTAGCTTCAAGTAGCCCACTTTAAATTACTTTTTAGTGTTTATAATTGTTTGAGGTTTATAAAAGAACTTAAAATACAGTATAGAGTTGTTATATGTTCTAAACTGTTCTAGTATAATTAATATCTCATATTTGCATAGTGTATTTATTATAATGGATAAGCTAGTATAGATAAATCCTTATTAAATATAGTTTATACATTATTCATGTTTCTTTCAGTTCCAGTTCATTTCAATCGCTCAGTCACATCTGACTCTTTGCGACCACATGGACCGTAGCCCACCAGGCCCCCCTGCCCATCACCAACATCCAGAGTTTACTCAAACTCACGTCCATTGAGTCGGTGATGCCATCCAATGATCTCATCCTCTGTGGTCCCCTTCTCTTCCTGCCTTCAATCTTTCCCAGCATCAGGGTCTTTTCCAATGAGTCGGTTCTTCTCATCAGGTGGACAAAGTATTGGAGTTTCAGCTTCATCATCAGTCCTGCCAATGAATATTCAGGATTGATTTCCTTTAGGATGGACTGGTTGGATCTCCTTGCAGTCCAAGGGACTCTCAAGAGTCTTCTCCAACACCACAGTTCAAAAGCATCAATTCTTCAGCACTCAGCTTTTTTTATAGTCCAACTCTCACATCCATACATGACCACTGGAAAAACCATAGTCTTGAGTAGATGGCCCTTTGTTGGCAAAGTAATGTCTGCTTTTTAATAGGTCTAGGTTGGTCATAATTTTTCTTCCAAGACATAAGTGTCTTTTAATTTCATGGCTGCAGTCACCATCTGCAGTGACTTTGGAGCCCCAAAAAATAAAGTCTGTCACTGTTTGCCTTGGTTTGCCTTGGAAACGAACAGAGATCATTCTGTCGTTTTTGAGATTGCATCCAAGTACTGCATTTCAGACTCTTTTGTTGGCTATGATGGCTACTACATTTCTTCTAAGGGATTCTTGCCCATAGTAGTGGATATAATGGTCATATGAGTTAAATTGACCCATTCCAGTCCATTTTAGTTCACTGATTCCTAAAATGTAAATGTTCAGTCTTGCCATCTCCTGTTTGACCACTTCCAATTTGCTTGGCTCATGCACCTAACATTTCAGGTCCTATGCAATATTGTTCTTTATAGCATTGGACTTTACTTCCATCACCAGTCACATCCACAACTGGGTGTTGTTTTTGCCTTGACTCTGTCTGTTCATTCTTTCTGGAGTTATTTCTCCACTGATCTCCAGTAGCATATTGGGCGCCTACTGACCTGGGGAGTTCATCTTTCAGTGTCCTATATTTTTGCCTTTTCGTACTTTTCATGGGGTTCTCAAGGCAAGAATACTGAAGTGGTTTGCTATTCCCTTCTCCAGTGGACCACATTTTGTCAGAACTCTCCACCATGACTCGTCTGTCTTGGGTAGCCCTACACAGCTTGGCTCATAGTTTGATTGAGTTAGACAAGGCTGCGGTCCATGTGATCAGATTGGTTAGTTTTCTGTGATTGTGGTTTTCAGTCTGTCTGCTCTCTGATAGAGAAGGGTAAGAGGCTTATGGAAGCTTCCTGATGGGAGAGACTGACTGAGGGGGAAACTGGGTCTTGTTCTGATGGGCAGAGCCATGCTTAATAAATCTTTAATCCAGTTTTCTGTTGATGGGTGGAGCTGTGTTCCCTCATTGCTATTTACCTGGGGCCAAACTATGGTGGAGGTTAGGAAGATAATGGTGACTTCTTTCAAAATATCCCATGCATGTACTGCTACACTCACTGCTCCCAACCCTGCAGCAGGCCACCTCCGACCCACGCATCTGCTGGAGACTCCTGGACACTCCCAGGCAAGTCTGGGTCAGTCTCTTGTGGGGTCACTGCTCCTTTCTCCTGGGTCCTGGTGCACACAACGTTCTGTTTGTGCCCTCAAAGAGTCTATTTCCCAGTCCTGTGTAAGTTCTGGCAGCTCTATGGTGGGGTTAATGGTGACTTCCTCCAAGAGGGCTTATGCCATCTCCAAGTCTGCTGCACCCAGAGCCCCTGTGCCTGTGGCAGTCCACTGCTGACCAGCACCTCCACAGGAGATGCTCAACACAGTTCTGTCTCAGTTCTATCATTTTTCTTTAGTTTTGATGTAATACTTGAACCCCTCCAGGATATGACATTGTATTTAGTAAGTCATATCTCCTTAACTATTCTCCTCTTAGATTACCACTTTCTAGCTTACTAATATCATTATCTTACATTTACAGAAACTTACAACTTTAACAAGATCTAAACTCCAGTGATCATATCAGTATTTCTCTGTCCCAGGCACCTTATCTTTATTTCTTAAGTAGATTAAATTTCATGGCAACTAACTATAATTATATTCCTTGTAACATCTGCAATTCTCTTGCCACTTTTATCCTTTGACCAAACCATCACTCAATCATATTTTCTTCCCTTACCACCCTACTGAAACTGGATTTTGCCAACATTATCAGTATGGGAAGTCACTGGAAAATTACTTCTGTGTTGTTAAATCCAATGATAAGTTTCTTATCCCTATTCTTATTTGGTGTACAAAAGCATTTGATCTGGTTGAATACCATTTTCCCTTAACCACATTCTCTTCAGTTAGTGTCTGTGTCACCTTAATGTCTTTATTTTGTTCCTAGATGACTATGCTCAGTTGAAATTAGCTGGCATTTTTCTTTTCATATCTTATTTTGCCTTGGAATGCCCCAGGGTTCAGTCTTCAGCTTTATCTGTTGATGATCATATGCTATCTTAAGGTTTCAAGTGGCATCTAAAGACAAGTAACTCTGAAACATATATTTACATCTAGATATCTCCCCTGGACTCCAAACTATTAGGCAAAATAGCCCCCTTAATATCTTGCATGGATTTCTAACCAGCAGCTCAGACTGGCTGTGTATAAAAGCAAATTTCTGAAACCATTCTGTCCCACAAAAATAAATATGTACGTATACACACAGGGCTTCTCTGGTGACTCAGACAGTAAAGAATCTACCTGCAATGCAGGAGACCTAAGTTCAACGCTTGGGTTAGAAAGGTCCCCGGGAGAAGGGAGTAGCAACCCACTGCAGTATTCTTGTCTGGAGAATTCCATGGACAGAGGAGCCTGACAGACTACAGTCCATAGTGTCGCAAAGAGTCAGACAAGAGTGAACGACTAACACTTTGACTTTTTTACTTCTCATACACACACACATACATACAAAGTAAAACTCCTCCTGCAGTCAATCATCTTTATCTTCATTATTGTCAATCTCACACTTTAAATTAGTCCAGAAACTTGCTGCTGTTCTTGATGATTCTAATATTAATAAATCAACAGACCAACAAATCATGAAAACGTAAACTTCGAATTAAATCCCAAATCTAAACACTTCTCATCAGACCAACACTAAGGCCCCGATTCATTACCACCTTCATCCCTTGCCTGGATTATTGCAGGCCACCTTGCTTCTGCACGTGACCCCTCCAGTACTCCATAGCAAAGTGGAAGCGAATCTTAATTGATAAGTCATATCCTGTTATTAATATCTGAAACACTTAAGTGTTCTCCATTTCTCTTTAGGTGAAATCTGAAATTCTAGCAAGGCCCCACGTGTAACTTTATGTACTCATGGTCCATGTCTTCCCTGTCTTCATCCCTTTCTATAACTTTTCTTCTTTCTTGACTAATTGGATCTAGCCACATTGAATTCTGTGCTCTTCTTGCTTTTGTCAAAAACTCGTATAATAGATCGAAAACCAGTGGATCACTGAAGTAATAATTAGTAGGAATTTGTTGTGCACACACCAGGAAAACAGAATACTGTGAGCACTCAAACCCAAACACAAGGTGCGTCTCAAGGGCATATTTTTATCAAGCAGCTTATATAAGAGAAAGCAGTGACTGCTTATTTTTCAGCGATTGTTTCTAATATTAGCATCTTTTTAAATGATAGGAAATTGGTCATTAGTTACCTCATATCAACTTTAGGGAACAGTTTGTTTTGCTGATGATTTCCAGAGGTATAACAAGAACTGACTCAGGTTAAGTTAGCCTTGCAAAATAAACCAAGGGAAGGTGTGTGTCTGTGCATGACCAAACTGGTCTTGTGTGCTCAGGGAGTTTTCAAAGCTTGTCTCCTTTTTTTTTTTTTTTTGACTGCTCCAGGTCTTAGTTGTAGCATATGGCATCTAGTTCCCTGACCATGGATCAAATCTGCCCCCTGCATTGTCGGCGAGGAGTCTTGACCACTGAGCCACCAGGGAAGTCCCTCCATTTGGTTTTGATTCTAACACTTATATCAGGGCCTGGGTACTTGATGTTTCTTATGCCTGGAAACTTGTTCTCAGGGTATTGTCATGACATGGTTCCACTGCTCTAATGTGGTTTAAAATGGCTGTATTTTTGCTGCATTATAACCCATCTCAGTATCTTTATGAGCTTTTCAGTGATCTTTCCCAAGTCCAAAAGTCAATCAATCCTCTTGAGCAAGAAACATAGGAAATCAAACGCTAGTTCTACATTCTCTCCCCAAATCCAAAATAGAGGCAGGATAACTGCAGGAATACTTCCGTTTAGTAATGCAACTTAGCAACAGCAGCAGTAATGCAAAGAAGGGCTGGCACCCAGAAGCCACTAGTTCACAGTAATTCACAGTTCAGTTCAGTTCAGTTGCTCAGTTGTGTCCGACTCTTTGCAACCCCAATGACTGCAGCATGCCAGGCCTCCCTGTCCATCACCAACTCCCAGAGTTGACTCAAACTCATGTCCATTGAGTTGGTGATGCCATCCAACCATCTCATCCTCTGTCGTCCCCTTCTCCTCCTGCCTTCAATCTTTCCCAGCATCAGGGTCTTTTCCAATGAGTCAGTTCTTCGCATCAAGTGGCCAAAGTATTGGAGTTTCAACTTCAGCATCAGTAGTTCACAGTAATTTGGAAATCAGTGGGCCAGTTTTGTGATCTTCTCTTACACTGGGCCCAGAGTCTTTGAGATCTCTCTGAAACAGTGGAAGTGTTAGTCACTTAGTTGTGTCTGATTCTTTGTGATCCCATGGACTATATAGCCTGCCAGGCTCTTCTGTCCATGAAATTCTCCAGGCAAAAATGCTGGAGTAGGTGGCCATTCTCTTCTCCAGGGGATCTTCCCAACCCAGGAATCAAATCTGAGTCTCCTGCATTGCAGGCAGATTCTTTACTATCTCTCTATCATTTATTAAATCTGTATTTTGCTCCCTGAATGCATTTCCCCAGTCTGTTCATTTATTTGGCACTTTATGCGTCTTTTGCGTGCCCTTTGCTTTTTCATCATCCTCCTTGGCCACCTCTGAAGAGAGTAGTAGAAATCTTTTAATATCTTGAGTAGTCTCAATGACTTTTTATTGAGGATGATAATGCTCTGGCCAATATAACTTAATAAAATCTTTGAGATAACCTGTTTGTTTGATTCTGTTTCATCTTATGTTCCAGAAAGTTATGCCCACAATGTTATTCTCTCTGTCTAGATATAAGGAAAAAATTGATGGTATAAAAGGCTTCATGGGACAATGTCTGTAGTCTTCTTGGACCCATTAGGTCCAGTTGAAAGAGTATCTGTCAGTCTTAATGTCAACGACCTTAATGCGATTTCTGTCTTAAGGCTGTGATGTAAGGGAAGACATCTGAACTGTCTCTTCTCCCTGAGTTCATGGTTTAATGAATGGACACTGTTTCTCTTGAGAGTTAATTCATTTTGTAAGTCAAATTCAGTTAAATTTTCTTGAAGTACCAGTCGATTCTTCTGAGCCCATTTCTTTTTTTGTTACCTTTGTTAAGTACAGCTACCAAGCAGACTTGAGCCACAAGTGTCATCACTGCTAGGCTACCACAGGCATGAATTACACAAAATTTTCACCACACTGTGTTGCTATCTTATATCTTCTTATCACTTCTCAAGTGCACTTTCCCACAGTCAATAGCACGTATTTCATGGTAGAACAGCCCACACCACAGTTCCAGTACCAATGTCTCTGTTAATCTATTTTTTTAAATAAAGACATCGAAATGTATGTTACACTTCTGAACCTAACAGAATATTGTAGGTGAACTAAAATGAACTTAAACTCCTCTGATTTATAAAGCAGATGCTTGTTTGAGTATGTGATCTGAGAGTGGAGAGTATAGATGATATTGATGATATTGAGTTAAGCTAAATCCAGGCTTCAAGTCAGGTCCATTCCACTTCTGTCTGTTGTTATGACACCAGAAGCTACCTGAGGCATGTTCTTCTCATGGCAGATACCAAGACAGACTAAACCATGTAACCACAGTTGTATCTCAGTGGAATTACATATAACCACATAATACAGTAAGCAAAGCAAATTGCATGGCAGTGCCAAGAGCAACGTGACAGGAAAATTGACTCTCTCCACTCTGGAAGGCAATTCAGCATTGAAAGGAACAAGTATGAATGTATGATTCTATTACAGAGGAGTAAAGTGTTGAGTCGACCAAAACATCATTTCAGTGAAGTCACCCTGACTACCATATTTATGTATAACCCTCTCACAAATTTTCCTAGCTCCTCAAAGAATGTATCTATATATCTCTTTACTTAGATGTCTAATATGCCTCTCAACTCAATGTAAGTAAACAGAGTTGACCATTTCTTCCTCCCACACAAACTACCCCAGGCTTACCCATATCTATAATTGGAGTCAGCAACTTGATTAAAACAACAATGAAGGAAAAACCTGATCTGTGTATATAATTTGATTTAAATATTTGCATTTCCTCCAATATGTAATCCATCAAATCCTGTTTACTATACATTGAAAATCTCTTCCATATTGTTCCCTTTTAAATCTTCTGATATCAGTCTGAAAGTCACCATGATTCATGTCTGGACTGTTAGAGTGTGTTTCAGAAACAGGGTGTCCTTGTGTTATTTTCTGGATCCAACCTAACTTTCACAAGTCAGATCTCAGTTTAACAGTTGTTCCTTGGAATCTAATATGTATTTTCTTGGATTCGCTTTGAGCTCATCTCTTGTGTTTGGTTTTCAACAGTGTGGTTTTTTTCTTTTCTTATTCTGCCTGGGATGCTTGCAGATCTTTGAATTTGAGGGTTTGTTTCTTCTCTTGGTTTCAGAAATGTTTTGTCCATTATCTCTTCATATATCAGTTCTTTTTCCATTCCCGTGGGGCCTCTATTTACATGCATGATAGATGTCTTCATTGTGTTCCATGTGGTTCTAATTTTTTCTCAGTTTCTGTTTTATAATTTTGTGGTGCTTAAGTTTAGATATTTTATAATGGCTTTCTTTCCAGCTCAGTAATCCTGTCTTTTGCATTTCTTATGTGTTATTAATCTCAATGAAAGTGTACATAATTTCAGATGATGTATTTTGCCGTTTTAGAATTTTCATGTTAGTCTCTATTCTAGATTACTGTTCTCTGGCGAGTGAGTGGTGCATATGATAAAATGGACATATTTTAAGTACTGATACAGTAAATTTGAACCAAAGTTATTTACTGTGGAGTATAATATTTATAGGGTTTCCCAGGTGGCACAGTGGTAAAGAATCCACCTGCCAGTGCAGGAGGCACAAGTAGACACATGTTCCAATTCTGGGTTGGAAAGATATCCTGGAGTAGAAAATGGCAATCCACTCAAGTATTCTTGCTTGGAAAATTTCATGGACAGAGGAGCCTGGTGAGCTACAGTCCATGGGGTTGCAAAGAGTCAGACATGACTGAGCACATGCATACACAGCACATAATAATTACATGTATTCTGGATGTTGTTGTTCTTCAGTCTCTAAATCGTGTCCGACTCTTAGCAACCCCATGGATTGAGGCATGCTAGGCTTCCTTGTCCCTCACCATCTCCTGGAGTTTGCCCAAATTCATGTTCATTGAATCAGTAATGCCATCCAAACATCTCATCCTCTGTCGTCTTCTGCCTTCAATCTTTCCCAGCTCAGGGTATTTTTCCAGTGAGTCAGTTGTTTGCATCAGGTGACCAGAGTATTGGAGCTTCAGCTTCAGCATTAGTCCTTCCAGTGAGTATTCAGGGTTGATTTCATTTGGGATTGACTGGTTGGATCTCCTTGCAGTCCAAGGGACTCTCAAGAGTCTTCTCCAGCACCACAGTTTGAAATCATCAAATCTTCAGATATAAACAAGCTTAAATGAAACCATACTCAATCGAATCATGTTTATTTCAATATGTAACATATATTTTGGATACGAGAATGAACCTTACATTCTTTAATTCATAAGACAGAGAATATTCATATGTGTGAAAAATTGGGAACAATATTTAAAGAGCATAAGAAAGTGCGCAAGCATTTGAGGATACAGTGAAAACTAGAGGCATAACAGGATGAAACATGTGAGTTACAGGGAGGATCAGATTCCTGCAAGAGGCTTGAGAGATTACATAAAATTCAAATATGCAAAGAAAACAGTCATTGCAGATGTGGTGGCATGGCCACTCTTAATAAGCTAAGTGAAATTTAAAAGATATAAAGATCCTAAGGAAACTAGCTTATGAGTATAATTCATGTAACATTGTATTTAAAGGTTAATGAACATTTTTGTAAAATTTTATTATATCTTTCTTGATGCTGAAATAACCATTTAAACTACTATTTCATGCTTTAGAGTATTTAAAAATATACATTAGATAAAAATATGCATTAGATATTTTAGCATCTTATTTTTATAAATGCTAACTGCAAAAGTGTCTACTTTCATAAAGTCTAAGCAGTGAGTAATGTATACACATCTGATTTAAAATTGAAATGGATAACCTAGTCCATTCATGTATTGGTTATAATACAGAAATATACATATATATAAAGAAATATACATAAATATACATATATAATATATATAATAAATATACATATATATAATATATATATAATAAATATACATATATATAAAGAAAATGCTTTAAGTGCTTAACAATCCATGTTTGCTTTGGAAAAGAGTAATAATATGAAAGAAAAACAATGTGTGGGCATAATTCTAAAATTGTATTTTATTAGTTGTGATGCAGTAATATTTCCCAAATAGGAAAAATTGTACCTGGTTTGGGCTTCCCTGGTGGCTCAGTGGTAAAGAATCTGCCTGCAATGCCGCAGGCCCAAGTTCGATCCCTGAGTCGGGAAGCTCCCCTGCAGGAGGAAATGGCAACCTACTTCAGTATTCTTGCCTGGAGAATTCCATGGACAGAGGAGCCTGGAGGACCACAGTCCGTGGGGTCGCAAAGAGCTGGACATGACTGAATGACTTTCTCTACCACTACCTAGTTTAAACATACATACTTTTCCCACTTTTTCTGTTAATTTCTATTCCACTTTATTAAAGACACCAAATGTTAAAATACATGGAAAAATGTCAGTAGAGGCCACATTCAACCAAGGACAGCATTTAAATAGAAAAGTGAAAGCCATCTGTTTGCCAGCTATCTATGTATTTACATCTCTTAATCCATCTGTGCTCCATAAAATCTGGGTCAGAAATGTTTCTTGTTTTATAAAACTTAAAATAAATATGATACAATGTTTGCTTAAATATGGAAATCTTTGTCGTATTGAACCATGAAAAAATTCCAGGAACTGACTACGTTAGCACTAGATTTCACCCTTTTTTTCCTGCAAAATTAAAACTCACTGAGAAAGTATGACATAGCACCTGCAAATTATTTTCATTTAAATTCCAATCCTGCAAATAATTAGACATACATACTGAATCGGGAAACATAATTTGTGGCATAATGTGTTTTCTAGGGTCAAATCTTTCACCAGATATTTTAGGAATATGTTGTATAAATATATTTGTTCAGTATATACTAAAAGCTATTTAAAGCTATACATATTCTGAAATTAATTTGTCATTATTTGAAATACAGATTTATAAAATTTGTCAAAGCTCATTTAAAATATGTATAGTTTCAGTTATTAAATAAAATAGTATTAGATTAATCTTAAATATTAAGCAAATATTAAATGATAATGTGTTGGTCCAAAGCATAATTTTTGTAAGAATTAATAAGTTGGTGCAAATATTTTAGAAACAGTTTTGAGATTTCCATATTATATCTTGCTTCATCACTTACAAATTATTAGATCTGTATTTTCTTTCCCAGATAGTTTTAACTAGAATATAATTTTAAAATCTTAATATATAATATTTTTTATTTAAAAGGATGAATGTGAACAATAATAGTAACAATTTCGCAGGGATAAATTAAAGTCTGAATTTCAGTTTCCTCATTTGCAAATGAGTGGGAAAATATTTACCTGGAAGTAATGCTTAAAATCAACACACAGTAGACATTACATATCTATACAATTATTATCATTATTTTTCTTTCACATTTAGTCTGGGCATAAATAGGCATTAACCTTTATTATCCCATTAGTTCTGTAGCAAGAGTATTAAGCTACTCATCACAGGATCACAATGACACATAATCACCAAGTCATGCTGCTGCTGCTGCTAAGTCGCTTCAGTCGTGTCTGACTCTCTGCAACCCCATAGATGGCAGCCCACCAGGCTCCACCGTCCCTGGGATTCTCCAGGCAAAAACACTGGAGTGGGTCACCAAGTCATACACACACATATATCTCTAAAGGGATGCAAAATCTGTGATGTATTTAACCTCAGAGAGCTAAGAAAATGGACCATGAACTGATTTGGGATTTTCCCATATTGATTTGATGAAGAGCATTATGGTTACATTTGATCATTATATTCATTGCACGTATGCAAATTAAACCAATAACTCTGGGGTTCTATGTCCCAAATGCTACCTTATTTTGGAAGGAACCCATGTGGAATTCAAGTATGGTGTGAACAGATTAGACTAAGGTTTCTAGGTATACTGGTGAGCTGATAAAATTAATATGTATGAAATTTTGAAGAGGGAATATAACTTTTTAAAAAAATTAGAACAATTTTTTAGAGAGTTTAAACTTTACAGCAAATTGAGAAGATAGATTTTCTATATACCGCATGCCTCACACAAGGAATCTTTCCCATTATTAACATCTCCAACCAGAGTGCGATATTTGTCATAACTGAAGAAAGTATATTTATGTATAATAAACTATAATTATTTATAATAAACTATGTACAATAAAATATAATAAAAGTATTAATTATGTATACTAAATCAAAACCATAGGTGACATTACAGTTTACTGTTATACATTCTTTGGGTTTGGACAAATGTATAACAGGATGTATCATTATGGTAACATGTATTTTGCCATCTTAAGATCCTCTTTGCTCTCCCTCTTCATCCCTCCCTGGCCCCACAACCCACATCTTATTAGTGTTTCCATTTGTTGTTCAGTTGCTAGGTTGTGTCCCACTCTTTGCAACCCCATGGAATGCGACATGCCAGGCTTCCCTGTTCTCCACTATATCCTGAAGCTTGTTCAAACTCATGTCCATTGAGTCAGTGATGACATTCAACCATCCCTTCCCTTGTTGTCCCCATCTCCTCCTGCCTTCAATCTGTCCCAGCATCAGGGTCTTTTCCAATGATTTGGCTCTTTGTATCAGATGTGCAAATATTGTAGCTTCAGCATCAGTCCTTCAATGAATATTCAGGGTTGATATCCTTTAGGATTGACTGGTTTGATCTTCTTTCTGTCCAAGGGACTCTCAAGAGCCTTCTCCAGCACCACAGTTCAAAGGCATCAATTCTTTGGCACTCAGACTTCTTTATGGTCCAACTCTCACAGCCATATTGGCAAATAGAAAGACCATAGCTTTGACTAGATAGACCTTTGCTACCAAAATAATGTCTCTGCTTTTAAATACACTGTCTAGGCTTGTCTAGAATATGCAGTGTCTCCATTGTTTCACCTTTTCTAAAATGTCATGTAATTGGAAGTAGTTTTTAGTCTTTTTAGATTAGCTTCTTTCAGTTAGTAAGTTGCATTCAATTTTCTTCCATGCCTTTTCATGGTGTAATAGCTCATTTCTTTTCAGTGATGAATAGCATTCTGTTGTTTGGATGTTCATTGTCTTTTACCATGAAACACTCTTACCTGTGAGTTTTGAATAGATCTTGTTTATGAGTTTGAGGAAGATACTCCTTTGCTTATTTGGCTGATGTTCTGATCATGAAAATGTATTAGATTTTTGTCAAATGTTTTTTTCTGCATTTGAGATGATGATGTGGTTTTGTCCTTTATTCTACTGGAGGTATTACATTTATTGATCATAGAATGTTAAGATAATCTTGCATTTATGGTATGGATCCAACTTGATTATAGTGGCTATGGCATTATAGTGTTTTGAGTGTTTTTGCATCTTGTTGAAAGATGTACTGGTATGTATGTAGTTTTCCTGTGATGCCTTGATAGGCTTTTGGTATCAAGGTATTGTGGGCTTCAAAATAACCTGAAAACTGCTCCTCTTCTGTTTTTATAGCAGCTTATGAAGTGTTGGTGTTAATTTTTTAAAGTATTTGGTAGAATTACTTAAGTAACTGGTAGAAAAGCCAGTGAAGACTTGGCTTTTCTTTACTACAAGTTTTAAAATTATTAATCCATTATACAGCGCTTACTTTTTGTACGGTTTTTTTTTTTTTTTTTTTTGCTGTTTCTTCTTGACTCAGTTTTCATAGTGTGTCCTTCTTGGAATTTGTCTAGTTTATTAAAATGTTTACTTTTGTTGGCATAAAATTGTTGATGGCATTCTCTTAAAATCACTTACTAATGATTATTATTGATGTATGCATTTTCAAGAGCTTCCATTAATTTTTGAATACTGACCCTATAATCCAAAAGGTATATGATAAGTGCTATAAGTGATTAGAAAGATTGCTGAAATCAACATATATAAAAAGTGACAGTTATATGCACAGTAGCAAGTCCTTAGAAAATGTAGTAAAATATAATTTATGAATGAATATTTTAAAGTATCTAGGAATAGATCTACAAAGTAAGTATATATGAAAACATTTTAGAAAATTAAAAACTACATTGACAAACATTAACTATCATCAGCATATTGTGGAAATATCACTTTTACTTCATGGAAGATTCAATATCAGTTAAGTTCAGTTCAACTGCTCAGTCATGTCCAACTCTTTGTGACCCCAAGGACTGCAATACACCAGGCCTCCTGGTCCATCACAAACTCCTGGAGTTTACTCAAACTCATGTCCATTGAGTTGGTGATGCCATCAAACATCTCATCCTCTGTCATCCCCTTCTCCTCCCGCCTTCAATCCTTCCCAGAATCAGGGTCTTTTCAAATGAGTGAGTTCTTCACATCAGGTGGTCAAAGTATTGAAGTTTCAGCTTCAAAATCACTCCTTCCAACGAACATTCAGGACTGATTTCCTTTAGGATGGACTGGTTGGATCTCCTTGCCATCCAAGGGACTCTCAAGAGTCTTCTCCAACACCACAGTTCAAAAGCATCAGTTCTTCCAACTCTCACATCCATACATGACTACTGGAAAAACCATAGCTTTGACTAGACAGACATTTGTTGGCAAAGTAATGTCTCTGCCTTTTTTTTTTTTTTTTTTTATGTCTCTGCCTTTTAATATGCTGCCTAGGTTGGTCATAACTTTTCTTTCAAGGAGCAAACGTCTTTTAATTTCATGGCTGCAGTCACCATCTGCAGTGATTTTGGACCCCAAAAAATACAGTCTGTCACTGTTTCCACTGTTTCCAAACATAACATTAGAATGGATAAACTACTTGTACTACATAGGTACAAAGGAATATTATTTGAAGGTAAATATTAATTTGCAACAAATATCAGCCCATCTGAGACTGGGAAAGTGTGAATCGAATTTAGTCAAAAAAAAAAAAAAAGAGAACATAGAGTCCACGGTCCTGTCCCTAAAGAGAGTAGGGATTCCTTTATGGCCAATTTTGTTTTAGAGTGAATTTCATTTAGGAAAATTACTTACTTAGATATAACTTTATCACAGTCATTTGAAGAGCTTTCTCAACCTGTATGAAGTTCTTTCCAAGCCGACGAAACCCTCCATAGGTCAGACTGGATGTGGGTATAGCTGCTCTTAGTTTTCTCTCACCGCTCTTTCTTCTCTTCTACTATATACATTTGGTGTCCGTGTAACTTGGTTGCTTGCGCTACATGTATTTATGACCTAATTTAGTATGGGAATGCTGGAAGCAAATTTAATTCTCTAATAGGAATAACACATAGTACGTGGTCTTTCAATCAGTATTAGACCTCCTAGTTGTACTCCACATAAGCAAAATATGATGCTCTAATATGGATAAAGTTCAAAAGTGAATCAAACTGAATTATCTAAGAATCGATTTATATTAGACAATTGTTAAATGAAAACATGAAGTTCTTTATTCAATAAGTCTCATTGTCTATGAAGTGTCACTTTTCAGGTACTAAACGTGTAATGGCGAATAGCACTAATGTCCTGGCTTCCTGATGCTTACATTATTTGAAAAGGTGGCCAACTGACCAATGACAGACACCATATTGTTGCTGTTCAATCGCTAAGCTGTGTCTGACTCTTTGACACCCCATGGACTGCAGCATGCCAGGTTTCCCTGTTCTTCACTGTCTCCTGGAGTTTGTCAAACTCATGTCTGTTGAGTTGGTGATGCCCTCCAACCATCTCATCCGATAGCGCCTGTTTTTCCCCCTGCTCTCAGTCTTTTCCAGATCAGAATCTTTTCCAATGAGTCAGCTTTTCACAACCTGGATGGAGACTATTGTCCAGAGACACCAACATTGCATTCCAGTCTGTGGTCCATAAGCAGCTCTTGTCACAAAGTCACAGGCAGATCTACTGAAAAATCATTTTATACAACATGCAGTTTCTAAATTATAACAATGTTCTGATAAATTCACTAAAATAGTTATATCAAATTTTATACAAAACTAATAATAAATATGATTATATTAAAGTTAAGAGGAAATAGTGTACTAAAAGAAGTCTCCACTTTAGCTAAGAGAGGAACACATACTTAGCTGTTTTCCTACCAGTAAAATTCAATCAGTTCCTTAAAATTCAATGCAGAATAGAAGTACTTTTGATAAAATAACAGAAGACAGGAGACTCTCTTCTGATATTTTTGAAGACAGATTTCAAGAGCATCTTCATAAGATGCTTTGCTTTAACTTTGATAAAGACAGGGAATTACCATGGAAATGAACTTAAAGAGCCTAGACATCCTCAGGCTTGAATTTCCCCCCAGAATCCACTGAGGATATGGAATACATGAGTCAAGTCAGATCACAGGATCCTGAGCTTCTCTGAAAGAGTGGACAGCTTCAGATTTTTTCCTGCTTCACTCACTGTGAGGTGGTAATTGGGCAAACTGGACCCTCACTCTTGCATTCATATACTTGGAGTCCTGTACAGTTGCAGGTGTGGACCAGTGAAGAGAGCATTCAATGTCATAAGCAACGGTGTTGTCAAATCCAGAAATTTTATGTATTCATTCACTTATGTGTATTATACGTAGTAAGAATTTTTTTCAAGGCAACAGATTTGGATGGTATGACTTATTACCTTTCTTCTACCTCCCATCTGCATAAATATGTTGGATCTCCTTTATAGGAACTTAAAATCAATGGGAGAAGGAGACATATAAAACATCACAGTATATTGTTCTATGTTTATACTTGTGAAATATGTTCTAACACAACAAACATTAAAATTCATTGATATTAAAGATATTTCTAAAGCATGCCAAAGGAATATCTGGAAAGGTGACACACTATTATCATTTTAAACATAACTAAATTCATTAAAGAAGGCACATATTTTTAAAGTGAAAGCAATTACTAATGTAACAAACTTACTTTTAGGCAGGATGCAGATATGAATTATTTGAGTATATTTTGTGAAGAAACTTGGGCTTCCCTGATAGCTTAGTTGGTAAAGAATCTGCTTGCAATGCTGGAGACCCTGGTTCAATTCCTGGGTCAGGAAGATCCGCTGGAGAAGGGATAGGCTGCCAACTCCAGTATGCTTGGGTTTCCCTGGTGGCTCAGCTGGTAAAGAATCCGCCCACAGTGTGGGAGACCTCGGTTCGATCCCTGGGTTGGGAAGATCTTCTGGAGAAGGGAAAGGCTACCCACTCCAGTATTCTGGCCTGGAGAATTCCATGGACTGTATAGTCCTTGGGGTCACAAAGTGTCGGACATGGCTGAGCAACTTACACTTTCTTAACTTTCACTTGAAGAAACTTATTTGTTAAATCACATTCTTAACTATCACTATGGCATTAAAATTTGATATAAAAAATAATATTAATCATCAATTATATAGATGTTGTGCCTTTGGACAAAGAGATGTTTATTACTATAAGTAGTTTTTAAAATAGCTAATCTGTAATACAAAAAATAGTGATTTTATTTAACATTCCCATAGATTATTTTCTTCCATCAAATATTTATATCTGACAGTGCAGGAGAAAATAATGAGTACATGCAGCACCTTCATCTCTATGCAGATGAAGAAGAGGAAGCTCTCATCCTTGATTAACATTCTCAGAAAATCAACCAACTTGAAGAGTAATATGAACAATATTTGTGTCAGCACTTTTAGTGTTGCCATGTATATATCAGTACAGCAGTGTACAATTTAATGAGACTCCCTTCAAAATAAATCATAGCACTGGTGTACATTTGGAAAGTATAGCTCATCATTGAAAAGTTCTAAGAGGGAAAGTCATTTCTGACAAACAGTGTATATAGACCTTCACAAGGGGATGGAATGAAAACATGGGCAGCTTGTCTGAATGTCCCCTAATGTACTTCAGTTATCCCCATTATCAAGGTAATGTAGGGTGCTTGAAAACAAGATTAAGACCAAAAATCTATCTCCACAGACACAGAGGACCCTTTGATCCTCTCCTTGTTCAAAGATATTGCTGTAAACAATCATCAGTGTTTCCAAGGATATTTATGTACATGTAGATTTTTTTTGCCTGAACATAATTTTATATTTATGAAGCAAGTCAATTCTCTGTAAATAAATATGAATGGAAAACAAATACCGCAAGCATCAAGTGTGGGAGAATTTTTGGTTTGAGCACCAAAATGCCTTCTTAGCTTCATTGTCTTTTGGTGACTATTGCTTTCTTTATAAATTATAATCCTTGCATCACTTGGTGAAATTTGTTGAATTCTTTAGAAGTATCCAGATATTCAAACTTCTGTAAGTTTAATTATGACTGTTTTAATATTACTATGATTCCACTTAAGTAATCTAAAATGTATTTTATTTTTTATTTATTTTAGTTGGGGGCCAACCACTTTACAATATTGTAGTAGTTTTTGCCATACATTGACATGAACCAGCCATGGGTCCACACATGCCCCCCATCCTGAACCCCCCTTCCACCCCCCTCCCCATCCCATCCCCCTGGGCCATCCCACCGCCCCAGCCCCGAGCATCCGCCCCATTCATCAAACATGGAACGGTGCTCTGCCCCACACATGACAACATACATGTTTCAATGCTATTGTCCCAGAACGTCCCACCCTCACCTTCTCCCTCAGAGTCTGTAAGACTGTTCTATGCATCTGTGTCTCTTATTCTGTCTCGCATATAGGGTTATCGTTACCATCTTTCAAAATGTATTTTAAATTGCTGATCAATACATGTATCAAGTTGAGCCTCAGTTTTTAACACAGTTTGACAAAGTCAGTCACTAAAAGCTTTGGTTCTCTTAGGCTCAGACACTAAGGGAACACATTTAACCTTTAACATTTTGGTTAGTAGCACTTGATTTCCTTGTTTCACACAAAGGCAAAACAAAGTGCACTAAGTTTACAGGGGTCTCAATTGTTTCTCTAACTTTTCCCAATCCTTGTGTTCCCAGTGTTGAGAGTAGTTCAGTTATACGTGCGGTTCTAAAATTTACTGCATTGAAGATTTCAGACCATATATTGAAAATTTTATAATTTCTGTTAAAATGCACCTCAAATTTGCGTGGAAATATTCTGCCATACATACTAAAATATGTATGCATATATCATAATGAAGAGAGGATGTCCTAGATACTTGATACATAAAAAATAGGAGACACAAATAGAACCTTTATATACTGTAGCAGCATGCACAATAAAACAGTAAGGTGTTACCTACTGACTCCATGCTTGGATGACCTGAATTTTAACTGAGAATTTTTAGTGTTCAGCTTAAATATTATCTTTTAATGAGACTTAAGAACTGATTTGCATAATCCTTAAGCAAAACACGTTGGCTATTCAAAAGAGTATCAGTATTCTTTTTCAATGTTCATATTACTGCAAATTCAAAAAGGATTGTTTATGACAACCAAACAAGAAAATAGAAATACAGTTGTTGGTGCCTGTGCTACGTCGCTTCAGTCATGTCCAAGTTTTTGCGACCCTGTGGACTGTAGTGCGCCAGGCTCCTCTGTCCATGGGATTCTCCAGGCAAGAATACTGGAGTGGTTGATCACTGCATAATTACAAAATGTCCCTCATAATTGTAGCAATATTTTATTCCAAACTTAACATTTTTATTGCCTTGTAGTTGTCTTCTATAATTTATTCTCTACCATTATTTAATGCCTATAAATATAAAAGGATTATCAAGGTAGTCTAAAATGTAAGTAAATCTTTTGGCAACTGACCTCTTTTCTAGTGAAAATTAAAAATGAAGTAGGTCTTTGTAATTCTTAACTATGTGTCAGAGATAGATGAAAATAAGTTGTATTTCAAAATTTCTTAACCTTTAAGCTTAGACTAATGTACATGCAGTGTTGATTTTTCCATGATTCTGTTTTATTTATTTTGATTTATTTTATGAGTTAATCAGTGAAAAATATTTGTTAAATGTAATAAATATATTAAATATTTTTACAGTTCAAATTGGAAAAGCTGTGATCACACTTTATTTCCATCAATTTATACTTAAATGCTATATAGTCAAACATTAATTTGCATTTTATTTTTAATTCAGTATTGTACTTCACGATTATCATGGCTGATTCCACTTCCAAGAGTCTTTACATAGGATTAGCAAAATATTTACATTAATCCCATAGAAAACCAAAATATTAAAGAAAGTACATCAGTGTGTCTATTTAAACCTACACTTTACCTACATGTATATCACCTGAGGTTTTATGAAATTGGTTAGGTATGAACAAGATAACATGACAGGGTTTATTTACTTATTTGGAATATAATTGCTTTACAATGTTGTGTCAGTTTCTGCCTCATGTTTACATCTATCCCCCCCGACACCCCATGCTTGGATCTTCCTCCATCTCGCCCATCTCGGTCATCACAGAGCGCCAAGCGGAGCTCCCTCTGCTAGACAGCAGGTTCCCACCAGCTATCCATTTTACACATGGTAGTGTTTATCAGTCAGTTCTAATTTCCCAATTCTTCCCACCCTCTTCTTACACCTGCTGTGTCCACATTCCATTTTCTATGTCTGTATTCCTATTCTTGCCTTGTAAACAGGCTCATCTGTACCAGCTTTCTAGATTTATATATATGCATTAATATGATATTGGTTTTCCCCTTTCTGACTTCACTTTGTAGGAGAGACTCTAGATGCATCCACATCTAAAAATTACCCAATTTTTTTCTTTTTTATGGCTGATTAATATGCCATTCTATCAGTTCAGTCGTTCAGTTGAGTCCGACTCTTTGAGACCCCATGAACCGCAGCACGCCAGGCTTCCCTGTCCATCACCAACTCCCTGAGTTTACTCAAACTCATGTCCATTGAGTCGATGATGCCATCCAACAATCTCATCTTCTGTCATCCCCTTCTCCTCCCACCTTCAATCTTTCCCAGCATCAGGGTCTTTTCAAATGAGTCAGCACTTCACATCAGGTGGCCAAAGTATTAGAGTTTCAGCTTCAATATCAGTTCTTCCAATGAATATTCAGTACTGATTTCCATTAGATCGACTGGTTGGATATCCTTGCAGTCCAAGGGACTCTCAAGAGTCTTCTCTAGCACCACATTTCAAAAGCATGAATTCTTTGATGCTCAGCTTTCTTTATAGTCCAACTCTCACATCCATACATGACTACTGGAAAAACCACATCCTTGACTAGGTGGCCTTTTGTCAGCAAAGTAATGTCTCTGCTTTTTAATATGCTGTCTAGGATAGTCATAACTTTCCTTCCAAGAAGTAAGCATCTTTTAATTTCATGGCTGCAATCACCATCAGCAGTGATTTTGGAGCCCAAAAAAATGAAGTCTGAAACTGTTTCCACACCTTCTCCATCTATTTGCCATGAAGCGATGGGACTGGATGCCATGATCTTAGTTTTCTGAATGTTGAGCTTTAAGCAAACTTTTTCACTCTCCTTTTTCCCTTTCACCAAGAGGCTCTTTAGTTCTTCTTTGCTTTCTGCCATAAAGGTGGTGTCATCTGCATATCTGAGGTTATTGATATTTCTCCCAGCAATCTTGATTCCAGCTTGTGCTTCATCCAGCCCAGCATATCTCATGATGTACTCTGCATATAAGTTAAATAAGTAGGGTGACAATATACAGCCTTGATGTACTCCTTTCCCTATTTGGAACCAGTTTGCTGTTCCATGTCCGGTTCAAACTGTTGCTTCCTGACCTGCATACAGGTTTCTCAAGAGACAGGTCAGGTGGTCTGGTATTCCCATCTCTTGAAGAATTTTCCACAGTTTATTGTGATCCACACAGTCAAGACTTTCTCATAGTCGTTAGGCAGAAATAGATGTTTTCCTGGAACTCTTGTTTTTTTTGATGATCCAGCAGATGTTGGCAATTTGATCTCTGGTTCCTCTGCCTTTTCTCAAACCAGCTTGAACATCTGGAAGTTCACGGTTCACACATTGTTAAAGCCTGGCTTGGAGAATTTTGAGCATTACTTTACTAGCATGTGAGATGAGTGCAACTGTGTGGTAGTGTGAGCATTCTTTGGCATTTCCTTTCTTTGAGATTGGAATGAAAACTGATCTTTTCCAGTCCTGTGGCCACTGCTGAGTTTTCCAAATTTGCTGGCATATTGAGTGCAGCCCTTTCACAGCATCATCTTTCAGGATTTGAAGTAGCTCAACTGGAATTCCATCACCTCCACTAGCTTTGTTCTTAGTGATGCTTCCTAAGGCCCACTTGACTTCACATCCATGACATCTGGCTCTAGGTGAGTGCACACACCATTGTGATTATCTGGGTCATGGAGATCTTTTTTGTAAAGTTCTTCTGTGTATTCTTGCCACCTCTTTATATCTTCTACTTCTATTAGGTCCATACCATTTCTGTCCTTATTGAGCCCATCTTTGCAAGAAATGTTCCCTTGGTATCTCTAATTTTCTTGAAGAGATCTCTAGTCTTTCCCATTTGATTGTGTTCCTCTATTTCTTTACACTGATCACTGAGGAAGGCTTTCTTATCTCTCCTTGCTGTTCTTTGGTACTTTGCATTCAAATGGGTATATCTTTCCGTTTCTCCTTTGCTTTTGGCTTCTCATCTTTTCACAGCTATTTGTAAGGTTTCCTCAGACAGCCATTTTGCTTTTTTGGATTTCTTTTCCATGGGGATAGTCTTGATCCCTGTCTCCTGTACAATGTCATGAACCTCCGTCCATAGTTCATCAGGCACTCTGTCTATCAAATCTAGTCCCTTGAATCTATTTCTCACTTTCACTGTATAATCATAAGAGATTTGATTTAGGTCATAGCAGATGGTCTAGGGGTTTTCCCTACTTTCTTCAGTTTAATTCTGAATTTGGCAATAAGGAGTTCATGATCTGAGCCACAGACAGCTCTTGGTCTTGTATTTCTGACTGTATAAAGCTTCTACTTCTTTGGCTGCAATTCCATTGTATAAATGTACCATAACTTTATCCATTCATCTGTAGATGGACATTTAGATTGCTTCACATCCTGGCTATACTACGTAGGGCTGCAGTGAACATTGGAATAGACTCTAATGCTGGGAAAGATTGAAGGCGGGAAGAGAAGGGGATAACAGAGGATGAGATGGTTGGATGGCGTCACCAATGTGATGGACATGAGTTTGAGCCAGCTCTGGGAGTTGGTAATGGACAGGGAAGCCTGGTGCGCTGCAGTCCATGGGATAGCAGAGAGTCAGACATGACTGAGTGACTGAACTGAACATTGGAGTACATGTGTCTTTTTACATTATGATTTTCTCAGCGTATCTGCCCAGTAGTGGGATTGCTGGATTATAAGGTAGTTGGAGAAGGAAGTGGCAATCCACTCCAGTATTCTTGCCTGGAGAATTCCATGGATGAGCCTAGTGGGCTACAAAGAGTTGGACAGGACTAATTGACTAACTTTCTTTTCAAGGTAGTTGTATTTTTAGTTATTTTCAGGAACCGCCATAGTAGTCTCCATAGTGGCTGTATCAATTTACATTCCTACTAACTGTATGAGTTCAGTTCAGTTAAGTTGCTCAGTCATGTCCAACCCTTTGTGACCTGATGGACTGCAGCACGCCAGACCTTCTTGTCCATCACCAACTCCCAGAATTTACTCAAACTCATGTCCATTGAGTCGGTGATGCCATCCAACCATCTCATCCCCTGTCATCCCCTTCTCCTCCCGCCTTCCATCTTTCCCAGCATCAGAGTCTTTTCAAATGAGTTGTTCTTTGCATCAAGTGGCCAAAGTATTGGAGATTCAGCTTCAGCATCAATCCTTTCAGTGAATATTCAGGACTGATTTCCTTTAGGATTGACTGCTTGGATCTCCTTACTGTCCAAAGGACTCTCAAGAGTCTTCCCAACACCACAGTTCAAAAGCAGCAATTCTTCAGTGGTCAGCCTTCTTTATGGTCCAACTCTCACATCCACACATGAATACCAGAAAAACCATAGCTTTCACTAGAGAGACCTTTGTTGGCAAAGTAATGTCACTGCTTTTTAATATTCCATCCAGGTTGATCATAGCTTTTCTTCCAAAGAGCAAGCGTCTTTTAATTTCATGGCTGCACTCACCATCTGCAGTGATTTTGGAGCCCAAAAAACAGTATAACAGGGTTCTCTTTGCTCCCCACCCTCTCCACCATTTTTTTTTCTTGTAGATTTTTATGATGATGGGTACTCTGGTCATTATGAGGTGATATCTCATTGTAGTTTTGATATAAGCTTCTCTAATAATTAGTGATGTTAAGCATCTCTCACATGATTCAGCCATTTATATGACTTCTTTGGAGTTATGTCTATTGAGGTCTTAGCCAATTTTTTGATTGGATTGTTCATTGTTTTGTTACTGAGTTGCATGAGCTGTTTGTACATTTTGGAGATTAATCCTTTCAGTTACTTCATTTGCAAATATTTCCTCCCATTTGAGGTTAATATTTTCCTCTTGTTTATGGTTTCATTTGCTGTATGGATTTTAAGTTTATTTAGGTCCAATTTGTTTATTTTTGTTTTTATTTTTGTTACTCTAGGAGTTGGATCAAAAAAGATGTTGCCGTAATTTATGTCAAAGAATGTTTTTGATATGTTTTCCTAAAAAAGTTTTAGAGTATTTGGTGTTACACTTTGAATCTATGTTCATATTATGGTGTTTGGGAGTTTTCTAATGTCGTCCTTCTACACGTAGCTGTCCAGTTTTCCCAGCACCAATTACTGAAGAGTCTGTCTATTCTCCACTGTATATTCTTGCCTCCTTTGTCATAGATTAGGTGACCATAGCTGCATGGGTTTATTTCTGGGCTTTCCATCCTTTTCCATTGACCTCTATTTCTGTTTTTTGTATCAGGACCATACTGTCTTGATTACTGTAGTTTTGTATCATCTTCTGAAGTCAAAAAGCCTGATTCCTTCAACTATGTTCCTCTTTGTCATTATTGCTTTGGCTTTTTGGGGTCTTGTTTCTTTCCATAAAAATTGTAAAAATTTTTTCTAATTCTGTGAAAAATACCATTGATAGTTTGATATGGATTGCATTGAAACCAGAGGTTGCTTTTGATAGTATAGTCATTTTCACAATATTGATTCTTCCAGTCCAAGAACATGGTATAGCTCTCCATTTATTTGTGTCATCTTTGATTTCTTTCATCATCATTTAATAGTTTGAGTACTGGTCTTTTGTCTCCTTAGGTTTATTCCTGGATATTCTTTTTGTTGTGATGGTAAATAGGATTGTTTTCTATATTTGTCTTTCTGACCTTTTGTTATTAGCCTATAGGAATGCAAGAGATTTCTGTGCATTAATTTTGTATCCTGCAAAATTACCAAATCCATTGATTAGTTCTAGTGGTTTTCTGGTGGCATCTCTTGGCTTTCTCATGTATAATATCATGTCATCTGCAAACATTGACAGTTTTACTTCTTTTCCAAGTTGGGTTCCTTTTTACTTCTTTTTCTTTGATTGCTGTGGCTAGGACTTCCAAAACTATGTTGAATAACAGTGGTGAGAGTGTACATCCTTGTTTTGTTCCTGATCTTAGAGGAAATTTTTTCATTGTTTTTTTAACCACTGAGAATGATGTTTGCTGTGAATTTGTCACAAATGGCCTTTATTATGTTGACATAGTTTCCCTCTATGCCTACTTTCTGGAGAGTTTTATTTTATTTTTATCATAAATGAGTGTTGAGTTTTGTCATATCTTTTTCTGCCTCTATTGAGATGATCATATATGGTTTTTATTTTTTAATTTGTTAATATGGTGTATCATATTGACTCATGTATATAAGAATTCTCGAATTGCTGGGATAAATCTCACTTGATTGTGGTGTAGATTCTTTTAATTATTTTTGGATTCTGTTTGCTAGTATTTTGTGGAGGATTTTTGTGTATATGTTCATCCATTATATTTATCTGTAATTTTCATTTTTTGATATATCTTTGTTTGGTTTTGGTATCAAGGTGATGGTGGCCTTGTAGAATGATTTTGGGAGTGTTCTTCTCTCTGCAATTTTTTGCAAGAGTTTTTGAAGAATGAGTGTTGTCTCTTAATATTTGATAGAATTTGCCTGTGAAGCCATCTGACCCTGGACTTTTGTTTATTGGAAATTTTTAAATTAGAGTTTCAATTTCATTACTTATGATTACTCTGTTTATATTTTATATTTCTTCCTGGTTCAGTCTTGCAAAGGTAGTATCTTTCTAAGAGTTGTCCTGCTTCTTCAAGGTCATCCATTTTATTGGAATGTAGTTGCTTGTAGTTATCTCTTCAGATCCTTTGTATTTCTGTGGTGTAGGTTGTAATTTCTCTCTTTTCATTTCTAATTTTATTGATTTGAATCCTCTCTCATTTTTTCTTGATAACAGGGCTTAGAGACACATCTTGATATACTGTGTGTGAGAAACTGTGGACCTAACTCTCATGTATCTTTTATGGAAATTACAGGTTAAATTTTTTAAGTTTTGAAGATTAATTAGACAGTGTAACCCAGTCTTCGTCACTTGATACTTGGGCAGCACTGAGCAAACTAAATTTCTTTTGAGTGTCAGATTTTCCTAATGTGAAACGGGAGTAGTAGTGCTTCCAAACTAAAATGGACAATATGGCAATTTAGTAAAATTACTAAATCATAGCACCTTGCCCATAAACACCCTTAAACAATGGTGTATTGTATGATTTTATTATGTTAACATTGCAAATTATTAAACTAATTATAAATAAAACTTTTCATTTTTATGAAATGGAACGAGCTGTGGTCTTTAGCTCTCACTTGCAATATTATCTTTGAAAAGCTGGCTGAACCTTGGTTGTTCAGCTATAAAATAATGGTATAGTAGTAAATTTTGCATGTATGAGGTTATTTGGCATGAATCATTATTTGTGAAGTACACATTGCAAACTATGTCAATATATCTTAGTTATCATTAGCATTTGTCTTAGTAAAGAAAAACATTTATCAATTTTACACAGTGATAAACTTCGTGGCTGCTTACATGGTTTCTGAAAACATCTCAGGTGCTGAGTGGGAAAGTAAATAAGAGTGAAGGAGACACATAGTCTAGTACTTCCATGATAACTAGTGTCCGTACTCTGTGAACATTCCAACAAGTATTTTCTCATCCCTTTCTATCCATTCATCCATTTATATCTATTATCCTTCCCAACGTTTCCATCCATTCTTTTGTACATGCTGCTTTATTTCTTGCTCCCTTCTATTACCCTCCCACTTTTTAAAAATAAAATTGCGATGCCGAGTACAATTGATTGTATTTATGACTATATAAGATCTTATTCCCTTTAAAAAAAAATATTTATTTTTTGGCTGTGCTGGGTCTTCCTGACTGTGCAAGCTTTTCTCTAATTCTGGCAAGGATGAGCTACTCACTAGTTGTGGGGCGCAGGCTTCTCACTGTGTTGGCTTCTTTTGTTGCTGCTCTGTGGTGCACTGGCTGTAGTAGTTGTGACTCCTGGGCTCTAAAGCACAGGCTCAGTAGTTGTGGAACATGGGCAGAGTTGCTTCGTGGCATGTGGGATGTTCCCAGATCAGGGATCAAACCTATGTCTCCTACACTGACAGGCGAATTCTTTACCACAGAGCCACCAGGGACGCCTCAAGACCTTAGTCTTAAAATCTACAAGCCACTGCTCTTGTTTCGCCTTGGTACAGCTTAGCTTTCTTCTCTTCATTCACTCTGTAGTACTTTAATCTGTTAGTATTCTCTAAATCTTGACATATTGTAGAAATAAAGTCAAGAATTATGATAATTTTTAAAACTGATGTTACAAGGACACTGGCAAGCCAACCTATGTAACACAAATGGGTTCCAAAGTCCCTGGCTTTAATCATCCAGAGACAATACAATTATTTGTACAAAATAAATGTTAATTAAAGTATCTTCAAGCAGAAACACACATAAGATAAAGTGTTTATAGATGAGTTGATGAAAATGTTGTGGCCAGAGATTCACGGGCATCTGATCTTTATTTCCCCTAAGAGAAATTGTTTTGTTTTTGCTAATTCAGTGTTCTCAGAAACTCTATAGAAAGTAACTCTAATGAAAAAGGAGAATCTATCCATTCATATATATAGTCACATATATGTGATGGTATTAAAGGGAAAGTGAACAACCCTAAATTAATCACTATCCCAGAAGCTGAGAACGTGAATTACTGAAGTGAATAGCTTTTTAATTCAGATGCATGTGAAATTGTTTTCAATTATTTGTGCTAAGTTGAAGGAGGGTGAAATCAACTTTGTGGCTCATTGAAAATTTAAAATAAACCTTTATAAGAATTATTTGAACTTGTAAGTTGGATGTTAAACCTCATAAAACATTTACATAAACAAAATGTCTAGTTGAGATTTCTAATTTTTTCTAATTTATGTAGGCACAAGAGCAAGACAGTTCGAAGTGATAAGAGAAATGTAATTCTCTCCACATACTGAGCCAGTTCCTCCATCTCTATTCCGCAATCCCCTTGTTTTTCTCCATTGCTTAACTAAGAACTTTAAAACTTACATGCTATAAGTTATAATTATAAAATTTATACTTTAATATGAAATACATGTCCATTTCTAACTTCTGTTTTACTCTTTCTTGCTCTAGTAGTATTTCAAAACCATTATGGCCCCGTATGTTGCACTTACATACGATAGGGTGGAACTTCTCACTTTTGTTTTCTTTTATGAAGTTGCTTTAGTCATTGGAAACATTTTTCTATGTAAAAACTTAGAATAAATTGTTCAAATCACTCAGAATATCAAGCTCAGAATTTAAATAAATACTTGAGGTTGTGCATGTGTGCTCAGTCGCTCAGTCATGTCCAGCTCTTTGCGACCTTGTAGAGCCCCCAGGCTCCTCTGTCTGTGGGATTCTCCAGGTGAGAATGCTGGAGTGGATTGTCATTTCTCCTCCAGAGGATCTTCCTGACCTGGGGATCAAACCCATGTATCCTGCATCTCCTGCACTGGCAGGTGGATTCTTTAACACTGCACCACTTGGGAAGCCCAAACAAATACTTATGAACAGCAAAACTGTTTATTCAAAACTTATATAATATCACCAACTCAACGGACATGAGTTTGTGCAAACTCTAAGAGCTAGTGAAGGACAAGAAGCCTGATGCAATCCATGGGGTCACAAAGAGTCGGAGATGACTTTAAAAACATTTTCTAATAGTTTCTTAATGAGGTTCTGTGGTATAAAGGAATAAAATGTAAATTATCAATCGGTAGATAATCCTGCAGTCTTATTGTAATGCCTAATCTGCTTGGCCAGAATCAGTGGCTTTTGTTTTAAACTGAAAATCAAATTTACAAAACACAATCAGCCAGTAGCTAGCTTATTCCAAGAAGGAAATGAGGCAGGCAACGTAGCATGCATAGTCAGGTTCTGGAGGGCTGGGGATTTCCAGACACATTAATCAGCATCCCTACTCTGTGTATAAGAAATAAGGCTCTGTGGGTTCAAGCAGTCTTAATTAAAGCAAACCATCCAACCTAGGAAACCTTCAGCTGCATCTCATTAATTTCAGGGTATGCATAAGTTAAGGATTACTCAATCAATAAATCTCAACAGTGAGTTACAACTGTTCAGTTTGTTAACAGTAAATTTAGCCAGGATCACATGCGAGTATAGACTGACTGAGTTAATACGGTGAGGAGTATTTGACTAGGGCCCAAGTTTTCAGGCATCCTTAGGGCTTGCACATATTACAGACCAGCTCACCTTGCATCCTACCAATTTCCAGCTCTATTTGGCCTGTATTGAATCCGTTGTGTTCAGTGAAATCCTTAAAATCCATAACAGTCACTTGGTCATGACATATTACCATTTATAGGTATCACCGGTATTGATTTCCTGATAGACAAGAATATTTGTGACTACGCTCATGATGAATGTTGACTTTATAGTTGTTTTTTTCTGTAAAATCTTTGATTTTGATATCAGAGTAAGTCTCATAAAATAAATACAAAGTACCTTCTCCTCTTCTTTTTTCTTTTAAGACTCATGAAAGATGGATACAGTTCAGTTCAGTTCAGTTGCTCAGTCATGTCCGACTCTGCGACCCCATGAATCGCAGCACACCAGGCCTCCCTGTCCATTACCAGCTCCCGGAGTCTACCCAAACCCATTGCCATCGAGTCAGTGATGCTATCCAGCCATCTCATCCTCTGTCGTCCGCTTCTCCTCCTGCCCCTAATCCTTCCCAGCACCAGGGTATTTTCCAATGAGTCAACTCTTCACATGAAGTCGTGAAAGTATTGGAGTTTCAGCTTCAACATCAGTCCTTCCAATGAACACCCAGGACTCATCTCCTTTAGGATGGACTGGTTGGATCTCCTTGCAGTCCAAGGAACTCTCAAGAGTCTTCTCCAACACCACAGTTCAAAAGCATCAATTCTTTGGCGCTCAGCTTTCTTTATACTCCAACTCGCAGATCCATACATGACTACTGGAAAAACCATAGCCTTGACTAGACAGACCCTTGTTGGCAAAGTAATGTCTCTGCTTTTAATATGCTATATAGGTTGGTCATAACTTTCCTTCCAAGTAGTAAGCGTCTTTTAATTTCATGGCTGCAATCATCATCTGTAGTGATTTTGGAGCCCCCCAAAATAAAGTCTGACACTGTTTCCACTGTTTTCCCCATCTATTTCCCATGAAGTGATGGGACCAGATGCCATGATCTTAGTTTCCTGAATGTTGAGTTTTAAGCCAACTTTTTCCCTCTCCTCTTTCACTTTCATCAAGAGGCTCTTTAGTTATTCTTTGCTTTCTGCCATAAGGGTGGTGTCATCTACATATCTGAGGTTATTGATATTTCTCCCGGCAATCTTGATTCCAGCTTGTGCTTCTTCCAGCCCAGCGTTTATCATGATGTACTCTGCATATAAGTTAAATAAGCAGGGTGACAATATACAGCCTTGACATACTCCTTTTCCTATTTGGAACCAGTCTGTTGGTCCATGTCCAGTTCTAACTGATGCTTCCTGACCTGCATACAGGTTCCTCAAGAGACAGGTCAGATGGTCTAGTATTCCCATCTCTTTCAGAATTTTCCACAGTTTATTGTGATCCACACAGTCAAAGGCTTTGGCATAGTCAATAAAGCAGAAATAGATGTTTTTCTGGAACTCTCTTGCTTTTTCGATGATCCAGTGGATATTGGCAATTTGATCTCTTGTTCCTCTGCCTTTTCTCAAACCAGCTTGAACATCTGGAAGTTCACAGTTCATGTATTGCTGAAGCTTGGCTTGGAGAATTTTGAGCATTACTTTACTAGTATGTGAGATGAGTGCAATTGTGTGGGAGTTGGAACATTCTTTGGCATTGCCTCTCTTTGGGATTGGAATGAAAACTGAGCTTTTCCAGTCCTGTGGCCACTGCTGAGTTTTTCAAATTTGCTGGCATATTGGATGCAGCACTTTCACAGCATCACCTTTGAGGATTTGAAATAGCTCAACTGGAATTCCATCACCTCCACTAGCTTTGTTCATAGTGATGCTTTCTAAGGCCCACTTGACTTCACATTCCAGAATGTCTGGCTCTAGGTGAGTGATCACACCATCATGATTATCTGGGTCGTGAAGAACTTTTTTGTACAGTTCTTCTGTGTATTCTTGCCACCTCTTCTTAATATCTTCTGCTTCTGTTAGGTCCATACCATTTTTGCCCTTTACTGAGCCCATCCTTGCATGAAATGTTCCCTTGGTAGCTCTAATTTTCTTGAAGAGATCTCTTGTCTTTCCCATTCTGTTGTTTTCCTCTATTTCTTTTCATTGATCACTGAGGAATGCTTTCTTTTCTCTCCTTGCTATTCTTTGGAACTCTGCATTCAGATGGGAACATCTTTCCTTTTCTCCTTTGCTTTTTGCTTCTCTTCTTTTCCCAGCTATTTGTAAGGCCTCCTCATACAGCCATTTTGCTTTTTTGCATTTCTTTTCCCTGGGGATGGTCTTCCTTAAATCCTTAATTGAAATTTACCACTGAAAACAATTGGCTCTATAATTTTCTTTGAGGAAAGGTTTTGATAATTTCTATAGTAGATGCATGGCTACCTGTATCTTTATCCAAATACTCTAAGATGTTGATTGAACGTAGCATCACTGGTCCTGAGTCTGCATGTCATACTCTGTGTCTCTGAGGATCAGTTTTGTTCTGAAACATAAATCTACTAGCCTCTGGGTTTCTCTGTCCAACTCAATTAGTTGGAATTGCATTCTAATTTCTGTCCTTTCTTGTCTAGTACAGGTTCTGAGTGACTCTGATGTCTTCTGTATTATCACTTGTAGATTTATCTATTCTTGTGGGCTTAGTTTATAGTAAATTTGTTGTTGTTTAGTCCTTAAGTCGAGTCCAACTCTTTTGCAACCCCATGGACTGTAGCCCACCAGGCTCCTCTGTCCATGGAGTTATCTAGGCCAGAATACTGGAGTGGGTTGGCATTTCTTACTCCAGGGGATCTTCCCGACTCAGGGATTGAACCCATATCTTCTGCATTGGTAGGTGAATTCTTTACCACTGAGCCACCAGGAAAGCCCAGGTTTAAGTTACTGGAGTCAAAGGGTAATAATAATCATCCTACTCTGGGTGTGAAATCATGCCTTTAGGAGCAAAAAGGGTCTGTGTTTCTTCCTACTCTAGAGAATATTGTTTTACCCTTTCTCTTCTGTTTGCTTCTTTCTGTGTTGTTTTGTGCTTGGTCACTCAATCGTGTCCAACTCTGTGCAGCCCTCAGCAAGAATACTAGACTGGGTTGCTATTGCCTACTCCAGTGTATCTTTCTGACCCAGGGATCAAACCGGAGATTCTTGCATCTCCTGCCATTGGCAGATGGGTTTTTCACTACTAGTGCCACATGGGAAACCCTTTGCTCCTAATAGTTTAGTTCAGTCACTCAGTCATGTCCAACTCTTTGTGGCCCAATAGACTTCAGCATGCCAGGCTTCCCTGTCCATCACTAACTCCCAGAGCATGCTCACACTCATGTCCATCGAGTCGGTGATGGCATTCAACCATCTCATCTTCTGTCATCCACTTTTCCTCCTGCCTTAAGTCTTTCCCAGCATCAGGTGGCCAAATTATTGGAGCTTCAGCTTCAGCATCAGTTCTTCCAATGAATATTCATGACTGCTTTCCTTTAGGATTGACTGGTTTGATCTCCTGGCAGTCCAAGGGACTCTCAAGAGTCTTCCCCAATACCACAGTTCAGAAGCATCAATTCTTCAGTGCCCAGCATTCCTTATAGTTCAACTCTCACATCCATACATCATAACTGGATAAAACAGAGCTTTGAGTAGATGGACCTTTGTCAGCAAAGTAATGTCTCTGGTTTTTAATATGCTATCTAGATGTTCAGGCTGGATTTACAAAAGGCAGAGGAAGGAGAGATCCAGTTGCCAACATCTGCTGGATCATTGAAAAAGCAAGAGAGTTCCAGAAAAACATCTACTTCTGCTTTACTGATTACACCAAAACCTTTGATTGTGTGGATCCTAACAAACTGCAGAAAATTCTTAAAGTGATGGGAATACCAGACACCTGACCTTCCTTCCGAGAAATCTGTATGCAGGTCAAGAAGCAACAGATAGAACTGTACATGGAACAACAGACTGGTTCCAAATCGGGAAAGGAGTATGTCAAGGCTGTATATTGTCACCCGCTTATTTAACTTATATGCAGAGTACATCATGCAAAATGCCAGGCTGGATGAAGCACAAGCTGGAATCAAGATTGCTGGGAGAAATATCAATAACCTCAAGTACACGGATGACACCACCTTTATGGCAGAAAGTGAAGAAGAACTAAAGAGCCTCTTGATGAAAGTGAGAGAGGAGAGTGAAAAAGTTGGCTTAAAGCTCAACATTCAGAAAACTAAGATCATGGCATCTGGTCCCATCACTTCATGGCGAATAGATGGAGAAACAGTGGAAACAGTGACAGATTTTATTTTTTTGTACTCCAAGATCACTGCAGATGGTGACTGCAGCCATGAAATTAAGACACTTACTCCTTGGAAAAAAAGGTATGACCATCCTAGACAGCATATTAAAAAGCAGAGACATTACTTTGCCAACAAAAAATATGTCTAGTCAAAGCTGTGGTTTTTCCAGTAGTCATGTATGGATGTGACATTTGGACTATAAAGAAAGCTGAGCTCTGAAGAGCTCATGCTTTTGAACTGCGGTGTTGGAGAAGACTCTTGAGAGTCCCTTGGACTGCAAGGAGATCAAACCAGTCAATCCTAAAGGAAAGCAGTCATGAATATTCATTGGGATGACTGATGCTGAAGCTGAAACTCCAATACTTGGCCACCTGATGCGAATAATTGACTCAATGGAAAAGACCCTGATGCTAGGAAACTTTGAAGGTGGGAGAAGGGGACGACAGAGGATTAGATGGTTTGATGGCATCACCAACTCAATGGACATGAGTTTGAGCAAGCTCTGGGTGTTGGTGATGGACAGAGAAGCCTGGTGTGTTGCAGTCCATGGGGTCGCAAAGAGTTGGAAATGACTGAGCGACTCAACTGAACTGAGGTTAGTCATAGATTTTCTTCCAAGGAGCAAGTGTCTTTTAATTTCATGACTGCAGTCACCATCTGCAGTGATTTTGGAGTCCAGTAAAATAAAGTCTGTCCCTGTTTCCATTGTTTCCCCACCTACTGCCTTGAAGTGATAGGACCAGATGCCATGATCTTAGTTTTTTGACTGTTGAGTTTTAAGCCAGCTTTTTCACTCTACTCTCTCACTCTTCTGAGGATCTCTGGAGACCTATTGAAAACTTTGTCTCAAGAAAACTTAAAATATACTCTACATGTTGACCTGATCACCTAACCCAGTTAGTTGCATTCTGTGTTATAAACAGCAAGTAACGAAGTCCAGAGTTCCTGTAACAGGGTGGAAACAGCCTCACTTGCTCCTAATAAGACCTCTGCAATTTCTGTCTTGCTGTTTATGATGTAGACTACAACTCACTGGGTTAGGTGATCAGACCAACATCTAAAATATTTTTTAAGTTTTGTTGAGACAAAGTCTTTAATAGCTCGCCAGGGATCCTCAGAATTTAACACATAATCCAGTGTGCCCCTAAAGCACCTCTCGAGTGATTTTAGCAGGGCTAACGAGAGAAGCATATTAATTATTGTCCTCCTGTCTTTCACAATAGTGTTTAAAATGTTTTATTATAGAGGCCCTTAATATAGTGTTCCACATTTTATGTAATATGGTAGAGCGGTATTAAGATAGGTATTGTGGCTGGCTTTAGTATTCCAACTATAATAGCACAATTTTGTCTATCCATGAGCTGCTTTGCATTTCAGTAGGATGAAATAGATTGTAAATAGTTCAGTAAGTTTAAAGTTTGTCATGTTGGGCTCTACCAGATTTTAGTCAATCATAAATTTAATGTAATTTATCTACCTGTTTTTCAGATTTGACATGGAGTGTGGTATATCCTACAGCACTGATCAATATTATTATTACATTGAGTAGGATTGCCAATCACACCAATTACATTTGGGACAAATTGTGCACAGATTGAGATTGTCTTTTGCAGTATTGTGTTTCCCACAGGTTCACGGTGGAAATTATAATATTTCACAACCCAATATCATACAGGATAATGTCTCTTAATTAGCCAATAAAGAGATAACATACTCCAAACCAAGGATGGATTAATCACCCTATCGTTCCAGGCAAAGGGAAGATGAAAAGTACAAAACATCTAAATTTAGCTCAAGTGTACCTTTCTGTGAGTTGATTTCTCGGAAGAGTCAGCTTAGCTAACCAGTAGCTGACGTCCAGCTTCCAGTGCAGACAGAAACCCCCACTGCCGGAGCGTGATGCTGGTGGAACCAAGGCGCCAATGCTGACAGGCAGGATGGTCTTAGTTCTGGGACCGCTGCGGTTTTCACCACAGCTGGCAAAGAGGAGCCTTGCCTACACCAAATAGTTTCATTAAGTCCTCACAAAATCTTGGTATTTAGGGTTTAAGTGTTGATGGTCATTCCTCCGTATGTTCATTGCAGTAAGCGGTGAGCACAACAACCTTGTTGACATCATCCTGACAGCCTCCCCAACGTAAAGAAACTCCCTTAGCTCAAACAACTTTACTTAAGCCCTAAACAACTGGATGTGAAGTTGTAACACACCAATCCACAGCAGATATGAATATTTGATTTTTAGTTTTAGGCCTTCTAGTAGGTATACTGTGGCATCTTGTAGTTTTAATATGCATTTGCCTAAATGACATTATCCTGAGCAGTTTTTCATGTGTATTCCCTATTACATTGAATGTCTATTATTTATTTCTAATGAGTCATTTATCTTATTACTCTAAAAATATATTTTATTTATGTATGTGTATGTATATATATATATGTGTGTGTGTGTGTATAGCTCTCCTGAATACAATTCCTTTATCAGGTAAAAGTTATGCAGATTTTATTTTTGGTCTGTAGCTTTACTTTCCATTTTGTTCAGACTGTCTTTTGAATAGGGGAAAATTAGTCTTAATTTATTAATTTCTTTCATAGTTTATGCTTTTTTGTATCCTTCATAAGAAATCTTTTACCCATTCCAAGGTAAATAATTTTCCTATATTTTCTTCTAGAAGATTTTAGAGGTTAAGGTCTTATATTTAATTTGATCCATTTCAATGTAATTTTGTTTGCATATAGTGTTAGGTAAAGATATATATACAAAATATATAAATAATATAATGATTATCAACTTGTTCCAACACAATTTGTAGAATGTATTAATCTTAACTCATTGAAATGTTTTGACATTTGTTAAAAATTGACCATTTATCATTCTTTCATAATTTGAAAAATAAGAGTGAAAAAAGGGTAAAAGAAAAAAAAAGTGACCATATGTAGGTCTACTTCTTGACTCTAATTTATAGTCTAATGACTTTGTTTCATATATATATATATTTTTTTTAATTATCTTTGATTTTTTTTGAGTTTACATTAGACATCTTCAAAATTTCAGCATTTAAACTTAATATTATTCTACTTTCCACTTCACTCTAGATTCTAAGATCCCATTTCCTTTTTTGTTCTCATTTTATGATTTATACTTTGCATCTTCTTTACTTTGTTCTGTTTTCCTGTATTTCCTTCTATATATCTTCAATGCTCTTCTTAAATAGTCACTTGCCTTCAAGAAATCAATAGAAAAATGTACTGTGTATTTTCCCACTTGTTTGTTGCTTCTGATACTGAGTTTTTATCTGGTTTTATTCTCTTTCTTCCTAAAGAATGTTTTTTAGCCCTTTTTTCCAGTGCAGGTCTTTAGCCACCATCTTCAGCTTTTATTTAACTGTAACAGTATTTTCTCTTCACTGTAAAAAAGATTTCCTGGACTTTGTGTTGAAGCATTTCTTTTGGCACTTTAATGATTCTGTTGCATTACCTGTGGCTTTAGTGGTATCTGAGAAGTTAGCTGTCATTAAGTTCAGTGTTGCTTTTTGTGTAATTTTGTTCTCTAGCTGTTTTGAATTTTTGCCTGTAATTTTCAGCAATTTTACTATGATGTGATTTTCTTGATACTTATCCTGGTTGCTGTCTGCTGAAATGTGTACATCTGCAAGTGTAAATCCAATTTGTAGTCAAATTGGAAAAAAGTAATCATTGTCATTCAAATATCTCCTTCTGCCCCAATCTGTCTTCTTTCTGTGACTTCGATTCTAGATACATTAGATGCTTGTTTGTAATCTTTTTTTCAGTCTTTCTTATTGATACCTTGAGACCAAACCATTTCCATTGATAGAGCTTCAACTTCACTGATCATTTCTTCTCTCCTCTCCAATCTGCTACTGACAACAAACCGTGAATTTTTCATTTTGATTATTGTACTTCACTACGCATTGGAAAAGACCCTGATGCTGGGAAGGATTGGAGGCAGGAGGAGAAGGGGACGACAGAGGATGAGATGGCTGGATGGCATCACCAACTCGATGGACATGAGTTTGGATAAACTCCGGGAGTTGGTGATGGACAGGGAGGCCTGGCGTGCTGCGATTCATGGGGTCGCAGAGTCGGATGCAACTGAGTGACTGAACTGAACTGAAGTGAATTTTCAAGTATGTGTTATTTTTTAATTGTTTCCATTTATTGCAGTTGCCAAGAATTTACCAAATATCATATTACTTAACCCATCAAAATATTTATAATAGCTACTTCAGTCTTCAAAATCCATACATCCTTCAACTCAATATATAAATCATCTTCATACATTCTGCTATAGTCTATTTTTTCTTGACCAATTAGTATATTTTTGCTTGGTATAGAAATGCTGTTTGAAATATTTTTCTTTCAGAATTATAAAGATAATCTCCTCACTTTCAGCAACCTGTATAATCTCTGAAAATAAATCTGTTTAAATCCTTATATTCTCCATAAGCAGTTATTTTTATTTCGCCATCAAGATTCTATTTACATTTGTTTTCCAACAAATTGACTTTAATATTTTTCTTATTTTTTTCTTTCATTTTGTGTTTATCATGTTGCAGTTACCTAAACTTTGATACATGTTTGTGTTTCTTTATTTTGAAATTTGGGGACCATCATCTCTTTAAATAACTCCTTGGCCATTCTGCCTTTTATTCCTCTATAAATACAATACTACATGTTAAGTTTTTTATTCTAAATCACAGGTCTTAGATGTTCTGTTGTATTTGATTTTTAAATTTTTTATTTGCATTTTATTTTGAACATTCTGTTGACATATTTTCCAGTTCAATAGACTCATTCCTTACACTTAACTAGTTATTAGACTGTTAAAGGAATTTTTTCATTTCTGATATAATATACTTTCCAGAAATAAAATTAAGACCAAATGAGACTGAGATATATATTTTTTACAACCAGAAATGGGTACACCTACTGCTTTGTCAGGCCGTTATGATGAAGAGTTGGGTTAATAGGGTGAACCATTGAGAGAGATTTGTGCTTTGTTGCCGTTATCACTGACTTCCAGCGCCTCAGACTTCACATTCATTCAGCAACAGGCTATCATTGCGTGGGCTTTCTGTTAGTCCTGAGATCCTGAGAATCTAGTGTTTCCATCCATCTTTCCTTCATGTTTCACGTGGTCCCTGTGCTTTTGAATCACAGAGAGGTCTGTCTCTCTGCTCTTGCGTCTTCTCCAGAGGCAGTTGCTGCTGCTGCACACTTGGCATTCTCAATGCCTTTGCTTTATCTTCCGTGTAGGGGGAGTGGGGCTCTCCTGCTCCATCCAGTCTTTGGTTTGCAGGTATGTTTGGCCTCAGGGGATGTTCCTTCTCGTTCCTGCCTCCACTCTTCCCACAGCAGCTGAAGTCTACCTTGTGTCTAATGTGGGCTCGTGCAGGAGAAAGTCATCTTTGCCTAGTGGTGGAGGAACATTATCTTGTTCCTGTAAGGCATTCAGGGACGGTTTTCTTTGCTTTCCTGCAAGGGCAAAGATTTTTGCATCCATTCTTCCCCAGAAGCCAGGGATCTTTGCCTTGCCCTTGAGGGCATAATCCATCTTCCCAGGTGGCTCAGATGGTAAAAGCGTCTGCCTGCAAAGCGGGAGACCTGGGTTTGATCCCTGGGTTGGGAAGATCCCCTGGAGAAGGAAATGGCAACCCACTCCAGTACTCTTGCCTGGAAAACCCCATGGATGGAGAAGCCTGGTGGGCTACAATCCATGGGGTCGCAGAGTCCGACACAACTGAGCGGCTTCACGCTGAGGGCATAAAGGTGGTTTTCCCCAGCTCTTCCCAAGACGCAGATGGCTTCCTCTCTAAACATATCCTCACAGGCCTGTGTCTGAAAGAGCATCAGCTGCTGCTCCATCATGAGGGTGAGAAAAACTACACTGCTTTCCCATTCTCCACTGGGACGAGATCATCCCTTGTGGTAGTCTGCTCCTTTGCTCACAGACTCCTGTTAAATATCTAGAAGAGTTTGTGAATGAATGCTTTACGTGTAGGGCTTGCAGCTGTGGGAATGGGGGTGTCCAGCCCTTCTCTAAAGCTCCCCTTTGCAATATTGCTAGTTTTTATTATTTATTTTTTCCTCCTGCCTGCAGTTCCTGTGCCTCTGGTATCCAGAAGAGTTTGTCACTCCTTGACATGCTGTTCCCTTGAAGAGCCTTGCAACTTCAGCTCTTCGACTAGTTCCCAAAATTGTTTCTGCATTTTATCTGGCTGTTGCTCACTTGTAGTTTGAGGGTGATGCTCTCTTGGAGTCTTCCATAATCCCAGTGGAAGCAGCACTCCTTTCTTGCATACGTGTGTGCACAGTCGTGTCTGACTCTTTGTGACCCCATGGACTGTAGCCCACCCCAATCCTCTGTTCATGGAATTCTCCAGCAAGAATACTGGAGTGGGTTGCTACTTCCTACTCCAATTCTTGTGTACTTTAATGAAATTTTAAATACAACAGGACAGTACTATGCACAGCCAAAATCTCACTTAAATACACATTTTTGGCTACTCTTTTCCTGTTTTTCTTCTGCCTCACTTTACCCCTTAGTAGTTCCTTCATCATAGGTCTGGCTGATGAATTACCTGTATCTGGCTTTGGTAAAAATACCTTTGAGTTTTTGTTTTGAGTTTAAGCAGTTCTACCATGGTGTTCTTAAGGATTAATTTCCTTTGTAGCACTTCTTGAATCTATGTTTTTTTGAATTCCCCTAATTTGGGAATATTCTTGAGTGCTCAGTCACTTCAATCATGTCCGACTCTTTGAGACCCCATGGACTGAAGCCCACCAGGCTCCTCTTTCCATGGAATTCTCTGGGCAAGAATACTGGAGTGGTTTGCCGTTTCCTCCTCCAGGGGATCTTCCTGGCCCAGGTATCAAACTCACTTCTGCATTATAGACAGATTCTTTACCACTGAGCCCCTGGGGAAACCCTTAACTCTTGTCTTATTAAAATGTACACTAGACTAATTTCTAACTATAGGTTTTAACAGTAGGTTACTATAGAGTTCTTTGATTTTAGTTTTTTATTTTTTGCATGCTTGAGTTTTTTCTAGCCTTACTGAGGTATTACTGACAAATAAAGGTAATGTATATTAAGACTGTTCAGCATAATTTTTTAAATTTATTTAAAATTCATTAGATTGAAGTATAGTTGATTTACAGTGTTGTGTTAATTTCCTTTTGAAATTATTTTTAATTGGAGGATAATTGCTTTACAATATTGTGTTGGTTTCTGCCATACCTCAACACTAATCAGCCATAGATATATGTATGCCCCCTCCCTCTCAACCTGATTTTTTAAGGTGTACAACTCAAAGTTTATAATTAATATACATTGTGAGATGATTACCACAAGTTTATTAACATAACCACCTCAGTATTTGTGTGTGTGTGCTAAGAACACTTCAGATCCACTTATTAGTAAGTTACAAGTATACAATACAGTATATAATATTAGCTATAATCACCATGTTGTACATTTGTCTTTAACTAAAATCACTATGCTAGATCCCCAGAACTTACCCATCTTATAAGTGAAATTCTGTGCCTTTGACCAACACTCCCCCCTTCCCTTCAATCCATCCCCAGCCCCTGGCAACCACTGTCCTTCTCTGGTTCTATGAGTTTGGCTTTCTTGAATGTTCATATATAAGTGAGATATATAGTGTTTGTTTTTCTATGTCTGGTTTGTTTCACTTAGTATAATGCTGTCCAGTTTCATCCATGTTGTTGTAAATGGCAGGACTACAGCTTTATAGCTGAATAATATTTCATCATATATATATGTATATATATACACACACATATCTATTATATATATAATATTTCATCATACATACATACATATTACAGTTTCATAACCTATTCATCCATAGACCTATTAAGACCTCTTCTGGGTTTTCCCATTCATTATGCACTATTTGTTCATCCTGCCTGGGTGTGTTCTATGGATATATCCTCAATTCCTTAATCCTCTTTTTCTCTACCCAATATGCCGCTAAACTGGCTTATTGAATTCTTAAACTTAATTCTAAAAGTGAAAAATTCATTAATTAACATTTGAGTCTTTTTCATAGATTTAAGTTCTCTGCTGAAATAACTTTATCTCTGTGAATATTTAAGTATTTTTACTTTAATGTCTTATATGGTATCATCGTCAGCATTCTCTGTAGCTGTGTTTCTGTTATCTAATTTTCTTCTGGCTTTCTGTCTCATCACCTTGTTTTCCTCTCATGCTGGTACTTTTGAGTGACTGAATTATAGACACTTATACAAAAAAAAAATAATAATGAGGCTATATGTAACTTTAAGTCATGCCACGAGTATTTACCTTTGCTTTTGGAGTAAAAAAAGGTACACTATTATTCCTGGATTAATATAATCCAGTAAAGTATTTAAAATAAACTGACTTTGGGCTTCAGCACATGTGAAGGCTAATATTGTTCTAGTTTTTATTTCCTCTTAAAACCCTGCTCATAATCGTTTAGCCCTTCAGGAACCAAATCAAACAATTGGAGGATTAATAAGTCACTGTTTCCTTGGTAGACCCTGGGCTCCAAATTCTGCCTCCCTATCTCCAAGTGGCTGACAAAATCCATGCACAGCTCCTCATTCTTTTAGCTACTTTCTCCAAAATAGACAGTCTTAGGTAAAACATTGCCCTAAATGATGAATTACAAAATATTCAAGTTGCCTTTTTTGTATTATAATCTTGAATTTCTCTACTGATACATAGAGAAAAATCATTCCCAGTAAGAGTTGGTCCACATTAGCCAGCATGTCATTACTGTGAAAGAATGCATATTACATCTCTTTTGTTTTTATTTAACACACACACAGATACACACATATAAAATAATTTTGATATGGTATTGTTGAAGTTATTAGAATAATCTATAAATCCCACTCCTCACAAGTCAGCCTTTAGAAGGTCTCTCTATGGCTCAGATGGTAGAATCTGCCTGCAGTGCGGGAGACCTAGGTTTGATCCCTGGGTTGGGAAGATCCCCTGGAGGAGGGAATGGCAATCCATCCACTCTAGTAGTCTTGCCTGGAGAATCTCATGGACAGAGGAGCCTGATGGGCTACAGTCCATGAGGTTCTAAAGAGTCGAACATGACTGAGTGACTAACATTTTCACTTTCATAAATTGTAAGGTTATTGACAATTCAAAAAATAATTTAAATTATTCCTTGAGTTACAGACTTTTGTTACAGGAGAATCTACCATATAGTGCTTTGACTTTATTTTACACATAAAAAGGATTCTATGTGAGTGACATTTCCTAATACCATGATAGTAATTACAGAGGAATCCTACTTGATTTCCAAACAAAACTTTAACCTCAATGAGAACTCATTCCAATATGTTATGTCCAAACCCTCAGTTCATTCTAATACACATCTGTCATCATTGCCAAGAAATATGGTGAGAAAGGGAGGATTCTGGGGGGCAAGAAGGAGTGGCGAGGCATATCTGTGTTTCAGAAACATTTGGAAATTTTGAGCTTAAAAGAATAGTGCATGAGAAGTATTTTCAATACATGTTCAATGATTACACCATCAATCTGATTTAAGATTATGTGAGTAGATTCTCTATACAACACATTAACTCAGAGAAAGCTTCACAGTTAAGAAACAAGCTTTTGAAAAAAGAATCCATTACTTTTGATTAAGATGATTCTACTTTATTGACACCGTTTTAACAATTTGAATTTGTAAAGTCTCTCACATTTCTGTATTAACAGAGAAACATGAAAAATGATACCAGACTCAAAAGTAATTGTCTTCTGTTCTGGAAAAGTGTAAACTACCTGTAACTCAGGATTTAATACTTCATTTATATCTCTGTACCTCCTCTATTCATAGTTCTAGGTGTGTATTAAAGTCATCTCTTTATTTCATTTTGTTTTCTTCCATTTGTTTGAATCTGTGAGCATACAGTCTTAAACTAGATTAGATCAATAGATTTCTATAGGAAGTAAAACGTGATAGTTAAACAAAAGAATGAAAGCTTTAGTCTTCAAAGATAATTCTGTAGTGAAAAGTTAATTATTAGTAAAAAGAATAATGTCACATAAAAATCTATTGAACTATAATAGTAATTTTAGATTTAGTAGCATAAAATCTTGACAGAATTTCTGGCAAAATCAGCAAGTTGAAACTTCAATATTAATATATGCTGTCATTCTTTCTATTGAAAATCATAATTAAACATCAAACAATCTATCAAAACCAATGTAAAAGTCAGCCTTTTCCATTGTAAGCATCTGCCACTCTTTTTAAAAAACTTCATTCATGAATGAAATCATGCATATTTACCAATATTTAAGAAATATATAATTAAATAACTAACTCCAGTTATTTTTATTTATATTTCTACTGATAACTATCAGTCCATATAATATGTTCAGTGTTTTATCTAGTATTAATTAAAATCTCTCAGTGGATTAAATGACCACAGGTATTGTCTTTTACATATATATTATGAAGTAGTTTATTCTTGGAAAATTTTATTTATTACTGTCATGTATTTTAGCAGGTCACTCATAGTCATGTATTATCCTTTGCTATATTGTACTAAGCATTATATTATAGCTGATGTTACACTCATCACCATATGATACTGTATTAAGACATCATTTTTTTTAATTTACTTGTAACTGGAGGATCATTGCTTTACAGTGTTGCATTGTTTCTGCCATACCACAGCATGAATCAGCCGTAAGTACACGTATGTCCTCTCCCTCCCACACTACCCCACACCTCTAGGTTATCACAGTACCGCGTTGAGCTCTGTGTTTCACGCCAAGTTCCCACTAGCTCTCTGTTTTACACATTGTAAAGGATATGTTTCAATGCTTCTCTCTCAATCCGTCCCACCCTCTCCTTTCCCACCTGTGTCCACAAGTCTATTCTGTGTCTGCGTCTCCATTGCTGCACTGAAGATAGGTTCATCAGCACTGTCTTTTGAAATCCCCTATATATATGCATTAATATACAGTATTTGTCTCTTTCTGACTTATTTCCCACTAAAACCTAATTAATCTTTTAGTTGAAAAAATGTGCCCTAAGAATTCTGCAGAGTCACATTTGTAACTACATGCTTTTCACTTGGAACCATTTCCACCACTGGCAGTGCTCCTTCCTTGACTTGAAAGCAGTAGCGTCTTTAGGGTACCATTGACCATGGAGGTCTCCTAATTCACAGGCATGAGGAAAATCTATTCCCTGTTAAAATCTCACCTTGAACTGAAAATGTTTGATCATATGCTCTTTCCTTATTATATTTTGGTAGAATAGTTAACTCTTTGTGACCCCATGGACTGCAGCACACCAGCCTTCCCTATTCTTCACTATCTCCTAGATTTTGCTCAAATTCACATCCATTGAGTTGGTGATGCTAACTAACCATCTCATCCTCTGCCACTTTCTTCTCATTTGCCTTCAATCTTTCCTGGCATCAGGGTCTTGTCCAATGAGTTGCCTCTTTGCATCAGGTAGCTAAAGTATTGGAGCTTAAGCTTCAGCATCAGTCCTTCTAATAACTATTCAGGGTTGATTTTCTTTACGAGTGACTGGTTTGATTTCCTTGCAGTCCAGACGACTCTCAAATCTTTTCTAGCACCACAGTTTGAAAGCATCAATGCTCTGGCACTCAGCCTTCTTTATGGTCCAACTTTCACATCCATACATGACTACTGGAAAAACTATAGCTTTAACTATATGCATTTTTGTTGGCAAAGTAATGTCTTTGCTTTTTAATATACTGTCTAGGTTTGTCATAGCTTTTCTTCCAAGGAGCAAGCATCTTTTAATTTCACGGCTTCAGTCAGCATCCACAGTGATTTTGGAACCCAAGAAAAGAAAATCGGTCACTGCTTCCACTTTTTGCATTCTATTTGCCATGAAGTGATGGGACCAGATGCCATGATTTTAGTTTTTCGAATGTTGAGTTTTAAGCCAACTTTTCCACTTTCCTCTTTGACCCTCATCAAAAGCCTCTTTAGTTCCTCTTCACTTTCTGCCATGAGGGTGGTGTTATCTGCATATCTTAGGTTATTGATATTTCTCCCAGCAATCTTGATTCCAGTTTGAGCTTCACCAGCCCAGCATTTTGCATGATGTACTCTGAATAGAAGTTAAATAAGCAGAGTGAAGATATACAGCCTTGTCATTTTGAACTAGTCAGTTGCTCTATGTAAGGTTTTAACTGTTTCTTCTTGACCCAATACAGGTTTCTCACGAGACAGGTAAGGTGGTCTGGAACTCCCATCTCTTTAAAAATTTTCCACAGTTTGTTGTAATCCACACCGTTAAAAGTTTTTGCTTAGTCAATGAAGCAGAAGTAGATATTTTTTCTGGAATTCTCTTGCTTTCTCTGTGATCGAATGAATGTTACCAATTTGATCTCTGGTTCCTCTATATTTTCTAAACCCAGCATGTACATCTGGACTTTGTTGGTTCACATGCTGCTGAAGCCTTGCTTGGAGGATTTTGAGCACTACCTTGCTGGCATGTGAAATGAGTGCAGTTGTGCAAAAGTTTGAACATTTTTTGGCACTGCCCTTCTTTGGGATTGGAGTAAAAACTGACCTTTTCCATTCCTGTGGCCACTGCTGAGGCTTCCAAATTTGCTGACATTGAGTACAGCACTTTAATAGCATCATCTTTTAGGATTTGAAATAGCTCAACTGGAATTCCATCCCCTCCTCTAGCTTTGTCTGTAGTGATGCTTCCTAAGGCCCACTTGACTTCATACTTGGCTCTAGCTGAGTGACTCCAACTTCTCTGAGTCAATAAGATCTTTTCTGTATAGTTCTGTGCATTCTTGTCAACTTTTCTTAATCTCTTCTGCCTCTGTTAGGACCTTGCCATTTATGTCCTTTATTGTACCCATCCTTGCATGAAATGTTCCCTAGATATGTCCAGTTTTCTTGAGATCTCTCATCTATACCATTCTAGTGTTATTCTCTACTTCTTTGCTTTGTTCGTTGAGGAAGGCGCCTCTCCTTGCTATCCTCTGCATTCAGTTGGGTGTATCTTTCCCTTTTTCATTTGCCTCTGACTTTTCTTCTTTCCTTAGCTGTTTGTAAGGCCTCCTCAGACAACCACTTTGCCTTGCTGCATTTCTTTTTCTTTGGGGTGGTTTTGGTCACTACTTTCTGTGCAACGTTAGGATCTTCTGTCCATAGTTCTTCAGGCACTCTGTCTCTCAGATCTAATCCCTTGAATCTATTTGTCACCTCCACTGTATAATCATGAGGGATTTGATTTAGGTCATACCTGAATGGTCTAGTGGTTTTCCCTACTTTCTTTAAGCCTGAATTTTGGACTAAGGAACTGACGATCTGAATCACAGTCAGCTCCCAGTCTTGTTTTTGCTGACTATACAGCTTCTCCATCTTCGGCTACAAAGAATATAATAAATCTGATTTTGATATTAACCATTTGGTGATGTCCATGTGTAGAGTCTTCTCTCGTTTTGTTTGAAAAAGGTGTTTGCTATGACCAATGTGTTCTCCTGACAAAACTGTTAGCCTTTGCCCTGCTTCATTTTGTACTCTAAGGCCAAACTTGCCTGCTACTCCAGGTATCTCCTGACTTCCTACTTGTGCATTCAAATTCCCTGTGATGAAAAGGACATCTTTTTTAGTGTTAGTTCTAGAAGGTCTTGTAATTCTTCATAGAACTGGTCAACTTCAGCTTCTTCAGCATCAGTGGTTGGGGCATATACTTAGATTACTGTGATGTTGAATGGTTTGCCTTGGCAACTAACCGAGATCATTCTGTCATTTTTGAGATTGCACCCAAGTACTGCATTTCAGACTCTTGTTGATTATGAAGGATACTCCATTTCTCCCAAGAAATTCTTGCCCACAGTAGTAGATATGGTGATTACCCAAATTAAATTCACCCATTCTAGTCCATATTAGTTCACTGATGGCTAAGGTGTCGGTGTTCACTCTTGCCATCTCCTGCTTTACCGTGTCCAATTTACCTTGATTCATGGGCATAATATTCCAGGTTCCTATGCAATATTGTTCTTTACAGCTTTAGACTTCACTTTTATCACCAGATTACAACCACAACAGAGCGTGAGCTCTGCCTTGGACCAGCCACTTCATTGTTTCTCAAGCTATAGGTAATTGCCCTCTGCTCTTCCTCAGTAGTGTCTTGGACCCCTTCCAACCTGGGGTGGCTCATCTCCTGATGTTGTATCTTTTTGCCTTTTCACACTCTTCATGGGGTTCTCAAGGCAAGAATATAAGAGTGGTTTGCCATTCTCTTCTTCAATGGGCCACGTTTTGTCAGAACTCTCCACTGTGGCCCATCCATCTTGGGTTGCCCTGCACAGCATGGCTCATAGCTTCATTGAGTTACACAGGCTCCTTGGCCAAAACAAGGCTTTGATCTTTGAAGGCAGGTACTTGCCTTATAGATGTGTTTTTATTTTTGTGATTCTATACTCTTTTTATGTATAACACAGGCTGTGAAATAACAGGTGAGTTAAGTCATAATGGTAAAATTTGGTTCCAAGCAAATAGTTAAATTTTTCCAATATTCCCTATCTGTGTGTGCTCAGTCATGTTCAACTCTTTACTACCCCCTGGAGTGTAACCCACCAGGCTCTTCTGTTCATGGGATTTCCAAGGCAAGAATACTGGAATGGTTTGCCATTTCCTCCTCCATGGGATCTTCCCTATCCAGGGATCGAACCCACATTTCCTGCAGCTCCTGCTTGGCAGGTGGATTCTTTACCACTGAGCCACCTGGGAAGCCCCAGCGTTACCTGTGACCTTCTGAATAAACTTAGTGTCCAGTCGGTCTCCCTGTGAAGTCAATTTTGAAACTGATGGACTTTGTAAAATGTTTAGATTTAGCACCACCATTTAAAACTCACTATAGATTTTGATAGATTTACTAAAAAATTTTTAGTTATGACTTGTTTTTTCTGACTGAAGCAAACTTAAGTATTTTGCTATATCAATAAGTTAGTTCAGAATTGTCATTGTGAATGTTAAATATTTCAATATTTCATGTGACACCTAATAAATCATACAGTTATACAAGCAAGTTTTTCACATACAATCTAAGTGACTCAAATGAATAAATGTAATTTTAATTTAGGTGACTAGGAAATAAATGGCCTAAAAGGGCATATGTTTCTCATTGTTGCTGTTGTTTAATCTCTAAGTTGTGTCTGACTGTTTCATGATCCCATGGACTGCGAGGCTCACCTGTCGATGAGATTTCCCAGGCAAGAATACTGGAGTGGGTTGCTATTTCTTTCTCCAGGGTATCTTGTCAACCCAGGGATCGAACCCATGTCCCCTGAATTGTCAAGTGAATTCTTTACCACTGAGCCAACACGGAAGCTCATGTTTTTCTTACATGTATTTTAAAGAATAAACAAAGATAAATCAGGTAATATATTGAGAAGTTCCAGCTACTTAGACAGAATTGTGAAAATAATCATCTTTTTGTTATAAGGAGTAAGATATTACATATAAGAGTATTTAATGTTATATATAGTATAAAATGTTTTCATGGTCTCAAAGTACAAATATTGATTAGACTATTGATGAGTTTCATCTTTCTAAATGAGTATTCACAAATGCATGCACAGTTTATATAATTTAATGTGATTTATGGAGTTCAGAGTTTGCACTTCCTGCACTTTGGATATTACAAAAGTAGTGCTACAGATAATTGTTCATAGCTTGCTAATGTTGTAAAAGTTTTATGAATATATCTTCTAGAAAATTCAGCTTCTGGCCTAACACTGTTAAAAGTAAACTTGATTTTTTTTTTTTCTGATATAGTAATATAAGAACTGTGTTCTCTGAGGGCATTTTGCAGTGTCATTTATATACGAGAATATTGGCTTTCTTGAAAGATAAGAAGTATATGATTTTTTTAACTTGGGTGATGTCTGTGCTTTTCATGAATACATTTTATGAAAAATAAATAGGCAGTTGGTGCCTAATTTATTAATAAATAGAATGCAATGGGCTATAAATATGCCACCCATTTTATATAATCTTAATGCATTAGGTGTACATGTTATTTTGAAACAGATTTAATACTTTATGATGTAAGTAACTTACTCAAATTTAAAACCAATTAATCTTTATAAATAAAATAAAACATATAATATTTATAAGCAGTCACTTGAATTTTGATACAGGATTTGTGACAAGTGCAGTAAGATGAAATTCAATTTTTTTTAATTGTTCCAAACAGTATGAAATTATAGTTGATGTTATTTCAACCACATACATTGATTTCTATAACCTATTATATACTTTTAACTATTATGCTTTTTTCAATATCATCATCAGACTTTAAATAATCAGTTATTCCTTAATATCATCAAATATCTAATTAGTATTCACTTGTCTAACAGTCTAAACATCATAATTTTTCTCTTCTCTTTATGCAATTAAATCAGGATCTTTTTCTTAAGTTGGAGTATGATTTCTTTACTACACCTCAACTCCCACTACATCCTTCTCTCGACCTGTCTCTTGGCAACCACAAGTCCATTCTTGTGAGTCTGTGTCTGTTTCATTTGTGAAACAGAAACATTTGGGAAATAGGTTCATTCATGGCATGTTTTTTAGATTTCACCTTTAAGTAATATCATGTGGTACTTGTCTTTCTCTTTCTAACTTACTTCACTTAGTATGATAATCACTAGTTGCTTCCATGTTGCTGCAAATGGCATTATTTTGTTCTATTTTATGCTTGAGTAGTATTCCATTGTATATTTGTATGACTATTCTTTATCCATTCATCTGTTGATGAACACTTAGCTTGCTTCCATGTCTTGGCTATCGTGAATATTGCTACTGTGGACATAGAAGTGCATGCATCTTTTTGAATTATACTTTTGTCTGTGTGTATTCCCAGGAGTGGGATTGCTGACTCATATGGTAGTTCTATTTTTAGTTTTCTAAGGCACCTCCCTAGTATTTTCTAAAGTGATTGCACCAACTTACAGTCTAGAATAGTTTCCTTTTCTTGATACCTTTTCTAGCATTTATTTGCAGAGGTTTTCATGATGGCCATCCTGATCAGTGTGAGATGGCACCTCATTGTAGTTTTAATTTGCATTTCTCTAATTATTGTCTATGTTGAACATCTTTTATGTGCCTAATGGTCATCTGTGTATCTTCTTTGGTAAATGACTACATCTCTACCCATTTTTTGATTAGGTTGTTAGTTTTTTGTGGTTGAATTGCATGAGCTATTTGTATGTTTTGGTGTTTAATACTTGTCTGTTGTGTCATTTGCAAATATTTTCTATTCCACAGGTTGTCTTTTCATTTTTCTTAAGATTTCTTTTGCTGTGAAAAAGCTTTTTAAGTTTGATTTTTTTTAAGTCAGTAGTGTCCAACTCTTTGAGACCTCATTTATTTTATTTGTTTTTATCTCTATTGCCTTAGGAGACTGACCTAAGAAAACATTGGCACATTTAATGTCAGAATGTTTTGCCTATATTCTATCTAGGATTTCCATACAGTTTGGTCTTAAATTTAAGTCTTTAAGCCATCTTGTGTTCTAACTTTGAGTTACACGCGGCTGTCCCACTTTCCTAGCACTGCTTGCTGAATAGACTGTCTTTTCCCCATTTGTCCCATCCTTGCCTCCTTTGACAAAGATGAATTGACCATAGGTGTATGGGTTTATTTCTGGGCTCTCTACCCTGTTCCATTATTCCATATGTCTGTTTTTGTACCAGTACCACAGTGTTTTAATTATTGTAGCTTTCTAGTATTGTCTGAAGTCTGAGAGAGTTACGCCTCCTGCTTCCCCCCGCCCTCAGGATTGCTTTGGCAATACTGGGTCTTTTATGGTTCCATATAAAAATACCATGGGTAATTTGATAGGGATTGTATTAAATCTGCACACCGCTTTGGGTAGTATTGCCATCTTAACAGTATTAATTCATTCAATCCAAGAGCATGGCATATCTTTCCATTTCTTTGAATTATTATGCTTTTTAATTTTTAAGGCTTTTTTTTCTTTCATTGACATAAAGAATTCCATATGTAAAATTCTGAGGCACAGATATCCTCAACTAATGTCATCTTTAAAACTTAATTACAAAATACTGTTACATGCTTACTATTCTTTGAATGGAATGCATATTTTGTATTGGTTATTATTTCCTAGATTTGCTTTATTAAAACTAAAGTTAAAAATCAGTTCTCTCAAAGGATTCATATTAGCTGATTAGCTAATAAACACTGGTTGAATAAGAAATTATAAGAAACATTAAACATTCCTGGTAATGGATAAAACTTGGACAGGGAGTGTGGGATATCAAGGTTGATAAGACAGAAATTATTTACTCTTAATACAAACAATTAGGGTTGTGTTATCTAAAATTTAAAACAAATATTAAAATCTAAAGCCAGTGTCAAAATCATTAGAGGTGTTCTCCTTTTTACTAACAGCATTTTTTTGGCAGTTGTAAACAATGTCAGTATTAAAATTCCCTTCCTAAAAAAAATTACTTTGTGGGTTTAGGTTCTAAATAATTGTGGCAGTTACCTTTGAACTTTAATTGTATACATTAAATACATTTTTGAATATACATATACATTCAAATCAGAACCTATTTTAAGTGTCGCCTTCATAAATATTGATTGTATTCTCCAAAGAATTTAATTCAGAGAACCCCATTATATAACCCCATATATGGACATATGATTATATTGAATCTTGGTTTGTAATAGCTCAAAACCATTAAGTTTACTTTGGACAAAATTTGCATCTCCAACCCTGTGTCGGACATGACTGAGCGACTAACCCACACACACACAACCCTGTGTGACTAGATAGATATTCCTAATTACAAAAGACTGATTCAAAGTAAATGATGAGAGTTTACTATGTGTACTTAGTTGCTTAGTCATATCTGACTCTTTGTGATCCTCTGGACTGTAGCCTACCAGGCTCCTCTCTCCATGGAATTTTTCAGGCAAAAATACTGCAGAGGGTTGCCATTTCCTCCTCCAGAGGATCTTCCTGACCTAAGGACTGAACCCACATCTCCTGTGTCTCCTGCACTGCAGGTAGATTCTTTACCCACTGAGCCATCAGGGAAGCCTCAACGTGACATAAAGATGAAAATAAGATTTGTTTCAATTCTGTCTTATTTATTTATTTTTTTTGAATGCCAGGAGAAACAAGTTCAGTTTAGCAAAGTTGTGCTATACAAAACAGCACACAAAACTCATTTTCATTTCTTGTTACAATGGAATTGAGTAACTGTTTATGGAAAGTAAAGTAAAGTCTTATGTGTTCAGTAACATTGAAGACATGAAATAATCTTAGAGAAATTGAAATATGTCCCAGATTAACATGCTGAAAAGTATAACATCCATGAAAGAAGCTAAAAACTACCTAAATAAATGGATAAATATACTTCATTCATGAATTGAATCAGTTCTCCCAGAATTCATTTAAAATTCATTATAAGCCCAAAAAAATTCCAGCAGAACTTTCATAGATTTTGTCAACTAATTCAAAATGTACACAAAAGAGCAAAGGACCAAAGTTTTGAAGTAAAAGTATTAAAAGTCTCACAGTAATTGAGTTTGAAATTTACCCTGCAGCTATGAGAATCAATGTAGTGTGTTATTATCATAATAAATATATTGTAAGTTACAGAGAAATAGATGCGTATATTTCATTTTAAACAAAAAAACTTGACTCTTTAATAAGCTCATTATTGAAATAACATAATAAATCTTCAACTCACATCTGATATTGGAGCATATTGCTATATACATGAGACATATAATTGCAAATGCATATCTCTAAAGGACTTATATTCAGGGTTTATGAAGGACTTTTATGCTCAGTAATAAGAATAAATTGGCAACTAAAAGATGCAAAATATTTGAACAAATACTTCACCAAGGATGAGATAAAACTGGGAAATAAATAAATATTTTTTATCATTTTTCAATAGAAAAATCTATATTAAAAAGAGATACCAATACACATTTACTAGGATGGCTAAAGACCAAAAAAAAAAAAAAAAGAAGTGTTTGGAAGGATAAAGCATGAATGTTTGACATTCATACTTATAATTAGAATAATACAGTGATTTTGGAAGATCTTTGGTAATTTCTTATAAAGCTAAACATACACAAGTCACCGTTCTCATTCAAAGGTAGAACACATGTGGTCACTTAGAGACCTATACACAAATGTTCTTAGCAGCCTTCTTTATAATTATGTAAAACTGGAATCACCTGAAAGCACATCTAATGGGGAATGAGGATAAAGATATTAGTTTATTCATAAAGTATTACTGTCAGCATAAAAAGAATAACAAGGCTGGATTTAAAAATATAAAACTAAGCCAGACATAAAAATCTGCATGTATGTAATTGCAGCTATATTTTACAAGAATATGTATTTACACAGAACCAGGTTGTTGCCAGGTACTGAGAGCAGAGAGAGAGGAATATCTAAAGGGGACTGAGGAAGACGTTTCTAGCAATAAAAACATGGCATATTTCATTCATGGTAAAGTTTCCATGGCTCTACATGGTTCTCAAAGTAATTGAATAATACAGCTAAGCAGAATAATTTCTACTACAAGTAAATCATATTCAGGAAGTCTGAATTTGAAAAAAAATGTAAAAAATATTAGGAGGATTAAAGTGGTTTTAACTGTTCGGAGAGAGCATTGTTTCTCCTGGAAGAGAGGATATTCAAATATTATACTTTGATAACTAAATATTTATATTATCTCACGTAGGACTTGAAAGCGACAGTGCTTTTTAAAAAATGTAAAACCAGAGGAAAAAAACAATAGTAAAATGATAAAACTGATGGAACAAATAGAAAGCAAAGTATGAGATCTTATATTAAAACCAAATTATACCAGAAACTGCATTTAAAAACACATATAGAGAAAGCAAAATGTCTTTCAGAGTAATTTTTAACATTTAGAATTTTTACACACAATTCTAGAGCGTAAAGTATTAATATTTTGAAATTAAAAGTTATAACAAGGAAGAGAAGGAGAAGAAATAGAGGAGAGGTGGTTTCCATTTCAGATTGTAAGAAACGTGGATGTCACCACTTCATTTGTGTCTTATTTTTAGATATAAGTGAGACTCAAAGAAGTGACCAAACTAGGCAGTTTTCATACCTTTAGACAATTATCTGTGAGGGTTTTTTTGAGGAAAAAAAAGTTTGGGCTTGGAGTAACAAGTTAATGAAATAATAGGATTTGTTTCTATAGCTTTCTCAGTCTTGAATTCCCTCTCTCTGGTGATAAGGATGCCTTCTACCTTCCTAATAAAGGGACGGTATCCTCACAAGAAAGATTTACTTCCTGCTTTCAGGGAGACAAAGGAGGGTCAGGGCATCTGGCACTGGCTGCTTAAGTAACCTTAAATCAAAAAAAAATCAACATGCCATAGTGGCACATTTTTATCCCCCTCACTGTATTTCAAATGACTACCATATGATCAAAGAGAAAACCAAATACACACAATTTTGGAAACATGACTATATATTCTTAGGCTGTATGTTTGGATTTTAGCAGTGTGGTATGTGTACATAATATACATAATGGTATAATGGCATCTATTCTGAAAATATGTTGTTATTAGGTTGAAAAATATATGAATATATTGAAGATTGATCTTGGGAGACAAAGCTTATGCAGTAAAAGAAGGGAGATACTAATATGAAGTGAAGAAGGCAAGATGGAATCTTATAATGTTGGATTGAAATTAGAGCTATCACTGATATTATGAGTTTTTATTTTAAATTTTAGACATTGAAATTATAGTATACAAATGTCATATATAGTTTAATTTTAAATACAACTTTCATGTATTTGCATTTGCTATGTTTATAGGTGAGTGGTGCAATGTTTTTACCTAGTTCTTTCCTCTAAAATGGCCCAGAAGCAGATACTCCAGTGGCGAAGGACAGTACACTTTAGCTCAGAAATCTTGGTTGCTAAATACAATTTCCCAAGAAGAACTAGACTCTAGGGAAATAACTGATTCCAGTGCTGAAACAGGATAAGTACAGGATGTGTATGGACATGACAGAAAGTAAGAAAGTCCTTTTAAAAAAATGAGTTATGTCAAAAGTAATAGAAAGACATTTTGAATAGCTGTACCTGTCCAAATGTATAATTCAAACATCAAAATAAGATGACAGTCATGAACAATAGTCCGTTGAATAATATAAAAATCTGCTTGTATGTAAATTTAAAAAAAAAACAATGAAAGGAGGAAAAGGAATTTCTTCCTTACAGCAGAATGCCAACTAATAAACATAGAAACAATAATGAAGTTACAAAACTGTCACTGCAAAACTTTCAAAAGTTGATTCCAAAAAACATCATTCAGGATTGCTAAGTCTATTGAATAAAAGGTTAAAAGAACAGAATATTTCCATAATATCAAATGATTTCCCTAATTATTTATCAATTGCACAATGAGTAGCTTTACAGTGGAAAAAAAACTTGGTGGAAAATACTCAAATTACTAGTGTTCACTACTAATAGAGCACATGGACGCAATGTTCCTTCTGTGATGCGCAGTAGACTTTGTATCGCTGCTTTACATTCCTATTGGCCAAATTATGTAGCTTTGCCACTGGAAAATATTTATCAGTATGGTGTTCCTGGCTTACTAAAGTCTGAAATACTTCCGAGGGTCAAAAATCAGGCAATTAAATGATGTTTACTTTGCATTGCTTATGGTGAAAGAAGTCATTCTTGATATTACTGAAGAAAGAAGTTCATCTTATCTACTATCATTGTTGCTGTTCAGTCGCACAGTCATGTCTGACTCTTTGTGACCCCAGGGACTGCTGCATGCCAGGCTTCCCTATCCTTCACCATCTCTTGGAATTTGTTCAAACTCTTGTCCATCGAGTTGGTGATGCTATCCAGCCATCACACCCTCTGTCGTCCCCTTCTCCTCCTGCATTCTATTTTCTATCAGGGCCTTTTCCAGTGAGTCAGCTCTTCACATGAGGAGGCCACAGTATTAGAGCTTCAGCGTTAGTCCTTCCAGTGAGTATTCAGGGTTGATTTCCTTTACGATTGACTGGTTTGATCTCCTTGCTGTCCAGGGACTCTTCAAGAGTCTTCTCCAACACCACAGCTCAAAAGCAGCAATTGTTCACCGCTCAGCCTTTTTAATTGTCCAACTCTTTCAACCATACACAACTACTGAAAAAAACATAGCTTTGACTATATGGACCTGTATCAGCAAAGTCATGTCTCTACTTTTTAATGTGCTGTCTAGGTTTGTCAAAGGTTTCCTTCCAAGGAGCAAGCATCTTTTAATTGTATGGCTGCAGTCACCATCCACAGTGATTTTGGACACCGAGAAAAAAAAGTCTGTCACAGTTTCCATTGGTTCCCCACCTATTTGCCATGAAGTGATGGGACCAGATGCCATGATCTTAGTTTTTCTGAATGTTGAGTTTTAAGACAGATTTTCACTCTTCTCTTTGACCTTCATCAAGAGGCTAGTTAGTTCCTCTTTGCTTTCTGCCATAGGGTGCTCTCATCTGCATATCTGAGGTTATTGATGTTTCTCCCAGCAATCTTGATTCCAGCTTGTGCTTCCTCCATCCTGGCATTTTGCATGGTGTACTCTGCATATAATTTAAATAAGCCGAGTGACAATATACAGCCTTGATATACCCCTTTCCAATTTGGAATCAGTCCATTGTTCCATGTCTGGTTCTAACTGTTGCTTCTTGACCTGTATTCAGGTTTCTTAGGAGGCAGGTAAGGTGGTCTGGTTTTCACTACTCTTTAAGAATTTTCCATAGTATATTGTGATCCACACAGTCAAAGGCTTTAGCATAGTCAATGAAGCAGAAGTAGATGTTTTTCTGGAATTCCCTTTCTTTTTTGATGATCCATGGGATGTTGGTAATTTAATCTCTGGTTCCTCTATCTTTTCAAAATCCAGCTTGAACATCTGGAAGTTCTTGGTTCACTTACTGTTGAGACCTCACTTGAAGGATTTCAAGCATTACTTTGCTAGCATGTAAAATGAGTGCAATTGTGTATGTGAACATTCTTTGGCCTTGCCCTTCTTTGAGACTGGAATGAAAACTGACTTTTTCCAGTCCTGTGGCCACTTACCAGTTTTCCAAATATGTTGATGTACTGAGTGTAGCACTTTCACAGCATCACTTTTTAGGTTTTGAAATAGCTGACCTGGAATTCCATCACCTCCACTAGCTTTGTTCGTAGTGATGCTTCCTAAGGCCCACTTGACTTCACATTCCATGATGTCTAGCTCTAGGTGAGTGATCACACCATCATGGTTATCATCATGAAGATTTTTTTGTATAGTTCTTCTGTGTTTTCTTGCCAACTCTTCCTAATATCTTCTGCTTCTGTTAGGCTCATACCATTTCTGTCCTTTATTGTGCCCATCTTTGCATGAAATGTTCCCTTGGTATCTCTAATATTTTTGAAGAGATCTCTAGTCTTCTCCATTCTAGTGTTTTCCTCTATTTCTTTGCATTGTTCATTTAAAAAGGCTTTCTTACCTCTCCTTGTTATTCTCTGAAACTCTGCATCAGATGGGTTTGAATCATTTGCCTTTTCTCTTTTGCCTTTCACTTTTCTTTTCTCAGCTATTTGTAAGGCCTCCTCCGACAACCACTTTTTCTTTTTGCATTTCTTTTTCTTGGGGGTAGTTTTGACTTTGTCAGATCTAATTCCTTGAATCTGTCACTTCCACTATATAATCATAAGGGATTTGATTTAGGTCATACCTGAATGGCTTAGTGGTTTTCCCTACGTTCTTCAATTTAAGTCTGGATTTTGCAGTAGTCCATGGAATTCTCCAGGAAGAACACTGGAGTGGGTAGCTATTCCCTTTTCCACGGGCTCTTCCTGACCCGGGGATTGAACTCAGGTCTCCTGCATTGCAGGCAAATTCTTTACCATCTGAGCCACAATGGAAGCCCCTACTACTATCGTACATATTTTCAAAATATATTAAAAGTTAGACAAAAGTCAATGGACATTGAAAGAATGGGAACACACCTCTACATTTACCTCTATGACATTTTTATTTTCCAAAAGTTTTGCCTTTCTTTCATTTGTAATATATTTTCAAGATATTGATTTCTTATAAATAAAAACCACTTAGATTACATTGATTTCTTATTTTTTAAAAGTTGTTTTATTCATTTTATTTGCTTTGCCTTCTATTCTTTTTCTTTATTTTTTTTAAGGCCTTCTTTGTTTAGATGCTTAAATTTTTCACACCAAAATGGAGGGGAAGTTACAGAGATTTTCTGTAACTCTGCCGCCCATACCTGCGTAGCCTCCCCAATTTTCAGCACCTCCACCAGAAGATTGACTTATTATAATTTATGAACATCATAATCACCCAAGGTACATAGTTTACGTTTGGGTTCACTTCTGGGGTCATTCATTCTATGGATTTAAACATGTGTACATTTGTGTACAGACAATTACCCATCATTATGGTGTGAGTTCGTGTGTGCTAAGTCACTTCAGTCGTGTCTGACTCTTTGTGACTTCATGGACTGTAGCCCCCCAGGCTCCTCTGTTCATGGGATTCTCCAGGAAAGAATACTGGAATGTGTTGCCATGCCCTCCTCCAAGGGGTCTTCCCAACCCAGGGATGGAACCTGCATCTCTTATGTCTCCTCCATTGATCAGCAGGTTCTTTACCACTGAGTCACCTGGGAAGCCCTCATTATGCTTCAATACTCCCCTAAAAATCCTCTGTGCTCTGCCTATTCATCTTTCTGCCACCTCACCCCAGATCCCTGGCAACTGTTGACCTTTTTACCATCTCTATAGCTTTGTCTTCTCCAAAATATTATATAGTTGGAATCATACTATATGTAGCCTTGTCTTATTGGTTTCTTTGAGTGAGTCATATACACATTTAATTTTCTTCCATGCTTTTCTCATTTTTTTTTAGCACTGGGCATTACTTCATTGTCTAAATGTAAAAAGCCACCAAACTGTCTAGCAAAGTGGCTGTACAGTTTTGTTGTTTTTCCAGCAGCAATGTGTGAGAGTTCCAGTTGCTTTACATTCTCACAAACAGTATTCTCAGTGTTTTGGATTTTGGCCATTTGGTCTTCCCTGGTGGCTCAGATGGTAAAGAATCTGCCTGCAATGCAGCAGACCCAGGTTCGATCCCTGGGTCAGGAAGATTCCCATACAGAAGGGAATGGTAACCCACTCCAGTATTCTTGCCTAGAGAATTCTATGGACAGAGGAGCCTGGTGTGTGGAAGTCCATGGGGTTGCAAAGAGTCAGACACGACTGAGTAACTTTCACTTTCAGAGATGTATAGTGGTATTTCATTGTTCTAATTTGTATTTCCCAGAGGGTATAGGATGTGAAGTATTTTTTCATATGCTTGCTTGACAACTTTATGTTGCCTTTGATGTGGCACCTTGTAAGGTATTTGGCCCATTTTTAATTAGGTTGGTTTTCTTATTTTTAGCTTTCAGGGGTCTTTGCACATTTTGGATGACAGTCAATTATCAGATGTGTCTTTTGTAAATATTTTCTCCCAGTCTGTGGCTTGTCTTCTCATTCTGTTCACATTATTCCACAGATCAGAAGTACTTAATTTTAATGAAGATGAGCTTATCCATTAATTCTGTCATTGATCATGCCTGTGGTCTTGTATCTAAATAGTCTTCACCATATCCAAGATCATCTCGTTTTTCTCCTCTGTGTTATCTTTCAGGAGTTTTACAATTTTATGGGTTTTTTTTTAACCTCCTTATCCAAATAATTCACTTATTTTAATCCCTCTAGAATATAATGAACGTTTTAGGGCTATAAATTTTCCTTTATATTCAGCATTTTCCATATCAAGTATGTTTATATACTGTGATCATTTTTTTTATCTTTTTAAAAATCAATAATTTCAGCTTGGATAACCTAGACATGGGAGCTATCTAGGAGAACGCTTTTTTAACATTTAATTTCAAATTGTTTGATTTGTTTATATGGTCTTAATCGTTTCAAATTTTATAGTATTATGAAATTTTATATATGGTCAATTAGATCATCCTTATTATCTCATAGTCAGAGACAAAGCAGATGTATCAACCTGGCATTATCTTAAAGCTTTGTAAAGATGTATGTGAACATATATACCTAAACACTTAATATTAACTTTATGAAATATATTAGATATTCTGTATCCTTATTATTTGGATCCTTATTTAAATAATAGGTGAGAATGCTATTCTAAAGTCTCAATATCTTTGCCTTTTGTTTATTTTTCCTTACCTTTTAAAACTGATATGATTCATACACTTGATGTAAAATTATTAGATTTATGAGGTGTCATAGCAGTTATAACTTTTTTCACCTGTATACATATATCACAATATTTTTATTAATAGAATTTTTGTTTGCTTGCTTATATGTGCTAGCTAGTAATTTATTTCTTGGTGGGAGAAATTTTAACCTATTATGAGAGATTCAGAGGCAATTTTTCTTCCTTGTTAACCAAGGAGATTTTCTACTGCCTCTTGCTAGAGCAGGGATATAGGGGGAAAAGTAAACTAAAATATTAATCTCCAACTAGACATCTGCCTAGTTTCAACTTATTTCACATATTGTCATTCCCACTTATGAACAAATTCTGATATCAAAAATGCGAAGGAAGAGAAATCAAGAAGGTTCAGAAATTTTTAATGGATTTCTCTAATAAAGTCTTTTAAATAAATCAGTGATATACAGGGTATGCACAACATATTTCTGGTTTTAGAGCAATACCCATATGATATAATTTTGAAAGTGCTTTAAATGTAGATCAAAGAGAATGAATATCTTTACTACTCTGAGGGACATTGAAATACAGAACTCCCGAAGAAACTGAAAATTTATGTTTCAAATAACATTGTATAGTGGCTAATTGATTTTGATATTTGAAACAGTATTAAAATAGAATTAAAGAAAAAGTATATCCAGAACACTTTAATTACATTTTTTTCTTAATGCAACAAGTGTAACTGACATAACCTACCTTTTAACATTTCCTCCACATATACAGAAATAATATTTTCATACTATTGTGTCAACATATAGGATATTTCTAAATGTCCCATTGCATTTTGTTTAGTAATTTATTCTAACAGAGAATGAAGTTTATGATCTTATTTTGACTTTCATTATCAATAACTGGATTTCATTAACCCTAAACTTATAAATTGTACTTGTGGAGAAAAAGTTTGTCATACATCTCTTTCATTCCATATATAATCTAAAATCATATTCTCTGGTAGACTGAACTCTAAAGAATTACTTATCCTACAAAGAAACTCATGGACAATTTCCATTGTCTGCCAAGTGAAATGGGCATTTATTTACTCCATTCTTATCATCGACATTCGTAACAGAATTTTCATTTCATTGTATCCATGTGCTTTATGTAGGGAGCAGCAAAGGATACCATGATTACAAGTATAGTTTGGTGCAATTACCTTGGATTACACTAAGATAAAAGCAGCAAATGTCAACACAGAAACAAGGACAGGTGACAACGACATATTATTATGATATGGAAGTAGTATTTTCCTATTTTAGATGCGGACACTAAGCCACAGAAATATTAAGTAAATGCCCTAAAGACAAAAAGTTGGAAAGTAGTTTAGTTAGAATTTGAATGCATCTAAAATCATAGCCAGATCCCTTAAAGTGTAGGAATCTAGGGAGGGAGTTTGAGTTCCATGAGCCTGTCTTTACATTTTTCCTGACACACAGCATTTTAAACTTTAATGAGTGTTTTCAACTTTTTTTTTCTTCTCTCAATTATTTCCTTAAATTGTATTCACAATCAGTAGCTATATCTGCACCTAAGGGTTGAAAAGGCCACATGGAATTGTCATCTGAAGAGCTTCTTGCTAGTGTAAGAAGCAAAAAAAATTAGAACAGGTCCTTCATTTGTTTGTGTGAATTTGAGCAAATTACTCAACTTTTATGAATCTGAGGCTTCTTATATTAAATACTGATAGTAAAGAGTTGTGAAGTTTAGCCAAGACATCATTTAGAGTTGACATACCACAGTAGTAAACAGAGTAGTAAATATTCTTTAATATTCAAAAGATATCATACTCATGCTTTTTTTGTTGCCATGGTTTTTATTCATCTTCCTTTATAGTGAATTTCAGTAGGTGTCATTTTGTATTTTTTAACTAATTTGTTTAAAAGTTCACTGTTAATCTATGGTATTTTGCCGCTAAATATTTGCTTTATTAATTTGCTTCCTGTTCTCTTAACACTTCATAACTCTTTGGATTCCATTCCACTATGACCCTTAAGCATATTATATTGGTCATATAAAATATCTAACACTAGGATTAATTGTAATTATTGTAAAGAATCCTGTCAACTTTGGCAAAATATTTGAAAGGAGCATCAGATAAAGCAAGACTTCTGGAAATACAGTAATTTCATTTGAATGTCTGTGTGTTTTGTGTATAGATAGTGATAATGCTAATTTCATAAAGTCAGAATGATGCTACAGACATCCTTGGTGGTCCAGTGGAGGAGACTCTGGGCTTACGATGCAGGAGACCTGGTCAGGGAACTAGATCCCACATGTAGCAACTAAAGATCCCGTGTGTCAAAACTGAGACCTGGTGAAGCCAAATAAACAGATAAAAATAAATATACAGTCAGAAGGAAAAGCAAGATTAATTAAACAAATAAGAATGATGCTAAAGTAATTTCTTTAAGCATTACAATACTAAAAGGAAAAAAACGGAGGTACAGCCAGTGCTGCTGCTGTTTGTGAATCTGTTTCTATGAGAGTGTGTATACAGATTCTTATTCTAAATTAAATATTCTTTTTAGAACCTACTCTAGTTAAAAATTTTACCCGTAACCTTATGCTTCCCTGGTGGCTCAGACGGTAAAGCGTCTGCCTACAATGTGGGAGACCCAGGTTTGATCCCTGGATCGGGAAGATCCTCTGGAGAAGGAAATGGCAACCCACTCCAGTACTCTTGCCTGGAAAATCCCATGGATGGAGGAGCCTGGTGGGCTACAGTCTATGGGGTCGCAAAGAGTCGGACACGACTGACTGACTAAACTTTCTTTTTTTCTTTCTTTATGCTTCCATGAAGTGAACAAAACCTTATGTGTACTTGAGATCTTGCATCCCTTTTTTTCTTCTGTTTTCTTCAGAATTCTACTGTAGCTCATGAAGCTTAAGAACATGTGTATCTTTGTGCAACTTTGTATCTGTGTGTAATTAACAATATAATATTACTATCATATTGGCGCAGAAATGGATATCTTAGTAGTGGTGATTGTCATAATACACGAGTTTCTTTTGAAAAGATAAGAAAGCTGTGGTACATACACACAATGGAATATTAATCAGCCATTAAAAAGAATACATTTGAATAATTTGTATGAAGTTCTAATGAGGTAGATGAAACTGAAGTCTATTATACAGAGTGAAGTAAGCCAGAAAGAAAAATATCAATACAGTATACTAACGCATATATATGGAATTTAGAAAGATGGTAACGATAACTCTATATGTGAGACAGCAAAAGAGACACAGATACATAGAAGAGTCTTTTGGACTCTGTGGGAGTAGGTGAGGGTGGGATGATTTGAGAGAATAGCAGTGAAACATGTATATTATCATATATGAAAAAGATCGCAAGTCCAGGTTCAATGCCTGAGGCAGGGTGCTCAGGGCCGGTGCACAGGGATGACCCAGAGGGATGGGGACGGGGAGGGAGGTGGGAGGGAGGTTCAGGATGGGGAACACATGTACACACTTGGCTGATGCATGTCAATGTATGGCAAAACCACTACAATATTGTAAAGTAATTAGCCTCCAATTAAAATAAATAAATTAGAAAAAAAAAAAGAACAGCTTCTCCCTCCTAAATTGTGTTTTCAATCAACCAAGTTACAATTAACACAGCAGCAGACAAAGCTAGCTGCAGGCTTTTTTCAGCCAGATACTTCCACCTCTAAAGTGAGCTGCAGCTCTGACTTCTTCATCTTGTAGGTGGAGGCTGGGTTAATTGCTTTTAATTAGTTGCCTAATTACCCTAACTAGGACGGTATTTGTCTAAGTCCTGCTTGTACCAGGAACCTGAAACCTGGAGGCAAAAATTATTTTACAAGCTTATTTCTCTCTTCTCTGAGTTCTTTACCCTTTCATTCTGCTAACTGACTGTGCAGCTATCCACTCATCAGCCTCTCCAGAACCAAAGGGCCTGGAGACCCCTTTCCAATGTGACATCCACTGCCTGCTCTTCACATTAGAAGAACATCTTTGTTTTTCTAAAATGTGGCCTCTGCCAGGGAAGTTATTTCCCCTGATGGTATCTGCTTGTTACCTCTTTTCATGGGGCTCCTTCAGATCACTCTGTTTAATATTGACTCAGCCACCAGCCTGCTCCCTCTGAATTTTTTTTTTTTTCCAAATCTTACGCAGAACTAACTATCCTCTGCTAAGTCTTATTTTTGTTTTTGTTCAGTCACCAAGTCATGTCTGACTCTTCACGACCCCATGGACTGCAACATGCCAGGCTTCCCTGTCCCTCATCATCTCCTGGATTTTTCCTAAGGTCATGTCCATTGGGTCAGTTTTTCCACTCAACCCTCTAATTCTCTGTCCCCCCCTTCTCCTCCTGCCCTCAATCTTGAGCAGCATTAGGGCCTTTTCTAATGAGACAACTGTTCGCATCAGGTGGCCAAAGTATTGAAACTTCAGCATCAGTCCTTCCAATGAGTATTCAAGGTTGATTTCCTTTAAGATTGACTGGTTTGATCTCCTTCCTGTCCAAGAGACTCTCAAGAGTCTTCTCCAGCAGCACTTTTGAAAGCATCAATTTTTTGGTGTTCTGCCTTCTTTATGGTCCAGCTCTCACATCTATACATGACTATTGTAAAGACCATAACCTTAACTATATGGACCTTTCTCAGCAAAGTGATGTCTCTGTTTTTAACACACTGTCTAGGTTTGTCATCACTTTCCTGCCAAGATCCAATCACCTTCTAATTTCATGGCTGCAGTCACAATCCACAGGAATTTTAGAGCCCAAGAAGAGGAAGTCTGTCACTGCTTCCATCTTTTCTGCTTCTATTTGCCATGAAGCAATGGGATCAGATGCCATGATTTTAGTTTTCTTTTTAATATTGAGTTTTAAGCTGGCTTTGTCATGCTCATCCTTCACCCTCATCAAGAGGCTCTTTCACTCCTCTTTGCTTTCTGCCATTAGAGTGGTGTCATCCGCATGTCTGAGGTTGCTGATACTTCTCCCAACAATCTTGATTGCAGCTTGTAACACACCCAGCCTGGCATTTTGCATGATGTGCTCTGTGTGTAAGTTAAATAAACAGGGGCCAATAAACAGCCTTGTCTACTCCTTTCTCAATCCTGAACCAGTCTGTTTTTTCCATACAAGGTTCTAACTCTTCCTTCTTGGCCCACATACGGGTTTCTCAGGAGATAGGTAAGATGGTCTCTTTAAGAGTTTTCCACAGTTTGTTATGATTCACACAACTGAAGGCTTTAGTGTAGTTGATGAAACAAAGGTAGATGTTTTTTCTGGAATTTCCTTGCTTTTTCTATGATCTTGACAATGTTGGCAATTTGATCTCTCATTCCTCTGCCTTTTCTAAATCCAGCTTGAACATTTGCAAGTCCTCATTTCATGTGATGCTGGAGCCTAGCTTGAAGAATTTTGAGCATAATCTTACTAACATGGGAGATGAGTGCAGTTGTCCAGTGGTTTGGACATTCTTTAGTACTGCCCTTCTTGGGAATTGTGATGAGGACTGACCTTTTCCAGTAATGTGGCCACTGCTGAGTTTTCCAAATTTGCTGACATATTGAGTGCAGCACTTCAATAGCATCATCTTTTAGGATTTGAATTCCAGTTCTGCTGGAATTCCATCACCTCCACTAGCTCTATTGGCAGCAGCACTCCCTAAGGCCCACTAAACTTCACATTCCAGAATGCCTGGCTTTGGGTGAGTGACAACACCATCATGGTTATCCATATCATTAAGATGTTTTTTTGTACAGTTCTTCTGTGTACTCTTGCCACGACTTCATCTCTTCCTTTTCTTTCTTAGGTCTTTACCATTTCTTTTCTTTATTGTGCCCATTGTTGGATGGAATGTTCCTTCGATATTTCCACTTTTCTTGAAGAGATCTCTAGTCTTTACCCTTCTGTTATTTTTCTCTAGTTCCTTGCATTGTTCATTGAAGAAGGCCTTCTATTCTGGCCTTACTATTCTTGGAACTCTGCATTTGGTTGAGTGTACCTTTCCCTTTCTGCCTTGCTTTTCACTTCTCTTCTTTCCTCAGCTATTTGTAAAACCTCCTCAGACAACCACTTTGCCTTCTTGCATGTCTTTCTTTGGGATGGTTTTGATCACGGCCTCCCACACAGTATTACCAACCTCTGTACACAGTTCTTCAGGTACTCTGTTTACCAGATCTAATCCCTTGAATCTATTTGTCACCTCCACTGTATATTCATGGACTTCCCTAGTGGCTCAGAAGGTAAAGTGTCTGCCTACAATGCAGGAGACCAGGGTTCGATCCGTGAGTTGGGAGGTTCCCCTGGAGAAGGAAATGGCAACCCACTCCAGTACTCTTGCCTGGAAAATCCCATGGATGGAGGATCCTGGTGGGCTACAGTCCATGGAGTCACAAAGAGTCAGACATGACTGAGCGACTTCACTTTCACTCTTCACTGTATATTCACAGCGGTTTGATATAAGTTGTACCTGAATGGCCTAGTGGTTTTCCCCACTTTCTTTAGTTTAAGCCTGAATTTTACTATGAGGAGCTGATGATATGAGCCACAGTCAGCTCCAGGTCTTATTTTTGCTGACTGTATACAGCTTCTCTGTCTTCAGCTACAGAGAATGTAATCAATCTGATTTTGGTATTGATCATTTGGTGATGTCCTTATGTAGAGTTATCTCTTGTGTTGTTGAGAAATGGTGTTGGCTATCAACAGTGCATTCTCTTGGAAGAATTCTGTTAGCTTTTGCCCTGCTTTATTTTGTACTCCAAGACCATATTTGCTTGTTACTCCAGGTATCTCTTGACTTCCTACTTTTGCGTTCCAGTCCCCTATGATGAAAAGAACATCTTTTCTGGTGTTAGTTCTAAGAGGTCTTCTAGGTCTTCATAGAACCGACCCAGATTCTTCAGCACTGGTGGTTGGGGCATAGACTTAGATTACTATAATACCGAATGATTTGCCTTGGAAATGAACTGAGATCATTCCATCATTTTTGAGGTCACACCCAAGTACTGAATGCCAGACTCTTTTGTTGATTATGAGCACTACTCCATTTCTTCAGTGGGATTTGTGCCCCCAGTAGAATATGTCATGGTCATCTCAATTAAATTCATCCATTTTAGTTCACTGAGTCTTAATGTTTTTCGATGTTTACTTTTGCCATCTACTGCTTGACCACGTCCAATTTACCTTGATTCATGAACCTAACATTCCAGATTCCTATGCAATATTGTTCTCTACTGCATCAGATTTTTACTCTCATCACCAGACAACATCCCCAACTGAGCATCATTTCCGCTTTGACCCAGCTGCTTCATTCTTTCTGGAGCTGTTAGTAGTTACCCTCTGCTCTTCCCCAGTAGCATACTGGACACATTCCAGCCCGGAGGGCTCATCTTTCAGTGTCCTATCTTTTTGCCTTTTATACAGTTCATGGGGTTCTCATGGCAAGTATGCTGGAGTGGTTTGCCATTCCCTCCTCCAGTGGGCCATCTTTTGTCAGAACTCTCCGCTATGATCCGTCTGTCTTGGGTGGCCCTGAATGACAGGGCTCATAGCAAGCCTTATTTTTAATCTATTAAGTATTTTTTATTATCTGTCTTCCCTCACTATATTTCACCTGAAGTCAAGGTTGTTCTTTTTTTTTTTTTTTTCACTCCTTTGTTCACTGTTGCATGCTAAGGTCCTAGGAAAATCTCTGTCATATATAGGGACTCAGTGAAATTTAAGTGGGTCATTGAATGAATCTCATATTGTTTAAAACCACATTGCTGTTATGTTACACTGTCTACATATGGGTTTGTGACTAGGTTGCTGAGTGTAGGGGGACTATGTGCTATGTGAGAAGACTAGAAGTCTTTCATTGTAACTTTCAGCTTACAGGTCTCAGGGATAGAGCCTTAGACCTATCACCACTGATAGAGAAGACTTTAAGAAATGTGTAAAGCTTTGTATTACTGACCTCACTACTACTATGCCGTTAAGATGATAGAAAACATCAGAGCTGCACTGGGGACAAGAGAGGAAGGTACAGGCTCTCTTCTGTCAGATACATATCCATTAGGTGGATCTCCCGATGATCCTATATGCAAGGCAGCTAAGGAGACACAGATGTAAAACCCAGACTTCTGGACTCAGTCAGAGAAGGCAAGTGTGGGATGATTTGAGAGACTAACATTGAAACACATGTATATTGCCATATGTAAAACAGATGATCAGTGCAGGTTTGATGCATGAAGCAGGACACCCAAAGCTGGTGCTCTGGAACAGCTCAGAAGGATAGGATGGGGAGAGACGTGGGGGAGTGTTCAGGATGGGGGGTAAACATGTATACCTGTAGCCAATCCATGTTGATGTATGGCAAAAACCATCACAATATTTTAAAGTAATTATCATCCAATCAAAATAACTTAATTGAAAAAAAAACACTTTGAAAGTACTCACTCACCATCTCCACTTTCCCTCCATTTTTCCTTAACCAGAGTCTAACCAGGCCTTCTCAGTGTCTTTGTCTTCATCCTCCTGTGCTCATCACTCCTGTTCAATTTCCTTTGCTGACTCCTGACCTCTCTCAGCCTTAGGATGTCACAGTCTCAGCCCTTGCACCTCTTCTGTTCGGTCTTCATTCACACCCTCAGTTATAACCTCCTTCCTCTTGGTTTTAAATTCCTTCTATAGCTGATGACTCAAAGCTCAGTCACCTCTCATCCTACTAGACTTCATTCATGTTGCAGATATCTCACTGAGCCCATCCAGAACTCAGTTCCTCATACCCCCCTAATACCTACTTCACCATCAGACTTCTTTAACGAATTCTGTATTTCCAGTTGCTCAGATCACAACTGTGGTTTCCTACATGATTTATATTCTTTATATACCAACGGGCATAGTGGGAAAAAATACTTTGGGATCTACTTTGAAACATAATCCAAATTCAACAACTTGCTTCGTTACTCCAGTCCTAGTCTGAGTCAAGATAATTTCTCATCTGTGATCCTGCGTGAGTATCTCTGCCTCATCACAGATCTGTGGGAACTGTCCTATTTTGCTGAAAGTGACATCACATCACTCTTCTCAGAAATCTCCAGTTCCTCGTGCTGCTGTCAGAGTACAATTCAAAGTCCTTACGGCAGCCTCATTACGTTGCTGACTTCATGTCCTACAATCATATCCCTTCCTTGACCTTGACCAGTCTTTTTATTTTTTGCTGCTCTCAATGATGCTAGATACATTCTCATATTAGAGCCTTTTTACAGGCTGTTTTTCTGTCTGGAATGCTCTTTCCTCCAGATAAGCAGGGAGATCTCTTTCCCACTTTAAGGTCATTGGTCAAGTATTTTACGTTATCAATGAAGCTTTCCAAAACCATCATACTCAAAATTCCAAACCCTCTCACTACCTACCCTTCAAAACTTTGCTTCACTTTCTTCCCTGATGGCATGGATAGTATTAAGAGAAAATATAGTATATTTAATTAAAATGTGCAGGGTTTGTTTTATTTCCACAGCTAGAATATAAACCCAGGGAAGGAAAGACTTTTAATTTTTTAATTAATTTCAGGTGTTAAAGATAAGTGATCCTTTAGTAAATACTAATTGGATTAATTAATCAATATCTAGTAATATATACTTTTATGAAACATGAAACACTTACCAAATGTGATCATCTGTTCAGATCACAGAGAAAATTGTAATGGATTTTTAAAGATCAAAATTACGAGTATTGTGTTTTAAGTACTATTTTCTTTGATCATGATATAAAGATGATTTTTTTAAGTAGGAAAAGTAAAGAAAGGAAACTCTATACAGCAGGAAATCTAAAAGTTTCTCCTAAACAAGAATTGGAAGGACAAAATTAAAATAGAAATAATGACAAAAAAATCCTTCACTACAGATTATTTCTTAAGCATTAAATTCAAAAAGTTAGAAAGAGGATGAACAGAGTTTAATAAGTATGGAAGTAGCAAGGTTAATTTATAGAGAAATTAGATTTGATAAATCAAAGAATTGGCTTTTTGAAAAATATAATTAAAAGATAAGCAATGAGCTGCCATAAGCAATAAAGATGCAGAGAGCAAAATATACAAAATCAGAAACTGTGTATGGAAATAGAACAAATAGGAAGTTGTAAATGTCTAAAGAATATATTAATCAAATTTGAAAACCTCTGTGGAATTGAAGGGCTTTAGAATATTAAGTGGCTGTCACTAACTCTCAAAGATATACATAAAATCTCAGTAGGCCAATTATTATAAAATAATTGTAAAAGTTATCATAATCTAAGTACCTAATAAAGATAGTGCCAGAAAATTTCAGTTTAATTACTAATCTAAAAAGAACAAATTCTAATACTATTTAAACTTTTCAGAGAATAAAGAAAGTTTCTGAAACTATTTTATAAAACCACTGTTAACACTAATCTATATTTTGGAGTAGGGCAGAATTTAAAGAAATATTGGATACATTTTCTATAAGATATGGTATTGTTAAACATAAATAAATGTAATTAAAGAAGGCATATATTAATCTTGCATAAAACATTTTTCAAGGCCAAAATACCACCAACCATGTCAAAATACAAATGACTGGGGGAAAATGCAGTGTAATGCAATGGACTATTAATATAAGAAGAACACTTGCAGAAAAGATACAGAATTCAATTTATTGGTAAAATCGGGTAATTATATTGAAATTATATAAGCAAATGTGTAGCTAAAGACATCTATAAGAATATTCATACCAGAATTTATAATAGCAAGTAACTGAATATTGCAAATGTAATACTATACAAAAATGAAAAATTACTGCTAGTTCTAATGGCATGTATAATTTTCTCAAATATAAAATATAGAATGATTATACCTATAAAGTTAAAAATCGGGCAAAAACACTTATTAAAGAAGTCAGGATCAATTTAACTATGGCATTAAAGGAGGAATTGGTGATTGGTTGGTACCTAAGGTTTCTGAATTACTGATAATTTTTTTTTTATTTCTTTGGTTACACAAATACATCCACTTTTAGATAATTTACACTGAGCTGAGTACTTGTGATATGTTTACTTGTGTAAACATGCATTTTTGGTTTATATAAAAATTTCTGAAGATACACACAGGGTAAATAAATATATTCAAAGATATAGAAGAAGCTGATCAAAGTGAGTTTCCCAGGTACTTTAAATAGAAAAGGGAATGAAGGGATATTTTAACTGCATAAACTTTTTTAAAATCGTAAGTTTGTACTCTTTGGTCATTTTGCTTGTACATATATTCACATTCTTGTAGAAGTTTGAAACAGTCATTTAAAAGTTTCCATTTGACTTATTTCCCCAGAACTACAATTATGTTTGGAATATGTTCTTCTAGACTTCTTTCCGTGAACTTGTGTATACCTGAATTTTCAGAGAAACAGAACATTTTGGGGTATTAGAAGGTATTCATACTATATTTAGAGTATATAATTTGGTTCAGCAGTACATGCAGTATAAAATATGTTGTGGGGACCCTTCTATGAAAAAAACAGAGTCCCCCCTCATTCCTTCTAGGTGTTGTTTCATACATCACAGCTCTTCCTTTTGCTGACTTCTAAAATTGCTGCTCTTACTAACAGCTTTTATTTCAGATAATCCTCATTTGCCATCTCTTACTATACTATACCATGAGCCACTTTGCTGCATTTCTTCAGGATTTTAAGTCTTTGCTTATTTCCACTCCCTACAATTCATGTCATAATCCTAGACACTTTAGTGTTCTCGTATTTTGCTTCAGAGATGTTGTCATTTCCTCAAATTACGCTTCCCTCTTCTCCACCACAGCCACTAACACATTTTTACCAACTTGAACCCCTGCATCGTCCCCTGATTTACACATTAAATAGTAATCCTCCATCTTGTTCTTTCCCACGTTTTTCTAGGATTTCCATTTCTAATAATTTATGGTTCATGCCTGAACTTTAAGTCCCTTGAAGGTTCATTCCTCCTTATCCTGCCTAAGACCCCTAAGAGTATGAGCTATAGAGAAAAGTGGCCAGGCTTTGAGACTTAGCCCCATCATCTACAAGATCCAGACATGAGCCAGATTTCCTTACCTTCTATGCCTCATTTGCCTCATCTGTAAAAATGGGGAGAATAGGAAATCCACCTCACAGGGCTGTTAATGACATTGAAATGAGTGAATGATTGTCAAGAGCTTAGAATAGTACCTGGCACATTGTTAAGATATGTGATAAAAATGTATTATTATAACCCTTTCCTACGTGTGTGTGTGTGTGTGTGTGTGTGTGTGTGTGTGTGTGTGTGTGTGTCTGACTCTTTTGCGATCCCATAGACTATAGCACATCAGGCTCCTCTTTGCATGAGATTCCCAGGCAAGAATACTGGAGTTGCCATTTCATTCTCCAAGGGATCCTCCCAACCTAGGGATTGAACCCATGTCCCTTCTGCCTCCTGCATTGGCAAGCGGACTCTTTACCACTGTGTCACGTGGGAAGCCCATCCTTTCCAGACATGTAGCTTTAAAAATGGAACACTTTCATCTCATCATAAGCATTTTGCAAAATATTAACTCTGTATGTATCTAATTGTTCACTTTTTCAGCAACTCTGTCCATTCAGCTGAGGGTGTTAGGGAAAAAAAAATGCTGCATAATCTCACTTGAGTAATCAAGTGACTGTTTAATCAAGATGACTTGCATATTCACATGACTGTGGAATCATGTCATGAAAAGGACATGAAAAAAGGTGTCCTTTTCATCATAGGGGACTGTATTGCAGTAGTATAAAGTCAAGATTTACCTGGAATAACAGGCAAGATTGCCCTTGAGTGCAAAATGAAGCAGGCAAAGGCTAACAGTTTTACTGAGAGAACACACTGGTCATAACAAACACCCTCTTCTAACAACACAAGAGATGACTCTACACGTGGACATCACCAGGTGGTCAATACCGAAATCAGATTGATTGTATTGTTTGCAGCCAAAGATGAAGAAGCTCTATATATTCAACAAAAACAAGACCGGGAGCTGACTATGGCTCAGACCGTGAACTCCTTATTGCAAAATTCAGGAACCACTAGATCATTCAGGTATGACCTAAATCAAATCCCTTATGATTATACAGTGGAAGTGATAAATAGATTAAAGGGATTAGACCTGATAGAGTGACTGAAGAACTATGAGCAGAGATTCATAACATTGTACCAGAGGTGGAGATCAAAACCATCCCCAAGAAGAAGAAATGCAAAACAGCAAAATGGTTGTCTGAGGAGGCCTTACAAATAGCTGAGAAAAGAAGAGAAGTGAAAGGCAAAGAAAAATGGAGAGACATACCCATTTGAATGCAGATTTCCAAAGAATATCAAGGAGAGATAAGAAAGCCTTCCTGAGTGATCAATGCAAAGAAATAGAGGAAAATAACAGAATGGGAAAGACTAGAGATCCCTTCAAGGAAATTAGAGATGCCAAGGGAACGTTTCATGCAAAGATAGGCACAATAAAGGACAGAAATGGTATGGACCTAACAGAAGTAAAAGATATTAAGACATAGCAAAAATACACAGAAGAACTATACAAAAAAGATCTTCATGACCCAGATAACCATGATGATGTGATCACTCACCTAAAGCCAGACATCCCGGAATGCGAAGTCAAGTGGGCATTAGGAAGCATCATGATGAACAAAGCTAGTGGAGGTGATGGAATTCCAGCCGAACTAGTTCAAATCCTAAAAGATGATGCAGTGAAAGTGCTGAACTCAGTATGTCAGCAAATTTGGAAAACTCAGCAGTGGCCACAGGACCGGAAAAGGTCAGATTTCATCCCAGTCCCAAAGAAAGGCAATGCCAAAGAATGTTCAAATTACCACACAACTGCACTCATCTCACAAACTAGCAAAGTAATGCTCAAAATTCTCTAAGCCAGGCTTCAACAGTACGTGAACCATGAACTTCCTGATGTTCAACCTGGATTTATAAAAGGCAGAGGAACCAGAAATCAAATTGTCAACATCTAGTGAATCAATGAAAAAGCAAGAGTTCCAGAAAAACATCTATTTCTGCTTCATTTACTATGCTAAAGCCTTTGACTGTGTGGATCACAAAAAAACTGTGGAAAATTCTTCATGAAATGGGAATACCACAAAAAAACTGTGGAAAATTCTTCATGAAATGGGAATACCACACCACCTTACTTGTCTCCTGAGAAATATGTGTGCACGTCAAGAAGAAACAGTTAGTACTGGACATGGAATAACAGACTGGTTCCAAATCAGGAAGAGAATATGTCAAGGCTGTATATTGTCACCTTGCTTATTTAACTTATATGTAGAGTACACCAAGCAAAATGCTGGGCTAGATGAAGCACAAGCTGGAATCAAGATTGCCAGGAGAAATATCAATAACCTCAGATATGCAGATGACACCACCCTTATGGCACAAAGTGAAGAAGAACTAAAGAGCCTCTTGATGCAAGTGAAAGAGGAGAGTGAAAAAGTTGGCTTAAAGCTCAACATTCAGAAAACTAAGATCATGGCATCTGGACCCATCACTTCATGGCACATAGATGAGGAAACAGTGGAAACAGTGACAGACTTTATTTTTTTAGGCTCCAAAATCACTGCAGATGGTGACTGCAGCCATAAAATTAAGATGCTTGCTCCTTGCAAGAAAAACCATGACCAACCTAGACAGCATATTAAAAAGAAGAGATGCTACTTTGCCAACAGAGGTCTATCTGATCAAAGCTATAGTTTTTCCAGTAGTCATGTATTGGATGTGAGAGTTGGACCATAAATGAAGTTGAGCACCGAAGAATTGATGCTTTTGAACTGTGGTGTTGGAGAAGACTCTTGAGAGTCCCTTGGATTGCAAGGAGATCCGACCAGTCCATCCTAAAGGAGATCAGTCCTGAGTGTTTATTGGAAGGACTGATGCTAAAGTTGAAGCTCCAATACTTTGGCCACCCAATGTGAAGAACTGACTCATTAGAAAAGACCCTGATGCTGAGAAAGATTGAAGGCAGGAGGAGAAGGAGAAGACAGAGGATGAGATGGCTGGATGGCATCACTGACTTGATGGACATGAATTTGAGCAAGCTTTGGGAATTTGTGATGGACAGGGAAACTTGACATTTTGCAGTCCATGGGGTCGCAAAGAGTCAGACATGACTGAACAACTGAACTTCATCTCACTTGGGTTCCTGAGTACTCAGCTCACTGGGCTTTTAGGCTTTTAGGCAATTATGGTTTTCTTTTCCTCTCACATATGAGGCTCCTGCATTATCCTTTTTATTCAAAACCTAATACCTCATTTCCTCCTCTCACACTCACTTGCTGACCTTTTTTTTTTTTCTTTCACTGAGAAAACAATAAACTGTTGGAGAACTTGTGCAAGCTCCCAACCCCCATGTACATGCATTTCTGTCCATATTATCTGCGTCTGTCCTGCACTGGCTAAAGTGTCCTCATTCTTAGCTAAGGCCAACCCTTTCTTTTATGCATTTAGTGTTACCTTCTTGTCTCATTAGTTTCTATCCTTACTGTTTATCCACCATACAAATACACTTTTATTAATTCTATTTTAAATGCTACATGTAACAAAACCACTCCTCTCCCCAGAAACCAGCCCTACTAACTTTTTGTGTGTATTTTCTACTTACCATTCTCTCTTAAATGCATCCAGATTTTCACCCCTCCACCCTTAAGAAGATACTCGATATCATCTGTGTTAATACTTAGGATCATTAATTTCCATATGTGATATTATTTAGCCTACAGACAATGTTTGACATGTTTTGGTCATTATACTGGTAATAACATTTGACCTGGTTGGTCATTATATCCTTTTTGAAAGACTCCATTCATGTGTCTATGGTACAACATTATCTCTTGATTTTCCTACCCACTGGTTGCCATTTCCAAGGTTTTACTGTGGGTTTGGGGGGCTTTTTGTTTCTCTTCTCATAGAGGCAGCATCTAAGTGTTGAACTGACTCAGACCCCAGCCCTGTTAGTGTTTCTCATACAAAAGCCTGGGATCATCTTACCTGGTCTCACAGCTTATGGTGCTGACTCCCAAATGTGTATATCAGACTCATCTTCTCCTCTGAGATGAGATCAATATTTAATCCCCTACTCAAAAGTTTCTTCTATATATAATATTATGCAGATGAACACAAGCCATCCACAACTGATCTCAGAGAATCTCCTTAACTAGGAGATTCTTCCCCATCTTAGTGAAAGTCAACTAAGATGTCTGAGGTGCTCTGATCACAGAAATCTTGATATTATTCTATTATAAACTATAAACTATTTTTTTATCTTCATTATAGTTGTTTTTTTTTTTAATTTTCTCCAACATTCACGAGTGTCCAGAAATTAATCATCTTTCTGCATCCTTAGCTCTGTCCTCCGGCAGAGTTCTGAACATCTTTCCTGGATTACTGCTTTTTCTTCCAACCGGACTTAAGCCTTCCAGATCTTTCTCCAGGCTCTTCTGTCTTCATGATAGCAAAAGGGATAACTCTATTAAATTATGATGCATCATGTTACTCCCTGCTGAAATATCTGCATTCACTGTTGATATCATCCAGATGGAATGTTGAATTCTTTAAGAGACCTTGCAGAATTCTCTATGAGCTGACTGCCCATTTGTGAGGCTGCATCTGCTTGTTCCCCCTCTTGCTCACTTCCCTTCATTCACACTGGACCCTTCATGATTGTTCACACATATAAGGCACATTTTCATCCAAGGTCTTTGATCTTTGGGACTTCTGCTTCTTTTATCCCTTAACCCCTACCCAGGAAGTCATAGACAACTCCTCAATTGCTCCAGATTACTCAGGAAAATCTTTCCAAGAATATTCCCTTCGTCCATTTCAATGCCCAGAAAATTCAGTTCTTTTCTGGTTGTTTCTCTCATAAATCCATTACATTTTACTCATTTCTTTTTTTTTTTTTCATTTTACCACTCAGCTTTATTGAGGTATAATTAACAAATAAGGTTGTATATATTTAAAGTGTACACAGGAATGATTTGATATACATTGTGAAATGATTATTGTAATCAATTTAGATAATGCATCAATGACTTTACACAGTTACTCTGTGTGTGTGTGATGAGAATGACTAACATCTGTTCTCTTAGTAAATTTTAAGTCTATAATACAGTATTATTTATTGTCATCACCATACTGTACATTAGATTTCCAGAACTTTTTGATCTTATAACTGAAGGCTTGGACTCTTTGACCAGCATCTCCCCATTCTTCCTGTTCCTCAGCTTCTGGGAACCACCATTCCACTCTGCTTCTGTGTTCATTTTTTTTTTTTTTTAGATTATAAATTTAAGTGACATCACAAAGTATTTTTCTTTCTCTGTCTGACTTATTTCACTTAGCATAATACTCTCTAGGTTCATCAATGTTGTTGCAAAAAGCAGCTTGAACTTGCTATTAATAAGCAAATAGGACTTGAAGTTCTCTCTTTCTCATAACTTAATAGTACACATACACCTACACATATTACATCTTCTTTATCCATATATCCATTGGTGGACACTTGAAAAAGCAGTTTAACTTAATGAATCACCCGATACAAGATTTCCCTACATGCAACTATATTTAAAATAGGTAACCAGGGACCTACTGTATAAGACATGGAACTCTTCTCAATGTTATGTGGCAGCCTGGATGGGAAGGGAATTTGGGAGAGAATGGATACATATGTATGTTTGGCTGAGTCCCTTTGCTGTCCACCTGAAACTATCACAACATTGTTAATCAGCTATGCCCCAACACAAAGTTGAAAGTTAAAAAAAAAAGAGTCACCAGTAAGCCTTTGCATGATGGCTTCTTCCTTTGGAGTATTCACTTCCTCTCAATGTAGCCTGTTATCACTGTACTTAAGGATGAGTCTGTGCCTATCTTTGTAGCCTTGTATCTTGATTACACCTGGGAAATATTAAATGCCCTAGAAACACTTTCTAATATGTGAAACAAAAGTTATTATTTATATGAAGTCAAAATCTACCTCCCTGAACTTCCACTTAGTAGACCTACTTCTGTACTCTGTTCAGAGAAGAATGTGCCAACTCCTTCTGTGTGAGACTATTTTGATGTTTGATCACTCAAGTTTTCGCTGTTCTAGATTAATCTCTAGTTCCTTCACTTAATTATTTCTTGAGCAGCTGTGCCAATCATTTTGATCTTTCTGGTCAGCTAAAAACTTACTTCTTTTTTTCACTTCTAGTAATATCAAGAAAACATTTCGAGCCATCTTTAATTAGAGCAATGCTTTTTTTCCCCCTATAATTGTGACTGCCCATTTGTCACTGTACAATTTAATCATATTGGTTTTTACCCATCTTTCTACCTATTGAGAAATTTCAAATTCTTATTTTGTCAACAGCATTGTTGCTGTAGTGTTACATCTTTGAAGATTTGGTCAGTAAAGTTGGAAACAGAAAATTGTGTATATTAATACTTTGGTATATGCCAGTCGGGTCCTTTTTCCCCCTTAGGGTGGCACTAATTAATCATTTACCTGTCTCATGTGGCATAAAAAATTTCCATACAGTGCTAGAAGTGGCTTTTGAAAATGTTAAATCTGTTGACTTTCTCCAATTTTACATATAAGGATACTGAATTCAAAAGAGTCCAAGGCTACATAGCTGGTTAGTAGAAACACCCAGACTAGAACCAGGACCAAGTGACACCCAAGGCAGAATGTTCTTTGCTTTTGATCACAGCTTCTACTTTTTTTTTTTTTTAAAAGACTTCTTAAAGAGCAGTTTTAGTTTCACAGAAAAATCGGCCCGAAGGTGCAAATATTTTCCATATACTTTCTGGCCCCATTCATGAATAAACCCCTCTGCTGTTTACATGATGTGTAGATGTAGGTTCATCAGTTGTACTCATTTCTATTCATGTTGTTAGTCTCCTTCAAAAGAATATGTGCTAAGTGAGTGATGGAATGGTGGCAAACAGCATAACACCTACCATGTAGTAAATGATTGTATCAGCCAGGGGCATAGGGCAGGAAGTAGGAGGCACAGTGGATTTTCCACTGAAGGATAACATGGAGAGGACAGAAGAGTGCTGCGGAGAATGCTGTCTCCTTGGAATTATGGCTTAGGTGTTGGGCAGTAGGCAGTTCACGAGGGGAGACACTGCAAGGAGGAGCTGGGCGGATCTGTTGTCTGACTGTCCTCTCCCTTCATCTTTGATAGCACACGGGGCTTCCCGCTGCCCGTCTGCAACAAGAAGCTAGATGGCAAGGGAGCCATTTGACACAGTGGAGGGCAGTCTAGAGAGTAAACTGAGGGTATCCAACTCAACATTCCATAGATAACGGGGCGTGAATACTTCATTGGACATCTGAATAAATGTCTCTGGCACATATACTGTTTTATAAAATAGGTTATACTGGGTTAATAATAGACATATTGGTTGCAAGTGTACACATACTTCTGTTTTCTAGAAGTTTAATTACTATACCCAAGGGAATGATATGTTAATCAGTATGAATACTTGCAATGTGGTATTCTAAAAGCAAAAAGCAGAACCCATAGTATCATCCCACCCACAATGTATAGGCTACCAACTTCCTACCAGTCATATCATCAGAGATATAATTTGACATTGTATTACTAATATTTCTTATCAATAGATATAATTTGACATTGTATTGTTAATAGTAACTTATATGTAAAAAGGACTTTGTGAAACAGCTCTCAAATAATGATGAATGGGAACTGGAATATTAACCCTCTAGCTTCCTTGCCCCTCACATGAGCTACTCTTAGATTTGGTCTAAACTGTTTCTAAGAAGTCCCCACCAGGTCTGAGACCCAGATGGCCACGAGGTCTGATTTCCCAGATGGAAAATGTGCCCATGTGGGGGCTTTCTGTTCCTCTGTGTATACCCTACTTTCCTTCCTGTTTTCAGATTCCTCCAAAATTGTCCTCAAATACTTTGTCCAAGATCCGCTTTTGTGGAAGTCCAACATTAGACATACATGTAATAAGTCAAAAATAAGTCAATTAAAAACACCTGTGGAGCGTTGACCCATGTAGATAAACATCCAAATATTTGTCTCCAGGCAAATTCTGTTTCAGTTTTATACCATGATAGTTTGTGTTTGGGGGGAGTGTATTTTCAGAATTAATGTAAGAATAAGGCTTTATTTGTTTATACTTGCTTCTGGTGACATTGAACAATAGATGCAGGAATTTGCTTTGGCTAGTGTGTGAAAGTCGTTCTGTAATGTCTGACTCTTTGTGACCCAATAGACTGTAGCTTGCCAAGCTCCTTCTGTCCATGGCATTCTCCAGGCCAGAATACTGGAGTGAGTAGCCATTCCTTTCTCCAGGGGATCTTCCCAAGCCAGAGATTGAACCCAGGTCTCCCGCATTGCAGGTGGAATCTAAAACAGCTGAGCTACCAGAGGTCAGTGCCAACGAATGAGAGCTGGGCTGACAGTATGAGACCTGCTTTCTCATCTTTTTTCTATGTGACTTTACTTTTAGATAAAGAGAATCAGAATTAGCTGAGTATCTCAAAGAATAAAGGCATATGCTCCTAAATTATTGAGGTATAATAGACATCAATTCAGTTCACTTGCTCAGTTGTGTCTGACTCTTTGTGACTCCACGGACTGCAAAACGCCAGGCTTCCCTGTTCATCACTAACTCCTGGAGCTTACTCAAACTCATGTCCATCGCGTCGGTGATGCCATGCAACCATCTCATCCTCTGTTGTCCCCTTCTCCTCCCACCTTCAATCTTTCCCACCATCAGGGTCTTTTCCATTGAGTCAGTTCATCGCATCAGGTGGCCAAAGTATTGGAGTTTCAGCTTCAGCATCAGTCCTTCCAATGAATATTCAGGACTGATTTCCTTTAGGATGGACTGATTGGACCTTCTTGCTGTACAAGGGACTCTCAAGGGTCTTCTCCAACACCACAGTTCAAAAGCATCAATTCTTAGGTGTTCAGCTTTCTTTATAGTCCAACTCTCACATCCAAACATGACTACTGGAAAAGCCATAGCTTTGACTAGACAGACCTTTGTTGGTAAAGTAATGCCTCTGCTTTTTAATATGCTGTCTAGGTTGGTCATAGCTTTTCTTCCAAGGAGCCAGTGTCTTTTAATTTCGTGGCTGCAGTCACCATCTGCAGTGATTTTGCAGCCCCAAATGATAAAGTCTGTCACTGTTTGCATTGTTTCCCCATCTATTTGCCATGAATTGATGTATACATTGCAAAGTGATGGCCATATTAAATCTATTTACTACCTGTTATCACACAAAGTTAACTTTTAGGATTTACTCACCTTGTAGCTTTCAAGTATGCCCTACAGTATTACTGACTACTATGCTGTACATTATGTCTCCATGACTTATTCTGTGATGGCAAGTTTGTATCTCTTGACCCCCTTCACCCATTTTGTTCACCCCACATCCTTCTCCCCTCTGGTTTGTTATATACGGTTTTTATTATGTTGAATTATGTTCCCTCTGTACCTACTTTGTTGAGAGTTTTTCTTCATAGATGGATGCTGCATTGTTTTCAAGTGCTTTTTCTGCATCTACTGAGATGATCAAATGATTTATATCCTTCATTATGTTAACAGATTGTATCATGGTGATAGATGTGTGGATGTTGAACTATCCATGCATTCTTGGAATATATCCCACTTGATTATAGTTTATGAACCTTTTAACAGATTGTTGAATTTGGTTTGCTGGTATTTTGTTGAGGACTTTTGCATCTGTGTTCATGTTAATCAGGGATATTGGCCTATATGTGTGTGTGTGTGTGTGTGTGTGTGTGTATACATACATATATATATTCTTTTTTTTTTTGAGGGGTGATGTCTTTGGTATTGGTATCAGGGTAGTGCTGATCATCAAATGAATGTAGAAGTGTTTTCTCTTATTTTTTTTGGAAGAGTTTAAGAAGGATAGGTATTAAATCTTTGAATATTTGATAAAAATCACCAGTGTAGCTGTCTGGTCCTGGCCTTTTAGTTGTTTAGAGGCTTTTGATTACTGATTCAATCACCTTACAAGTAACCGGTTTATTTAGATTTTCTGTTTCTTCCTGACTCAGTCTTGGAAGATTGTATGATTCTAAAACTTTATTTGTTATACGTTTTCCAGTTTGTTGGTATATACTTGTTTCTAGCAGTCATTTATGATTCTTTGTATCTCTGTGTTGTCAGTTGTAACTTCTTTCATTTCTGATTTTATTTAAGCCTACTCTATTTTTAAGTCTAACTAAAGTTTAATGTTTTCAAAGAATCAGTTCTTAGTTTTCAGTTTTTTAGTCTTTATTTCTTCCCTAATCTTTTCTTTCTTTTTCTAATTCCTTGAAGTATAAACTTAAATTGTTTTTTTTTAATATTTTTCTTGCTCCTTTTCTTTTCTTTAAATTTATTTTTAATTGAAGGATAATTCAGTTCAGTTCAGTCGCTCAGTCGTGTCCGACTCTTTGTGACCCCATGAACCACAGCACGCCAGGCCTCCCTGTCCATCACTAACTCCCTGAGTCCACCCAAACCCATGTGCATTGAGTTGGTGATGCCATCCAGCCATCTCATCCTCTGTTGTCCCCTTCTCCTCCTGCCTTCAATCTTTCCCAGCATCAGGGTCCTTTCCAATGTGTCAACTCTTTGCATCAGGTGGCCAAAGTATTGGAGTTTCAGCTTCAGCATCAGTCCTTCCAATGAATACCCAGGACTGATCTCCTTTAGGATGGACTGGTTGGATCTCCTTGCAGTCCAAGGGACTCTCAGGAGTCTTCTCTAACACCACAGTTCAAAAGCATCAATTCTTCGGTGCTCAGCTTTCTTCACCGTCCAACTCTCACGTCCATACATGACCACTGGAAAAACCATAGCCTTGACTAGACGGTCCTTTGTGTTGACAAAGTAATGTCTCTGCTTTTTAATATGCTATCTAGGTTGGTCATAACGTTCCTTCCAAGGAGTAAGTGTCTTTTAATTTCACTGCTGTAATCACCATCTGCAGTGACTTTGGAGCCCAGAAAAATAAAGTCAGCCACTGTTTCCACTGTTTGCGCATCTATCTGCCATGAAGTGATGGGACTGGATGCCATGATCTTAGTTTTGTGAATGTTGAGCTTTAAACCAACCTTTTCACTCTCCTCTTTCACTTTCATGAAGAAGCTCTTTAGGTCTTCTTCACTTTCTGCCATAAGGGTGGTGTCATCTGCATATCTGAGGTTACTGATATTTCTCCTGGCAATCTTGATTCCAGCTTGTGCTTTATCCAGCCCAGAGTTTCTCATTATGTACTCTGCATGTAAGTTAAATAAGCAGGGTGACAATATACAACCTTGACATACTCCTTTTCGTATTTGGAACCAGTCTGTTTTTCCATGTCCAGGTCTAACTGTTGCTTCCTGACCTGCATACAGGTTTCTTAAGAGGCAGGTCAGGTGGTCTGGTATTCCTATCTCTTTCAGAATTTTCCACATTTTATTGTGATCCACATAGTGAAAGGCTTTGGCATAGTCAATAACGCAGAAATAGATGTTTTTCTTGTACTCTCTTGCTTTTTCAATGATCCATCAGATGTTGGCAATTTGATCTCTGGTTTCTGTGCCTTTTCTAAAACCAGCTTGAACATCTGGAAGTTCACAGTTCACATCTTGCTGAAGCCTGGCTTGGAGAATTTTAAGCATTACTTTACTAGCATGTGAGATGAGTGCAATTGCGTGGTAGTTTGAGCATTTTTTGGCATTGCTTTTCTTTGGGATTGGAATGAAAACTGACCTTTTCCAGTCCTGTGGCCACTGCTGAGTTTTCCAAATTTGCTGGCATATTGAGTGCAGCACTTTCACAGCATCATCTTTCAGGAGTTGAAATAGCTCAACTGGAATTCCATCACCTCCACTAGCTTTGTTCGTAGTGATGCTTCCTAAGGCCCACTTGACTTCACATTCCAGGATGTCTGGCTCTAGGTGAGTGATCACACCATCGTGATTATCTGGGTCGTGAAGATCTTTTTTGTACAGTTCTGTGTATTCTTGCCACCTCTTCTTAATATCTTCTGCTTCTGTTAGGTCCCTACCATTTCTGTCCTTTACTGAGCCCATCCTTGCATGAAATGTTCCCTTGGTATCTCTAATTTTCTTGAAGAGATAATTTACAGAATTTTGTTTTCTGTCAAACCTCAACATGAATCAGCCATAGGTGTACATATTTCCCCTCCCTCTTGAACCTTCCTCCCGTCTCCCGCCCCATCCCATTCCTCTAGGTTGATACAGAGCCCCTGTTTGAGTTTCCTGAGCCATACAGCAAAAGAAATTGTGTCAATGTATATTTTAGTGCTCCTATGTTGGGTGTATATATATTTCCAAATGCTATATTTTCTATTTAGATTGATTCCTTTATCATTATGTAATGTGGGTTTTTTTTTGTCTTTTATTACAATATTTGTTTCCTTTGCTTAATATGATTATAGCTACACCATCTCTTTCATTTTCATGAAATATATTTTGTATCTCTTCACTCTGTGGCCTTTCTGCTGAAGTGAGTCTCTATAGGCACGTATATTTTGATTGGCACATTTACATTTAAAGCAATTATTGACAGGTGTTTACTTATTGTCGCTTTGTTTATTGTTTTCTGGATGGTTATGTAGTTGCTGTCTGTTTCTTTCTTTTCTCCTGTCATTTGACTTTCCTTGGTGTTACATTTAGATTTCTTTCTTATTTTAATTTTTGTATTTATTATACTATATATTTCTCCCTTCCAGTTACTGTGAGATTTACATATAACACCCTATTTATATAACATTCTATTTTAAGTTAGTAGCAACTTAATTTTAACTCATCCTAAAGCTCTATATATTTATCCCTCTTCATGTTTTCTGTTTTTAATAGCATATTTTACATCTTATTTTGTATACTACTTATTGGAGTTTTAGTTAATTTTACTAATTTTGTATATTATCTTTCATACTAGCTGTGTAATGAATACATGATGTTTACTATAAATTTGCCTTTTTTTATTTTCCCATGTGAGATTTTTTTTTCTTTTCCTATGTTTTCTTGTTATTAATTAGTGTCATTTCTTTTCAGCTTACAGAACTGCCTTTAACATTTCTTTAGTGGTGATGAACTCCTTAGCTTTGGCTTGTCTGGAAAATTCTTTAGTCTCCTTCAATTCTGAGTGATAATCTTGCCAGATAGAGTATTCTCAGTTGTAAACTTTTTCTTTTCAGCACTTTGGATACATACATCATATCGCTCCCTTCTGACCTGCAAAATTTCAGCTGAAAATCTGCTGATATTCTTATGGGTTTTCCTTTGACATAGCAAGTGGTTTTTTCTTACTGGTTTTAAGATACTCTCTTTAACTTTTGCCATTTTAATTATAATGTGTCTTGGAGTGAATCTCCTTTGGTTCATCTTATACTGGCCTCCTGGACCTAGATGTCTCTTTTCTTCCCCAGATCAGGGGAGTTTTTAGTCATTGGCTCTTCAAATAGGTTTTCCTCCCCTTTCTCGTTGTTCTTTCTAATACCCCTATAAGGTGAATGATGCTCTGGTTGATATGGTCCCACAGGCTCCTTAAACTATCTTTGCTTTTTTTATACATATATTTTTCTTTCCTCTATTTGGGTCAGTTCTATTTTCCTGTCTTCTAGATTACTGGTCCATTTTTCTGCTTCATCTAGTCTGCTGTTGAACCCCTCTATTGTGTTTTTCAGTCTGTTTATTCTTCAGTTCCATGATTTCTGTTTAGTACTTATGATTTTTATATCTTTGAAGTTCTCACTGTGTTCACCCCTTCTTCTCAGTTCAGTGAGCACTTTTATGACCATTGCTTTGAATGCTTTAACAGGTAGATTTCTTATCTCTATTTCATTTGTTTTTTCCTTCTGAGGTTTTGTTTTATTCTTTCAGTTGGGACATATTCCTCTGCTTCCTGATTTTTCTTGGCTCTGTATTTGCTCCTTTGCATTAAGTGAACGAGAAGGGTCCCGGTCTTGCAGGAATGGCATTGTGCGGAAACTCACAGCTTGCGCCAGCTCAGCTCGTAATTGTCTTTCTAATCTTCGTGGCTGTCTAAGCAGCCTGAGTGATCCTCAACAGATCCCCGCTGTTAGGGGTGTGCCCAGACTGATCAGTGCTCCAAGAGGAAGGACCTCGTTTGGCACTTAGTTTCATGTTGACTGGAACTTAGACTTCAGGGATCAGCGTTTGAAGTATGCACACAAACAAGATCTGTGGGGCTGTGACTGTAAACCCTACTGGCCTCCAGAGCAGGAGATCTGAAGCTGTTCCCTGGACAACAGTTGCAAACACTGGGGCTCCAGATGATTGCTTACAGGCTCCTTTCCAGGAGGTTCTGTCAGGCTGCAGTCAAGCCAAGGGAGTGGATGAAGAAAGCTTCTTGCTGCTTACACTCCCTGAGGCTGCTTCCAGAGCCTTCAGGCTTGCGGCAAACCGGAAGCCTGTCCCCCAGGCTGCATCTCTGAGTAAACAGTCCTTTTTCACAGGAAGACAGGGACTGTGTTTCAGTCTGCTGTGTGTGCAGTGCCCTGGGGTGGGTGGTGGTGCTTGGTATTTAGTTACTAAGTCATGTCCGACTCGTTTATGACCCCATGGACTGTAGCCCACCAGGCTTCTCTGCCTATGGGGTTTTCCCGGCAAGAAGATTGCAGTGGGTTGCCATGACCTCCTCCAGGGGATCTTCCAGACCCAGGGACTGAATCTACATTTCTTGAGACTCCTGATGGGCAGGCAGGTTCTTTACCACTGTGCCACTTGGGAAGCCCCCATGGTGGGGTAGTAGCCCATCAATAATTATCTTTTCAATTGTTAAAACTGCGTTCCTGAAGCCCAGGAATGCAAGCCCCTTGCCTGTCAGGCCAGGTAATCAAGTGACATCCGCCATGTGGATCCTGCGTACCTGCTGGCTTTCGTGAGCCAACTGGTGAGTGTGGGCGCCAGGGCACGCTCACTGGCATCAGCAAGGTGGCGGGAAGATGAATAGGGTAAATGCCTTGGCCGTGTGTGCCCACCGGCTTTAGCTCGGGATGGGGGCAGCCTGTGATTGCTCCTGCTTGCCAGCCCTGGCCAGAGAGCAGGGCGTTGCTGCGGCCACCCACGCTCACTGGCTTCCCCGAGGCAGTGAAATAGCCCCCTGCTCCGCAGGCCGTACTCGGAGAGACAGCAGGAAGAGGCGAGTTCGTGTGTGCCATCTACGGTAGGAGAGGAGGTGTGAACGTCATGTCTGCAGGCACCTACCCTGCTGGAGACAGCCCCACCTGTCCACCCTGCTCTAGCCATGCTTTAAGATTGGCAAATGTATCCTCTTCACATACAGTCCAAGTGCTTTTCAAACTGCTACTTCTGGGCTGCGTTCCCTTTTCAAGAAGAATCTCAGTTACCTACAGCTCTTGGGGGCCCTTGGACATGAGCCCCATTTCTTCTCTAGGTCAGGGGTTTTGGGGGCCTGTGTCTCTGCTGTAGGTCCCAGGAAAGGTGTTGCCAGATCCGCGGTACACGTCTCTCCCTCCTGTGGGAGGCCTTCAGAGCTTGGATGCTATCCCTCCCGCCCTGGTGGGGGCGCCGGGGGCAGGGTGTGGGTGAGACCAGAGGCTGCCTCCCCTGCCCTGCCCTCCGAGGGCCAGGCATCTTGCTCTCAGGTCTTTTCCAGCCGGAGCTGCTGTGTGTGTAGCTGGAGACTGGGAGTCTCCGCGGGAGGAGGCGAGTTCAAGGTCTCCCTGTACCACCAGCTTGAACCGCCCCTCTAAACTTAAATTTCACATTTCTTACATCCATCTTTTCAGATTATGTAGAACTGAAAGGAAAATAAATATTAGCTTTAAAGCATATTGAATTAATAAACATGTTGTATAGAAACACAACCCTAACTCTGAAACACTTTCTTCTCCTTAAAATTCAATCAAATGATGTCTAGCGGTTTTTTCTTAGTTAGCTATACTCATGTTTAAAATTATTCTATCTTTTATATGATGGCTGTAAATATATAAAGATAAAACATAGCAAAATATTTTTATAATGTCATAAAGTCTGTATACAGATGTAAGTTTTGTTGCATATAGAGTTCTACAAATAGCTTAATATCTTATACAAGATTAAATTTATTAATTGAAAACTCATTACGTTAAATATGATTTAAAACATGTTTGGCTAATTATACCAATATAACCATGTCTCTTCTCTTAAATTATAGTTTTACTTTTTAGTTATTATATGCATTTTGATCACTGTTATGATCATTTTTAAGTGTATTAGGGTTTAAAATTGCATTTCTGAGTACAACCCAACTTAAGTTGTTTTATTAAGGTCGAAATAAAATCTTAAAATAATGTAAGTCCTAATATAGCATGAGGAACTTCTTTAGCCTAATGTGTAATTTTATTCAATATATTATTTGGCAGTTAAAATTGAAATCTATCATTAATTAAATTGGATTTTTTTAATCTCTGAAATGATAGAAGGTTGAGAAACTACCTTTAATGAGCCAACCAAAAGCAAAGTTTACTTTTTTCAAAACCATTGTTCATCAGATCAAAGAGACTTGATATATCTTTGATTAAAGACAGAATAGCTCTTACCAGATAACTAGTTTACCTTTTGAAGATTTTCTTTATCCATGGGTAAGTTAATAATTAAACAAGTCTAGATGACAAGTATCAATTCTTCATAAAAAGACACTTAAAATATGAACAGCATTAAAAACATGTACAGTAGTAAAAAGTTTAGCTTTCTTAAATTAAGCTTGGACTTTTTGTGTGTGTAATATAATCAGGCAAGCTCAGTATAATGAAATAAATAGACTGTAAAATGTATATTCAGAAGGCAAGCATCAGAAATTTTCTATGTAAAACTTTATCTTTACTAATTTTTGGTAGATGTTTTCTTTACTTTAATAATTTCTCTTAGTCTTTGGAAAATCAATGGATAGAAATTATGTTTAGAAATGTATATGTGTCCATTGCATACAGTAAAAACATGTAAGATACATTGATCTATCTATATGATGCATTCTTCTTATTCTCATCCTTAAATGAAAAAAAAGTCAAGCACTTTTTTTTTTTAAAGACAGTTCATTTCTAATAGAGAGCAAAGTTTCTGCCTAGGATTCAGTTAATTATAATTGGTAAACCCATGATTTTATACGGATTCAGTTCAGTTCAGTACAGCTCAGTCATGTCCGAGTCTTTGCGACCCCATGGACTGCAGCACGCCAGGCCTCCCTGTCCATCACCAACTCCTGGAGTTTACTCAAACTCATGTCCACTGAGTCAGTGATGCCATCCAACCATCTCATCCTCTGTCATCCCCTTCTCCTCCCACCTTCAATCTTTCCCAGCATCAGGGTCTTCTCCAATGAGTCAGTTTTTCTCATCAGGTGGCCAAAGTATTGGAGTTTCAGCTTCAACATCAGTCCTTCCAATGAATACCCAGGACTGATCTCCTTTAGGATGGATTGGTTGGATCTCCTTGCAGTCCAAGGGACTCTCAAGAGTCTTCTCCAATACCACAGTTCAAAAGCATCAAATTCTTCAGCGCTCAGCTTTCTTTTTAGTCCAACTCTCAAATCCATACATGACTACTGGAAAAACCATAGCCTTGACTAGACAGACCCTTGTTGGCAAAGTAATGTCTCTGCTTTTTAATATGCAATCTAGGTTGGTCATAACTTTCCTTCCAAGGAGTAAGTGTCTTTTAAATTCATGGCTGCAGACACCATCTGCAGTGATTTTGGAGCCCAAAAAATAAAATCTGACACTGTTTCCACTGTTTCCCCATCTACTTCCCATGAAGTGATGGCAACAGATGCCATAATCTTAGTTTTCTGAACGTTGAGCTTTAAGCCAACTTTTTCACTCTCCTCTTGCACTTTCATCAAGAGGCTCTTTAGGTCTTCTTCACTTTCTGCCATAAGGGTGGTATCATCTGCATATCTGAGGTTATTGATATTTCTCCTGGCAATCTTGATACCAGCTTGTGCTTCATCCAGCCCAGCCTTTCTCATGATGTATTCTGCATATAAGTTAAACAAGCAGGGTGACGATATACAGCCTTGATGTACTCCTTTTCCTATTTGGAACCAGTCTTTTGTCCTATGTCCAGTTCTAACTGTTGCTTCCTGACCTGCATACAGATTTCTCAAGAGGCAGGTCAGGTGATCTGGTATTCCCATCTCTTTCAGAATTTTCCACAATTTATTGTGATCCACACAGTCAAAGGCTTTAGCATAGTCAATAAAGCAGACATAAATGTTTTTTCCTGGTACTCTCTTGCTTTTTCGATGATCCAGTGGATGTTGGCAATTTGATCTCTGGATACCAACCAATGTTTGGTATTATGTAAGGGCTTTCCACGTGGCTCACTGGTAAAGAATATGCCTGCCAATGCAGGAGATGAGGGTTCAATCCTTGGGTCAGGAAGATCCCCTGTAGGAGAAAATGGCAACCCACTCCAATATTCTTGCCTGTGAATCCCATGGACAGAGGAGCCTGGGGCGCTATAGTCCACAAAGAATCTCAAAGAGTCAGACATGACTAAGCAACTGAGCACGCACGGAAACAGTATTAGGTTGTAGCACATTTATATCCAAATATGTCCAAAATACCCAAAGCAGTTATTTGTACTTATGAATTGATTACATTATTGTGAAAGAGAAAGTACCATTTTTAGAATAAAAACTATTTTTGTAGTGAAAACGTCACTTCATTTTATTCCTGAATACCTAGTTAAGTAAGTTTTCTTTGAAGGCTTAGTGTCTCTGTAGTAATAGTTCTGTGTAAAGAAACAGATAGCACTTTAGTACAGCTGCTCTCTTAAAATTATACTTTTACATTGTAAAAACCTAAATTAATTGAATAGTAGTGATTTAGCTTTCAAAATATGGAGTAAAATCAGATAGTTAACAGATAATTTAAAAAGCTATACATGAGAGAACCATTTAAATTGAGGATTTATGATTCCACTGGAATAAAAGTTACTAGTTAATTTCCTGTTTTGCAGGCTAGACTCTGGGCTTAATTTTCAGACATTGAAATACTTAGGAGAGCAATAAAGGAAAAGCAATACCTAGATACAGTATGCAAACTGCTTTGAAGAAACATTTACACAAACAGAAAGTTGCATCAGCATTTTATACTGTTTGATAGTGTACATATTCTAGAAAGGCATACACTGTGGGTTGCAGGAAAAATAGCAGAAGAATAGAAATAAAAAATGATGGATTTACCTAACTTAGAACTATCAATGGAGGGGTTGACCAGCCTCCAGAAAACGCATGATCTTTTTTCCTGCTTAGAAGCATAATACATATTCATGCTACATATATATATATACATATGCATATACATATATATATACACACACACACATATATATATTTTTTGGTGTCCTGATATGTGTACCCTTATGCCAGTGAGGACTGAGGTCCATGATGATCTGATAGGCGATATAAAAGCCAAGCCCGTTGCATCAAGGCATGGCAATTGTAGAGTGCCTGTGGAATCAGGCTGAGCCATACTGTTGAGCTTTTTCTATTTGTGTTTTTTAAAAATAATTTTTATTGGAGTGTAGTTGACTTAAAATATTGTTAGTTTCTGCTGTATAGCAAAGTGAATCAGTTATACATATACATATATCTCCTCTTTTTTAGATTATTTTCCAATATATGTCATTAGAGTATTGAGTAGAGTTCCTTGTGTATATGGGACTTCCCTGGTAGCTCATCTGGTAAAAAATCCACCTGCAATGCGGGAAACCTGGGTTCAATCCCTGGGTTGGGAAGATCCCCTGGAGGAGGGTATGGCAACCCACTCCAGTATTCTTGCCTGGAGAATCCCTAGGAACCTGGTGCACTACAGTCCATGGGGTTGCAAAGAGACAGGCACAACTGAGCGACTAAGCATAACACAGCACAGTGTGTGCATGGGGCTTCCCTGATGCCTCAACAGTAAAGAATCTGCCTGCAATGCAGGAGACCTGTGTTCAATCCCTGGGTTGGGAAGATCCACTGGTTGCGGGCATGGCAACCCACTCCAGTATTCTTGACTAGAAAATTCCATGGACACGAGGAGCCTGGAAGGCTGCAGTCCATAGGGCCACACAGTCAGATGCAATTGAAGTGACTAAGCAGCAGTAGCAATGTGTATATGTCAATCCCAGTCTCCCAGTTTACCTCCCTCTTTCCTCTTGGTAACCGTAAGTTTGTTTTCTACATATATAACTCCATTTCTGTCTTGTAAATAAGTTTATTTGTGCCATTTTTTACATTCAACATAAAATTGATATCATGTGTTTGTCTGACTGACTTCACTCAGTATGACAGTCTCTGGGTCCCTCCATGTCACTCACTGTCTGCCCTGTTTTGCTTCCATCACTTCCCTGTACCTTTCACCAGAGGGCATTCTTGGAATAAGTCATTTACATAAAAACTCTCCTTTTAGGCCCGATTCTAAGGAATGAGACCTAAGAAAATCTATGAGGTGATATTAAACATTTGTTGTTCATTTGCTAAGTCCTCTCCAACTCTTTATGACCCCATGGACTGCAGCAAGCCAGACTTCCTTGTCCTTCGCTATCTCACTGAGTTTGCTCAAATTCATGTCCATTGAGTTGGAGATGTTATTTAAAATCTCCTTGTATCTGCTGCCCTCTTCTCTTTCCCTTCAATCCTTCCCAACATCAGGGTCTTTTCCAATGAGTTGGCTCTTTGCATCAGGTGGCCAAAGTACTGGAGTTTCAGCATCAGTCCTTCCAGTGAATATTCAGGGTTGATTTCCATTAGGATTGACTGGTTAGATCTCCTTGCAGTCGAAGGGACTCTAAAGAGTCTTCTCCAACACCACAGCTCAAAGGCATCAATTCTTTGGCACTTGGCCTTCTTTATATTCCAACTCTCACATCCATACATGACTATGGAAAAAGAAACATCTTTGCTTTTTAATAGGCGGTCTAGGTTTGTCATAACTTTCTTTCCAGGGAGCAAGATAATTCCATGACTGCAGTTACCATCCACAGTGATTTTGGAGCCCAAGGAAAAAAAGACTGTCTCTGCTTCCACTTTTTCCCCATATGTGCCATGAAGTGATGGGACCAGGTGTCATGATCTTAGTTTTTTGAATGTTGAGTTTTAAGCCAGCTTTTTTACTCTTCTCTTTCACTTTCATCAAGAGCTCAATAGCTCCTCTTCACTTTCTACCATTATTGGAAACATCGGCATATGTGAGGCGATTGATATTTCTCCCGGCAATCTTGATTCCAGCTTGAGCTTCATCCAACCCAGCATTTCACATGTTATACTCTGCATGTAAGTTAAACAGGGTGACATATACAGCCTTGATGTACTCTTTTCCCCATTTAGAGCAAGTCTGTTCTATGTAAAGTTCTAACTGTTGCTTCTCAACCCACATATAGGTTTATCAGGAGACTGGTTTGGTGGCCTGGTATTCTCATCTCTGTAAGAATTTTCCACAGATTTTAGTGATCCACATAGGCAAAGTTTTAGTGTAGTCAATGAAACACAAGTAGATATTTTACTGAAATTCCCTTGCTCTATGATCAAACAAATGCTCGCAATTGGATCTCTGGTTCCTCTGCCTTTTCTAAACCCAGCTAATACATCTGGAAGCTTTTGGTTCACATTCTGTTGGAGCCTAGCTTGAGGATTTTGATCATAGCCTTACTAGCATATGAAATGAGTGCAACCGTATAGTAGTTTGAACATTCTTTGATATTGCCTTTCTTTGGGATTGGAATGAAAATAGATCATTTCCAGTCCTGTGGCCACTGCTGAGTTTTACAAATTTGCTGACATGAGTGTAGCACTTTAACAGCATATTCTTTTAGAATTTGAAATAACTCAGCTGGAATTCCATCACCTCCACTAGCTTTGTTTCTAGTGATGCTTCCTAAGGTCCACTTGATTTTGCACTCCAGGATGTCTGGCTCTAGGAGAGTGATCACACCATCGTGGTTATCTGGGTCATTAAGACATTTCTTGTATTTTTTTTTTCTATGTATTCTTGTCACCTCTTCTTAATCTCTTCTGCCTTCATTACGTCCTTACTGTTCCTGTCATTTATTGTGTCCATCCTTGCATGAAGTGTTCTCTTGATATCTCTGATTTTCATGATGAGATCTATTGTTTTCCTCTACTTCATTGTATTTTTCATTTAAGAAGGGCTTTTCTTATCTCTCTTTGCTATTCTCTGGAACTCTCCATTCAGTTGGGTACATCTTCTCCTTTATCCCTTGCTTTTCACTGCTCCTCTTTCCTCAGCTATTTGTAAATCCTCCTCAAACAACCACTTTGCCTTCTTGCATTTCTTTTTCTCTGGGATAGATTTGGTCACTGCTTCCTTCACAATGTTACAAACCTCTTTCCATAGTTCTTCAGGCACTCTGTCTGCTAGATTTAATCATTTGAATCTATTTGTAACCTCCACTGTATAATCATAAGGGATTTGATGTAGTTCACATCTGAATGGCTTAGTGATTTTCCCTACTTTCTTCAATTTCAGCTTGAATTTTGTAATAAGGAGCTGATGATCTGAACCACAATCAGCTCCAAGTCTTGTTTTTGCGAACTGTGCAGAGCTTCTCCATCTTCAGCTGCAAAGAATATAATCAATCTGATTTTGATATTGACCATTTGGCCATGTCCATGTGTAGAACTGCCTCCATTTTAGCCTTCATCCTGCTTCATTCTGTACTCCAAGGCCAAACTTGCCTGTTACTCCAGGTATCCTTTGACTTCCTACTTTTGCATTCCAGTCCCCTATGATGAAAAGGACATCTTTTTTGGTGTTAAATTTAGAAGGTCTGTAGTTCTTCATAGAACCATTCAACTTCAGCTTCTTCAGCATTAGTGGTTGGGGCATAGACTTGCATTACTGTGATACTGAATGGTTTGCCTTGGAAAGGAACTAAGATCATTCTGTCATTTTTGATACTGCACCCAAGTACTGCATTTCAGACTCTTGTTGACTATGTGGGCTACTAACATTAGAAATATATAATTTATGTAAAGGCTTCTAAAGTCAATCATAATTAATGATTTGATGGATAGTCTTTATTTTTTGCTTTTCTATGTATGAACAAATAGTTGCAAATTATTTCTTTCAAAACAGAGTGTAGTACTGTCACTGATTAATGCAATTTTAATGTAGTTCCTTTTAAAAATTTTCAAATAGTCTTAAGTAGGAACCTGCTCTATAGCATAGGGGGTTCAGCTTGGTACTCTGTGCTGACCTAGATGGGTGGGATTGGGGCTGGGGTGGGAGGAATTTATGAGAAGAGATATATGTATACACATAGCTGATTCACCTAATTGTATAGCAGAAACTGGCACAACATTGTAGACCAACTATACCCCAATTTAAAATATATATATATATTTACAGAAAATAGTGAGGTAGTTTCATATTTATAGTATCCCATATTCAATTTCTCATAAGTCAGATGTTAACTTATTTCTAATATTTCTCCAACTGCTTGAACGTTTTTAAAAATTGGAATTAGCCTGGCATAACTCTCGAGAGTCCTTCATTTTATACTGCATATTTATATGTTCTAAAAGAAATCCACCTTAAATATATACTTGGTTCATATTTTTATTTGCCCTGAAATTCTCTGCTTTTTAAGTGCTGTATTTATATCGTTCACATTTACAGTGTGCATGACTAATATAATTGCATTTGCTGTTTGTTTTCGTTCTCTTTTACTCTCTTCTCTAATTTTAATTGAGCATTTATAGGGTTCCATACTAATTTCACTTCAGAATTTCAGTTCAACTTACTTTTATTTTTATTTTTCACTTGTCACCCTAGAGTTTACAGGATATATCTTAATTAATCTTAAATTCACATTTGAGTAACACTATCATGTCACCTGCATTACAAGTACCTTTTGACAATATTCTCAATCCCTACTTTTCTGATTTTTTCTAAAACTAATGTCATTTATTTTACTTATCCTTATGCTATCATTAGTCAGTACATTTTTACTACTAATTCTTTTAGCAGTTATATTCTATATAAAGAATAAGAAAAATGAAGCACTTATTTTAATTCCATTTAATTAGTTTCCAGTGATCCTCCTTTTTTAATTTAACTGAGTTTATAAGCTGCATTGAATATGCCAGCAAATTTGGAAAACTCAGCAGTGGACACAGGATTGGAAAAGATCAGTTTTCATGCCAATCCCAAAGAAAGACAATGCTAAAGAATGTTCAAACTACTGCACAATTGCACTTATCTCATGCACTAGCAAAATAATGCTCAAAATTCTCCAAGCCAGGCTTCAACAGTATGTGAACCATGACCTTACAGACATTCAAGTTGGATTTAGAAAAGGCAGAGGAACCAGAGATCAAATTGCCAACATCCGTTGGATCATAGAAAATCCAAGAGACTTCCATAAAAATATCTACTTCTTCTTTATTGACTACGTCAAAGCCTTTGACTGTGTGGATCACAGTAAACTGTGGAAAATTCTTAGAGAGATAGGAATACCAGGCCACTTTACCTCCCTCCTGAGAAATCTGTATGCAGGTCAGGAAGCAACAGTTAGAATCAGACATGGAAAAACGGAATGGTTCCAAGTTGGGAAAGGAGTACGTCAAGGCTGTATATTGTCACCCTGCTTATTTAACTTATATGCAGAATACCTCATCTGAAATGCCAGGCTGGATGAAGCACAAGCTGGAATCAAGATTGCCAGGAGAAATATCAATAACCTCAGATATTCAGATAACACCCACCCGTATGGGAGAAAGTGAAAAGAACTAAAGAGCCTCGTGATAAAAGTGAAAGAGGAGAGAGAAAAAGTTGGCTTAAAACTCAACCTTCTAAAAACTAAGATCATGGCATCCAGTCCCATCACTTCATGGCAAATACATGGGGAAACAATGGAAACAGTGACAGACTATTTTTTAGGCTCCAAAATCACTGCAGATGGTGACTGCAGCTATGAAATTAAAAGACACTTGCTCCTTGGAAAAAAAGCTATGACTAACTTAGGTAGCATATTAAAAAGCAGAGACATTAATTTACCAACAAAGGTCCATCTAGTCAAAGGTATAGTTTTTCCAGTAGTCATGTATGGATGTAAGAGTTGGACTATAAAGAAGCTGCATAGAACTGATGCTATTGAACTGTGGTGCTGAAGAAGACTCTTGAGAGTCCCTTGGACTGCAAGGAGATCCAACCAGTCCATCCTAAAGGAAATCAGTCCTGAATATTCATTGGAAGGACTGATGCTTAACGTGAAGCTCCAAAACTTTGGCCACCTGATGAGAAGAGCTGACTCCTTGGAAAAGCCCCTGATGCTGGGAAGGATTGAAGGTGGGAGGAAAAGGGGACGACAGAGGATTCAATGGTTGGTTGGCATCACTGTCTTGATGGACATGAGTTTGAGCAAGCTCTGGGAGTTGCTGATGGACAGGGAGGCCTGGTGTGCTGTGATCCATGGAGTTGCAAAGAGTCAGACACGACTGAGATGCCAAACTGACTGATGAACTGCTTTTCCTTTTCCCTGAAATGCTTCACATTGCTTTCAGGGAAGGTTTACTGGTGTGAATTTTCTCATTATTTTTTATGAAAATCTTTATGCTTCCTTTTTTGAAAGTTGTTTCCCCTGTAGTTAGAATCATATGTTTGTTCGTTTGTTTTTAAACACTGAATAACTCGCAGAGTCAGACACAACTGAAGTGACTTAGCATACACACACACACGCACAACTCAATTCTCTCATTACTTGAATGGTTTATGTTAAGTATCCATTCCGTTTATTTTCTTATTCTATGTGTCCCTTCCCCCTGCTGCTTTCCAAAACTTCCCATGTTCTGGTTTTCTACCTTTTGAAAACAGAAAACCTATATATAAGGCTTTTTTTGTTTGTTTGTTTCTTGTATTTATCCTGCTTGGTATTCTCTGAGCTTACTGAATCTGTGGTTTGGTGTGTGTCATTAATTTAAAAAGCCCATAGCTATTATTACTTAAAATAGTTTTTTTTTTCTCTTTTTAAGTATTTGTTTTCTAGTTGTGCATGTATTAAATCTTTTTGTCCCATAATTCTTCGATACTCTGTTCTGGCTTTTTCTTTTTTCCCTCCTTTGCATTCCAGTTTGGGAGGTTTCTATTTACTTATCTTAAAGCTGCTTGATTAGACCCTAGCTTGTTTACTGACCATCAAAGGTAGTCATCATTTCTGTTACAATGTTTTTGAATCCTAGTATTTCCCTTTGCCTCTTGCTCAGAATTTCCATCTACTTTCATCACCCTTGTGTTCATGTTTGTTAGAATACTGTTGCCATTAGAGCACCTAACATATTATTCATAGTTCAAATTTCACTTATTTTTAAAATGTATTTATATTTAATTGGAGGATTATTCCTTTACAATATTGTGTGCTTTCTGCCATACATCAACATGAATGAGCCATAAATACATGCACATTACCTCCCTCCTGAGCCTCCCTCCCACCTCCCACCCCATCGCACCCCTCTAGGTTGCCACATAACACTGAATTTGAGCTCATAGTTAATTCCAACATTTGTGTCATATCTGCATATGGTCTGATGATTGCTTTGCCTCTTTGGATTGTTTTAGCTTGTCTTTTGTTGTGCCTGGCAACCTTGTAATTTTGTTGAAAGTCAGATATTGTGGATCATTGTGGTTACTGAGACAGAGAGACCTTTCTGCTGTGCGGTTATGTTACTCTGGCTGAGTCAGGCTCTGTTTAATATTTGCTGGAATTACCAGAAGTTTCGCATTTCACATTCCCCTGGTATCCTTGTTTGTCTTATCTCTTGACTTCAGGCTTTCCTAGGTAATCTTCCTCAAAGAAAGCTGCTTTCAGCTACCCCCAGCAATGTACTGGTGCCCCAGTGGTGTAGTTGTAAGGTGTGGGGTGATGGAGGTGTTCTATATCAGTCATTTAATGGACTCTTCTTTTGAAAATGTGACCTTAATAAGCCTTTTCCTCAGTGGAATAGTTTTTCTTCCATTTCACCCCAACTTCTTTCTCTGGCTACAGCGTTCTACATCAATGACCTCGAAGCCTTCAGTTTTATTGGTTGTAGTTCCCATCCCACACCTTCGTGAGTCAGGAAGGATAGAAAGGTCTGGAGCAGGAGGGATGGTCTTCCCCATAGAGATAAGTCTCTGGTCAAGTTTCCCCCATGGAGAGTTAAGGAGAAGTCTATGGGAAATATACTGAGCGGACTTCAGTTATAGCTACAATGATTAATCTTTTCCTCCTTCCTAGAGCCACATGGGGAACATTCTGAGAACCTTGTAATTTTCCTTCAGATAAAGCCCACAAGAATATAGAACATTTTTAAAGCTTGTACCCAGCCATTTATTTTTTCCTTCTAACACCGGTCTATATTCATTCCCCTAACAGTTCATCAAAATTATCATTTAAATGTTCCTAACAGATAGGGTTCCAGCAGCTTCTGCTCCGGGTTAAGAGAGTTTGGCTGGTTCTCATTAGATTAGCCTGTATCTCAAAATTTCAGTTACCCCGCAATCTTTGTCCTCTTGTGGGTCTAGGATGCATTGCTGGTTTTCAGTTTGCCCAATTTCTTGTAAGGACAGGAGTGGTGACTTATATTTTGGATAGGTCTTTTCTTTCCATGGTATGAAATGTGGCCATATTTTTAAATACTTTTTTCTCAAATTCATAGCATTATTTTTCACCATCTATGAACTTCAAGATTTCATAGTTGCTAAGGTCAACTATAGAGCTTCCCAGGTGGCAGTAGTGGTAAAGAACCTGTGTGCCAATGCAAGAGATATAGGAGACATGAGTTCGATCCCTGGTTTGGGAAGATCCCTGGAGGAGGAAATGGCAACCCACTCCAGTATTCTTGCCTGGAGAATCCCATGGACAGAGGAGCCTGTTGGGCTACAGTCCATAGGGTCGCAAAGAGTTAGACATGACTGAAGCGACTTAGCATACACACACATACACAAGGTCAATTATTCTTACTTGTCAGTGGCATTGGGAAAGGGCTAGATTCAAATAATTTAATATATATTGTTACCTTGAAACAAAGTCAACAATTTTGGGATATAAAGAAATTATCTACCATGAAAGAACATTAATACATTCTGCAGTAATCTTCATAGAAAAAGTTTTGTATGCAGCCCTTTAGAAAGTAAACTAAATTGTGACTAGCTCTGGATTCTTAAATTAAGTAGAAATATTGGAAGTCGGTGATGAAAATATGGTTATGAATGTGGAGGAACATTTTTATGGATATTTATGTAAATTTGAAAACTGTTACCTAGATAATCAGGAACAAAAATCTAAGACAACTGTTGAGAAACACTTTTACGATGTAAAACGGTTTAGCAGAATAAAGATTATCTGAAGGTTTGAGTATCAAGATGAAAGGTTAAAATTAAATTAAAACTAAAATAAGTTAACCAAATGCTTTAGAATCCACTTATATGTAGAATTTTACAGAATCTATTTATAGGTAGATGTCTGAACGTGTTAAACCATTTAGTAAGATGACATAAAAATGAAGAAAATTATGAAAAAAATCATTTAATTTCAAAACTCTGAAATAATCAATAGTGGGATTTTTCCCCAAATTTCTTTTTTCCAAATGTTTATTTCCAAAACAAAATATCATTTTTTTTAATGTGACACTAGCCCTTAAGGCGGAGAAGGAAATGGCAACCCACTCCAGTACTCTTGCCTGGAAAATCCTATGGACAGAGGAGCCTGGTAGGCTGCAGTCCATGGGGTCGCGAAGAGTCGGACACGACTGAGCGACTTCACTTTCACTTTTCACTTTCATGCATTGGAGAAGGAAATGGCAACCCACTCCAGTGTTCTTGCCTGGAGAATCCCAGGGACGGGGGAGCCTGGTGGGCTGCCGTCTGTGGGGTCGCACAGAGTCGGACACGACTGAAGTGACTTAGCAGCAGCCCTTAAGGAATATCCAACTGGGAAAACAAAATAAAGCCCTATAAATATAATAGGCATATACATAAAACATAAGTGTAACCGCAAATGTAGTTGTCTGAATTTATGTGGATACCTGTGGGAAAACTGTGTGTATCTGGATTTGACTGTGTTACAGACTGAATTTAAATGTAGTGACTTCTACTAATTTGCAATCTTTCTGAATTTCCATTCAGTAGGAGGCTGTAATCTAATTTATAGTTGTATTCAAAATAAATTACAGTGGTCTGCGGTTGGAATGCAAAATATTTTTGGCATTAACATTTAAAAATGACCACATCATGTTATTTAATTTGCTTGCTTTTTTTTTGTTTAACTGATGCTTTTAGAAATGGAAACTAAGCACATATATGTTTGGGATTCTAATCTGCACTGAAAGATATGAGTTAGTATCAAGAAGTGCATGACATAAACTAAGTGTAACTCAAGTGACTCCACCTCACATGAGGAAGTTAAACAAATGTTCATAAAACAACAATGAATGACATAATTGGTTTAAAATTAAGACCTAATTTTTGGATGGCTTTTCCAGTGCTGGAGAGCAGTGATCTTCAGAATGGGGTCTAAATATTTCTGAGGGTATGCCAAAACTTCCTGGGTATAAAGATACAGATAATTTGAGAAACATGACCATCACATCTTCAGCCTCTGTATGTACCTATTAATCTGCCAGAGAAGAAATGCAAGGCATTTCATTTCTTCTCACTTACTCTAGGCATTGCCCTGAGTGTAAAAGATCCTGGAGCACCTGAAAAAGAATATGTTCGGCATATTGGTGTTGGTAGTGAGAAAATGTCCTCTTCATAGAAGTTGAATAAGCAGGGTGACAGTAGACAGCCTTGTTGTACTCCTTTCCCAATTTTGAACCCGTCAGTTGTTCCATGTCTGGTTCTAACTGTTGCTTCTTAGCCTGTGTACAGATTTCTCAGAAGAGAGGTAAGGTGGCCTGGTATTGACCCATACTGTCAGAGGCTTTAGCCTACTTCATTAAAGCAGAAGTAGATGTTTTCCTGAAGTTCCCTTGCTTTTTCTTTGATCAACAAATGTTGGTCCCTCTGCCTTTTCTAAACCCAGCTTGTACATCTGGAAGTTCTCCATTCAGGCCCTGCTGATGCCTGGCCTAAAGGGTTTTGAGCATAACTGTATTGGCATGCAAGATAGGCACAGTGGTGTGGTTTGAGCATTCAGTGATGGCATTGCCCTTCTTTAGGGCTGGAACGAAAACTGACTTATTTGTCTTATAGCCACTGCTGAGTTTTCCAAATTTGCTGACATATTGAGTGCAGGACACCAGGAAACACGTTTATTTGCAAGTCAGGCGATCTCCAAATCTTTACTTAGGACAAAAGTTGAGTAAAACCAAAATGTATTAACCAGTGAACCATAGGGTTTGTTTCTGATGGTAGAGTACTATATGACTTTTGACTTTTTAAAGCAGTAGGGGTTTAGATAATTGTGACACTACTAGATCACACCACATTTCTTTCTCTCTTACTTATTTATGTGAACAAGTTTTCTCAATGGTTATGGTCATAAAGTTGAAACACAAAAATAGGATTGACATAGAGATACACCAACTAAAGTCAGAGGCTTATAAATTTATTTAAGATGCAAAAAAAAGATGCATTTAAAAAAATGTTCATTTCATTTATATTTAATAACTATGCATGACATAGGTATTTATTTAAATCGATTATATGGTAGTAATAATTATGACTATTTAATCCAGAGAAATATTCAGTTCAGTTCAGTTCAGTTCAGTCGCTCAGTCATGTCCGACTCTCTGCGACCCCATGAATTGCAGCACGCCAGGCCTCTCTGTCCATCACCAACTCCCGGAGTCTACCCAAGCCCATGTTCATCGAATCGGTGATGCCATCCAACCATCTCATCCTCTGTCATCCCCTTCTCCTCCCGCCCCCAATCCTACCCAGCATTAGGGTCTTTTCCAATGAGTTAACCCTTCGCATGAGGTGGCCAAAGTATTGGAGCTTCAGCTTCAACATCAGACCTTCCAATGAACATCCAGGATTGATCTCTTTTAGGATGGATTGATTGGATCTCCTTGCAGTCCAAGGGACTCTCAGGAGTCTTCTCCAACACCACAGTTCAAAAGCATCAATTCTTCGGCGCTCAGCTTTCTTCACCGTCCAACTCTTACATCCATACATGATCACTGGAAAAACCATAGCCTTGACTAGATGGACTTTTGTTGGCAAAGTAATGTCTCTGCTTTTAAACATGCTATCTAGGTTGGCCATAACCTTCCTTCCAAGGAGTAAGCGTCTTTTAAATTCATGGCTGCAGTCACCATCAGCAGTGATTCTGGAGCCCAAAAAAGTAAAGTCTGACACTGTTTCCACTGTTTCCCCATCTATTCCCATGGAGTGATGGGACCAGATGCCATGATCTTAGTTTTCTGAACGTTGAGCTTTAAGCCAACTTTTTCACTCTCCTCCTTCACCTTCATCAAGAGGCTCTTTAGTTCTTCTTCACTTTCTGCCATAAGGGTGGTGTCATCCGCATATCTGAGGTTATTGATATTTCTCCCGGCAATCTTGATTCCAGCTTGTGTTTCTTCCAGCCCAGCATTTCTCATGGTGTACTCTGCATAGAAGTTGAATAAGCAGGGTGACAATATACAGCCTTGACGTACTCCTTTTCCTATTTGGAACCAGTCTGTTGTTCCATGTCCAGTTCTAACTGTTGCTTCCTGACCTGCATACAGGTTTCTCAAGAGACAGGTCAGATGGTCTGGTATTCCCATCTCTTTCAGAATTTATAAATATTTGTCCTTATAATTACATGAAATGTGTCTACATATATAGCATAATATGTATATATATTTTGCTAGAGAAAATCAAATATTTTAAAGTGTAAAATAGTCAAAATTTTCAGAATTACAAATATGCATTCTAAGAATAGCAAAGATAATATTTTTTTTTAATCTTACAGAGACTTTTGACATAGTTTTTAAGTTAATGAAATATGGTACCAAGTATCTATGGCACATAAACTTGATTACATTTTTTTTTTTTTTTTTTTTTTTTTATAAATTTATTTATTTTAGTTGGGGGCTAATTACTTTACAATATTGTAATAGTTTTTGCCATACATTGACATGAATCAGCCATGGGTTTACATGTGTTCCCCTTCCTGGACCCCCCACCCACCTCCCTCCCCATCCCATCCCTCTGGGTCATCCCATTGCCCCGGCCCTGAGCCCTTGTCACATGCATCGAACATGGAATGGTGTTCTGTTTCACATATGATAATATACATGTTTCAATGCTATTCTCCCAGAACGTCCCACCCTCACCTTCTCCCTCAGAGTCCATAAAATTGTTCCATGCATCTGTGTCTCTTATTCTGTCTCGCATATAGGGTTATCGTTACCATCTTTCAAATGATGTGATAATTTTTGCTTAAAGTAACCATTTACATAACGGAAATTATTTGCTTATAGTAGCTGTTGAAATTTGTGAAGAAAAGAATTGACAAATTATATATGTTCAAGGGATTAGACAGTTTGTAAAGTTCTTTAAGAGATAGTTTTGCAAAATATTTGAAGCTACTGCTGTACAGTAAGAGCATCTCTGCTGTATACAGAGATCTGGTGAGGAGAGATCGGTGAGGTGCTGGGATGTGAGGGGAACCCAGAGAGGTGGCATCAGTCTTAGAGACAAGCAAGTGATGGGTGTAAAGATGTGGATAGAAAGGAGTTAGGGATTATAAAGAGACCCAGCTCCACAGCAGTGTGTCAGAACTACCTGATGATGACACTGAAATGCAGATGTCATGCAAATTACAGAAATCCTTGAAAATTAAACAATTTTAGATTTGATTTATGAACAAATTAATGTCTGCTGAAAGTATGTGATCTTGAGAGTTCAAGCATTATATTAATATTGTATTTAGATAGAATTTTGCTTATACTGACTTATAAATGATATTATATAATGTACATATTATATAAGTATCTTATACTATTTAAAAGTACTATGTTGTCACAATTTTTCTTTTAATAACTATCGTCACAATAAGTGGTATATTTTTAGCTATGACATAAATTTCTATCCCACCATTTAAGGAAAATAAAATCACTATGTCGCAAGTGTTGCTGAGTGTCAGAAAGATTCAGGTAAAAGAGTAGAACGAGCCTGAAAGCTGTCTCAGAGGAGACTTGTTAAGGGGCCTTTGTATAATCTCAGGGATATTTACAAAAGATGGTTTCACTTATGTTACTTTCAGCAATATAACATTCTTTTCCAAGAAGTTAGATATTTCCACCTAGGTAACCAAAACCTTTGCATCCCACTTTTTATGATCTTTCTCACATTTCAGGTTAGCATATGACACACAGTTCTGCTCAGTAATCTAGGTATATTGTTGGGGAATTGTTAAGTAAAACTGATTCGGTGCAAACAGTTGTTATCCTTAGTACGAAATAGGTTGTGGTTACTGCTTACAAAGTAAATTTTGACTTATATCAACCCCTCTCCCTTAAACCCAGCACCATAAAACAAACAAAAGGAAAGTGAGAGGGGAAGCAAAGATTTTTGAAGACATTACTTCAGGAGTAAAAACAGGAAGAAAACAAGATGTGATCTCTCAGGACACAGTACATATAAAAACAAAAGACAAATGCCAACCCTTGGGAAATTCCCAGGGGTAAGATGGAGCAAACCAGCCTAGGTTCAAGACAAATTAATCATTAGTTATGTTGATAGGCTTTCAGAAGAATGTAGTGATAGTACAGGCAGCACCCCCCCCTCGCCCCCACAATGCCTCATTTAAAGAGGAACATCATTAGCAGTGACAAAAGAGAAAAACACAGACAAGAGGTTTTGACCACTCATTTAAGGATTTTGGTGTGAAAAAAGAAAAAGGTCCATATCAAAACTTACTGACCCAAAGTCATAATTAAATTATAATTAATTGTGTGGCTTTCCTAATAAGAAAACCCCTCTAAGCACTGAGGTAAAGAGTTCCCCTTAGAATCAAACATTGCCCATGCACAGCCTGTGGTTCTTAAACACCAGGGATTATATACTCTGTAATTTCAGACTCTTGAGAATGCTAAAAATATCAATGCATATCTGTCTTTGAAAAAACTTGCCTTTATCTTTTTAAAAAAATAGATTGACATTAACCTGGTGATATGAGATTAGTGACTTCAGAGGTAGAACAATGCATTCTTAAAATAGTTGTCTGATCACTTAAAATGGCTATCTCTCTGCTCTTTACATTGATTCCAGAACAGCATATTTTACTAAAAATATGTAATTGTTTTTGTCCCAAAGGGAAAACTATAAGGTGAGAACTGGGTAGATACTGAAAAATCATAAGATATTTCACTGAAAATCAACATCTTTTAGACAGGAAAGCAGCTTTCATTTTCATTGAACATAATTGAAATGTTCATAACTCATGAATATATTTGAACAAGTTAGTTTTTATTTAATCTACCTACTATCAGTAACTTATATGATACTTAGCATGGTACAAGAACACTTCAAGATGCTTAAAAGAGTAAATAATATAATTGCTATAATTACTGCGTGAAATAGGTGATGATAAAATCCCTAGCTGTTTGATTTTTCCTTAAAAATTAGCATGTGAATAAAGATAAAAATAGGATTGCAAGTCTGTATAAAAACTGCAGTATACATCTGTTTTAAAGTCATAGAGAAATAGTGATAAATCTTAGTTACAAGCAAAATCCTTTGCACAAGGGAAACACTTCTGCGTCTCTATCTTACTAGCAGTAAAGCTGAGACAGATTTATTTTACATGTATAAAAAGAAAAGATTGCATTTTTGCTTTCAAGTGATAACAATTTCTCTATAACCTTCAGGACTGTCTGATGTTACTCTTAGACAAGATGGATATATTCCTAAAATAAAATGATGGATAAGCTGAAATATGGTAGAAATACATATCATGGAAAAAGGAAAGTTCAAGAAATGTGAGATTGATTGCTATGACAGTAAGTAGTAGTAGAGGATTTCAAATATTTTAAGTAGATCCTCAAGACTACCAGTATTTACATATGGAAAGTTCAGGATCACATATTCTTTGAACTTGAAACTGCACATGTATCTAATATCTTAGCATATTCCATATGGCATTTCCATCACTATATTTATATGAAGTAGATTGCTTCTTTATTCATTCCTCTGTTGATGGACATTTAGGTTACTTTCATATTTTGACTGTTGTAAATAGTACTTCAAAGAACATTGGGGTATATATTCTTTTAGAATTATGGATTTCTCTGGGAATGTGCTCAAAAATGGGATTGCTGGGTGATATGGTAGTTTTATTTTTCATTTTTTGATGAACCTCCATACTGTTCTCCATAGTGGCTAGATCAGTTTACATTCCCACCAACGGTCTAAGAATGTTACCTTTTCTGCACACCCTCTTCAGCATTTACTGTTTGTATATTTTATGATAATGGCCATTCTGACTAGTGTGTGGTGGAACATCATTTTTTTTTTTTAATTTACATTTCTGTAATAATTAGTGATGGGATTCCCTGGTGGTTCAGATGGTAAAGAATCTGCCTGCAGTGTGGAAGACTGGGGTTCAATCCCTGGGTTGGGGAGATCCCCTGGAGAAGGAAATGGCAACCCACTCTAGTATTCTTGCCTGGAGAATCCCATGGATAGAGGAGACTGGCGGGCTATCGTCCATGGGGTCACAAGAGTCGGACACGACTGAGCCAGTAACACACAATAATTAGTGACACTGATCATTTCATGTGTCTCTCGGTCATTTATATATCTTCTTTGAAAAAAAGTCTATTCAATTTTCTGTCCATTTTTTTGGATTGGATTTCTTTTTTGATACTGAAATGTGTGAGCTGTTTGTATATTTTTGGAGATTAATTCCTTGTTGTTGCTTCATTTGCAAATATATTCTCCCATTCTGAGGGTTGTCTTACCATCTTGCTCATGGGTTCCTTTGCTGTACAGAAACTTTTACATTCAATTAGGTCTCACTTGTTTATTTTTGTTTTTATTTTCATTACTCTAAGAGGTGGGTCCAAAAAGATCTTGCTGCAATTTATGTCAAAGAGCATTCTGCCGATGTTTTCCTATAAGAGTTTTTAGTTCTTGGCCTTACATTTAGATCTTTAATCCATCTGGAGTTTATTTTTGTGTATGCTGTAAAGGTATATCTTAATTCACTCTTTTACATGTAGCTGTCCAGTTTTCCCAGAACCACTTATTGTTATCAGTTCAGTTCAGTCACTCAGTCACGTCCGAATCTTTGCGACCCCATGAATTGCAGAATGCCAGGCCTCTCTGTCCATCACCAGCTCCCGGAGTCTACCCAAACTCATGTCCATTGAGTTGGTGATGCCATCCAACCATCTCATCCTCTGTCGTCCCCTTCTTCTCCTGCCCTCAATCTTTCCCATCATCAGGGTCTTTTCAAATGAGTCAGCTCCTCACATCAGGTGGCCAAAGTATTGGAGTTTTAGCTTCAACATCAGTCCTTCCAATGAACACCCAGGGCTGATCTCCTTTAGGATGGACTGGTTGGATCTGCTTGCAGTCCAAGGGACTCTCAAGAGTCTTTTCCAACACCACAGTTCAGAAGCATCAATTCTTCGGCACTCAGATTTCTTCACTGTCCAACTCTCACATCCATACATGACTACTGGAAAAACCATAGTCTTGACTAGACAGACCTTTGTTGGCAAAGTAATGTCTCTGCTTTTTAATATGCTGTCTAGGTTGGTCAAAACTTTCCTTCCAAGGAGTAAGCGTCTTTTAATTTCATGGCTGCAATCACCATCTGCAGTGATTTTGGAGCCCCCAAAATAGTCTGTCACTGTTTCCGCTGTTTCCCCATCTATTTCCCATGAAGTGATGGGAGCAGATGCCGTGATCTTAATTTTCTTGATGTTGAGCTTTAAGTCAACTTTTTCACTCTCCTCTTTCAATTTCATCAAGAGGCACTTTAGTTTTTCTTCATTTTCTGCCATAAAATTGGTGTCATCTGCATATCTGCGGTTATTGGTATTTCTCCTGGCAATCTTGATTCCAGATTGTGCTTCTTCCAGCCCAGCGTTTCTCATGATGTACTCTGCATATAAGTTAAATAAGCAGGGTGACAATATACTTATTGTATAAGAATATACAGTGGAGACTGTATTTTCTCCACTGTATATTCTTGTCTCTTTTGTTGTAGATTAATTACCATAATTATGTGGGTTTATTTCTAGGCTTTCTATCCTGCTCTTTTGATATGTATTTCTGTCTTTGGGTCAGTACCATAATGTCTTGAAGACTGTAGCTTTGTAGAATAGTCTAAGGTCAGGGAGCCTGAGATTCCTCCAGCTCCACTTTTCTTTCTCAAGATTGCTTTTGCTGTTCAGAGTCTTTAATGTTTTTGTACTAATTGTAGATTTGTTTGTTTGTTTGTTTTAATTCTGTGAAGGAAGCCATTGGAAGACAGTTTTACTTCTTCTTGGCCAATTTGGATTCCTTTATGTATTTTTCTTCTCTGACTGCTGTGGCCAGAACTTCCAAAACTACATTGAATAAAAGTGGAAGAGTGGATACCCTTATTTTTTTCCTGATCTTAGAGGAAATGCTTTGAGTTTTTCACCATTAAGAATGATTTTTGCTGTGAGTTTGTGAAGTTTGGTCTTTATTATGTTGATAGAGGTTCCCTCTCTGCCCACTTTATCATTAAGTGGGTGTTGAATTTTGTTAAAGGCTTATTCTGCATTTATTGAGATGATCATATGGTTTTTAATCATCAATTTGTTGGTTTGGTGTATCACACCATTCAATTTGCATATGTTGAAAACCCTTGCATCACTGAGGTAAAGCCCATGTGATCCTGGTGTATGATTCTTTTAATGTGTTATTGGTCTTCGTTCACTAGTATCTTGTTGAGGATATTTGTGTTTAGTTTGTCAGTGATATTGGCCAGTAATTTTCTTTTTTTGTGATCTTTTTCTGGTTTTTGTTGAAGGGTAATTAATGGTAGCCTCATAGAATTAGCTTGAGAGTATTCCTCTGAAATTTTTTGGAAGAGTTTCAGAAGTATAGGTGTTAACCCTTCTCTAATTGGTTGATAGAATTCACCTAATACAGGCTTATTTTTAACAAACTTAACTCTTTCAAGGAAAATAAAACTAGTAATGATTTGTTAATCTGAGACCCTTGAGATAGCTACATTGATATGAGTAAATATAGGAATAATGTAAGGAATATAGATGAGAATATAGCTATGGATGTTGATGTAGATACAGACACAAATAGAGAAATGGACATGAAGCAAATTTTGGACTTTAAAATACTTGTAAAGCATATAAGGAGAGTCTAAAGATAATTCAAAAGTAAATATCTTGAAAGATAGTTTATTTAAACTTTATTTATGATTAATATTCAGCTTTTGCCTTTATGTCATTTGAACCTTGGTGAGGTTATGTACAGGCTCTCTGAAAGCAGGGAAATTATAAGTAGATACCATGTAGAGAATATTACCAAAATTAATTTTATATTTTTACATAATTAGAATTAAACATATGGAAAGTAATTTTTTTTCCTTTTACAGTGTTTTTTCCAGAGTTCCTTATCTCCTGAGTACACTTTAAGGTGCAGTTGCAGTTAGAGATTCATGTGAAGGCCACGCCAGAGAGCATGTGTTTAAACATCTGTCTTATTACAGAAATGACAGCCTCTTCGTAGGGCTTAACCTTCACCATTGTTACTTTTTATTTATTTACAGTGGTTTTGTTAATAGAACCCTAAAAGAAATCCCTCACCTCAAATTTGATTCATGTTATTACATTTCAAAAGTTACTATACTTGGTCTTATATTTCTTATATTAAAGATAAGCATAGTGTCCATCAAGTTATATTTCTTATAGGAAGCCAAAAATTTCAGTTAATTCAATTCAAACTGCAGTTTTATTGTGATCAGTATCTAAAAATTCACCAGCATCAGGATGATTTTATACGTGGCTGTAGGACTGTAGAAACAGTCTAATCTTTGTAACACTCAGATAAGACAAATACTATTTTGAAAACTGTGGAGTTCTTTAAATAGTGACACAGGTTCATTTTCCTAAAACACTTTAATTAGAGTTTGCTTTGGAGAAAACCCTGCCCCAGATACTAAATATCTGTCAGGGTTACTTAGTGTTTCACAAAGGACTGTTTATTTCTTTATTGCATCTAAAGTATTTTCTTCCTCAGTATATTTTTATGAATTTGAACATATACCTTGTGTCCTTGATATTTGTACGTGCTGATGTATTTGCATCTAAATGACATTCAGTACAGATGAAACACTGCTGATGATGACTTGCAAACTGTAGATGATCAAGAGCTAATGATCTTTTTTTCAATAATATGAACAAGATGACAGAATTATCTGTAGGTTTTCATGCTTCTAAATTTTGTTCTTCCTTTTCTTGCCAGTTAAGGCACATCTGTGGATGCAGGCTTCTGTCTAATACGGGAAAGGGACAGGTGTGAATCCGTAGACTGGAAGCTCAGGAGGAAAAGATTGATGGGCTGATTTGTTTCTGAATACCTGCCCAAAGGCTGAGAGATGCGTGAAATCTAATGATCATAAATAATAGACACCCTCATCAGCTGGGGTGGAAAAGGAAATGGCGGCAGGCTCTGTCGGGGGAGGAGGACCAGCTGTTGCTTCTCCTAGTGCACAGAATCGAAGGGAAGCGTTTCCCAGAACAGCCGAGAAGAGCCGGGAAGGGCGATGCCGACCTGCCTCTTCCAGAAACAGTTGGCTTCCTCCGTCTAACAAAAACCTTTTTCCTCCAACAAACCTAGAAACTTGAGAGTACTTTTAATGTTCAATGAAGAACTGGATGCTGAAACATTGATCAGTACTTCTCCCACTCTTTCACTTTTTAGTGATTATATTTTTCCCTTTTCCAATGGGAAAAGATGCTGAAACCAAGCATTCTTCTTTGCCAAAAGGGCAAATTACTTAGTCCTGTGTAGGTTATTAAGTGTATAATGATGAGATTCTGTTTTAATTACTTGGTTGTTGTTACCAATATCATCATGGCTATCAAATAATAAAAAATGCTTCTAGAATTATTAAAATGATATATTCAAGGGGTTTTTTTTTAAACTCTAAAAACTGACATCCATATATATTTTCCATTTTTTTCTTATAAAAAATATTAGGAGGTAAGGCATGTATTATAACCAGTTAATAGCTAATCTAGAGAATACAGAAGTTAGTCATACAGGTAATTAGAGAGTATGAGCTAGATGTAATTTATTTCTCTGGAGTTCTTCATTATTTCCATATCCTATTTCACTTTGCTTAATAATACAATTATTCAAATACATCCTCAGCATTCAGTCTTTTTATTATAGATTGTCATTTTTCTTTAAAAATGACAATGTCTCATGCTTCTTTCAGGTAATTAAATATCTCAGAAAAGATGGCTATACTATGATTTAGACTCACATTTACATATTCATAAACTCTTCATTTAGAAGAGGTAACTTGTTTCTGCTTTCAGATGAAATTCAATTTCCACGTTGACTGCACGTAAACACTTGAAATACATTAGCATTAACAAAATATGTTATCTTGTAGTGAAATAACGTATCTCATATATCCCAGAGTAGACACTGAAAGTGGTCTTTTGAGGATAGAAAGGAAGAAAACTAAGTTCTCCTCCAGAAGTCCTTGTTCCAAAGCTTAGCCAAGTGAAGGATCATATTAATGTAATGTCGTTAGCTGTGAGCCTTGGCTTCAACTCATTAGCAAAATGTCAGGAGTTTGAAAAGAAAAAGATAATCTAATATAGATCTGGATCAAAAGGAAACTGTAACTTTGAAAGTCATACTTCAAAAAGGAATTTGGTTCTATCTCTATGGTCTGTCTTGCTGTTTAAGTAAATGATATTCTTCAAAGTCAGAAGTCATTTACGAAATAATAAAATGGCCAGAAATTATTTATTAAGGAGAATAGAAACTTCCTGTCTTCCTTTCTAAACATCTCAAGCATGGCAGTGTACATCAGTCGTTCAAAGAATCTTCAAGTTGTTATAACTGTTTTTCATTTATTTTTGAGCCCAGAGCACATTCTTACTGTGTAGTACTTTGATTTCATGAAACTTACAGAAACCACTCAAAAACATTTTACACGTAATATTTTATGTTACTAATACATGTTTTGATTTGGTATGTTTTCAAAAGAATTCTTTTAAAATTCAAATAGAATGTAACAACACTTTCACTAGATCTAAACTAAGTTTTAGTTTCAAATAGATCAACCAAGTTCACATGTTATAAAATTATTGGGAATTTATTGAATAGATAATATTTGTGAAGGTAAAATAAAATTCAAAGAGTGAAGGCATATATATATATATCTGTGTGTGTGTATATATATATATATATGTGTGTGTATGTGTGTGTGTGCAGGTGTAAAGCTGAAATAAAAGTTAATCTTCCAGTGACCTTTTGTCCTCTGGGACCCAGATTTCCACAGATGACACCATAGAAGTGGCAATCATCAAGTGTGGCTTATGTACTCATCTAGTAATTGTCATCCATCTTTTTCCTCCCTTCTTCCATCCTAGATGCTACACACCATAGACATTGTTCTGCAAGCTTTTTCCACATAGCATTTTACTCTGGGGTGGGTTCACATCAGTGATGGCTGTGATACATTTTTTTTTTAAATTTTAATTAAAAAAAATTTTTTTGCAATGTTGTGTTGGTTCCTGCCATATGATAATGCAAACCAGTCATAATTACACATACACCCCCTCCCTCTCCAGCCTCCCTCCTCTCCCTGGGTCCTGTCCCTCCAGGTCATCAGAGCACCACACTGGGCTCCCTGTACTACACGGCAACTTCTCACCATCCATCCATCTTATACCCAATAATGTATACGTGTTGATGCTATTTTTTCCATTTGTCCCACACTCTCGCTCCCACACTGTGTCCACAAATCCATTCTCTTCATCTCTGTCTCCTTTCCTTCCCTTCAGATAGATTCATCAATGTCATTTTTCTAGATTTTATATGTGTGTGTGTGTGTTAATATACTTTAATTCTTTTTCTGACTTACTTCACTATGTATAGCAGGCTCCTTGGAGAAGGAAATGGCAACCCACTCCAGTGTTCTTGCCTGGAGAATCCCAGGGACGGGGGAGCCTGGTGGGCTGCCGTCTATGGGGTTGCACAGAGTTGGACACGACTGAAGCGACTTAGCAGCAGCAGCAGCAGGTTCACTAAAACTGCCTGAAATTCATTCTTTTTTTATGGCTGAGTAATATCATATTGTATATATGTACCATATGTTCTTTATCCATTCATCAGTCGATGGACATCTAGGTTGTTTCCATGACCTGATTATTGTAAACAGTGCTGTGATGAACACTGGGATACATGTGTCTTTTTTGATTATGTTTTTTTTCAGAGTATATGCCCAATGGTAGAGTTGCTGGGTCATATGGTAGATTTATTCCTAGTTTTTTTAAGGAGTCTCCATAATGGTTCAAGCAGTAACATTTCCACCAACAGTGTGGGAGTGTTCTTTTTTCTCCACATCCTCTCTAGCATTTAATATTGGTAGATTTTTTCATGATGGCCATCCTTACTGGTGTTAGGTGATACCTCATTGTAGTCTTGATTTTTCATTTCATTAATAATTACTGATGTTGAGCATCTTTGCATGTGTTCATTGGCCATCTGTATGTCTTCTTTGCAGAAATGTCTGTTTAGGTCTTCTGCCCATTTTTTGATTGGGTTGTTTATTTTCCTAATATTGAGCTATATGAGATGCTTATATATTCTGGAGATTAATCCTTTAGTAAGTTTCGTTTGCAATTATTTTCTCCCATTCTGAGGGTTGTCTTTTAATTGAGCTATATGAGATGCTTATATATTCTGGAGATTAATCCTTTAGTAAGTTTCATTTGCAATTATTTTCTCCCATTCAGAGGGTTGTCTTTTAATCTTGTTTGTTTCCTTTGCTGCACAAAAGCTTTTAAGTTTAATTAAGTCCCATTTGTTTGTTTTTATTTCCATTACTCTAGAGGTGGGTCACAGAGGATCTTGCTGTGACTTATGTCATGGAGCATGCTGCCTATGTTTTCATCTAATAGCTTTATAGTTTCTAACCTTACATTTACGTCTTTAATCCATTTTGAGTTTATTTCTGTGTGTGCTGTTAGAAAGTGTTGTAGTTTCATTCTTTTGCATGTGGCTGTCCAGTTTTTCCTGCATTACTTATTGAAGGGGCTACCTTTTCTCCATTGTATATTCTTACCTCCTTTGTCAAAGATAAGGTACCCATAGGTGTGTAAGTTTATCTCTTGGCTTTTTATCTTGTTCACTCCTTTGTATTTCTGTTTTTGTGCCAGTACCATACTGTCCTCATGACTGTAGCTTTGTCTGAAGTCAGGAAGGCTGATTCCTCCAGCTCTGTTTTTCTTTAAGATTGCTATGGCTATTCAGAGTCTTTTGTGTTTCCATAGAGATTGTGAAATGTTTTTGTTTGAGTTCTGTGGAAAATATAATTGATAGTTTGATAGGGATTGCATTGAATCTGTCGATTATTTTGGGTAGTTTAGTCATTTTCACAGTATTGATTCTTCCAATCCAAAAACATGGTGTATCTCTCCATCTGTTTTGTGGCATTTCTGATTTCTTTCATCAGTGTCTTAAAATTTTCTACATACAGGTCTTTTGATTCTTTGGGTAGGTTTATTTTTAGGTATTTCATTCATTTTGTTGCAGTGGTGAATGGGAATGCTGCCTTAACCTCTCTTTCTGATTTTTCATTGTTAGTATATAGGAATTCAAGAGATTTCTGTTTACTAATTTTATATCCTGTAACTTTAATATACTCATTGATGAATTCTAGTAATTTTCTGGCAGAATCTTTAGGGTTTTCTATGTATAATATCATGTTATCTATGTATGTATATCATGTATGTCATACTATGTAGTATCATGTCATCTGCAAATAGAGTTTTATTTCTTCTTTTCCAATCTAGATTCCTTTTATTTCTTTTTCCTCTCTCATTGCTGTAGTGAGGACTTCCAAAACAATGTTGAATAACAGTGGTGAGAATGGGCAGCTTTGTCTTCTTCCTGATCTTAGAGGAAATGCTTTCAGTTTTTCTCCACTGAGAATAATGTTTGCTGTGAGTATGTCATGTATGACCTTTATTATGTTGAGATAGGTTCCTTCTATTGTGATATATTGTTTTTATTAGTTTTGGCTTTTTTTTTTTTTTTTTGGTTTCATAGTACATCACTGCAAGGGCATATTATACTTAATTAGTATTTTTGTTGATGGACAGTAAATTGGTTTGTATCAAAATATTTTGTTATTACAAACTAACCCCAATGAATAGGATTATATATAGATACCCCAGTCAATATGTACCTGTGTATCTATAATTCTGATATTTATTAACTAAGTACCTGGACCAAAATTGTATGGGGGGGGCTATTTCTTGCCCCATACTCTAAGCAACACGTTATTATCACAGTTATCTTTCCTACTTTGTTTTTAAAATGTATATGCTGCTGCTGCTGCTGCTGCTAAGTCACGTCAGTCGTGTCTGACTCTGAGTGACCCCACAAATGGCAGCCCACCAGGCTCCTCTGTCCCTGGGATTCTCCAGGCAAGAATACTGGAGTGGGTTGCCATTTCCTTCTCCATAAAATGTATATACCCTGCCTTTAATTTAAAAATTATTTACAGTGAAAATATTTTTGTAGGTTTTATATTGTAATTATATTTCAGTATTTGTTTATTTTTTCATAGCAACCAGTTAAATCCCTATTTGTCTTGTATCCATATCAACTGGTATTAAGGAAATATGCCCTATTCATGCATATAGGTTTCAAATATTTTCTGTTTGAATTTTTATGCTTTAAGTTTTTTACATTAGCATTTTTCATTTAAAAAGTAACAGAAATATCACTTCAAGATTATATTTTAATATGCTGATTTCAAAATTATAATTAATATCCCTTGATTTCTTTCAACAATCTGTGTTGATCTTTATGATTGAAATCTGTTATTGGTGATTAATTGAAGTTAAATTGTTAAAAAGAGTGAGGGAGGGAAGGAACTGGATTTTGTTTAGATGGATATCCATCAACCCTAGTGTCAATTAATAATCTATTGATTATCCACTTACTTTGAATGCTACTTGCATCATATGATAAAACATTTTTGTTTTATCATATGTTAAAACATTTTTCTATTTCTGGTCTTTATTGTATTGAGCCATGTGTTTACCATTAATATGATACGTTGTTAATATTGTAGCTCAATAATATGTTTTAATATCCATCAGGAGAGCCTTCTAAATATTACTAAATTTTATAATATCTCTGCCTAATTTTCATTAGGCTTACTCCTTGGAAGGAAGGTTATGGCCAACCTAGATAGCATATTTAAAAGCAGAGACATTACTTTGCCAACAAAAGTCCGTCTAGTCAAGGCTATGGTTTTCCAGTGGTCATTCATGGATGTGAGAGTTGGACAGTGAAGAAAGCTGAGCACCTCAGAATTGATGCTTTTGAACTGTGGTGTTGGAGAAGAGTCGTGAGAGTCCCTTGGACTGCAAGGAGATCCAATCAATCCATCCTAAAGGAGATCAGTCCTGGGTGTTCATTGGAAGGACTGATGTTGAAGCTGAAACTCCAATACTTTGGCCACCTCATGCAAAGAGTTGACTCATTGGAAAAGACCCTAATGCTGGGTAGGAATGGGGGCAGGAGGAGAAGAGGACGACAGAGGATGAGATGGTTGGATGGCATCACCAACTCGATGGACATGGGTTTGGGTAGACTCCGGAAGTTGGTGATGGACAGAGAGGCCTGGCATTCTGCAATTCATGGGGTCGCAAAGAGTCGGACATGACTGAGCAACTGAACTGAACTGAACTGAATTTTCATTTCATTTTTTCTATTCAGTTGGAGGTTTAGATAGTTGCTGATGCTATTAGCATTTTCATGGGGAATCATATTTGTTTAGGAAGAAGTGACATATTCATAATACATGGTTTCTTTATCCAGCTTTAGTGTTTACCAATGCAGTGTGTATTATTTTGATTAGAAATGATATAGAAATAGAGAAGATTGAGAGGGAAGGAAATGAGGAGCTTATGATGATGTCTAGCTCTTTAAGCTTCAACAGTAAGCTTGCTGTTATTGAGACATAGGTTGTTTCCACATATATTTATTGCCTAATAATTCTTATTATGATACTATCGTGCATTTAGCTCTTCTGGAGTGTTGATTAGCTTACTGTAGTTCTATCTATAAAATTGTAAAATGAGCAATCACTTTGCAACTGCTATTTTTCTTTTCAATTTTATACTGTTTTCTTTCTCTTATTTTTACAGCATCTACTCAAAGAGAACAACGTTAGCTAATGATGATAGTAAGTAACCTTGGTTCTTGTTTTCTGATATCAGAGCATCTTGAATTCTAGCTTTAAATATGAGTCCAGCATTTGCATGAACACATCAGCTTGCTTCCTGAGCAGCAGGAGGGGCAGCATAGTGTGGGAATTTCAGGCACTGGGTGCAGAGCCCTTTTCAGCTCAGCTTCTTCCAGTGTGTCCTTGAACATTATCAGCTTCTAGTGTTGGCAAAAGGATTTGAGACTCTTCAAGTACTAGTATCTATGAGGAATTATTAAAAGGGGTTTATGTATTACCCTGTAAATGGAAACAGGCTCATAAATGTACAAAAATGTTTTAAAAACAATACTTCAAAGTATAATTTTCTTATTATGTAAACCTTTACAGAGTATTACAAGTCTCAGTACATTTTGAAAGGCTTAGGTAATATTCATACTAAAAATAATGATGGATCAACATCAAAATACAAACAAAATTATCTCAGGAAGTAAATGGTATGCTCTTTTTGCAGGCTTATGCTAATAAATCAATGAAACAAGGTGTAGAAAACATGACTACACTTCATTAAAGATGCATTTCAAAAGAATGGTGGAATAGTATGTTTATATAATAATATTTGTAGTTTGATTTATTTATATATGACCATACCTATCTGTTAATTAGAATTTATTTTTCTCATTCTACAGAACCTATGTAAGGCATTTTTGTTGTTGTTCTGATCATTTTTAAAACACAAAATATAGTTGAAAAATAGATTCTTGTTGCTAAAGAAGCAATATAGCTGAAGTTTTAGACACTTCACAGGTAAAGAAAAAGGTAAAATACCAAGAACTACATTTGAAGTTACTAATTATATTATGAAACTTTGTCATCTATCATAATGACCTTTAAAAGAGACCATACAACTCATTGTTCTATTTTATATCCCAATACTGTTACATGTGTGACTAATTTAATGATTAAATATTGAATCTATAGTAAAAGTAACACATCCATTTTCAACATTATTCACATGCTTACTTTCAACTTTAAGCTCCTATGTTAATCCCTTTAACTTTCAATTGAATTCAGTTTGTGATAAAACTAACTTAATACCATGTCAAATGAAACACCTGATGTTCTGTATCATTTTGAAATACAAGAGCAGGCTTGCTTGTGGTAAGTTTAGACTTCTGCATTTGAGTGGTAAAAGTAGGAAAAGAAATGGAGGGAATAAAGTAAAAAAGAAAAAATAGCAAAAATGGAATGCAAAAAGTGTTTGTCTTATCACAGAAAATTTGTTTTTGTTTGATTCCATTCATTTAAGTTTTATTATATGATTTGGTCATTGTACCAAAATTGAAAACACTATTTACTACAGATGACTATAAATCACACAAAATCTGGAAAACTATGAGGGAAGTTTCCTTTGTTATAGCAATTATTCAAAGGTTGACGTCTGTTGAAATCATTTCTGAACAAATTTTTTTCCATTATTTATGGAATAGAATAAGCAGACAGCTGTTGTCTTCTGGGGGAATTGTCTTGTATTATCTTTTACAAATATATGCAGTGGTATTATTAACTTCTTTTACTCTAAATATAAAGTTGTATGAATATTAATAAAATTAATAGTTGTTTTATGGTGACAACTCCTAAAATGAAGATTAGAGAAAAATAATCTCTATAAAAGTTACAACTACATTAAAATTTCAATGGAAATATTATTTCCAAAATAATCTTCAAATCTTGAGCCAATGAGCAAAAAATACATTGAAATCTGTATAGCAGTTATTAAATTTTTATTTTCAGGCTGAACTGACATGTTCTTTATGAATAAAATTTTCAAGATACTTCCTGTGCTATGGTCCACTAAACATGGGGAAAACCTCAAGCAAGAATGACATTACTTTTTATGAATATTAACATAAATTAAAGTTCTTATTGCTGACTTTGAGAGCAAACCAGAGATTTCTTCTTAGAGAGAAAAAATATACTGTGGATGGCATTAAATATTGGTGCTTATATTTTACTCACCAAAACTCACTGAGAATTTGTTATAGTATTCACATATTCCTGAAAAGGAATATAGACCTTCTTAAAGATACATTTGTAAAATATAAGAATAGATGAAACTGTTGGAGAAAAAATGATTGAATAGATAAATATGATAGATCAGCCATTTTACTCTACTGATGTTATTAATATAAATGATTATTTACAGAATTATCTTGTTGGCTGAGAGGTGAGAACAACCTAGTCTTGCTGGCAGGAATCCAGGCCACAGAGATGTTGATGCTGACCTTCACTGTGGAACTCCATCCATCTCTGGAAGAGCTGCTCTTTCGGTTGGACTCCAGCATCTGCTTCATCCACCAAGTACGTTTTCAAAGATTTCTCAACTTTAATCCTTATAACACTCTGTGTGAATGAGCCTTAAATGGAATGCTTCCCCAAGGTCCAATACAACAAAAAAATCTATGACTTGAATGAATCCAAATCTAGTTCACTCTTATTTCAGCTTATTTTTCCTTATTAAGAAAAAAAAAAGCATTACCAGGTTGTCTGACAGTACTGGAGGAAGCAAATGAGAGTCAACCATTTTCTGACAGGCTAAGTTGGTCTGCTGCAGAAAACCATAGAGCGGTCATTTCTCCTGCTGTATACTTAGGAGAGTCAAGCCTGTGTCACAGAACAAAAGCCACGCAGAGTCCTTTCTGTGCTCAGTCCCTTTCCACCAGGGCAGAATGTGAACACATGATTTGGGCTTGTGAGGAGGTTGGCTAGAAAAGCTAAATAGCCCACATCTTCCTGACTTGAATTTAGCTTTAAGTTAGATTTTAGTTGGAACAGAAAAAAAAACCATTTATGTTGTTTTTCAGTACCTACATTTGGTGATGTTGAACATAATTACAAATCAGTTGGCAAGGAGGTACAGGAGGAAAGTGATCAGTGGAAGAGGGAGGATGAGAATAAGTTTTATTGACCAGGTGCTACACCAGGATAGATTAATAGAGACGATCAATGTGTTCAGGCAGTAGAATTGAAAAAAAAAAGTTTGTTTTAATTTCTGAGTCCTTTAGTCTTCTTAAAAGTAGATAGGAAGCTATGGTTTAGCACACAATGTGTATAGCTTATTTTCAAATGGCTCAGATTTTATTTTTTCTTTGCAGTTCCAAGCTGAGAAATCCCAGTTTCTCACTTTTGCGGGGCTGGGTACAACCAAGGTTGCAAAACAGAAACTGATCACTGTGGTTGATCAGAACTCAGAGACACCCATTTATTTATGTGCTCAAGCTGGTATTGATCTACATAATATTTCATGAGTACCTGTTGTATATAGGCACTAAATATAAACCAGTGACAAAAATCAGGCAAAGTGTGTTTTCATGGCACATACAGTCTTTTGAATAATAAAAATACACTTAAAATTTAATGCATATAGTTATGCCTTATGAGAAAAAGAAACATGATTTTAAAATATAGAGTAGGAAAATAAAAATCTTTTTAGAATTTTGTAATGGGCAGCCTGAATCTTTTAGTACAGATCTAGAAACTAAATGAAAGGGAGAGGAGTACCTGAAGGCTGTTGGAATAATGTCTGCAGCAAAAAGAACTACAGCCTTGAAGACAGAGCCCCGGGCAGGATGACCCCAGCTATCTCCTCGGGACATCGCCTGGAGAGGACGATGAAATGTGAGTACAAGATACTAAGATATAAGAAAAATGCTCTGAGTTCTAATTTTATTAAAACTACCATGTATACACTACATACAACTACTACATACACACACACACACACACACACACACACACACACACACTATATACACTGCATTTCAACTGAAAAGGCTCTTCACAGAAATGTGGCACGTTCTAACAATAATCAGGGGTTGTACTCTTATGCGGAACAAACTGGGCTCAAATGGTAAAATGATACATTCTACCAAAATAGTTATATACTTAAAAATTTTATAATGGCGTCACTGAATTTAACCCTTTTAGAAGGATATTAAATCTAATAAATTTGTTATTTATGTGAATTGAATACAGCTGGATTTTTAGCAATTCCTACATAGACCCAGTGCTTTCCTTTTTAAGTACACCATTTTTCAAATTCTGAGAGAGTAAATCATGACTTTAATTGTAGATCTTACCGTGAATTTCAGTTTCACAGAAACTATTAAATATTTGTTGGAATTCATATTGTAGTATCTTATAAAATGTTACGTCTATATCTTATGATTCAGCTTCTTATAATAGAAACCTGATATTTCAATGTTGTTTAAATCAAATATATTTACACTCAGTAAAAAGTGCCAGTGTGAGGTGTCCAACTTGATGAATTTTGACAGTTGTGTGTAACCACCGATAAAAGTTCCATTCCTTAAAAAGTTCTTTAAAATCTCCTTTACAATCAATCTTGATAAGCTTTCCATCACTGAAACTTAGTCCTGCTTATTCTAGAATTTATTAGAACTAGAATCATTCATGTAAATATTTGATTGTATTATCTCAGACCCTATAACTTACAACATATTAGCACTGCTGCATGCAGTATTCATTCCTAAATAGTACACATGGTGAACTCTTAAACAACACAGGAACTGGAATACTAGCCTTCCACATAGTCAGAAATCCCCATATAACTTAGAGTTGACCTTCAGTAACCCTGGTTCCACATCCATGGATTCAACCAGCCGCAGACTGTGTAATACTGTAGTACATATCTAGTGAAAGAAACGTGGATCCACACAATTCAAACCGTGTTGTTGAAGGGTCATCTATTTATCATGTGACTGTGTGACCCAATTAGTTTATCCATTCACCAATGAAAACTTTTTAAGTTGTGTTCAGGTTTGAGATTTAATTAATGAATTAAACAGTTACAAACACATATGAACAACTCATCTGTTCTAATTCCTCTTGAATAAATATTGTGGGAGTGGAAGAACTGCATTGTATGACATATACATAGTTCACGTTATAAGTAACTGTTCCATGTTAGAAATGTATTAGAATTCTAAGTGTTCCAAATCCCTACCAATGATTAGTAGTAAGTCTTTATATTGATAATTTGATCTATTATGACAGGGATGCGGCTGAATCTCATTATATGTGTTTATCAGTGTAAATTTTATACATTTTGACATGTTCAGATCCATGAAACTATCACTGCAATAAGATACTACGCATTACCTATCACTTCCATAATTTCATGCGTAATTTGTCCTATACCTCTCTACTCATCTTGTGTCTCCCCAGGAACAAAAACAATTTTCTGTCAATTTATTGTATATTTCCTTGAATTTTTAATAAGTGGAATCATACAGCATATATGCTTTTCTTGGTATGATATATTTCATTCAATCAGTTCAGTTTAGTCGTGTCCAACTCTTTGTGACCCTATGGACTGTAGCACGCCAGGCTTCCCTGTCCAACACCAACTCCCAGAGTTTACCCAAAATCATGTCCATTGAGTCGGTGATGCCATCCAACCATCTCATCCTCTGCCGTCCCCTTCTCCTCCTGCCCTCAATCTTTCCCAGCATCAGAGTCTTTTCAAATGAGTCAGTTCTTCTCATCAGATGGACAAAGTATTGGAGTTTCAGCTTCAACATCAGTCCTTCCAATGAACACCCAGGACTGATCTCCTTTAGGATGGACTGGTTGGATCTCCTTGCAGTCCAAGGGATTCTCAAGAGTCTTCTCCAACACCACAGTTCAAAAGCATCAATTCTTCGGCACTCAGCTTTCTTTATATTCCAACTCTCACATCCATACATGACCACTGGAAAAACCATAGCCTTGACTAGACAGACCTTTGTTGGCAAAGTAATGTCTCTGCTTTTTAACATGCTGTCTAGGTTGGTCATAACTTTCCTTCCAAGGAGTAAGCGTCTTTTAATTTCATGGCTGCAATCACCATCTACAGTAATTTTGGAGCCCAGAAAAATAAAGTCAGCCATTGTTTCCACTGTTTCCCCATCTACTTGCCATGAAGTGATGGGGCCGGATTCCATGATCTTAGTTTTCTGAATGTTGAGCTTTAAGCCAACTTTTTCACTCTCCTCTTTCACTTTCATCAAGAGGCTCTTTAGTTCTTCTTCACTTTCTGCCATAAGGGTGGTGTCATCTGCATATCTGAGGTTATTGATATTTCTCCCGGCAAGCTTGATTCCAGCTTGTGCTTCCTCCACCCCAGCGTTTCTCATGATGTACTCTGCATATAAGTTAAATAAGCAGGGTGACAATATACAGCCTTGACGTTCTCCTTTTCCTATTTGGAACCAGTCTGTTGTTCCATGTCCAGTTCTAACTGTTGCTTCCTGACCTGCATACAGGTTTCTCAGGAGGCAGGTCAGGTGGTCCGGTATTGCCATCTCTTTAGGAATTTTATCATGATCAGTTTATTGTGATCCACACAGTCAAAGGCTTTGGCATAGTCAATAAAGCAGAAATAGATGTTTTTATGGATCTCTCTTGCTTTTTTGATGATCCACCGGATGTTGGCAATTTGATCTCTGGTTACTCTGCCTTTTCTAAAACCAGCTTGAACATCTGGAAGTTCACGTATTGCTGAAGCCTGGCTTGGAGAATTTTAAGCATTACTTTACTAGCATGTGAGATGAGTGCAATTGTGTGGTAGTTTGAGCATTCTTTGGCATTGGCTTTCAATATTACTTTGGAAATATAATATTTTGGCATTATTCTATTGTTTGGGTACATCACAATCTGTTTAACCATATACCTATTGATAGACATTTAGACTATTGTAATAAAGTTGCTTTGAACATTTCTGTAGAAGTTTTATGTTTATACAGGCTTTTGTTTTTCTTGGAATGGCTGACTCATAAGGTAAGTGTATGTTTAATATTTTAAGAAACTGCTAAAATTTTTTTGCAAATGGTTGTATCATTTTACCCTCCTAACAACAGTATATGAGTTTCAGTTGTTTCCCATCCTGTCCAAAACTTGGTAGGATTTATCTTTTTAATTTGTGCTATTGTAATGTGTGTGGTACATTATATATATTATAATGTATATGGAGTTGTAATTTACCTTCTCAGAGTCAAATGCTATCGAGTAGTATTTAAGATGCTTCTTTGCCTACAGATGTCTTTTTAGAATTATCTAAATGTTTTGCCCATTTTTAATTGAGGTATTTGTCTTTATTATTGATATATATGTGTGTATATATAAACATATACAGTTAATCCTTAAAAAACACAGGTTTGAAATGCAGGGGTCGAGTTAGACATGATTTTTTTTCAATAGTAAATACAGTGGTACCACAATCCTCAGTTGGGTAAAATTGTGAACAGAAAGGAATTGTGGATCTGGAGGACCAACATTAAGTTACACAAAAATTTTCAGGGCAGGCACCCTTAATCCTCACATTGTTCAAAGGCAATCTGTAAATAGTGCCTAATGCATGTTCTTACTGAGTTGTATGTTTTGCGAATAATTTATTTGAGCCTTTCAAGTTTTTAAGTGCATTTGGAAAATTAAGTGTTGTCTTTTGATTGTTTTATTAATATTTTCCTTTTACACTTAATAATTTATGTGTCATTTTAAAGAAATCTTTGCCTATATAAGTTCACTAAATTCTATTTTCTAGAAATTTTGTAGTTTTTGTACTTACATTTATTTAGGGATCAGAGTCACTTTGAGGTAACTATTGTTTATGATGTAAGGTAACATCTGAAATTCATTTTTTGTCATGCGTATCCATTTGTTGAGAATATGTATATAATATTGAATATATACAAACTTTTACCATTAAATAATCTTTGCAATAATATAGCTTGAAAATATCTTTACCTGGCAGTCTTAAGTATTTCCACTTAGTTCTTTGTTTTCAAAATTCGTTGGACTTTCTTCTAGGATGTAGGGATTTATACTTTTAATCAAATTAGGGGAAAATGTTGACAATTATTTCTTAAAGCCCTGCTTTCTATGTAAGAACATTAGCCTATCGAAAGCTGTCTTAAGAGTACATTGATTCTTGGTTCTCCTCCTCTACCATCTCTTTTGACAGATTCTGTTAAGACATTATCAGTTTCACAAGCATTTTGTTATGTTCAGTTAATTTCCTCAGTCATGTCTGACTCTTTGCGACCCCATGGACTGCACACGCCAGGCTTCCCTGTCCATCACCAACTCGCAGACCTTACTCAAACTCATGTCCATCAAGTCGGTGATGCCATCCAGCCATCTCATCCTCTGTTGTCCCCTTCTCCTCCTGCCTTCAATCTTTCCCAGCATCAAGGTCTTTTCCAACAAGTTGGTTCTTCACATCAGGTTGCCAAAGTATTGGACTTTCCACTTCAGCATCAGTCCTTCCAATGAATACTTAGGACTTATTTCCTTTATGATAGACTGGTTGGATCTCCTGCAGTCCAAGGGATTCTCAAGAGTCTTCTCCAACACTACAGTTCAAAAGCATCAATTCATCAGCGTTCAGCTTTCTTTATAATCCAACTCTCACATCCATACACGAAAACCTACTGCCTACTGGGAAAACCATAGCTTTGACTAGATGGACCTTTGTTGGCAAGGTAATGTCTGCTTTTTAATATGCTAAATTGGTCATAGGTTTTCTTCCAAGGAGCAAGACTCTTTTTTTTTTTTTTTTTTATAAATTTATTTATTTTAGTTGGGGGCCAATCACTTCACAACATTGCAATAGTTTTTGCCATACATTGACATGAATCAGCCATGGGTTTACATGTGTTCCCCCTCCTGGACCCCCCACCCACCTCCCTCCCCATCCCATCCTTCTGGATCATCCCATTGCCCCGGCCCTGAGCCCTTGTCTCATGCATCGAACATGGAATGGTGTTCTGTTTCACATATGATAATATACATGTTTCAATGCTATTCTCCCAGAACGTCCCACCCTCACCTTCTCCCTCAGAGTCCATAAAATTGTTCCATGCATCTGTGTCTCTTATTCTGTCTCGCATATAGGGTTATCGTTACCATCTTTCAAATTCCATATATATGCATTAGTATACTGTATTGTTGTTTTTCTTTCTGGCTTACTTCACTCTGTATAATGGGCTCCAGTTTCATCCATCTCAGTAGAACCGATTCAAATGTATTTTTTTTAATGGCTGAGTAATATTCCATTGTGTATATATACCACAGCTTCCTTATCCATTCGTCTGCTGATGGACATCTAGGTTGCTTCCATGTCCTGGCTATTGTAAACAGTGCTGCGATGAACATTGGGGTACATGCGTCTCTTTCAATTCTGGTTTCCTCGGTGTATATGCCCAGCAGTGGGATTGCTGGGTCATATGGCAGTTCTATTCCCAGTTTTTTAAGGAATCTCCACACTGTTCTCCATAGTGGCTGTACTAGTTTGCATTCCCACCAACAGTGTAAGAGGGTTCCCTTTTCTCCACACCCTCTCCAGCATTTATTGCTTGTAGACTTTTGGATAGCAGCCATTCTGACTGGTGTGAAATGATACCTCATTGTGGTTTTGATTTGCATTTCTCTAATAATGAGTGATGTTGAGCATCTTTTCATGTGTTTGTTAGCCATCTGTATGTCTTCTTTGGAGAAATGTCTGTTTAGTTCTTTGGCCCATTTTTTGATTGGGTCGTTTATTTTTCGGGAATTCAGCTGCAGAAATTGCTTGTATATTTTTGAGATTAATTGTTTGTCTGTTGCTTCATTTGCTATTATTTTCTCCCATTCTGAAGGCTGTCTTTTCACCTTGTTTATAGTTTCCTTTGTTGTGCAAAAGCTTTTAATTTTAATTAGGTCCCATTTGTTTATTTTTGCTTTTATTTCCAATATTCTAGGAGGTGGGTCATGGAGGATCCTGCTGTGATTTATGTCGGAGAGTGTTTTGCCTATGTTTTCCTCTAGGAGTTTTATTGTTTCTGGTCTTACATTTAGATCTTTAATCCATTTTGAGTTTATTTTTGTGTACAGTGTTAGGAAATGTTCTAGTTTCATTCTTTTACAAGTGGTTGACCAGTTTTCCCAGCACCACTTGTTAAAGAGATTGTCTTTTCTCCATTGAATATTCTTGCCTCCTTTGTCGAAGATAAGGTGTCCATAGGTGCGTGGGTTTATCTCTGGGCTTTCTATTTTGTTCCATTGATCTATATTTCTATCTTTGCGCCAGTACCATACTGTCTTGATGACTGTGGCTTTGTAGTAGAGCCTGAAGTCAGGCAGGTTGATTCCTCCAGTTCCATTCTTCTTCCTCAAGATTGCTTTGGCTATTCGAGGTTTCTTATATTTCCATACAAATTGTGAGATGATTTGTTCTAGTTCTGTGAAAAATACCATTGGTAGCTTGATAGGGATTGCATTGAATCTATAGATTGCTTTGGGTAGTATACTCATTTTCACTATATTAATTCTTCCAATCCATGAACACGGTATATTTCTCCATCTGTTTGTGTCCTCTTTGATTTCTTTCATCAGTGTTTTATAGTTTTCTATATATAAGTCTTTTGTTTCTTTAGGTAGATATATTCCTAAGTATTTTATTCTTTTTGATGCAATGGTGAATGGTATTGTTTCCTTAATTTCTCTTTCTGTTTTCTCATTATTGGAGTATAGGAATGCAAGGGATTTCTGTGTGTTAATTTTATATCCTGCAACTTTACTATATTCATTGATCAACTCTAGTAATTTTCTAGTAGAGTCTTTAGGGTTTTCTATGTAGAGAATCATGTCGTCTGCAAACAGTGAGAGTTTTACTTCTTCTTTTCCTATCTGTATTCCTTTTATTTCTTTTTCAGCTCTGATTGCTGTGGCCAAAACTTCCAAAACTATGTTGAATAGTAGTGGTGAAAGTGGGCATCCTTGCCTTGTTCCTGACTTTAGGGGAAATGCTTTCAATTTTTCACCATTGAGGATAATGTTTGCTGTGGGTTTGTCATATATAGCTTTTATTATGTTGAGATATGTTCCTTCTATTCCTGCTTTCTGGAGGGTTTTTATCATAAATGGATGCTGAATTTTGTCAAAGGCTTTTTCTGCATCTATTGAGATAACCATATGGTTTTTTTCTTTCAATTTGTTAATGTGGTGTATTACATTGATTGATTTGCGGATGTTAAAAAAACCTTGCATTCCTGGGATAAAGCCCACTTGGTCATGATGTATGATCTTTTTAATATGATGTTGGATTCTGTTTGCTAGAATTTTATTAAGGATTTTTGCATCTATGTTCATCAGTGATATTGGCCTGTAGTTTTCCTTTTTTGTGACATCTTTGTCTGGTTTTGGAATTAGGGTGATGGTGGCCTCATAGAATGAGTTTGGAAGTTTACCATCTTCTGCAATTTTCTGGAAGAGTTTGAGTAGGATAGGTGTTAGCTCTTCTCTAAATTTTTGGTAGAATTCCGCTGTGAAGCCGTCTGGTCCTGGGCTTTTGTTTGCTGGAAGATTTCTGATTACAGTTTCGATTTCTGTGCTTGTGATGGGTCTGTTAAGATCTTCTATTTCTTCATGGTTCAGTTTTGGAAAGTGATACTTTTCTAAGAATTTGTCCATTTCTTCCAAGTTGTCCATTTTATTGGCATATAGCTGTTGGTAGTAGTCTCTTATGATCCTTTGTATTTCTGTGGAGTCTGTTGTGATCTCTCCATTTTCATTTCTAATTTTGTTGATCTGATTCTTCTCCCTTTGTTTCTTGATGAGTCTGGCTAATGGCTTATCAATTTTGTTTATCTTCTCGAAAAACCAGCTTTTAGTTTTGTTGATTTTTGCTATGGTCTCTTTTGTTTCTTTTGCATTTATTTCTGCCCTAATTTTTAAGATTTCTTTCCTTCTACTGACCCTGGGGTTTTTCATTTCTTCCTTCTCTAGTTGCTTTAGGTGTAGAGTTAGTTGATTTATTTGATTTTTTTCTTGTTTCTTGAGGTACGCCTGTATTGCTATGAACCTTCCCCTTAGTATTGCTTTTACAGTGTCCCATAGGTTTTGGGTTGTTGTGTTTTCATTTTCATTCATTTCCATGCATAATTTTATTTCTTTTTTGATTTCTTCTGTGATTTGTTGGTTATTCAGAAGCGTGTTGTTTAGCCTCCATATGTTGGAACTTTTAATAGTTTTTTTCCTGTAATTGAGGTCTAATCTTACTGCATTGTGGTCAGAGAAGATGGCTGGGATGATTTCAATTTTTTTGAATTTACCAAGGCTAGATTTATGTCCCAGGATGTGATCTATCCTGGAGAAAGTTCCATGTGCACTTGAGAAAAAGGTAAAATTGATTGTTTTGGGGTGTAAACTCCTGTAAATATCAATTAAATCTAATTTGTCTATTGTATCATTTAAAGTTTGTGTTTCCTTGTTAATTTTCTGTTTAGTTGATCTATCCATATGCGTGAGTGGAGTATTAAAGTCTCCCACTATTATTGTGTTATTGTTAATTTCCCCTTTCATACTTGTTAGTATTTGCCTTATATATTGTGGTGCTCCTATGTTGGGTGCATATATATTTATGATTGTTACGTCTTCTTCTTGAATTGATCCTTTGATCTTTATGTAGTGTCCTTCTTTGTCCCTTTTCACATCCTTTATTTTAAAGTCTATTTTATCTGAAATGAGTATTGCGACTCCTGCTTTCTTTTGGTCTCCGTTTGCATGGAATATGTTTTTCCATCCTTTCACTTTCAGCCTGTGTGTGTCTCTAGTTTTGAGGTGGGTCTCTTGTAGACAGCATATATAGGGGTCTTGTTTTTGTATCCATTGAGCAACCCTTTGTCTTTTGGTTGGGGCATTCAACCCATTTACATTTAAGGTAATTATTGATAAGTATGGTCCCGTTGCCATTTACTTTGTTGTTTTGAGTTCGTGTTGAAGCATCCTTTCTGTGTTTCCTGTTTAGAGAAGATCCTTTAGCATTTGCTGGAGAGCTGGTTTGGTGGTGCTGAATTCCCTCAGCTCTTGCTTGTCTGTAAAGCTTTTGAATTCTCCTTCATATCTGAATGAAATCCTTGCTGGGTACAGTAATCTGGGTTGTAGATTATTCTCTTTCATTACTTTAAGTATGTCCTGCCATTCCCTTCTAGCCTGAAGGGTTTCTATTGAAAGATCAGCTGTTATCCTTATGGGGATCCCCTTGTGTGTTATTTGTTGTTTTTCCCTTGCTGCTTTTAATATTTGTTCTTTGTGTTTGATCTTTGTTAATTTGATTAATATGTGTCTTGGGGTGTTTCGCCTTGGGTTTATCCTGTTTGGAACTCTCTGGGTTTCTTGGACTTCTGTGACTATTTCTTTCCTCAATTTAGGGAAATTCTCAACTATTATCTCCTCGAGTATTTTTTCATGGCCTTTCCTTTTATCTTCTTCTTCTGGGACTCCTATGATTCGAATGTTGGGGCGTTTCATATTGTCCCAGAGGTCCCGGAGGTTTTCCTCATTTCTTTTGATTCTTTTTTCTTTTTTCCTCTCTGCTTCGTTTATTTCCATCATTCTATCTTCTACCTCACTTATCCTATCTTCTGCCTCCGTTATTCTACTGTTGGTTCCCTCCAGAGTGTCTTTTATCTCCTTTATTTCATTATTCATTCTATATTGATTCCTTTTTATTTCTTCTAAGTCCTTGATAAACATTTCTTGCATCTTCTCAATCTTTGTCTCCAGGCTATTTATCTGTAACTCCATTTTGCTTTCAAGATTTTGGATCATTTTTATTATCCTTATTCTAAATTCTTTTTCAGATAGATTCCCTATCTCCTCCTCTTTTGTTTGGCTTTGTGGGCATTTCTCATTGTCCTTTACTTGCTGAGTATTTCTCTGTCTTTTCGTCTTGTTTAGATTGCTGTGTTAGGCGTGGCCCTTCTGTATTCTGGTAGTATGAAGTTCCTCTTTGTTGTGGAGGTTCCTCACTGCGGTTGGGGTTGGACAGGTGGCTTGTCAAGGCTTCCTGGTTGGGGGAGCTTGTGTCGGTGTTCTGGTGGGTGGAGCTGGATTTCTGCTCTCTAGAGTGTAATGGAGTGACCAGTATTAATTTTTGAGATGTCTATGGATTTGGTGTGCCTCTGGGCAGCCTGTATATTGATGCTCAGGTCTATGTTCCTGCGTTGCTGGAGAATTTGCGTGGTATGTCTTGCTCTGGAACTTATTGTCTCTTGGATAGAGCTTGGTTTCAGTGAATTTATGGAGGCTATTGGATGGTCTCTTATTAATTAATGTTTCCCCTGGCTTTCAGTCTTATTCTTGCAGTAGCCTCAAGACTTCTCCTTCCATACAGCCTCAATAATAAAACTTTTAGGTTAATGGTGAAAAGATTCTCCACAGTGAGGGATACCCAGAAAGGTTCACTGAGTTACATGGAGAGATGAGGTGGGGGGGTGGGTTGAGGTGACCAGGAGGGGAAGAGGGGAATTCAAATGTGGAGAGAGCAATCTAGCCAGTAAGCACTTCCCTCTGTGCTTTCCACAGTTTGGAACCCTCAGAGTGATTCACAGAGATACATAGAGAGGGGGGAGGAAGGTAACAGAGGTGAGCATGAGTAGAAAGGGAGGAATTAAGAGGGGAGAGAGAGATCTGGGCAGTATCCTGTTCCTGAAGTGTTCTCCGGTACCCAGAACACCCTCAGAGATTCACAGAATTGGGTTGAGAAGAGAAGGAGGAGGGTGGGAGATAGAGGTTCCCTGAGGGAGAAGAAAGAGCATCAATAGGTGGAGAGAGTGATCAGGCCAGTGATCACACTCCTGAGTAAAAGTGGGTCCTAAAGATTGGGTTCTTAAATGTACAAAGTTGATATCAAATATGTAAAACAAAGATTAAAAATCTAGAGTAGAGGTTAGACTCTTATAAAACTTACAATCTAAAAAAAAAAAGAAAAAGAAAAAAGGAAACAGTGTAAAAAGAAAAAAAAACAGTAAAACAGTAAAAAAAGAAACAGTAAAAAAATGTAGAACAGGAAAAAAACATTAAAAAAAGAAAACTCAAAAGGTATAAGATATATGTATGTAGTTTGCTTCAAAAATAGGGTTTTTTTTTTTTTTGCAAGTTAATAGTGGGTTATGAAAATGAAAGTTAAAGGTGTAATAGAGGACTTGAACAAAAAGGAAAGAAGAGAAAAAAAAAATTTTTTTTTTAATTAAAAAAAAAAAAATAGTAAAAAATATATATATCCCGGACTTTCTCTGGAGCTGTTGTGAGCAGTGTGGGATCTGCTCAGTTTTAGATAGATCCTTATTCCTGCTTATACTTTTCAAGATCTATAGGTCCTTTTCAATGCAGTCGGTATTAACTACAGGGATCTTAATCTGTTGGCCTGTCCCTTCCAAAGCGCTTCCCTCTGTTTATTTGGCTTCTGTTTGGAGATCTCTTCAGTATCTAATTTCCGCCCTGCAACAAAGCGGTGGAGGTGATCTCTTTAGGTTCGCTTGTTCAATCGTGCTGTGGGGAGGAAGGAACACTGCAATTCTGGCGTGCGTGTGGTAAGCTCGCAGTGTCTCGGCCGCACTGGGTTCGCCCCCGCTCACGGCGTGTGTGCTTTCCCCGTCTACCCTGCTCAGGCTTCAGGTTACTCGGCCGGGGAGCGGGCCCTGAGCTGCGTGCACTTCCCAGGTCTAAGCCGCTCAGGTTCAGGCTCCCGGTTACTCCACAAAGGCGCAGACTCGGTTTCGCCCGCGGCTTGTGCCGTTCCCGGTCGGAGCTGCCCAGGCGGCCAGGAGTTTGGCGAGGGCGCTCTTCCCTGTTGGGGCGGTGCGGCTTATCACCTCCCTGGTCCCCGCCTCGGTTTACGGGCGCGCCCGGCTCCGGTGTGCTTTGTGTCGGTTCTGGGGAGCTGGTCTCTGGCTGCGACCCTCCCGGCGGCTGTCGACCCTCCGGGATCTCAGGCAGTCTTTGCTTAGAAACTGGGAGCCTGTTTGCAGTTTGGTAGGGGGTGCCCTCTCTGGAGCCAAGTTTGCCCCTTTCCGGCTCTGGCGGGCCCCGCCTGCCCGCTGTGTCCGGCGGGGGATGGGGCGGTCCGCAGCCGGCTAGCTCTCCTCTGGTATCGCTCAGTCCTTTGTTCTGTGAGCGGGCCGGCAGTGCCTTAGAGTTGGGCTTTTCGCGGGATAGTTCTTTCTCTCTCGCTGTCCCACAGTTTAGGTTACTATCTCACGTTAGCTCCCTCAGATTGCCCTCGGGGCACTCGGCCCGGTCCTTACCCTAGGCAATGCCGCCCGCTCCTCTCCGTTCAGCCCCCACTTGCTGGTGGCGGATGATGCGAGCGTCTGGGGTTCTTTGCTGGGAGTTGCTTTAGGCACGTAATCTGTGGATTTTATTTATTTTTTCCTCCCAGTTACGTTGCCCTCCGAGATAAAAAATCCTCCCCCACACCCGCCGGTGAGAGGGTTTCCTGGTGCTTGGAAATTCCTCCTCTTTTACGACTCCCTCCCCGGGACGGGTCTCCGTCCCTAACTCTTTTGTCTCTCTTTTTATCTTTTATAATTTCTCCTACCTCTTTTGAAGATAATGCGCAGTTTTTGTGGAAGCCTGAAGTCCTCAGCCAGCCTTCAGAAGTAGTTTTGTGAAGTTTGGTCAGCGTTTAGATGTTCTTTCGATACATTTGTGGAGGAGAGAGTGGTCTCCCCGTCCTATTCCTCCGCCATCTTATCCCCGCCAAGACTCTTTTAATTTCCTGGCTGCCATCAACATCTGCAGTGATTTTGGTGCCTAAGAAAATAAAGTCTCTCACTGTTTCCTTTGTTTCCTCATCTGTTTGCCATGAAGTGATGGGACTGGATGTCATTATCTTAGTTTTTTGAATGTTGAGTTTTAAGCCAGCTTTTTCACTCTTCTCTTTCACTTTCATTAAGGGGCTCTTTAGTTTCTCTTCACTTTCTACCATAAGGGTGGTATCATCTGCATATCTGAGATTATTGATATTTCTCCTGGCAATCTTGATTCCAGTTTGTGCTTCATCCAGCCCAGCATTTTTCATGATGTACTCTGCATATAAGTTAAATAAGCAGGGTGACAATAGACAGTCTTGACATACTCCTTTCCCAATTTGGAACCACTCCGTTGTTCCATGTCCGGTTCTAACTGTTGCTTCTTGACCTGCAAACCGATTTCTCAAGAAGCAGGTAAGGCGGTCTGGTATTCCCATCTCTTGAAGAATTTTCCAAGTTTCTTATTGATCTACAGAATCAAATGCTTTGGCGTAATCAATAAAGTGGAAGTAGATGTCATTCTGGAACTCTCTTGCTTTTTCAGTGATCCAATGGATATTGGCAATTTGATCTCTGATTCCTCTGCCTTTTCTAAATCCAGCTTGAATATCTGGAAGTTCTTGATTCACGTACTGTTGAAGCCTGGCTTGGAGAACTTTGTGCATTACTTTGGTAGCCTGTGAGAGAGTGCAGTTGTGCGGTAGTGTGAGCATTCTTTGGCATTGCTTTTCTTTGGGATTGGAATGAAAGCTGAGCTTTTCCAGTCCTGTGGCCACTGCTGAGTTTTCCAAATTTGCTGGCATATTGAGTGTAGCACTTTCACAGCATCATCTTTCAGGATTTGAAATAGCTCAACTGGAATTCCATCACCTCCACTAGCTTTGTTCCTAGTGATGCTTCCTAAGGCTCACTTGACTTCACATTCCAGAATGTCAGGCTCTAGGTAAGGGATCACACCGTCATGGTTATGTGGTTCCTGAAGATCTTTTTCTTATAGTTCTTCTGTGTATTCTTACCACCTCTTCTTATTATCTTCTGTTTCTGTTAGGTCCATACCATTTCTGTCCTTTATTGTGCCCATCTTTGCACGAAATGTTCCCTTGGTATCTCTGATTTTCTTGAAAAAATCTCTAGTCTTTCCATTCTGTTTTCCTCTATTTCTTTCCACTGATCACTTAGGAAGGCTTTCTTATCTCTCCTTTCTGTTCTTTGGACCTCTGCATTCAAATGGGTGTATTTTTCCTTTTCTCCTTTGCCTTTACCTTCTCTTCTATACTCAGCTATTTGTAAGGCCTCCTCAGACAACCATTTTGCCTTTTTGCATTTCGTTTTCTTGGAGATGGTCTTGATCACTGCCTCCTGCACAATGTCATGAACCTCCATCCATCTTTCTTCAGACACTCTATCAGATCTAATCCCTTGAATCTATTTGTCATTTCCACTGTATATTTGTAATGGATTTTATTTAGGTCATACCTGAAAGGCTAGTGGTTTTTCCCATTTTCTTCAATTTAACTCTGAATTTGGCAATAAGGAGTTCATGATCTGAGCCACAGTCAGCTCCTGGTCTTGTTTTTGCTGACTGTATACAGCTTCTCCATCTTTGGCTGCAAAGAATAGAATCAATCAGATTTTGGTATTTACCATCTGGTGATGTACATATGTAGAGTCTGCTCTTGTGTTGTTGGAAGAGGGTGTTTGCTCTGACCAGCATGTTCTCTTGGCAAAACTCTAACAGTCTTTGCCCTGTTTCATTCTGTACTCAAGGCCAAATTTGCCTGTTACTCTAGGTATCTTTTGACTTCCTACTTTTGCATTCCAGTCCCATATGATGAAAAACACATCTTTTTTTTTTTTTTTTTTTTTGTGTTGGTTCTAGAAGCTGTTTTAGGTCTTCATGGAACCAGTCAATTTCAGCTTCTTCAGCCTTCCTTTTTGGGGCAAATACTGACTGGTTTGCCTTGGAAATAAGCAGAGATCATTCTGTTGTTTTTGAGACTGCACCCGTATACTGCATTTAGACTTTCTTGTTGACTCTGTGGGCTACACCATTTCTTCTAAGGGATTCTTGCCCATAGCAATAGATGGGAGCAGTGACCCCACAAGACAGACCACACAACACTTGCCTGTGAGTATTCAGGAGTCTCCAGAGGAAGTGTGGGTTGGTGGGTCAGGGGCACTGAGTGTGGCAGTGCCTGCAAGGGACCTTTTGAAGGAGGTTGTCATTATTCTCATTACTTCCACCATAGTTTGGTCTCTGGTAAGACAACAGGGAGGGAGCATAGCCCCACCCATCAACAGAAAATTGGATTAAAGATTTACTGAGCATGGCCCTGCCTATCTGAACAAGACCCAGTTTCCCCACAGTCTCTCCCATCAGGAAGCTTCCATAAGCCTCTTACCCTTCTCCATCAGAGGATGGACAGAATGAAAACCACAATCACAGAAAACTAATCACACTGATCACACAAACCATAGACTTGTCCTACTCAATGAAACTATGAGTCATGCCATGTAGGGCCACCCTAGATGGAAGGGTCATGGTGGAGAGTTCTGACAAAATGTGGTCCACTGGAGGAGGGAATAGCAAACCACTTCAGTATTCTTGCCTTGAGAACCCCATAAACAGAATGAAAAGGCAAAAAGATAGGGCACTGAAAGATGAGCTTCCCAGGTCGGTAGGTGCCCAATATGCAGTGGAGAGCAGTGGAGAGATAACTCCAGAAGGAATGAAGAGACGGAGCCAAAACAAAAACAACACCCAGTTGTGGATGTGACTGGCAATTGAAGTAAAGTCCAGTGCTGTAAGGGCTTCCCTCATAGCTCAGTTGGTAAAGAACCTGCCTGCCATGCAGGAGACCCAGGTTTGATTCCTGGGTTGGGAAGATCCCCTGGAGAAGGGATAGGCTACCCACTCCAGTATTCTTGGACTTCCCTTGTGGCTCAGCTGGAAAAGATCCGCCTGCAATGCGGGAGACCTGGGTTCTATCCCTGGGCTGGGCAGATCCCCTGGAGAAGGGAAAGGCTACCCACTCCAGTATTCTGGCCTGGAGATTCCCATGGACTATACAGTCTGTGGGGTCACAAAGAGTTGGACACGACTGAGCAACTTTCACTATCACTATCCAATGCTGTAAAGAGCAATATTGCATAGGAACCTGTAATGTTAGGTCCATGAATCAAGGCAAATTGGAAGTGATCAAACAGGAGATGGCAAGAGTGAACGTCAACATTTTAAGAATCAGTGAACTAAAGTGGACTGGAATGGGCGAATTTAATTCAGATGACCATTATATCTACTACTGTGGGCAAGAATCCCTTAGAAGAAATGGAGTAGCCCTCATAGTCAACAAGAGTCTGAAATGCAGTTCTTGGGTATAGTCTCAAAAATGACAGAATGTTCTCTGTTTGTTTCCAAGGCAAACCATTCAATTTTGTTACATAGTCTGCTGTTAATCCTATCTGGTGAATATGTCATCTCTGGCATTATAGTTTGTACCTTTAAAAAGTATATAGTTTATACTTTTATTCCGTTAAAAGCTGACTTTATGTGTTTGTATATATTTCAGTATTTGTAAAAAATGTCATTCCTCTACCATCTTGAGTATATGAAAAATAGTTATAACACTCTAATGTTTTTTTAGATATCAATTCTACCTATGTCAATTTAGTCTGTTTCTCTTGATTGAGTTTTCTTTTCATTATGGGTGGCATTTCCCTGCTTCTTTGCATGTTTGATAATGTATTTCATGTCACACCTTATATATTTTCCTATTTCTGGATGTGTTCACATTTCTATAGATAGTCTTCATCTATGTACTGTGACACTGTTAAGTAACTTAAAAACAGCTCTCATAAAATATTTCATTTATTGGCATAAACTATTTTATTACCTCTAAGATGATTATTGATACCCTTTTATATTTTGTGAATTTTCTGTTTTCCTCTTGATTTCTTGTTTTAGCAATTTAATAATCTGTGGGTGTGGGTGAGTGTAACTAGCACTTAAACGTTATTCCCTGAGCATTCTCTATACTCTGTCACTCATATGGTACCACAAATCCCTCCCCATTCTAGGGAACAAGAGAAACTCTTATTTTTGGAGAAAAAGATGTGTACCATGAAGTCTATTTAGACTTTCTCATTCTTACTTTACATATGGCTTATCATATTTTTCTCTTCATTTGAGCAAGGTTTGCAGTTTTAAACATTTTTAACTGAAATTAAAATTAATTATGTAAAATATCCATAAGTTTCAGGTGTTCTATATAATGATTTTTACATTTGCATAGAATGAACTGATAAGTGCAATACATATTAATATTTAATATTAACCATATTCCTTATGCTATTGCATCACTGTTACTATTTATTATGTATTAGAGGTTAAGATCACTTAATCCCCTTCAGCTATTTCACCCATGTCCCAACTCTCTCCCTTCTGGCAACTTACTAATTGGTTCTCTGCATTTGTCTTATTTTTCAAATTCCACAAATAAATGAGATCATGTGGTTTTTGTTTGTCTTTCCATTTCTGACTTTTTTCCACTTAGAAATATGCTGTATAGATCTAGTGATGTTCCAAATGGCAAGATTTCATTTTTAATAGCTGAGTAATATTCCATTGTATATGTATGCTACATCTTTATTCATTCAGCTATCAAGGTTGCCTCAGTATCTTGGCTATTACAAATAATGTGAAAATGAACACTGGTATGTATATATCTTTTCAAATTAGTGCTTGTTTTCTTTGGGTAAATGCTTAAGTGAAATTGTTGGATTAAATTTAATATCTTGCTGTTCTATTTTCAATATCTTGAGGAGCCTTTATACTGTTTTCTGTAGTGACCACATCAATTAAAAATCAGAACAACAGTGCATGAGTGTGTCCTTTTCTCCCTGCCCTTGCCCATACTTGTTATTTGTGGTCCTCTGAATGAAACCATTCTGACAGGTATAAAGCGATACCTATTTGTGATTGTGATTTGCATTTCCCTTATGATTTTTGATTTTGAGCATCTTTTCATGTATCTGGTAGCCATCTGTGTATCTCCTTTGGGGAAACGTCTATTTAGGTCCTCTGCATATTTTTAATCATTTTTCTTAATGTTGAGGTATCCATTCTGCTTATCTTTTGAATATTAACCTCTTATTGTATATGTTGTTTACAAATGTCTTACCCCATTCAGTAGGCTTCCTTTTTTAATTAATTCATTTGTAATTAGAGAATAATTGCTTTACAACGTTGTGTTGATTTCTGCCATATACCCACATGAATCAGCCATAGGCATATGTATGTCCTCTCTGTCTTGAACCTCCCTCCCATGGGCCACCCCATCCTGCCACTTAAGGTTGTCACAGAGGTTTTGTTTTTGTTGTTTTGATGATATTTTTTGTTGTTGTTGTGTGAAAGCCTTTCAGTCTGTTATCTTCCCATTTATTTTTGTTTTTGTTTCCTGCCTGAGGAGACATGTTGTTGTTATTGTTCAGTTGCTCAGTCATGTCCAACTCTTTGCCACCCCATGGACTGCAGCATGCCAGGCTTCCCTGTCCTTCACCATTTCCTGGAGCTTACTCAAACTCATGTGCATTGAGTCGGTTTGTCATCCAATCATCCCATCCTCTGTCCTTGCCTTCTCCTCCTGCCTTCAGTCTTTCTCAGGATCGGGTCTTTTCCAGTGAGTCAGTTCTATGCATCAGGTGGCCAAAGTATTGGAGCTTCAGCTTCAGCATCAGTCCCTCCAATGAATATTCAGGATTGGTTTCCTTTTAGGATTGAGAGATTTGATCTCCTTGCAGTCCAAGGGACTCTCAAGAGTCTTCTCCAACACCACAGTTCCAAACATCAATTCTTTGGTGCTCAGCCTTCTTTGTGGTCCAAATCTCACATCCATACATGACACTGGAAAAACCACAGCTTTGACTAGATGGACCTGTCAGCAGAATAGTATCTCTGCTTTTTAATACGCTGTCTAGGTTTGTCATAGCTTTTCTTCCACGGACCAAGTGTCTTTTAATTTCATGGCTGCAGTCAACGTATGCGGTGATTTTGGAGCCCAAGAAAATAAAGCCTGTCACTGTTTTCATTGTTTCCGCATCTATTTGCCATGAAGTGATGGGACCGGATGACATGATCTTAGTTTTTTGAATGTTGAGTTTTTAAGCCAGCTTTTTCACTATCCTTTTTCCCCTTCACAAAAGGCTCTTGAGTTACTCTTTGCTCTCTGCCATTAGGGTCCTGTCATCTGCATACCTGATATCATTGGTATTTCTGCTGGCAATCTTGATTCCAACTTGTGTGTCACCCATCCTGGCATTTCGTATGATGTACCCTCATTTAAGTTAAATAAGCAGGTTGGCAATATACAGCCTTGACATACTCCTTTTCCTATTTGGAACCAGTCTGTTGTTCCATGTCTGGTTCCAACTGTTGCTTCTCGTCCTGCATACAGGTTTCTCAGGTGGCAGGTAGGGTGGTCTGGTGTTCGCATCTCTTAAAAATTTCCCACAGTTTGTTGTGATCCACACAGCCAAAGGCTTTAGAGTAGTCAATGAAGCAGAAGAGACGTTTTTCTGGAACTCTCTTGCTTTTTCTATGACACAGCAGATGTTGGCATTTTGATCTCTGGTTTCTTTGCCCTTTCTAAATTCAGCTTGAACATCTGGAAGTTCTCAGTTCACATACTGAAGCCTAGCTTGAAGAATTTTGAGCATTACTTTGCTAACATGTGAAATGAGAGTAATTGGTAGTTTGAACATTCTTCAGGATTGGAATGAAAACTGATTTTTTCCAGTCCTGGATAACACTGCTGAGTTTTCCAAATTTGCTGGCATAGTAAGTGCATCGCTTTCACAGCACCATCTTTTAGGATTTGAAATAGCTCAGCTGGAATTCCATCACTTCCACTAGCTTTGTTCATAATGATGCTTCCTAAGGCTCACTTGACTTGGTACTCCAGGATGTCTGGCTCTAGGTAAGTGATCACACCATTGTTGTTATCTAGGTCTTTAAGATCTTTTTTTGTGTAGTTCTTCTGTGTATTCTTGCCACCTCTTCTTAATATCTTCTGCTTCTGTTAGGTCCATAACATTTCTGTTTTATTGTGCCCATCTTTACATGAAATGTTCTCCTGGTATCTCTAATTTTCTTGAAGAGATCTCTAGTCTTTCCCATTCTATTGTTTCCTTCTGTTTCTTTGCATTGATCACTGAGGAAGGCTTTCTTATCTCCCCTTGCTATCCTTTCAAACTGTGGATTTAAATGGGTATGTCTTTCCTTTTCTCCTTTGCCTTTTGCTTTTCTTCTTTTCTCAGCTATTCATAAGGTCTCCTCAGACAACTATTTTGCCTTTTTGCATTTCGTTTTCTTGGAGATGGTCTTGATCACTGCCTCCTGCACAATGTCATGAACCTCCATCCATCTTTCTTCAGACACTCTATCAGATCTAATCCCTTGAATCTATTTGTCATTTCCACTGTATATTTGTAATGGATTTTATTTAGGTCATACCTGAAAGGCTAGTGGTTTTTCCCATTTTCTTCAATTTAACTCTGAATTTGGCAATAAGGAGTTCATGATCTGAGCCACAGTCAGCTCCTGGTCTTGTTTTTGCTGACTGTATACAGCTTCTCCATCTTTGGCTGCAAAGAATAGAATCAATCAGATTTTGGTATTTACCATCTGGTGATGTACATATGTAGAGTCTGCTCTTGTGTTGTTGGAAGAGGGTGTTTGCTCTGACCAGCATGTTCTCTTGGCAAAACTCTAACAGTCTTTGCCCTGTTTCATTCTGTACTCAAGGCCAAATTTGCCTGTTACTCTAGGTATCTTTTGACTTCCTACTTTTGCATTCCAGTCCCATATGATGAAAAACACATCTTTTTTTTTTTTTTTTTTTTTGTGTTGGTTCTAGAAGCTGTTTTAGGTCTTCATGGAACCAGTCAATTTCAGCTTCTTCAGCCTTCCTTTTTGGGGCAAATACTGACTGGTTTGCCTTGGAAATAAGCAGAGATCATTCTGTTGTTTTTGAGACTGCACCCGTATACTGCATTTAGACTTTCTTGTTGACTCTGTGGGCTACACCATTTCTTCTAAGGGATTCTTGCCCATAGCAATAGATGGGAGCAGTGACCCCACAAGACAGACCACACAACACTTGCCTGTGAGTATTCAGGAGTCTCCAGAGGAAGTGTGGGTTGGTGGGTCAGGGGCACTGAGTGTGGCAGTGCCTGCAAGGGACCTTTTGAAGGAGGTTGTCATTATTCTCATTACTTCCACCATAGTTTGGTCTCTGGTAAGACAACAGGGAGGGAGCATAGCCCCACCCATCAACAGAAAATTGGATTAAAGATTTACTGAGCATGGCCCTGCCTATCTGAACAAGACCCAGTTTCCCCACAGTCTCTCCCATCAGGAAGCTTCCATAAGCCTCTTACCCTTCTCCATCAGAGGATGGACAGAATGAAAACCACAATCACAGAAAACTAATCACACTGATCACACAAACCATAGACTTGTCCTACTCAATGAAACTATGAGTCATGCCATGTAGGGCCACCCTAGATGGAAGGGTCATGGTGGAGAGTTCTGACAAAATGTGGTCCACTGGAGGAGGGAATAGCAAACCACTTCAGTATTCTTGCCTTGAGAACCCCATAAACAGAATGAAAAGGCAAAAAGATAGGGCACTGAAAGATGAGCTTCCCAGGTCGGTAGGTGCCCAATATGCAGTGGAGAGCAGTGGAGAGATAACTCCAGAAGGAATGAAGAGACGGAGCCAAAACAAAAACAACACCCAGTTGTGGATGTGACTGGCAATTGAAGTAAAGTCCAGTGCTGTAAGGGCTTCCCTCATAGCTCAGTTGGTAAAGAACCTGCCTGCCATGCAGGAGACCCAGGTTTGATTCCTGGGTTGGGAAGATCCCCTGGAGAAGGGATAGGCTACCCACTCCAGTATTCTTGGACTTCCCTTGTGGCTCAGCTGGAAAAGATCCGCCTGCAATGCGGGAGACCTGGGTTCTATCCCTGGGCTGGGCAGATCCCCTGGAGAAGGGAAAGGCTACCCACTCCAGTATTCTGGCCTGGAGATTCCCATGGACTATACAGTCTGTGGGGTCACAAAGAGTTGGACACGACTGAGCAACTTTCACTATCACTATCCAATGCTGTAAAGAGCAATATTGCATAGGAACCTGTAATGTTAGGTCCATGAATCAAGGCAAATTGGAAGTGATCAAACAGGAGATGGCAAGAGTGAACGTCAACATTTTAAGAATCAGTGAACTAAAGTGGACTGGAATGGGCGAATTTAATTCAGATGACCATTATATCTACTACTGTGGGCAAGAATCCCTTAGAAGAAATGGAGTAGCCCTCATAGTCAACAAGAGTCTGAAATGCAGTTCTTGGGTATAGTCTCAAAAATGACAGAATGTTCTCTGTTTGTTTCCAAGGCAAACCATTCAATTTTGTTACATAGTCTGCTGTTAATCCTATCTGGTGAATATGTCATCTCTGGCATTATAGTTTGTACCTTTAAAAAGTATATAGTTTATACTTTTATTCCGTTAAAAGCTGACTTTATGTGTTTGTATATATTTCAGTATTTGTAAAAAATGTCATTCCTCTACCATCTTGAGTATATGAAAAATAGTTATAACACTCTAATGTTTTTTTAGATATCAATTCTACCTATGTCAATTTAGTCTGTTTCTCTTGATTGAGTTTTCTTTTCATTATGGGTGGCATTTCCCTGCTTCTTTGCATGTTTGATAATGTATTTCATGTCACACCTTATATATTTTCCTATTTCTGGATGTGTTCACATTTCTATAGATAGTCTTCATCTATGTACTGTGACACTGTTAAGTAACTTAAAAACAGCTCTCATAAAATATTTCATTTATTGGCATAAACTATTTTATTACCTCTAAGATGATTATTGATACCCTTTTATATTTTGTGAATTTTCTGTTTTCCTCTTGATTTCTTGTTTTAGCAATTTAATAATCTGTGGGTGTGGGTGAGTGTAACTAGCACTTAAACGTTATTCCCTGAGCATTCTCTATACTCTGTCACTCATATGGTACCACAAATCCCTCCCCATTCTAGGGAACAAGAGAAACTCTTATTTTTGGAGAAAAAGATGTGTACCATGAAGTCTATTTAGACTTTCTCATTCTTACTTTACATATGGCTTATCATATTTTTCTCTTCATTTGAGCAAGGTTTGCAGTTTTAAACATTTTTAACTGAAATTAAAATTAATTATGTAAAATATCCATAAGTTTCAGGTGTTCTATATAATGATTTTTACATTTGCATAGAATGAACTGATAAGTGCAATACATATTAATATTTAATATTAACCATATTCCTTATGCTATTGCATCACTGTTACTATTTATTATGTATTAGAGGTTAAGATCACTTAATCCCCTTCAGCTATTTCACCCATGTCCCAACTCTCTCCCTTCTGGCAACTTACTAATTGGTTCTCTGCATTTGTCTTATTTTTCAAATTCCACAAATAAATGAGATCATGTGGTTTTTGTTTGTCTTTCCATTTCTGACTTTTTTCCACTTAGAAATATGCTGTATAGATCTAGTGATGTTCCAAATGGCAAGATTTCATTTTTAATAGCTGAGTAATATTCCATTGTATATGTATGCTACATCTTTATTCATTCAGCTATCAAGGTTGCCTCAGTATCTTGGCTATTACAAATAATGTGAAAATGAACACTGGTATGTATATATCTTTTCAAATTAGTGCTTGTTTTCTTTGGGTAAATGCTTAAGTGAAATTGTTGGATTAAATTTAATATCTTGCTGTTCTATTTTCAATATCTTGAGGAGCCTTTATACTGTTTTCTGTAGTGACCACATCAATTAAAAATCAGAACAACAGTGCATGAGTGTGTCCTTTTCTCCCTGCCCTTGCCCATACTTGTTATTTGTGGTCCTCTGAATGAAACCATTCTGACAGGTATAAAGCGATACCTATTTGTGATTGTGATTTGCATTTCCCTTATGATTTTTGATTTTGAGCATCTTTTCATGTATCTGGTAGCCATCTGTGTATCTCCTTTGGGGAAACGTCTATTTAGGTCCTCTGCATATTTTTAATCATTTTTCTTAATGTTGAGGTATCCATTCTGCTTATCTTTTGAATATTAACCTCTTATTGTATATGTTGTTTACAAATGTCTTACCCCATTCAGTAGGCTTCCTTTTTTAATTAATTCATTTGTAATTAGAGAATAATTGCTTTACAACGTTGTGTTGATTTCTGCCATATACCCACATGAATCAGCCATAGGCATATGTATGTCCTCTCTGTCTTGAACCTCCCTCCCATGGGCCACCCCATCCTGCCACTTAAGGTTGTCACAGAGGTTTTGTTTTTGTTGTTTTGATGATATTTTTTGTTGTTGTTGTGTGAAAGCCTTTCAGTCTGTTATCTTCCCATTTATTTTTGTTTTTGTTTCCTGCCTGAGGAGACATGTTGTTGTTATTGTTCAGTTGCTCAGTCATGTCCAACTCTTTGCCACCCCATGGACTGCAGCATGCCAGGCTTCCCTGTCCTTCACCATTTCCTGGAGCTTACTCAAACTCATGTGCATTGAGTCGGTTTGTCATCCAATCATCCCATCCTCTGTCCTTGCCTTCTCCTCCTGCCTTCAGTCTTTCTCAGGATCGGGTCTTTTCCAGTGAGTCAGTTCTATGCATCAGGTGGCCAAAGTATTGGAGCTTCAGCTTCAGCATCAGTCCCTCCAATGAATATTCAGGATTGGTTTCCTTTTAGGATTGAGAGATTTGATCTCCTTGCAGTCCAAGGGACTCTCAAGAGTCTTCTCCAACACCACAGTTCCAAACATCAATTCTTTGGTGCTCAGCCTTCTTTGTGGTCCAAATCTCACATCCATACATGACACTGGAAAAACCACAGCTTTGACTAGATGGACCTGTCAGCAGAATAGTATCTCTGCTTTTTAATACGCTGTCTAGGTTTGTCATAGCTTTTCTTCCACGGACCAAGTGTCTTTTAATTTCATGGCTGCAGTCAACGTATGCGGTGATTTTGGAGCCCAAGAAAATAAAGCCTGTCACTGTTTTCATTGTTTCCGCATCTATTTGCCATGAAGTGATGGGACCGGATGACATGATCTTAGTTTTTTGAATGTTGAGTTTTTAAGCCAGCTTTTTCACTATCCTTTTTCCCCTTCACAAAAGGCTCTTGAGTTACTCTTTGCTCTCTGCCATTAGGGTCCTGTCATCTGCATACCTGATATCATTGGTATTTCTGCTGGCAATCTTGATTCCAACTTGTGTGTCACCCATCCTGGCATTTCGTATGATGTACCCTCATTTAAGTTAAATAAGCAGGTTGGCAATATACAGCCTTGACATACTCCTTTTCCTATTTGGAACCAGTCTGTTGTTCCATGTCTGGTTCCAACTGTTGCTTCTCGTCCTGCATACAGGTTTCTCAGGTGGCAGGTAGGGTGGTCTGGTGTTCGCATCTCTTAAAAATTTCCCACAGTTTGTTGTGATCCACACAGCCAAAGGCTTTAGAGTAGTCAATGAAGCAGAAGAGACGTTTTTCTGGAACTCTCTTGCTTTTTCTATGACACAGCAGATGTTGGCATTTTGATCTCTGGTTTCTTTGCCCTTTCTAAATTCAGCTTGAACATCTGGAAGTTCTCAGTTCACATACTGAAGCCTAGCTTGAAGAATTTTGAGCATTACTTTGCTAACATGTGAAATGAGAGTAATTGGTAGTTTGAACATTCTTCAGGATTGGAATGAAAACTGATTTTTTCCAGTCCTGGATAACACTGCTGAGTTTTCCAAATTTGCTGGCATAGTAAGTGCATCGCTTTCACAGCACCATCTTTTAGGATTTGAAATAGCTCAGCTGGAATTCCATCACTTCCACTAGCTTTGTTCATAATGATGCTTCCTAAGGCTCACTTGACTTGGTACTCCAGGATGTCTGGCTCTAGGTAAGTGATCACACCATTGTTGTTATCTAGGTCTTTAAGATCTTTTTTTGTGTAGTTCTTCTGTGTATTCTTGCCACCTCTTCTTAATATCTTCTGCTTCTGTTAGGTCCATAACATTTCTGTTTTATTGTGCCCATCTTTACATGAAATGTTCTCCTGGTATCTCTAATTTTCTTGAAGAGATCTCTAGTCTTTCCCATTCTATTGTTTCCTTCTGTTTCTTTGCATTGATCACTGAGGAAGGCTTTCTTATCTCCCCTTGCTATCCTTTCAAACTGTGGATTTAAATGGGTATGTCTTTCCTTTTCTCCTTTGCCTTTTGCTTTTCTTCTTTTCTCAGCTATTCATAAGGTCTCCTCAGACAACTATTTTGCCTTTTTGCATTTCTTTTGCTTGAGGATGGTTTTGATCACCACTTCCTGTACAGTGTTAAGAAACTCCATCCATAGTTCTTCAAGCACTCTACCAGATCTAATCCTTGGATCTATTTGTCACTTTCACTGTATAATCATAAAAGATTGATTTATGTCATTCCTGAAGGGTCTAGTGGTTTCTCCTAGTTTCTTCAATTTATATCTGAATTTGGCAACAAGGAGTAAATGATCTGAGCCACAGTCAGTTCCTGGTCTTGTTTTTGCTGACTGTATAGAGCTTCTCCATCTTTAGCTGCAAAGAATATAAATCAGTCTGATTTCAGTATTGACCATCTGGTGATGTCCGTAAGTAGAGTCATCTCTTGTGTTGTTGCAAGAGGATGTTTGCTGTGACCTGTCTGTTCTCCTAGAAAAACTCTGTTAGTCTTTACACTGCTGCATTTTGTACTCCAGTGCCAAACTTTCTGGTTACTCCAGGTGTTTCTTGACTTCCTGCTTTTGCATTCCATTCCTGTATGATGAAAAGGACATCTTTCTTTTGGTGTTAGTTCTATAAGGCCTTGTACATCTTCATAGAACTGTTCATCTTCAGCCTCTTCTGCATTAATAGTTAGGGCATAGACTTGGATCACTGTGATATTGAATAGTTTGCCTTGAAAACGAACAGAGATCATTCTGTCATTTTTGAGACTGCACCCAAGTACTGCATTTCAGACTCTTTTGATAACTATGAGAACTCCTCCATTTCTTCTTAGGGATTCTAGCCACATTAGTATATATAATTGTTATCTAAATTATATTTGCCCATTCCCTATTTTGGTTCACTGATTCCTAAGATGTTGATATTCACTCTTGCCATCTCCTGTTTGACCACTTCCAATTTACATTGTCATAGACCTAACGTTCTAGGTTGCTATGTACTATTGTTCTTACAGCATCAGACTTTACTTTCACCACCAGGCACATCCACAATGGGGTGTTGTTTCCACTTCGGCTCAGCCTCTTCATTTTTTCTGGAGCTATTTCTCCACTGTTCTCCAGTAGTATATTGGGCACCTACCGACCTGGGGAGTTCATCTTTCAGTGTCCTATCTTTTTGCCTTTTCATACTGTCCATGGGGTTCTCAAGGCGAGATGCTGAAGAGCCATCCCTTCTCCAGTGGACCACATTTTGTCAGAACTCTCCACCATAAGCTGTCCATCTTGGGTGGCCCTACATTGCATGGCTCATAGTTTCATTGAGTTAGGCAAGGCTGTGATCCATGTGATCAGTTTGATTAGTTTTCTGTGATTGTGGTTTTCATTCTTTCTGCCCTCTGAGTCAAGTGTTTAACTTTAACCAAAGTTAAACTTTGGTTAAGTTTAAGCTTTCAAGTGTTTTATACAATCTTTAATCCATTTTGAGTTTATATTTTTGTATATTTTGTGAAAAAGAAGTCCAGTGGGATTGTTTTCCTTATAGCTGTCCAGTTTTTCCAACACTATTTATTGAAGAGACTATCTTTTCCCCACTGAATATTCTTTCTCTCTTACTTAAGATGAGTCTTCCATATAAGTATGGAATCTTTCCAGGCTCTCTGTTCTGTTCCATTGATTTGTGTGTCTTTCTGCCATCACCATATGGTTTAATGCTGGTAGCTGTGCAGGATAGTTTGAAATTAGGGAGCCTGATATCCCAGCTCTGCTCTTCTTTCTCAAGACTTTAGGCTAGTTGAGGTATTTTGTGGTTCCATAAAAGATTTAGGACTATTGCCTCTAGTTTTGTGAAAAAATGCCATGGATTGCATTGAATCTGTAGAGATCCTGAGCCATTTTAACAATACTACTTGTTGCAATACATATCTTCTCCATTTGTAGCATCTTCCAATTTTTTCATCAGGGGGTTATACTTTTCTCAGTACAGTTCATTCATACACTTGGTTAGATTTACTCTGAGGTATTTTATTCTTTTAGATGCAAATATACTTTCTAAAATTTTCTCTGATAGTTCATCAGTGGTATACAAAAATGCAATAGACTTCTATATATTAATTATGCATTCTGAAACTTTCCTGAATTCATTTATTCTGATAGCTTTTAGGATTTTCTATATATAGTTATTATGTCATCCACAAATAATGAGTTTTACTTCTTCCCTGCTAAGCTGGATGCCTTTTATTGTCTGTTGCTGTGGCTAGGACTTCCTATACCATGTTTAATAGAAGGAGTAAGAGCTGGTATTCTTGTCTTGAGTCTGATTTTGGAGGAAATATTTCCTGATTTTCATCAGTGAGTAAGATAATGAGTGTAGATGTGTCATAAATAGCGTTTGTTGAGATATGTTCCTTCTATTCCCTAATTTTTAGTTGTTTTCATGAATGAGTGTTGAATTTTGTCAAAAACTCTCTCTAAATCTATTGAGATGATCATATAATTTTCATATTTAAATGTGTTAATATAGTACATCATGCACTAAATTGTTTTATGGATATTGAACAGTTCTTGTATCCATAGGATAAATCCCAGTTACTCATGGGGTATGATCATTTTAACGCATTACTAAATTTGGCTTGCTAATATTTTGTTGAGGATTTTTGCATCTATGTTTGCCAGTGATACTGCCCTGTAATTTTTTTGATGGTATTTGTATTGTTTTGTTATCATCGTGATGCTGACCTTTAAGATGAGTTCAAAAGCGTTCCTTCCTCTGCAGTTTTTTGGAATAGTTTGAGAAGGATAGTTAACTCTTCTTTATATGTTTGGTTAAAATCTTTTGTGATGAATCTGGTCCTGGACTTTTGTTTGTTGGAAGCGTTTGATCACCGATTCAATTTGATTACTTATAATTGGTATGTTCGTATCTTTTATTTTTTCCTGATTTGGTCTTAGGAGATTGTACATTTCTAGGAATTTATCCATTTTCTCTAGATTGTCCATTTTTTTGGCATATAATTGTTCCTAGTAATTTCTAATAACCCTTTGTATTTCTGTGGTGTTGGTATAACTTCTTTTTCATTTCTGACTTCATGTATTTGGGTCCTTTTTTGTTCTTGATGACTAGACTATATGTTCTAGATGAAGATTTATCAATATTGTTTATTTTTTTAAGGAAACAGCTCCTAGTTCCATTGATCTTTTTTATTTTATTTATTGTCTATTTCATTTATTTCTGCTCTGCTCTTACGAATTCTTTCCTTCTATAACTTTGAGTTTTGTTTATTCTTCTAGTTCCCTTAGTAGTAAGGTTAGATTACTTTGAGATTTTTCTTGTTTCCTGAAGTGGGTTTGAATTGCAATAAACTTCCCTCTTAGAATTCCATTTGCTAAGTCCCATACATTTTGGATCATTGTGTTTTCATTATTATCTATCCCCAGGTATTTTTTTATTGTATCTTTAATTTCTTTACCCACATCTTTTTTTAGTAGCATATTGTTTAACCTCCACATGACTGTATTGTTGCAGTTTTTCTTGTATTTGATCTAGTCTCATAACACTATGGTCAGAAAAGATGCTTAATTTGATTCCAGTCTTCTTAAATGCACTGAGACGTGTTTTGTATCTTAGCATACGATCTATCCTGGCAAATATCCCACATGCACTTAAAAATAATGTGTAGTCTGCTGTTATGCAGTGAAATATTATTTATTAATTTTATCTGGTGTAATGTATTTGAGGCTAGATTCTTCTTATTGATTTTCTATTAGGATGATTCATCCATTGATATAAGTAGAGGTATTAATATACCTTTCTATTGATATTATTGTATTACTGTCAATATCTTCCTTTATGTCTGCTATGTTTCTGTATTCAGGTGTTTCTATGTTGAGTGCAACAATATTTACAATATACAAAAATATTTACAATATCCTCTTATTGGAGTGATCCTTTGTTGTTATGTAACGTCCCTCTTTCTTTATCTCTTGTTGCAGGCTTCATTTTAAAGTGTCTTGTATTTGATGGAAGTATTGCTCCCTGAGCGTTCTTCTCTTTTATTTTTAATTAGAGGAAATGGCTCTACAGGATTGTGTTGACCCCTGTTACACATCAACACGAATCAGCCGCAGATACACACACGTCCCCTCCCGTCTCCCACCCCACCCCACCCCTGCAGGTCGTCACAGAGCACTGGTTTGAGCTCCCTGTGTCATTCCAAGTCCTCACTTGCTGGCCGTTTGACACAGGTATCGTACCTGTTTCCATGCATCGGCCCGATTAGTCCCTCTCTCTCCTTCTGCCACTGCTTTCTCTGTTTCCATTTTTTCCATCTTCAGTCTGTGCGTGCTTTAGATCTGAAGTAAGTGTCTTACAGGCAGCATATATATGGGTCATTGTTTTTAATCTATTCAGTCATCCTATGTTTTTTGATTGGAGCATTTAGTCTATTTACATTCAAAATAATTATTGATAGGCAATATGTGTTTATTGTCATTACACTTAAAGTAATTACTGATAAGCAGTTGTTTTTTGTTCCTTCTTTCCTCTCTCACCTTGTGATTTGATGACTAATTTCAGTGTTTTGTTTGAATCCTATTCTCTTTTTTTTCTATCTATATAGATTCTGGTTGTGATGATCTTAAGTGCATCACTTAAGTTTAAACATGTCCTAATAACTCAGCATTCTTATTCTCTCCCTTATGATGTCTTTCAAAAAAACTTACTTTATATTCAAGTATAACCGATTAACAATGTTGTGATAGTTTCAGGTGGACAGCAAAGGGACTCAGTCATACATATGCATATGTATACTCTCCCCCAAATTCTCCTCCCATCCAAGCTGTCACATAACATTAAGCAGAGTTCCCTGTACTATATACAGTAGGCTATCCATTTTAAATATTATGGTGTGCAATATTGATCCCCAATTCCCTACCTATTTTGTTTTGTGTGTTTAATTGCTTATTGTGGCTATAGATGCCTTTACTATTTTTTCTCTTTTAGCCTTCCAAATAGCTTTATAAGTTGTGAATCTAACTTTACTATATGTTTTCCAAAATATAAAATGAGATTTTATATTTGTAATTGTAGTATTTTCTCCTTAGAGAAATGTCTTGAACGTTTTTTGTCTAAAGCCAGTCTAATGTTTCAGAACTCTCTTAGTTTTTACTTCTCTATAAAACTCTTTATCTCTTCTTCAAATATGAATGATAACCTTGACAGAGTATTCTTGGTTTGGTTTTGGTTTTGGGGTTTCTTTTTTTGCTTTTATCACTTTGAATGTATCTTCCAACTCCCTTATGTCCTACAAAATTTTTGCTGAAAACCCAATTCACCACTGTACAGGAATTCTCTTGTACATAACTAGTTACTTCTTTCTTGATGTTTTTAATATACTTTTTTTTAACCTTTAATTTTTGCTATTTTGTTTTTAAATTTTGTTTTATATTATAGTTGATATACAATGTTATGTGTTAGTTCCCAGTGTACATCAATGTGTTAGTTTTAGTTATACATATTCATGTATCCTTTAGTTTTAAAGATTCTTTTCCCATATAAATTATTACAGATTATTAAGTAGAGTTCCCTATGATAACAGGACCTACTGTATGATTATCTGTTTTATATATAGCAGGGCTTATATATGCTAAGACCAATCTCCTAATTTATCTCCCCCCTCACCCAACATTTCCTCTTTGGCTACATAAGTTTGTTTTCTATATATGAGTCTATATCTGTTTTGAAAATAAGTTTGTTTGTATATTTTTTTTAGATTCTACATGTAAGTGATATCATGTGATATTTGTCTTTCTCTGACTTCACTCAGTAGGACAATCTCAGACCCATCTATGGTGCTGCAAATGGTGTTATTTTGTTATTTCTTATTGCTGACTTAAATTCCATTGTATGTATCTTCCATATCTTTATCAATTCCTGTCAGTGGACATTTAGGTTGCTTCCATGTCCTACTGAAAATAGTGCTGCAGTGAATATTGGGGTGCATGCATCTTTTAGAATTACGGTTTTCTCCATCTACATGCCCAGGAGTTGGATAGCTGGGTCATATGACAGCTCTACGTTTAACATTTTAAGGACCTCCATTCTGTTCTCCATAGTAGCTGTATCAATTTATACTCCTACCAACAGTGTAGGAGGGTTCCTTTCTATCCACACCCTCTCCAGCATTTGTTTGTTGTAGATTTTTTGATATTGGCCGTTCTGACCTGTGTTAAGTGATACCTCACTGGAGTTTTGACTCAATTCTCTAATAACTGTGAAGTTGACCATCTCTTCATGTGCCTTGTGGCCATCTGTATGACTTCTCCGGAGAGATGCCTATTTAGGCCTTACAGCCATTTTTGAATGGGTTGTTTTTTTATCGAGCTGTTTGAGTATTTTGCTGATTAATACCTTGTCAATTCCTTCGTTTGCAAATATTTTCTCCCATTCTGAGGGTTGTCTTTTGATTTTGTTTATGGTTTCCTTTGCTGTGCAGAAGATTATAAGTTTAATTAGGTCCCACTTGTTTATTTTTATTTTCATTACCCTAGGAGGTGGGTCAAAATAGATCTTACTCTGATTTATGTCAGAATGCTTTCCGTATGTTTTCCTCTGTTTTAGAGTATTTGACCTAAATTTGACCTAAACTTACATTTAGGTCTTTAATCCATTTTGAGTTTATTTTTGTGTATGTAGTTAGGGAGTATTGTGATTTATTTTTGTGTATGTAGTTAGGAAGTGTTGTGATTTAATTCTTGTACATATAGCTGTCCAGTTTTCTCAGCACCATTTATGAAAAGACTGTCTTTTCTCCATTGTATATTCTTGCCTCCTTGGCCATAGATTAGATGAGCATAGGTGCATGGGTTTATCTCAGGGCTTTCTGTCTTGTTCCACTGATCTATATTTCTGTTTTTGTGCCACTACTATCTGTCTTGACTATTGTAGCTTTGTAGTATTGTCTGAAGTCAGGGAGGCTGATTTCTCAAGCTTTTTTTTTTTCTTCTTTTTTTCCTTAATGTTGTTTTGGTTATTTAGGTTTTTTGTGTTTTCATATAAATTGTAAAATATTCTGTTATAATTTTGAGGGTGAAATGCCATTGGAAATTTGATAGGCATTGCATCGACTCTGTAGATTGCTTTGAACGATGTCATTTTCACAATATTGATTCTTCCAATCCAAGAACATGGTATATATCTCCATCTGTTTTTGTCATCATTTATTTCTTTTATCAGTATCTTCTGTACTTCTGAGTACAGGTCTTTTGCCTTCTTAGGTAGGTTTATTACCAGGATTTTTTTTTCTTTTCGATATGATCATAAATGGAATTGTTTCCTTAATTTCTCTTTGTGATCTTTCATTGTTAATGTATAGGAATGCAAGAGATTTACTTGTGTTAATTTTGTATCCTGTAATCCTACTGAATTCACTGATGAGCTCTAGTAGTTTTCTGGTAGCATCTTTAGCATATCCTGTGTACAGTATCATGTCACATGTACACGGTGCCAGTTTTATTTCTTTCTTTCCAATTTGGATCCCTTTAGTTTCCTTTGCTTTGACTGTCATGGCTAAAAGTTCCAAAACCATGTTGAATAACAGTGGCAAGAGTGGTCATCCTTGTCCTATTCCTACTATTAGAGGGAATATTTTCTGTTTTTCACCATTGAGAATGATGTATGCTGTGGGTTTGTCATTGTGACCTTTATTATGTAGAGGTAAGTTCCCTCTATGCCCATTTCCAGAGTGTTTTTATGGCTATGGAATTTCGTCAAAAGCTTTTTCTGCATCTATTGAGATGCATGTGTAGTTTCTTTCTTCAGTTTGTTAATGTGGTGTATCACACTGATTGATTTGCAGATATTGAAGAATCCTTGCATCCCTAAGATAAACCCCATGTGATAATGCTGTAGGATTCTTTTAATGTGTTGTTGGAATCAGTTTGATAGTATTTTGTTGAGGATATTTGCATCTATGTTCATCAGTGATATTGACCTATAATTTTCTTTTTTATGCTTTCTTTGTCTGATTTTGGTATCAGAGTGATGGTGGCCTCCTAGAATGAGCTTGGGAGTGTTTCTTTAGCTGTAGCTTTTTAATAATTGTTTTGTTTTAAAAGGATATGTGTTAACTCTTCTTATCTAAATGTTTGATTGAATTCACATGTGAAGCTGTTTGGTCCTAGACTCTAGTTTGTTGTAAGTTCTTTAGTCACAGTTGCAACTTCAGTACTTGTGATTGGTCTGTTCATGGTTTCTGCTTCTTCCTGGATCAGTCTTAGAAGATTGAGTTTCTAGGGGTCTATCCATTTCTTCTTAAAGTTGTCCATTTTATTGGCATATAGTTGTTTGTATTAGTCTCTTACAATCCTTTGTATTTCTGTAATGTCAGTTGTAACTTCTTGTTCATTTCTAGTTTTATTGACATGAATCCTCTTTTTTCTTGATGAGGCTGGCTAAAGGTCTTATCAATTTTATCTTTTTAAAGAACCCAGCTTTTAAAAGTTTCATTGATTTTTTTCAAATTGTGGAGGAGTATAATTGATTTACGGTGCTACATTAGTTTCTGGGGTACAAGTGAGTCCCTATATGTACACATACGTCCCCTCCATCTTGGGCCTCCCTCCCACCCTCTAGGTCATCACAGAGCTGAGCTCCCTGTGCTGTACACTAGCCATTTCACACATGGTAGTGGGTGTATGTCAATCCTAATCTCCCAATTCATCCCACCCTCCCCTGTACCACTGTGTCCACATGTGCATGCTCTACAGCTGCATTTCTGTTCCAGCCCTGCAAATACCATGTCTCTAGATTCCGCATATATGTGTTAATATGTGATATTTGGTTTTCTCTAACTTACTTCACTCTTGGTCCATCCACGTGTCTACAAATGACCCAATTTTGCTCCTTTTATGGCTGAGTAATATTTTGTTGTGCATATGTACCACATCCGCTCTATCGAGTCACCTGTTGATGGACATTTAGTTTGCTTGCATGTCCTGGCTGTTGTAAATAGTGCTGCATTGAACACTGGGATGCATGTATCTTTTTGTATTATGATTTTCTCAGGCTATATGCACAGTAGTGGGATTTCTGGGTCATGTGGTAGGTTCTAATTTTAGTTTTTTTAAGGAACCTCCACACTGTTCTTCATAGTGACTCGATCAGTTTACATTCCCACGAACAGTGAACGAGTGTTCCCTTTTCTCTATATGCTCTAAAGTATTTGTAGATTTTTTTTTTTTGATGATAGCCATTCTAACCAGTGTGAAGTGATATACTTCATTGTAGCTTTAATTTGCATTCTCTAATAATTAGTGATGGTGAACATCTTGGTGGATTTCCACTACTTAGTCTTCTAGTTCTCTGATCCATCCCTCTATCACCTAATCTACTATAGATTCCTTCTAGTGCATATTTTATAGGATCAGTTTTATAACCTTTAGTCTGTTAAATTTGTCTTCATCCTTTCTGCTCCATAGTTTGTTGAACATAATTATGCTCATTATCTTAAACTTTCATTGGGAAAATTAGTTACCTTTATTTCACTTAGTTCTGGAGTTTTGTCTTATGCTTCCATTTGGAAAATATCCCTTTAACTCTTTGAATTGATTACATTTTAGCTGGCCCAGTTGCATTTCTCAGTCTTCAAGTGGCAGCTTTATGTAGGAGGCCCATGCGCCCAGCAGCACAGGCTCCTCTGGGCACCAGAGCTGTATTCTCTACGGCACCCCCATGTTAGCTGTAGGTGAAGCTGTTCCCTGGCCCATTTGGGTCCAGGCCCTATCTTGTGCTTTTTAACCGTTTGCGTGTCTTCTTTGGAGAAATGTCTCTTTAGGTCTTCTGCTCAGTTTTTGATTCGACTGTTTCTTACTGAGCTGCATGAACTGTTTGTATATTCTGGACATTAATCCCTAGTCAGTTGGTTCATTTGCAAATATTTTCTCCCATTCTGAAAGTTGTCTCATCATCTTGTTTATGATTTCCTTTGCTGTGCAGAAGTTTTTACGTTTATTCAGGTCCCATTTGTCAATTTTTGTTTTGATTACTCTAGGAGGTGGGTCAAAAAAGATCTTACTCTGATTTATGTCACAGTATTTTCCCTATGTTTTCCTCAAAGAGTTTTATAGTATTTAGTCTCACCTTTTGGTTTTTAATCAGTTTTGAGTTTATTTTTGTGTTAGGGGCTGATCTGACTTCATTCTTTTACATGCGGCTGTCCAGTGTTCCCAGCACCACTTATTAAAGAGACTGTCTTTTCTCCATTGTATTTTCTTCTTGCCTCCTTGGTCATAGATTAGATGACCGCAGGTATGTGGAACATAGGTACCTGAGCTTTCTGTCCTATACCATTGAAATAGACCTCTGTTTTTATGCTAGTTTCATTGATCTTTGAGTATTCTCTGGGTGTCCTTGACCCTGTAGTGGGCGACAGTGACCAGTGACCGCTGGCTCTTCAGGAGACACTCCAAACCCTGCAGGCAGGTCTGTCCAGGCTCTTCCTGAGTCACTGCTCTGCCCTGGGTCCATTCCCTGTGAAACTCTGTGTCCTCTAAGACTGCAGTCTGTTTCCCCAAGTCCTGGGAGCTCCTGCCTTCAGACACAGATGTTCTTGGGCTCCTCCTAATGTCAGCCCCCAGGAAGGGGAGTCTTGTTAAATTTGTCTTCATTCTTTCTGCGCCAGAGTTTGTTGAACATATTTAAGGTTGTTATCTTAAACTTTTCTGGGATAAATTAGTTATCTTCATTTCACTTAGTTCTTATAAAGTTTTGTCTTATGTCTTCATTTGAAAAATATCCCTCTACTTCGTTGAATTTGTTACTACATTTTAGCTGGCCCAGGCGCATTTCTCAGTCTTCAAGAAGTAGCCTTGTAGGAGGCCCCAGGGCCCAGCAGCACAGTCTCCCCTGGGCCCCAGAGCTGCGTTCTCTGCAGCCCACTTGGGGGCGCCCTATGTTTCCTCCTGGGGCAAGTTTGACTACTGCAGGTTCAGGGGGTGAGGCTGTTCCCTGGCCCAGCTGGGTGCCAGGCTCTGCCTTGGGCTGTGGTTGGTGACCCACTGACAGGCGGATCCTAGGGCAGCTTACTGTGCCATCTGGGGTCCCAGGCTGCTAGCAAGTTTACAAGTGTATTTCCTTTTCAAAGAAGAAATGTTTGTTTTGGCCAATATTTCTAATGCTTATAGTTTTCTTTTCTATCATTTCTGCTCTTTAATTTCCTTTATTCAGCTTATTCTGAGCTTTCATACTATTTGTTTGTTTTCTGTGTCTTAGACTGGTGGAAAATTTAACATAATGTGCCAGATATTCAAAATTCAACTTTGTTAGCAATTTAGCATGTTTTTATGATTTTTGCTTTTACCTAGAATTAGCCTTATGGTACTTTTAGTGTTTCAGTGACATGGAAATGCTTTAGCATCACAATGCTTTGTAAATGCAAATATTCACTTAGTAATACATTTAAAGCAATTTAGGATACAATACTATGACTGATTTATTTTCATTTACTTGTTAAATGTGTAGTTAAGTGTAGATACAGAGAACACTCTAGTGGTTATCAGAGGGGAGAAGGGAAGTGTAGGTACAAGATAGGAGAAGGGGATTAAGGTGTCCAAACCTCTAGGTATAACACAAATAACATACAACAATGTAATACTGTGCTGCATAGGGAATACAGGCAATATTTTATAGCCATTTTAACTGGAGTATAATCTATAAAAATATTGAATCACTGTGTTGTACACCTAAAACTAACATTGTAAATCCACTATACTTCAATATGAAAAAATAATTGTCTTAAATTTTTATGAATAGAGTAATCTAAAATGAGCGCACCCAGACCTCTAAAGAATATTAACCGTTAAGCTAAATTTTCTTGTTTGCCTCTTTATATAATTAAGTGAGTCACATGATTTTAAGTTCTTCACCCTTTAAAACCTTTGTTCTATGGCTAAAGAATTTTGAGTGTACATTTTTCATGAGTTAAAACCTTGAGAAAATTAAGACCACAGCCTTTTAGGTCTAATATACTCAGATAACACTTAATAGATTTAAACATTGCATTTCTTTTAAGTAATAGAAATGAACCTCAAAGAGAAAAGCAGCAGAAACTCCAGAAGTACTACTTTAGAAGTTGCTTCTTTTCATTATTAATTGATATGGCCATAGTACATATTCTATATAACCAAATAATAACAAATGAATAAATGACATTAAAACAAACTTCAAGTGGCATTACAAAGACTACTTTAAAGTATGAGTGAGGTTGCCTAGATATTAAAACCTGCCTACCCATTTCATCCTTTTATCTTTGCTGCTTTGCAGAGATAATTTAGTTCTAAGTCGATATGTTAATCTGTTTTAACTATTAAAATTTCTAACTAAAAAAAAATCATTTCATATTTTAAAATACTCTTGAATAATAAAATAGACTAAATTGGAAACACTAAATACAATAGCACACAATGAAATAATAAGGATTGCTTGGGATCACACATATTTTATCTGAAATATTTTAATGGATTCCCACCTGTATTGTGTAGCATTCTCCCTGTAGTGGTGAAATCAATGGGTCTTTGATTAGTTGCACAGTTGCAGTCATTTTTTAAAGTATTTTCCCGTCACCATTACATTACTAGATATAAACATACATTAACTATTCTCAAAATAATTTTATTAAGACACAGTTGATGCTAAACTGAACAAAACCCAACACAACAGTCAGTAGTGACTCAGATTCTGAATTCTGATATCAATAGTCTTCTCTTTGAGCTCCGGCTCTAAAGGTACCCAACTTGAGTCATTTAGTTCATATTTCAATGTACTTATTTGTGAATGGGGATAAGAATACCTGCCTCATAGTTATTATGAGAATTAAATAAAGTCATTCTTGTCACAGTATTTGATACATTAGAGATATTCAATAGATGCCATAAAATATTGTTAAGTAATTATTAATAGAAAATAAATTGATTCAAGAGCTGCACAATGATGGGAAGTTTGGGATGATTTTGTAATGCTATTAGAGTCATCTAGAGTCATCTGCAATCTTTAATGTAACTCCCCACCCCACCATCAAGACTCTGATACCCATCCTTACTGGCAGGGCAGCGTCCCTCATCCTTCTAAATGAAAGTGAAAACCACCAAATAATAAACCAATTGATCCCTCAGATATCTTGGTGAAGGAGGTCTGCTGCTGCTCTGGTACTCTAGACTGTTCCTCTGAGCTTAAAATTGAGCTATTACCATATGCAAATATTATCTTCAGAATCAAAGTTGAAGTAGACTAGAATGGATCATGTGTATGGTGGGAAATACGCAAACTTATAGTATTGTGTCAACAGGAAAAATAACCTAATATTGTCAAGATTGAAAGGAGTGTTGCTGAATTAAGTATATCAGAGAAATTTAGTCAGTCAAGAATCTGCCTGCAATGCAGGAAACGGATTTGATTCCTGGGTCGGGAAGATCCCCTGAAGAAGAAAATGGCAATGCACTTGGATATTCTTGCCCGGAAATCCCATGGATAGAGGAGCCTGTCAAGGGTACAGTCCATGGGGTCTCAAACAGTGAGAGACATACAGAGAAATTCAGTGGTGTATAATAGCATTATGTAAAGTATTTCAACTGAAATTAAAATCCTCATTGCCTAGTTTTGTGATTACCTGAGAAAAGATAAAAAGCATTTAGTCTGTCATGGAAATATGTTTGATACATGCAGTGACCCAAAAGCCTAGATTTAAAATCATTTTTGCATAGCTTTCATTTTAACAATGTTTCAGTTTACTCATTTCTGAAAAATCATTTTGGTTTTCCAGTGTCCTCCAAAATGCAGAAGCAATAAAATCCCTGATGTTTACTGAATACAGGTTTTGAGATGTAACAAGCTTCTCCGATATAGGTTTCAGTGTTTATAGGCAGTGAAACAAATTTTACTTTTGAATATATTGTCCCATAAGGAGGCTTGTCATATAAATCAGTGGAAGCCTCAAACAATGATTCTTCATACCATCTAATTAACTGGAACTGACTACAAATATTCAACAGCACACTCTAAACAAGTTGAGAGCTAGTTGTCTTATTTATAATCAGTACTAAGTTATATGTATCTTAGCAGACAAAGAGCCACTAAATAACCTTTTTTCTAAGACTGCAAGCACTTTCTATCAGTTTTATGATAGCGCACAAGCAAGTACGTAAGCAGGCACTTCTGTCCTGGGTACTTACTCTCCACACCGCACAGGTGCTGCCATCCTAATCAGGAACATTCCTAGAGAACACATTACCAGATTTTTTGGAAACATGTCTAACTCAGCTCAGGAGCAATTTCTTTTTTGATATGTTCACTTTATTACTTCTTTAAACTATTGGAGCCCATTAGAATTTTGATCTCACTATAAAATAGGACACATCACCACTTTGGTACTTGGTGAATAGGACCAACCAAAAAAATAAATAAATAAAAGCTTTTGAAAGTCACATTTTAAAAACTAGAAACATCTGTCACGATAATTTGAAATAAACAGAATTTTTCTCTACATATTGGTGGAAAATCAGACTAAAGAAGGGTAACAGGGTGATGGCTAGTTAGTCTAGCCTCAGGGTAGGGAAAGGGTCTCTTAATTCACGGAGAGGAGGAATTACAACAAAAGTATGGCAATATTTTGACCCTAAACCATCTATATAGCACCATTTATATAGCAAGTACTTGGATTTGCAATGAAAAACAAAGTTTATGTGTGTGTGTATATATATATATTTTTAAACACAGTTGACTTGTAAGGAGTATGGATACTCTTAGACTGTGAAACATCTTGATGCATTTGGGTGTTCAAATAGTAAATGGGTACTGGGAAAAAGTGGTGACTTGATCTACCTAACAATAAAGAAAATAGAGTTTTAAGGACAATCAAGGATGGACTGAGATGAGCATGAAAGGGACGGAATGGAATGGAACTGGTGAAGTGGGAAGTGGCTGAGCAGCTCACGGAGGAAGAGTGGGGGCAGGTAGGGAGTGAAGTGGGTAGACTGTACCATCATTACTACTACTCTCAGGCTTTGTGCAAGGTGTTTTATTTTTAAAATCTATTTCCACTTTGGGAAAGGAAATAAATTTTGCATGAGACTGTATTGCTTGGGGCCTAACAATGTGAAATAAATTCAGTAGTTATAGAAGGTAGAACAAAAGTCCAGGAGATACCAATATATTATAGGTTCCGAACTATTAGGTATTTACCTCAGACTTTGTGTTTCCACAAGTGTATTAACAGGCTTGTACCAAGCAGGCCTAGAATTCAAGGGACCAAGAAATGGGCATTGATTATGTGTTTCATAATTTAACAGTTTCCTTTGGTGGTTGTTATTTTGAAAAATTATTCCACATTGTACTTGACCTCTGAACACTAAGTTATAGTAGATGTGGAGTATCTATATGAAACCATGGATATTAGAAAAAGAAAATTACAGAAACTCTATTAATGTTATGTGGAAAATGACATAAATCCTGAATGATGATCTGGTATGAGTAGATCAGCTGCTCGATTATGGAAGAGAAAACTGAACAGGGAGATGCACAGTGGGGGCAAAATGAAATGACTCGAACAAACAAATTTTAGAATAGTTGATAAAACATCCACAGACTATTTCATTAAGATGCAAAAAAAAAATCAAAGAATATAGTATTTTCAAAACCTCAAATTGAGATATACTTGACATACAGAATTTTTGTTGTTGTTCAGTCATGTCTGACCTTTGTGACCCCATGGACTGCAGCGTGCCAGACTTCCATGTCCTTCCCTATCTCCTGGAGTTTGCTCAAACTCATGTCCATTGGGGCTTCCCTTGTGGCTCAGCTGGTGAAGAATCCACCTGCCATGCAGGAAACCTGGGTTTCATCCCTGGGTTGGAAAGATCCCCTGGAGAAGGGAAAGCCCAGCCACTCCAGTATTCTGACCTGGAGAATTCCGTGGACTGTATAGTCCATGGGGTCGCGGAGTCGGAAACGACTGAGAGACTTTCACTCACTCACTCACGTCCACTGAGTCGATGATGCCATGAATCGCTCTGTCACCCCCTCTGCTCCTGCCCTCAATCTTTCCCAGCATCACCATCTTTTCCAAAGAGCTGGCTCTTCAGCTCATATAATAGAATGCAGTACTGACTAACTTATACTGTATTGGTGAGTATGGGACAGTTTGAGAATATAGATCTTTCATGATCTCTGAACTTCTGTAGTATTTAAATATCAAACAGATTTGAATATAGGTGTACAGTCTTCTGAGTTGTTTCTGTTATGTGCTTACTAATTCTATTGCATACCATGTAGCATAGCAAGGACACTCTGTATTAAAAAAAAAAGTACCCTGGCAAGTGAAATAGCTATATAATTACCTATAATATTAGAATTTCCATAAGAAATACTTTTTTTCTGATTGCTTCATATCTGAATATTTACATGTTTCATTTTTACCTGTATTCAATTTTTTGAGCTGGGTTGTTAGTTTTATATGTCCAGATTTCTCATCTAAATGTGGCTTTTTGCTTCATCTCTAGCCAAGAATACGAATGGTTTGTTACCACGGGGGACTTATACTTTTCCATCCCAGATATGTACCATTTTTTCTCATTACACACATGGCTCCTTCTGGTTTGGGCTGCTTTTGTGATCTGCATGCGACTCTCATTTGCTCTCAACATCTCTGCAGGTGTACTCAAGGAGACCACAAAACTGAAAAGGGACCCTAGGACTCAAATAGTGCTATTTGTTTTACAAACGAGGAATGTGAACCAATAGTGTTAAATATTTATCCAAGATCAAACTACACGTGTTTGCCTAAGCTAGATCCTCTATTCCATGCTTCTGCCTATTAGTTATATGTTCTCTCCATCTAAGCATTTAAGCTTAAATTTACTCCAAAGAATGGATTACGAAACACTTATTCATGTGCCTAACATTATCTAATAAGAAAAATAAGGTAATGAATAACAAATTCAAGTGACATCTTATCAATAAATCTATGTCCAAATACCACTTTCTTCCAGTAACTTTTCAGAGGTTCTTAAAATTACCAAGAAAGGCTCCTTTCAAGTTAGGTATATGTTTTTCAAATTTCAACATTTCTGCCCTCCTTTTGAATCCCAGCACTTACAAAACCATTGGATGTTTTCTGGTGTCATTCTCAGTACCAAGTTTTATGTTATTCTGGCTGAGTCAGAAAATCAAAAGCTACTTTAAGTATTTCCAAAAGAGAAAGCTTAATTTGGTTGCATAGTGCTATAAAACCAGAAGAGGAAAAACGGAGATGCACACAGATTACTTTCTACAGGCAGCAGCTAACCTGGGTCTGTGGGGGCGGAGGGAAGAGGTTTGGTTAAGTAGCGATGGGGGTGTGGAGGAGGGGATGTGGGGACGGGCCTTAAACTCAGGCAGCTGGTGCTTCTGTCTTAAAGGACAGATTGCTTTGTGTAGGTGCTGGCAAAGCCGGAAGAAGCTGGGAGCTGGAATAAGGAAACCATTTGTTGCTCCACAACGATTCTGACAGAAACCAAACAGGAAAGACATCCTGCCCTTCTGCCTCCAACCTGGTTCCCCTCCAGCATCTTCAGCAAGTTAGGCTAATTAGGAAAGGCCTGCTGGCAGGGAAGTAGAATCTCAGCCGCAGCATCACAGAGAGGGAAGGCGGAGGAAGATGGGCGTGAAAGTGAGAAAGAGCAGCCTGCCCACCGTAGCCCCAAGACTGGGGGGTGGGGGGCAGAACCCTCCCCCGTGACGATGTCAGAAAGGCGGAGAGAAATTAGTAAGTGTGGGCGACGCTTCTGGAGTGTTTAGGGTCATGGTTTACCAAGAAATAGGGCAGTAGCTGGAAGGAGATTTGTTTTAAATCATCTTTATCAAAGTTCATTATGATAAAATCCATCTAATCGAAACACAGAACTCTTTCACCTCATAAAGTTTTCTCAAGCTCCTCGTCTGTCAACCCCATCCCACCCCAAGCTCCACGGTGGGCCTCTCTCGACCAGGCCAACTTAATTCCTATTTGTACAATACCATATCCAGAATACACACATGCTTCTCAACTGCTCATTAACAGTCACAGAGGCCATATCCTGTGCCATTAATAGAGAAGTGTAAAACAGATGAAATCGTGCACACTATGTTCTCTGACCACAAGGGAAGTGACCTAGAAATCAATTATAGAAAGTAACCTGGGAAAGGCTCACGTGGGGGAAAATTAAACACCACACTTAATACGAAATGTGTGTCAAAGAATAAACCACAAGAGAAATTAGAAAACCTTTCAAGTGCACACTATTTTTTTTGAGTAGACAAATTATGTTTAAATGTTTAGATGGAGAGCATGTAAGTAATAGCCAGAAACATGGACTCTAGGATTAGAGGGAGAGTTTAAAGTACAGGATGGGGAGGGAGGTTCTGGAAGGGGAACACATGTACACCCATGGTGGATTCATGTCAGTGTATGGCAAAACCGATACAATATTGTAAAGAAAAAAAGTAAGTAAACTAATTTAAAAAAACAGTACAGTTTAGAAGTTTTGAATATGTGTGGTTATATATACATGTATATACACACATAATAAATAAAGAACTCAAATTGATGACCTAAACTTCTACCTTAAGAAGTTGTTGAAATCTGAAAGTACAAGATAGAGTTTCAAAAGCATTATCAATTATAAATAAATACAATGCCAATAACTTCTTGGTGTGAACACAATTTTAACCAGAATAATATATATTTTTTAACGTTCTTATATTAACTTTTAATATAAAAAGGTTAAAATAAGGTAGTAGTAATATAGTTAGCTAAAACTGACCTGTCTTCCTACTGTAACCTTCTTCATTTATAAGGAAGATGTGATTAAAACTGAGGTTTAGAATATGACTGTGAGGCATTACAACACCTAAAAATGTATGAGATATCAAAAAAGGACAATGGACCATTTGTGGAAAACTCGTTATTAATGTACAGCATTTAGAGCTACTTTGTTGCACCATTCCCAATCAATGCAAAGTAATGGAATCAACTGTTGATTATTTTATAGATCTGTAGGACAGTTCTGAATTCTTACACTGAAGTGTTGTAATATTTCTGGCCGGTAATGACAGTTAGCAAATAGTGAATTTATTATACAACTTTTCTTAGATTCATTCATTCTAAAAGTTACTCTATTTCGGTTGAGTCTAAACAAAGCGATCCTTTTGTTTTTTTAAAGGTGATATAAAAGAAACTACACATTTTTTCTAAAGTATTAATGGACACAGCCAACAGAAACCATTAAAATGACATGAATGCATGTGAAAAAGTTTTCAGACAAAAATATTAATGAAAGACAATAGTGCATTGCTTGGAGCAACTGGAAATTATGGAGTGTTGGTAATGTCATCTGCCTTTGCAAATTTGAGTTGTCTATAATTTGGTTTTCCCTATGATTTAAATAATTTTTTTGATAACTGACTTTGGGACTGATCAGCCAAGTTAACATTTCAGGTTCTTAAACATCTTAATTATCAGTTTGGAAACTTCCAGATTTGTCTTGTTTTAGTGCTAAGTTAGACGCTGAAAATTGGCTAGGTCTGCAGATACACATTCTCCCATAATTATCGCATGTGTCAAGTTTTCAAATCTCTGCCTTTGTTATCGATTGGGAATATTTTACTATCTGTGGGATGACATTATTAGTATGTTAAGAGCTTTATAGGGATTTCTATTGTAAGTTAACAGTGGGAGTCTCCTGCAGTCTCCCAGCCTCTAAGACAAGCATCACACTGATTCAGGTCCCTGTTCCATATCCTTCAGAATATCTGGTGCTATCCTTGTGAATATTTTGGAGATTCCTAAGAAAGCAAATATTCTTATAGTCGGTTGTTTCAGAGATCTTTCTTTCACAAGTGCTGTCTTTAGTTTTCCCTTTCTTCATTCATGTATGTTCCTTGGTCACATTCTTTGGGTCAGTATACACATATATACACACCTACGCACACGCATGCACACAGAAGCCTACGTCATTGTGTAGAGTCTGCTGATTAGGAAAAGTATCCATTTGGCCTACAGGATTCGACTGAAATTAGTGGTAACAATCAGCAAGTGATACTAAAACTCTCAACGTCCTTTGTGTTCTTCTCCTCTATAAAGGAAAGGGAATGAAAACAATCTCAGATGGAGGCAGTGACGTAGAGCTATCGCTGTTTCTGAGTGGAAACAGATGTATAAACGGTGTCCAAGGGGACAGAGGGCAGGGCAGCCAGGCCGAGGTCCGTGCCCTGATGGCCACAGGTGCTCTGCTCTCTGGGGGACAGTGCCTCCTTCACCTGTCACTACAGACACTCACCTGCAAGGCTTGCTCTTTTCAGTCTCCTCCTACACTATTTAACAAGCTTCCCTGAGGACTTCCACTCTGGTAAAGTGAAAGTCGCTCAGTCATGTCCGACTCTTTGCGACCCCAGGGACTCTACAGTCCGTGGAATTCTCCAGGCCAGAATACTAGAGTGGGTCCTTTCCCTTCTCCAGGGGATCTTCCCAACCCAGGAATCCAACCAGGGTTTCCTGCATTGCAGGCAGATTCTTTACCAACTGAGCTATCAGGGAAGCCCTCCACTGTGGTAAGCATGGTGCTAAAAACCATAAGCATATTCATGGATAGGATATAGTCTCTGTTTTCAAAGAGACCTAGACAATAGACAGTGGAGTCCACGATAGAATGAGAAGGAAAAAGTGAACAATGCCAGTCAAGGGGTGTGGGGAGTTCAGAGACAGCACAGATGAGATTGAAGTGACGTGAGGGAGTGGACAAGAGTTATGCCTGAGCTGTTTCTCTTCTAAGAACAATGACCCTTAGTAGTGGACTAATCTTCCTGCCTCACTGATGTGCTTAGTCATTCAGTCGTATCCGACTCTCTGTGACCCCATGGACTGTCGCCCACCAGGCTCGTTTGTCCATAGAAATTTCCAGGCAAGAATACTGGAGTGGGTGCCCTTTCCTTCTCCAGGAATCTTCCCAACCCAAGGATCGAAGCCAGGTCTCCTGCATTGCAGGCAGATTCTTTACTGTCTGATCCACCAGGGAAGCCCACACACTCTACAGGGGTTCTTAGGAAAGCCTCCATTGAGTAGGTGTACTCCTTTCGAGGATCAAATTGTTCCAGATGATTCCATTGTGGAAAAATGTCAGAGAGCAACTTAACTAACACAGTTTCAAGAAGAGTGCTGTAGCAGGATTTAGGAGAAAGGTACATCCCATAGTAGTCTCATAGGATGAGGCTGTACCACAAAAAGAGTCCAAACTAAGCACATCCCAGTATAATCCACATCAGGGGATCCCACTTCCTACAGTATTCTTTGGTCACTACTTCAACATTTACCATAATGCTTAAAGGTTTCTAAGTAGGGATTCAGTATTTTGCTGTTGATATTAATTACAGCAGAAATAACAGTATATCTTGTTTTTACAGTCAGCATAAGAACCTATGGGCTTCCCTGATGACTCAGTGGTATAGAATCTACCTGCCAATCCAGGAGATGTGGGTTGGGTCCCTGGGTCGGGAAGATCCCCTGGAGAAGGAATGACAATCCACTGCAGTACTCTTGCCTGGGAATCCTATGGACAGAGGAGTCTGGCAGGCTGTAGTCCATGGGATCACAAAGGAATCAGACAAGACTTAGCAAAGAATCAGACATGACTTAGTGCCTAAACAACAAAAATAAGAACATGTGATTCTTAATTTTCACATAAGGGACTTAAATCACTCTCCTATCAGTAAGATTAATTTGACATTGCTGAAAATCCCAGCCATTCTTCTCTGATAGTCATCACATACGTGATGAGACCACACTCTTCAAGCTCTCAGAGTTCTAAAGAGGACTTCAACCATAATAAAAACAAACATGTAAATATGTATATGAAAACAGGGTCACCAAATGTTTTCCTTTTTTTTTTTTTTGTTTTCCTCTGTAATTTTCTCATTGATGTTGCATAGACATTTTCTTCTCAAATATTCACAACTCTTTTGTGGTTAGTCGCTCAGTCCTGCCCAACTCTTTCTGACCCCATGGACTAGTTCTGGAGTGCAGATGGTAGCTTTTTCCCTTCTCCAGTGGATCTTCCCAACCCAGAAATCAAACCGGGGTCTCCTGCATTGCAGGCGGATTCTTTGAAATTAAAAGACACTTGCTCCTTGAAATAAAAGTTATGACCAACCTAGACAGCATGTTAAAAAGTAGAGACATTACTTTGCCAACAAAGGTCCATCTAGTCAAGGCTATGGTTTTTCCAGTAGTCATGTATGGATGTGAGAGTTGGACTATAAAGAAAGCTGAGCACTGAAGAATTGATGCTTTTGAACTCTGGTGTTGGAGAAGACTCTTGAGAGTCCCTTGGACTGCAAGGAGATCCAGCCAGTACTTCCTAAAGGAAATCAGTCCTGAATATTCAATGGAAGGACTGATGCTGAAGCTGAAACTCTAATACTTTGGCCACCTGATGCAAAGAACTGACTCATTGGAAAAGATCCTGATGCTGGGAAAGATTGAGGGCAGGAGGAGAAGGGGATGACAGAGGATGAGATGGTTGGATGGCATCACCAACTCAATGGACATGAGTTTGGGAGTTGGTGATGGACAAGGAGGCCTGGTGTGCTGCAGCCCATGGGGTCACAAAGAGTCAGACACAACTGAGCGACTGAACTGCACTTTTGTGGTTCTTTGTGGATGTGCACTGAGTGTGCAACACTTGAGTCACCGGTGAGCATGTTCCTGAGATCAGGCAAGATGACACTCGGCCTTCTCATTTCAGAGCCTGCACCACAAATGTGTCCTTTGTGTAGTACATTTATTTACCTACACTTTTCATAGTTGTGTGCTTTTCATTGGTGATTTTGTATGGAAAGGGCCCATTTGTAGTGCTGAAATGCTGTCTAGTGTTTGTAACAGTAAGAAGGCTGAGATGTGCCGTATGAAGAAAATTCGCGGGTTAAATAGACTTCCTCCAGGTGTGAATTAACAAATCACCACTACGTTTTATATAAGACGTCTAAATAAAACATACATAAGACAAGGCTGTGTCTTTAGGTGGATGAAAATGTGACCCAGATCTCACAGGAACTGTCTACCCCCACGAGCGATGGTTCAGTGTTTACACAGACTTTACAGAATTACCTCAACAAGAGTTGACTTTGTCCATATTCAAGAAAAGATTTTTTTTAAACTTTGTGAATTTACCAAAATAATAGAAAGAGGTATAATGAGAATCCACATTTTCTAAGTACGTAATGTTCACTAAACTCTGTCCAAAGTATAAAGCAAATGCAAATTTACTTGGTCTTCACAACATGATGATGTAAACAAATGATCAGAAACATCAGATAACTTTCAAAGAACATACAGCTTGTAGGTAACACAGCAGGGGCTGAACATATCTTTGTCTTCAGATTGTATATACTTTTTATTACAGCCTACTGTCTAAAAAGAGTTTCTAAATTCAGGTGTTTTACATTCCTAAACGTGAGAGACATTTTGAGTCTGAACTTCAAACTCAATGTTTTCTCTACCTCTCCCCTAATTGGCCCTGCACACTTCTTCATAACAATTAAATATATATGCATTTCTAGCTGTGTTTCACCTTATTATCTTTGGACTGAAATCCCAGTTAAATCCTCCTCTTCTCATTCTATATTCTGTTCTGTTCTCTAACTTCTCAATTCTTAATACCAGTCTTTAAGTTATTTTCTCTTCTATTTTTTTTTTGTTCAAAAATCAAATTCTGCAGCTGCTTATAATTCCTCTGCAGGTGCCACTGATAGATAATTATTCCCTGTGGGTTTCTAGTACAATTCCACCAGGCTCATTTATCACATACAATTACATCTATTCTACTTTTAAAATGTTTTTTGTTTTGTTTTGTTTCTGGTAGACTTACAAGAAACATCATTATATCAATTTTCAACTAACATCTGTGGATAAAAAGCATTATAATACAAAAGAAGTGTCTTCAGGGTGCAGCTCAACATTATGTTTCTTTCTGTACTGCCTAAATAGTACTACACTCATTTTATTGTCTTGAAATTTTGGAGGAAAAGAGAAAGAAACAAAGCTTATTTTACCATGATAAAACTTGATAGAGTATGGTTTGCTATTAAGGGCTCGAGGTTGGCAAGAGAGGAAACAGAACAGTGATTTACTATACAAAGTGCTCACAATAAAAAGCAGCTTGTAGCCTAAGTTCTTTTTTAAATATAAAAATAAGCAAGAGAGGACCCCCAATGAACTCACTTCCAGTAACTCCCAAGCATGCCACAGACAAGTACAGTGAGCTTGAGAGGTATGGATGATGACACGTAGGAACAGACCACGCTTTTCTGGGTATTTATGTCAGTCCTAATGTTAAAGCCTTTAAGAAGGAAGGGGAAAGCATTTCAGCTAATATGCTTATATGGAAATCTTTCTTTAAAAATTGGTTGAGAAGCATTGTGTTTTTTATCATAAGCTAGCCTATACTATTTTAAACTGGTCAGAGAGGAACAGTGCTTGAAAATGGAAGTGATTATAAGAACTCTTTCTGATAACAAAGTAATTGTGTAGTTTTATGGATTGCTTCGCTGAATCAGCAAGAGGAATTTTCCATCAAAATGGCTTGAGAGTCAAGATTAGGAACAGAACTCCCTTGTAAAAATTGGGAGATATTTCCATAAAAGCATAATCAAATGGGTCTGAATGTATAAATTTGGAGTAAAAGAGAACACGAGAGGTTCTGTTGCTGTGTTGGGAGAAATATTTTTAGAGGAATTCTAAGAATCCACAGGGAAAACTGGGTTTGGGACTTTTAAGATTGAGGAAGTTCTATCATTTCAGGTTATTCTAGAGAGTCTTTTAGGTGATCAATGTATTTCTAAGTAACAGAAAGAGATGGAGGGTTTGAAGAATCAAATTGTATTTTTTGTTTGTAAGAGACTTGTTTTGGCTGGAAGAAATGAGAGAATCTTTTAGAAGATTCTGGAGGGGGGGATAGTGAGAGGCAGAGAGAGGAAGGAATAGTGAACAACACGTGAACTTCCGCATTCACAACACAACGCCCTCGAGTCTGAGAGGCTGCAGAGAGAAGGTGAAGAGATGCTTACCATGAAGTTCTCTGGGAGAGGACCATAAAGGAGGAGACTGAATTTCTGACCTGACAGGGTGACAAAATATATTCTTTGTACTTGTGGACAAGTTGGAGGATGGATTTTGGGGGGGCTTCCCTGATAGCTCAATTAGTAAAGAACCCACCTGCAATGCAGGAGACCCTGGTTCGATTCCTGGGTTGGGAAGATCCGCTGGAGAAGGGATAGGCTACCCACTCCAGTATTCTTGGGCTTCCCTGGTGGTTCAGCTGGTAAAGAATCTGCCTGCAATGTGGGAGACCTGGGCTCGATCCCTGGGTTGAGAAGATCCCCTGGAGAAGGGAAAGGCCACCCACTCCAGTATTCTGGCCTGGAGAATTCCATGGACTGTACAGTCCATGGATCTCAAAGTGTCAGACACAACTGAGGGAATTTCACTTTCACTTGGAACATGGGTTTATCACCTGAAATATTCTGAGAACATGGAGAATCCACCCTTATAAAATAACTCAAAGTCTCCTCTTAAATCACTGCCTCAGTTAGAGTGGTGAGATATCCTGGAGCATCAGTGAGGGTGGCAGAGATGAAGGAAAAAACAGCACGTGACGCATTGTTTCAAGAGCTCAGGGAAGCATCTATGTACAGCCCAAGCTTGGCTGGTGAAGTTGGGTAAGAAAGTGAACACTTCAGAGGCTTCCTTCTCTAGGGAGGTGCCCAGAATTTGAGGAATCATTGAAGGCTCTCACAAAAAGACTAGGATTAATAAGAGTAATCGATCAAACACCAGTTGTTGGGAACATAATGGGAGTTTAAGCAAAAAGTATGTGGCTGGGAGCGAAAAGTTTTAAAATTACCTGTCTTCACAGGAAACATCTAAAGCTCCAGGAATTAAAATAACTGCCCATTGTGATCTAATCTAGATGCATACTTTCCACCACTCTAATTGCAAGTGGAAGCCTTGCTGAGACAGTGAAAAACTAGACAGCTCAGAGTTCAACTTGTTTGCCATATTACAAAGCATATAGCATTTGATTTTATATTTCTTTGTGATGTACCTTTGTGTCTATCTAGTTTACTTTTCTCTGAATTCCCCTCTATTTCTGTCATCTTAATCAGATATTTTTCCATCTCCTTTAATAATTTTATAACAGGATAATGTATAAATAAATATATTTTAATTCTTGCTTTATTGGATTTTCAAGTTCACGTTCCTCTAACAGAAGGCAGTTTACTAATACTGCTTGGTTATTTTTATCAAGGCATATATTGTCTTGGAGCCATAATGATTTTCTACACCATGACACTGAGTAGTTATAATTAGGTACTATGCATATTTACAGGGTTAGCATTGCCACCTGATAGCAACATCCACAAATGTTAGTTCACATCCCTAAGGTGACCTATATTCAATATTAATCAAGTGTGCAAATACACCCACAATGTAGTACACTGTAGCTGTTTTGATATATACTTGGAATATACAAAGCAAATAGGCTGAACACTGAAAAAAGTGACAAATTTAACAGCATTCAGTGTCATTTTGAAAATAAAAGCAGTGAACCATTGCTGTATTTTCAGCTACTAATGTACACAGAATAGAATATCATTTTGTGTGAAGGTGAATTAAACCTATTTTCAACTTTAATAGCAATAACATTTTTTTCAAAATTGCTCTGATAATTCATCAAAGAGAAAGGAAAATTTTAGCAAAGGGTATTTTTCCTTTCAGTTAAAATGTAGGCACTCCCAAACTAACAGTGAGAATATTGGGGGAAAGCTGTGAGATCAGAGTTTTTAAAACCACCAGAGATTTTGATGTAAAGAAACCTAGATAAACTGAAATCCAGAAATAAACAAGATACAAGGCTGCCTTCAATCCTTTAAGACTGGTAGCAGAAAGAACCAACCAGACTGGGGTAAAGAGAATCCAGATATGTTTAATGAGCTTCTCCTAGCTGTCTGTGGCTTGTAAGATGAATTCAGACTCAAAATAGAGACAGAAAGTCTGTCCCTGCCCACCAGTTCCTTCCTACAGAGCCTTCTCTATAGGCATGGGGTCAGGTGAGTGTAGGGAAGACCTGAAAGTGATGACTGTAACCCTCTTCCCAAAGGTACATAGAGTCTTCCTGAATGCACATCAACAACCTACCATGCTGGGAGAGCATCAAAATTGAGCCACGTCAGCTACAGATGGACATGGCCTCCACCTTGCCTGGAGTAGAACGGAACTCCTGCCAATGGCATGCAACTCCTAACACTGGGGGTGGAGCAGAGAGTCAGGTTCAAGAGCCCAGAGACATACCTAGTGATCCAAAAAGCTAGCAACTGTTCTGTTCAGAAAAACAGAAGAGAAATCAACCATGGTTTGGAAAACTGGTGACTGGACCACACAACATAGATCCCTTGCAAACCCTGCTGAAGGAAAAGTCCTAACCCTGCCCTGAAAATAGTGCAGTCCAGTGGGGAACTGAGCCCCAAATAAAGCTGCAACAAGGTCCAGAAATACCTCATCTATTGATCGGACTGACGGATCTGCTACACTAGCAATCTGTGTGGTGAAGAAAATCTGTAGATAAGTGTAGATAAGGCAGGCCCCCCTTTCTTGGTGAATTTTATTTACTTTTGTACTTACTGTTGTTTTACATATATACAGTGGCAGGAATGCAGTAGATAATTATGAGACCGGAAGAAGCAGGAAATATGATTCATAATCGAGGGGGGAGATAAACAATAGCAGCAGACCCACAGATGACCCAGAAGCAGGAACCAGCAGATAGGGACTCCAAAGTAATTAGAATAAATATGTTAGAGGATCTAGACAAAAAAGCCAGGAGATATCAACAGAAAAGTTCTATAGGAAATTATATATAAGAATGCAAATACCATAAATAAATATTTGATTTGATTTCATCATAATCTCACTTGTAGAAAAGCAGCAGAAATGTGTGAACTGAAAGCATATATGTACATTGAGGGCAGGAGGAGAAGGGGACGACAGAGGATGAGATGGCTGGATGGCATCACCGACTCAATGGATATGAGTTGGGGTAAACTCTGGGAGTTGGTGATGGACAGGAAGGCCTGGTGTGTTGCAGTTCATGGGGTTGCAAAGAGTCAGGCATGACTGAGTGACTGAACTGAACAATGTATACAGGTTAAGTAAGCAGAGCTTCAGAGATTTGTGGAATTAACTTGTGTATGATTGGAGAACCAGATGAAGAGAGAACAGTTTTGAAGAGATAATGTGAGAATTTTCTAAAACTGACGAAAAAACATGAAGCCATAAATCTAAGAAGGTCACTGAAACCCAAAAATTGTAAAACAGCAAAGAAAATCAAACTTAGGCACCTCTTCTTAAAACTTCTAAAAAATTAAAATATTAAAACCTAGAGATTAAAGATACTGCACATAGTGGGTAAGTGATATAAATGACAGATGAGGATCTTCAGAAACAATGGAGGCCAGAAGATGGAAGAATGTCATTTTAAGTGATGCAAGTAGGAAAAAATAAACTAGCAAGTACTTGTAAATTTAGAATTCTATATCCAATGAAAACATCCTTCACACGGCTGTATTCAAAATGAATAACCAACAAGGACCTACTGTATAGCACGTGGGACTCTACTCAATGTTTTATGTGCCAGTCTGGATGGGAGGGGGATTTGGGGGAGAATGGATACATGCATATATATAGCTGAGTCCCTTCTCTCTTCACCCGAAACTACCACAACATTGTTAATCAGCAATCCCCAAAGCAAAATATAGTTGTTTTTTTTAATGGAGAATAAGTACAGCTTCATACCATCAAACATCTGAGAGAGTCATATTCCAGTAAACTAGCAGCATGAGAAGTGTTCAAAGATCTCTTAGTCCTAAAGAACAGCAGCAGTAGATGGAAGCCCTGATCTACAGGAAGGAATAAAAAGTGACTTAAATTATAAATAACTATTTAAACAAATATTTTCTTTTTTTTAGTATATATTTTGGTGGGCAGAATAATGGCTTCCTAAAGATATCTAAATGCTAACCCCCCACATTTGTGAATGTTTAATTATATGGCAAGTGGGAATTAAGGCAGTGGATGCAACTCCATCTGCTCCTGGGGCTGACCTTAAATAAGACAGTGGCCAGGCTTATCCAGGTGAAGCAGTGTAAACACATTCGTTCTTAAACACCGAAGGGGCAGACAGAAGAGTCAGTATCAAAGTGATGTGACGTGAGAACTATTAATGTTTTCACAAATATTACCGAATAAGTTGTTAATAAATAACTTAAAAATTGAAGGTGGAAACTTATGGGAAAATAAATGAATACTCAGTGCTCTAATCCAGCTGCTGCTGCTGCTGCTAAGTCGCTTCAGTCGTGTCCGACTCTGTGCGACCCCATAGACGGCAGCCCACCAGGCTCCCCCGTCCCTGGGATTCTCCAGGCAAGAACACTGGAGTGGGTTGCCATTTCCTTCTCCAGTGCATGAGAGTGAAAAGTGAAAGTGAAGTCGCTCAGTCGTGTCCGACTCTTAGCGACCCCGTGGACTGCAGCCGACCAGGCTCCTCCGTCCATGGGATTTTCCAGGCAAGAGGACTGGAGTGGGGCGCCATTGCCTTCTCCCTCTAATCCAGCAATAGTGTACAATTCCTCTTTGGTGGGCATTTTGTCATAGTGAAGATCAATTAGCCTAAGAGTAATCGTGGTTCTTGGGGTAACAGTGATGCCCCAGGGTCTGCATGTCATGTGTGACACAGCAACATCTGACTACTTTCTTTTGGAATTTGTAGGGCTGCCCAGGTGGCTCAGTGGTAAAAAAAAATCCACCTGCCAATGCAGGAGACGCACGTTTGATCCCTGGGTCAGGACAATCTCCTGGAGAAAGAGACGGCCACCCACTCCAATATTCTTGCCTGGGAAATCCCATAGATAGAGGAGTCTGGCTGTCTACAGTCCATGGGGTCACAAAGAGTTAGGCACAA